>NC_071467.1:81743611-82368611 GCF_028500815.1 Rissa tridactyla | reverse complement strand
TGTTTTCATTCCAACTGCTAAGCACCTGAAGTGGCGTGTGTTATAGCAATAGTCATACGCAGGTTTCAAGTTATGTGTTGATAATTTCAACCTCTTAGTTTTAGGTAATCTCTAGAATGAAATTGTAGACATTATTCCTGCAAACAATCTGCTTTCATTTTAGCATGTGTTCTCCCCTCACACCACAGAGCTCTATGAAATAACAGTTTAGATATATCTATCTGTTTTGTTGAAAATAAAACCTTTAGTTAACTAAATAAAACTGGCTATATTTATGATTGAATGCATCTCTGGAAATAAGCTACATTGCCATATGAAATTAGAATAGTTAAACAGTTTTTTAAAAAAAATCAAGGAATATGAAAATACATAAATGTTTATTATTTGTTCTAAATATAAGATTGTTTAGTAGGAATCAGACAGTGGGATGCGATGTCACCGAGCATCCCAGATAGTGACCACTAAAAGTTAGAAACTACTTGCCAAACCTACCTAGTTAAAAAACCATGCTATGATTTTGTAAGAAGAGCTGAAAAGCTTCCACATATTTAATTTAATAAAATTCTAGAAACTTATTTCCAGGTCATAATCAAACAATAGTGCTTTTTTTTTTTTCTTTTTAATTCTGTTTGGACACTTACCAAGGAAGCTGGGCACCAGAGCTGGCAAGCTAAGGAATGTTTCTTCTCCCCTAAAGAACTTACACATCAAAATTGATCAAACCATAGCAAGTAGGGGGACATAAATTAAAACAAGAGAGGGGTAGGTTCACAATATCATGTGGTTATTAAGGCATGCCCATATCCAAGTTAGTTTTGTTTTACTTATTTTTGTAGTTTGAGGCTTGTGAGGGCTTACAGAGCATGAACTTTATACGAACTATGGTTTTCCTGGGTGCCCGATGGCTGAGCTGCAAGGCTCTCAAGCTGCCTGTAATTGAAAAGACAACATATATTGGTGTGTCAGAAAACATCACTTACATCTTTTTATGCTGCATTTACATCTTAAAGAAACTTATCAACAGACATTCCCTTAGGTCTAGAATACCCACTATGAGTGGGTTCTTATAAATAAGTGAACAAATAAAATTTTCTGATTTTTTTTAAATTATTTTCTCCTCTGAAAAACAAATTCTGGTAAAACCAATGGAAAAGTAGAACATCAAGGTTTTTATTATGGCTTGCAGAGCATGTTTTCAGTAATAACTAGTCCTTGACTTTGTGTTCAACTTTTGAGGTGAGGGGTGGGGAATGGGGAAGAGGACTCTCCTTTTCTTTAATCATACTTTAATTACTATAGCTACATGAATAGGGGGAATAATAGCAACACGTTCAACTTTCCAGGAATGTGAACTCTGATGTCCTGCAAAACATTTTCCTAACAGATACATGTGCAGAAGCATTTAATAGCCCCCCCCAATATTAACCTGCTTCTGTACTATTTCATCACTTATGTGTTTTGCTAAACTATGGTATGTGCAATACAGAATTTGTTCAACCTTTCCAAACTCTCTCAGATCCCACAGTTGAATAGCAGGTGATATTTTTTTTTTTTATCCTTGTGGAAAACAGCGGTTTAGAAGTAGCTTCATCAGTTGTATCCATTTCATGCACAATTGCAGGAGCTTCTTTTCAGTGGGAAACAGAACCAGACGTTACCAGTTCTTAGTTTCCTTACCTCATAAGTACTGCAGGAAGCCAGATCTTGGGGTGTTACTAAAGTCTCTAGGAGAACATCAAAGAAATTGGCAGACCACGGTTGCCATAAAGCAAAAGTAATATGAAAAACAGAACTCTCTGCAGGTAGGCAGTAGTTAACACTGCAAATCTCTTTAGCTGTGTAAATAACCATCCGCCCTATAAGTAATTTCTGTTCATTTTTGTTTAAATAACAAATGAGTGGTACACTTCATGCGTGACAGCTTTTTTTTTATATACTCTAGTTTCAGCCAGGTGCTTACTTATTAAAATCTTGAGAGACTAATTCTTTAATTCAGAATGTTTTCATAAGAGCAGTGGAGAAAATCTCAGGAGACAGTCTATTTATGAGCCTGGGATAGCAACATTTCCAGGTAAAATAAACTCAGAATTATAATTAAACCCTCAAAATGCCAGGTGCTTTTCTAAAGCTTTAGAAATAGGATCCACTCTGTGGCTTTCAGAACTCTAGAATTATCTGGTTAGTGATTTACTATTTTTTTTTAAGTTTGCATTGACACCTAACACATAAGCTTTATTGTTATAACAGGATGATATTGTTATTGTTACAGGGGATGCAATGACCTTAAATTTGGGAAAGCTTTGAAGGTAAATGAAAAAGAAGTTCCAACTTTAATATAGGTTTATTTGCTGTAGGTCATACCAACCTAATCGGGGATGAGAGGGAGCGTGGGAAGTAAAGCAAGTGTTAATCAACTGATGTGAATAACACTTCCTGCAATGTCATAAAGGATGGAAAAGAATTAATAGAAAAACTGATAAGAATGAAGTGGATTCACTCTGAGGCCACCAAAACTTTTCTTGAAGGAAGTATGTAGGCATGAAGTTACTGACAGAACTTAAAGGATCCCTCCTGGGATTTACTTTGCTATTTTCTTTGCAGGAAAAAAGCAGGTGTGTGCTTATGGCATTCGTTAATGTATAATGTGTCCCAGGTGAAGTACAGGATTGTAGCAGTTCAGTGGTACTTGATAGTACGAAAGGCAAGGACACAAACTTAAAAACTAATTCTTGAATTTCTGCTGTTTATTTGAAGCTTATACCCTGAAATTAAAAAAGACAGACCTGAGTGTGATAGGTGAACCCAACACAAACATGTGACACAGCGACAGGAAAGGCAAAAGAAATTCAAGTATCAGATGAAATACAGGTGGTGTTGTCAACACTACGTAAAAGTCATGAAACCTTCTTGTCTGCCATGTGGTCACCTAAGCTGTAATAAGTGCAATGATGCCTCCAAACAGTAGTCGGGAGATTGTTTTTCTTATGAGATGAGCTCCTCTAAAGTGCGACATGGTCAGCTAAAGCCAGCGCTGAAAAGGGGCAACAAGTCTGCTGTAGAAATGGAATCCTCAGAAAACTGGAGTAACTAGGGAGGGAGGAAAAAAAAATCTATTAACAATCAATGCAATACTTTATGACAAATGAGTATAACATAGTCGTTGATGAAGTTAGACAAGAGATTCTTTTTAAGGTATTTAAAGGCCCTGATACTCTGAGAAGATTGTGTAAATGTGTATTGTGCAGGAAAATTCTGACAACGTTTAAGATGGCAATTAATTAAGGTTATGAAGCAGATTATATGATGTAGTGTCTACTCTGATGGAGTAGTTGCAAAATATGAGAAAGGACTTTAGCCATCATGAAGGGGAGAGAAGTAAAAGAGCACCTGTCATTCATTTCAGTGGCCAATCTGTCCCAAAACCACAACTTTCAAGAAATTCTTCACTACCTTGTTTCTATGTTAATTTGTCCTATGGTATCACAGCAAGTGTTTGCTTTGTAGGAAAGCAGAGTATGCAAGCCCATATGAGCCCCCTTAAGGAGTTGGTTGGGTTTTTTAAGCAGAAGGGGGACCAGATATGTTTACTTGTTCTTAAAATGCTTAGGTTCTCTGAGACTTCAAAGAAAGGTGAAAAATTCTATTACAATACTGTAATTTGTACAAGAATCCAGAAAGACCTTTCTCATTTTAAAAATGTGGAATACTAATTGAAGTTTCCTAATTTCCATGCATGTAGAAATTGGTTGGATTTAAATTAATAGTCTTAAATTAAAAGATCCCACAACATCTTGCCAGTTTCTGATGCCTAACCTTCTATAATTAACTCCTTACTGACGCTTTGTCCAACACGTTTGAGCCTATTGTCTCCAAACGCATTAAAATACTATTTGGACATTCTTTGACTTGTATCTCAAAAAGACAAGAAGTCTTTCACTTAGGTAGAGAAACTAATTGTCCTGGTTTGAGGTAAAACAGAACCAATTTTCTGATTGGCCAATCAGAATGACCGATGGGCCGCCCCTCCACTCCCCCCCCCCCCCGAGAGGAGAGGAAGAGATAAGGAGATTTACAAGTTTAGAAAAAGAACTAAACTTCTTTAATGAAAATAATAATAAATAAGGAAATAAGAAATAATAATAAAATTAAATTAAATTAAATTTAAAAAGTATACAATATATACAAAACCGTATCCAACTCCCAGGATGACGATCGCATCATGGGCAGACACAGGGAAAGTCCCAGACTGGAGTCGGCGACAGACAGGACCTGAATTCCAGAACTAGAGTCAGGAATGCTCGGATCAGGATCAAAGGCAGACGAACAGACAGGGTCCTCCTCAGACGTCGGCCATTGAAGAAAGAGTGAGCCAGAGCAGCCTTGCCCCTTTGATCCCTCAGCTTTTATACTGAGCGTGATGCAGATGGGATGGAATACCCTGTTGGCCAGTTTCGGGTCACCTGTCCTGTCCCCTCCTCCCTGCAGGTGAGACCCCTCTACGCTTCTCCGCTTCCGACCCTCTAACAGGGTTAGCGAAGTGAGCTGACTTTGGTTGTTATTGCAATAAGTCTGAGCAAGAGCCTCTGTGCACACCGTTCCTTGGTATAATCAGGTCTTATCACTCTGGGAGTGAACAGTTTCTGAACAATATGCTGTTAATTTCAGACTTTAGTCAGTTACAAGAGGCCCAGCTAAAAAGTAAAATTACAAATCAGAAAACTGGTTCTGCTTCACCTCAAACCAGGACACTAATCCTGCTGAAATGGAAAATAAACATAAAGCTGTTCTGTGTCTGAAAAGTTATGTAAAATGGCCTTATGATACCGTATGCTATAGCATATTTAACACCATGCTAAACTCTTCAGGCATTGGTTCATTTGTTGTGCTTTTTTCTATTAGTTTCTGTGAGGTTTTTGGTTTGCTGCTTTCCCATCCAATCTTTGTTTTCCTCTGTGAAGCTGTTTAAAGCAATTTCCTCTATGTTGCTTTCAAATGGTCTCAGAACCTTCGGCAGTTCATGTGGGTTTGTCAGTAGCAGGTATTTTAAGTTTAAGAAATTCTTATGAATAATTTCAGTCCTGTGTTTCATGGCAAGAAAACAAACCATCCATACAGCGTGTTATGATTTCTGAATGTATATGGAACTCTTGTAATAGCCTCAAGTATTAAAAGAGCAGTTTACAATATGTCACACTTATTTGGGAAATTTAAGGAGACTAGTGGCTAGGGACAGCTTTGAAATGTTGCTTGATAGTACACCAATCAGCTGTTTGAGTACAAAGCATGTTATTACAGATATCTAAAACACTTTGCATTAAGAAGTAAAATATTTATACTTTTTCTCCCTTATCTATCAACATAGACAGGTGGCCAAAAATTTTAGTAGCTTAGGAAAAAGAACACTTGGACACATGAATTATAGAGAAAAGAAACCTAGCAGATCTCTAAAATGTTTTTTTTTTCTTTATATAGTTATTTTATTTACTTAAGCTACGAGACAAGGAAATAAATTTATTGATGTCTCCCATGTATCCTCCAGCAAGCCCAGCCACTGATTAGCCTCTAGTAATCTTTGAGAAATAGTCAAGGATGCTTTAAAATCTTCTCTGAATAAAATACAAAATTATGACACTGAATAAACAAGTTATTTCTCTGTTCTTTTAACATACAGTGACAATTAAAAATGTGAAACCTTACTTATTTCCTAGGTAAATATTGCAGAACAATTTAACAAATTAAATGGCAATAAATGTAATTTAGAATATAATTCTTGAGTTCAAATTGTCAAGATAGGATTTGTTTAAATGTGAGGAAATAACTAATCTGTATGTGTTGTGGGTTTTTTGGTGTTTTTCCCCTATTAATTCTAATATTAGTGAATGCTTTGAGAGTTGTGTGGGAGAAGGCTGTTTTTGCTGTGCATATAAAGCATGGTATTTTCTGACATCTACAGCAAATGCTTACTGGAGAAATGTCTGAAGGTGGAAAGAAGCCTTATATGCTTGTCATTTCCAAAGCTCATGCTCAAATTTATCTGATGGTATGGTCAGTGTCTCAGAGTCACTCTGGGGAGTAACGTCTAAGTTTCAAATATGTACTAGGTGAATTATCTGTGATGGTTACCATAGCTATTTATGGAATATGCTTTAAGTCATTCTATACAACAAAAAATAGGCATATTTCTAAATAATTGACTTCCCTGATTTTGGGAAAGAAAGGCAGGGGAATATGAGAGAGAAAGAAAACGGTAACTAAAGGTGACCGAGAAGCATTTTTCTTTTCTATAACGTTCCTCATTTAAAATCTAGATAAAATAGACAATGTAACTTTTTGATCTGGTTTTTGATTACTAGACAAATTTGGAAATATCATCTATTTCTTTGATTATAAAGCTGAGTTTAACTGAAGGTTTTTCAAATAGCTTTTTCACAAAGGAATTTTCACTCACAAAAATAATAATTAAAAAAAAAGCCATCCCAGCCAGCTAAACAGAAAATGACCATGAATTGTGCTATTACCCCCTCAGGTATAAACTTTAAATGAAATCAGGAGCTGTCTTAGCAGTACCATCAAGGTAAAAGAGAAGGTGTATTTCTACTCCTTTAGGAAATGGTATAATATTGTACTCTTCCCGGTCTTGGCTAAAACATGTTTCTTTTGAACCTTTCTCTTAATAAAAGAAACTGAGCCTCAGATATAATAATTAATCTTCATAAAAAGTACAGTCTCCACTTCAGAAAGCAAATGCTAGCTCTAAAATAAGATTCAGTTAAAGCTTTCTTAAGTAGATCCATATTGATACAAAAGACTATACTGATACTCAAAGAGTTCATTGCTTGCCAGAAGCCAGGGAACTAACACATTCACTTGGAAACTGCTTAGCTGACTTAATACTCTCCAATAAATTTATATTACTTTAAGATTAACAACTTCAATATGATTGTTTTTTGGTTTTTTTTTTTGTTATCATTCTACTCTCATTTGACTGTGAAAACACTTTGTTGTTTAATCTTGAGTTATTCTTCCATTCATGAAATCCTAAGCGATTAGCCTGGGCTCTAAACTCTGACTGGCTTGTGTGTTTCTTCCCAAATCTCTAAAATAAGTTATTGTTATTTACTTGGGATGATCAGGATTTACTATAATTTGAAAGCAGACTTTTACTGAGGTTTCTAAATACCTCTACAGTACAAATAAAACCTAAACTAGCATATTACTTGGTGCGTGTCCATATTGAGGAGTACAAGAAGGGAATGAAAATTTTTACATATTAAACCACAAATTGCAGTAATGAATAAATAAAATACGGATTTCTGTGGCTCAGCAAGATTGATATATCTTGTAACCAGTGTTGTTTTAATATAGGAGAACATGAAAAATGTGCTCATTTCTCTGAAAAGTGCTCCAAGTTCACACAGTGATGAACTTGCCAGTTTATTGTTATTGGGATAAAATTTCTGTGTGGGAGACTGCCTAAACTAATATATCTACTGAAGAGTTGCTATATTAACAATATTCCCCATGGCTATGCTGGCACAGCAGAAGAGAAGATGGTGGTATTGTCTTCAGTGCCAGTGGTACTTTGAGAAACTTTGAATCAATTTACTTCAAAACAACACAAAAAAGCTCATCTAAATTTATGAATTTTAAAATGTTAGAATATCATGAATTGGTGGTTAGAATTGTTTTTGTCCGCATGGGACTAAGAAGGAATAATACAAGTCACAGATACATTTGGATAAAATCTTGCAACACAGATTCAAATGGTGGCTTTCTCCTCATGTTTCATTTGTCTGTCTTTCCTTCCTTCTTCGAGGTGGAACTCAGCTTCTGTACCAGAACGTGGTGAGAAAGGAACTGTTTTCAGTGCGGTTTTGTTTGCTTATTTGTTTTAAAATATTTTTTAGCTAGAGGCAAGGACAATGGGACTTGCTTTTGATGAAATTTTCCATCCATGTTGTACTACTAGGAAACTCCAATTAGGTTCCGATAAATTCTCAAAGTTTTGACCTAAATCAAATCCCAGTATAACAAACTTTGGTGAAGGTGTAATTGTAAAGTGTTTGCACTGGCAGTGTACAAATTGGATACTATTTTTGCTGGTAACCAAGTACAATTAAATATGGTCATTCACCACTGAGTAGTGACCAGGAATTGTGTCGGTCTACATGTGTGTTGATATTATCTACAACCATGCCCACTTAATAGTAGTTACTGCAGGAAAATGTATCATAAGGTGTATTTGTAGATGGTCAACGTTACTTAAAGCAAAGTGATACTTCCCCGTAAAGGAAAGTGGTACAGACCTGCAGATAGCTAGGGCAGGTTCAAAACTGTCTTAGCTATGTAGCTCTTAATCTTACTAGATGAGATGACTTGTTAAAATCTAAGTCATGTGAGAAATTCTGGAAAAGCCACTAAACTACGTAGCACTACATGGGAAAGATGTATTAGCTAGATATATTTATTGCTGCTTCACAGTGGATGGGTGGTTAAGTGTTCCTAAGGTCATGATGATCTCAAGGGTCTTTTCCAACCAAAATGATTCTATGATTCTATGATTGTGTCCCTGTTTTTTCTAGAGCATCTTTTGGGTTATGTGGCAACTACAAGTTTCTCCTGTTGTTAAATCATCACCTGCAGAGCAATTTGCTTCCTACTTACTGTCATGTAAATAGTAACAAAACAGCGAAACCTAAATGAAGCATCCTTCACCTGGATGTTAGTTGTCACCTAATGTACTAGTGGAAGAATTAGTGATGAGACATTTATAAGAGTATTTATATATCATACGTACATTTGTATGTGTGACTGTGTGAAGCTGCTTTTCTTCTGTCAGGATTAAATGATAGAAAGAAACTCTGAGTGGAGAGAACAGGTTCTGACTGACAACAGGTAGGAGGCTTGCCTTACATAGAAATAGGTTGTTATAATACCTCTGTGATTCAGCACTCAAGTCTTGAATGTTACATTATGACAAAGAATGCTATGGGAATGAAACTCTATTCTAGTTGTGCTTCAATTCCTGCAACCTTCTTGCTGAATATAGACAAATCTTGCCCTTAAGGATTTTGAGTGATTTCATCCTGTTTCAGGTCTACTCATTACTTCAGGTGATGATTTTGTTTTGCTAGGAAGCAAAAATTTCAGCTCATAAGATCTTTTGTATTTATATAGAATCCCTCACCTAAAGATCTTAAAGTGAGGAAATACATCATAAGGAAAAGGAAGTAGAAAATTAGCTTCATGTTTCATCAGCAGTAGTCAAGGTCAGAAGCTCTGTCCTGCAGCAACTTCTGCCCCAACATTTTGGATAAGTGAAAAGGAAACTGTGACCTATATAAATTACGTGCAGTAGTTCTGGCACAAACAAGTTCCTTTTGCCCATATAAGCCTTCAGAACACCTGTTTCTAAATTTTAGACTTCGTTTGTTTAATCAGTGCAGTCCTTTCTCTCTGAGTGGCAACTTTACTGAATTCATCTTAAGAAGAGAAGATGATGCTTTGGTAAAACAGAATGGCTTTACATGCTTGCTGTGGTTCAGAAAACTGATTCTAAACACTTCCCCCTGAAATTAAATACGTCACTGTTAGTGGATTATGTATTGATCAGCTGTCTTTGGAACTGCTTGGAAATGTAATCTGCTGCATGAGTACAAACCTGAAGATGTGTAACAGGAGAAATAATTACTGTGCACATAGCAAGGTTTGTCATGGGGTCCTGGCAAAAAGTAGATATGAAGCTTCCAATTTGGTTTTCTAAACAAAGTCAATGGGTAATGGTAAACTAGAGAGACATTAAAAACAAACAGAAAAACTCCATAAGAAGCCACCCACCGCCATGATACAATAAAAATTAGGCAAATACAGATCTTAAAGTACTCTTGTCTGTGATGACAAATGCATTAGAGCTGTGTTTGTTCACATATTTGCTTGCTTAAGGGATGCTTAAGTGGTCACCAAAGAAATTATTTTCCTCTCCTGCTTTGAGAGGGCAAAAATCCTAGATGTTAAACCCTTGAGGCTATGACTAGGGTGCACCAAGTCTGAAAAAGCTTGTATGGTTTGAGGAGGAAAATACTAAGATTCAGCAATACTTGGCTGCTTTGGAGACTAGAAGAGCAAGTATCTGGCTAGTTAATGTACTGCATAACCTGGCTAGTTAATGTACTGCATTTTTCAACTGTTAACCTGAAAACCTTTTAAAAATTATCATCCCTTCCTTTTCTAGAAGTAATAAAGCTGAGGGAGGATGGACTTATTTTTCTGACAGATATCAAAATGACAGTGCGCATGAAGAAGTAAAGCCTTAGTCTCTGAGGTCCAGTCCAGTGATTTTCCAATAGACCATGTTGCTTTTTTGGGACACTGTGATAGATTATTGTTCTTGAAGACACCTCAGTAAGATGGAAACAAGTCATGTTCGTGGTCTTGTTGTTTTGATGGATGAAGAGGCTTTGATGGATGAAGAGGCTTTGCTGAAAAACCTATATAACCTATAAATAGGACCCAGCACTGAAAAAGGATATGGGCTACCAACTCCATCATCACTGTAAGATTCGTAATTTCTACAAGTGGAGAGAAGATGCCACACTGACATTTATTTCTGAAGGACACCCTATAGCTTGTTTGTTTGGGCATAATTTGGGGATGGGACAGGAGGTGATGGGATGAGCGACCTTCCTTGCCAAGAATTTGACTAAATGAGATATTTGGAGCTTCTTCAACCAAACACAACAAGATCCTGTGTGGTATTTACTGAAACTGTTCCTGCAAGAGGCATTTACACTAACAAAGTCCATCATAAGAGCAACAGAATATAGTAAAAGATGCAAGCTATGTTAAAAACTCGTAAGGTCAGGTAAAAAAAAAAAAATGGTATGGTTTGCTGAAGTGTGTCTGGAAGCGTATCCAGTAGGCTATTTAGAGTACTTCCATATCAAAGTGTTTGGGTGTTTTTGTGGGTGGTATGGAATTTTGAGGTGGATTTTTTTTGAGGGGGGTCTTGTTTTTGTTGTGTTTGGTTTCAGGGTTTTTTTTTGTCTTTATGCTTTAGAGAAAGCATTCAAGTAGCTGTAGAATGTTTGGGGGGTTTATGGGTAACCAGTGTGACTTGAATGTTACACTTTAATCTAGTCCTCATTTTGTAGCTGTATGTTCTCTACCTACTGAACTGAAAAATACATGCTTTTCTTCTTGCTTTAGTGTGGGATTCTCTTCAACACACTTTTTCCTCATTGGCATTTCCTTTGTTCTTTAAGACTGCACCACTTTCAAAACTCCCCCAACTTTGCTTTGAACCACTGTGAACTACCGTCTTGTCTTCTGTATTGATTATTCTCATCAGTCTAAAATTTGTACAAGACTGATCCTTACATGCAAAGACATATGGTGACAAGAAATCTTGTAATTCTTCATTATTTGTATCAGGGCTTGAAATACTTAGTCTTTGTCAAACCTTAAGCCTTAATACAGATCTTTGTCCTGCACAATTGCGTAAGCAATTTTGTTCTGATCTATTGTTCTATAAGTGTCTGAGCAGGGAGTACGGTCCAGGAGTGATTTGGGACTTTATGTGATAAATAAATTGTCCAGAAAATAGAACAATCTGGGAAGAGGGATAGGGAGTGGGAGGAAGATGTAAAAGGGCAGAATGTCTGTTCTGGGACAAGCATGAAAAGAGAAATTCTGTATCTCCAGCAATACTAGAGTACAGAAAATGTGAAATAGTGTTACTACCTTCATAATGACATGGAGATGGAAGGACCTCCTACAGAATCATCAGAAGGATTTTTAGTGTGCTCTGGCTGCTAGCTAAGTGAATGAGCAAAGAGATATGAAAGATCACTTTATTTTTTCAGATAGGCCTGACATATAGATAGTAACATAACTGCAGGTTCTGGAAACTTCTTGGAAGAAGAAATGCCTTTAAGATCCAGAAAATTCAGCTCAAGTGACATAAAATTTGGGAAGATTATGATTTAAGTTATTCAATGAAACAATGAGTGTAGCAAAAAGACAGACATGACACATTTTCAGTCCAGAGGTGTTTTCAGTAAAGCTTTTTTTTCTTGTAGTAGATTAAATCCTAAAATATTTCACCCAACTGTTGCTAATCAACAGAGAGGTTCCTGGTTATCAGGCAGCTAATCTCGCAAACTTCTTAACAGAGAACTGCTTAAACCACCATCTTATCCTCTAAAAGAAAATCTACTGTTTGTTTGATATAAGTTGTACTGATGAGATCAAGGAATTCAGTGGTCAGAGAGAAATAATTCTTGATAAGATTAGCAGTTTTGCTTTCCTTGGGTTGTGGCACACTGCAGCTGCTTAGAAACTTGCTATAGAGTCTTCAAAAGAAACCACATTACTGAAGGCAGATAGCCTTCTGCATTAAATTTTAGATTTATTTGGAATAAAAGTTCCTTACTGAGCACTATGAAGATAAAAACGCTAAGATCTGTCTTCCTCAGCCTCCATCCAGGGGAAAGATTTTACTGTCATTGATCAAAAAATATTCTTTCAATACTTAACTTATATAAACCAATTAATCATTGTACCTATTCTGTGGTACTTCACTGTATCCTATCTGCTTTTTCCAGTTCATTTTATACTTCAACTGCACTGCTATTCAATTCAATTGCATTGGAGTCCTGCTCTATGGCAAGTGGAGGGAGGTGAAACTACCTATATTGACATGTAGAAACACTCATGCTCTATAAAAAGTAGGGAGAAAATAAACCTATCGTGCAAAGAATAATGTGTTAGGTTTCACAACAAACAGCATTTCTTTGCAAGGTTTGGGATGTTTAACTTACAGTGCTTTCAGAATAAGAGTATTTCCCCTGTCCTTCATGTATACTAGTTGTTTAAATGAAAAGCAACAGTGGATTCAGAAGTTCTTGGTAATGTTAACAGCAACAGTTTAAGGTCATGTTGTTTCATAGAATCATAGAATGATTGGAGTTAGAAGGGACCTTGAAGATCATCTAGTTTCAAAACCCCTGCCATAGGCAGGGATACCTTCCACCAGACCAGGCTGCTCAAAGCCCCGTCCAGCCTGGCCTTGAACACTTCCAGGGATGGGGCACCCACAGTTTCTCTGGGCAACCTGTTCCAGTGTCTTACCACCCTCACAGTAAAGAATTTCTTCCTGATATCTAATCTAAAATCTACCTTCTTCCAGTTTTAAGCCATTACTCCTCATCATATCACTACTGCGCTCCCTGATAGAGTCCCTCCCCATCTTTCCTCTAGGTCCCCTTTAGGTACTGGAAGGCTGCTATAAGGTCTCCTCGGAGCCTTCTCTTCTCCAGGCCAAACAACCCCAACTCTCTCAGCCTATCTTCATAGGAAAGACTCTCCAGCCCTCTGATCATCTTCGTGGCCCTCCGCTGGACTCTCTCTAACAGGTCCCTGTCTTTCCTGTGCTGAGGACTCCAGAGCTGGACGCAGTACTCCAGGTGGGCTCTCACCAGAGCAGAGCAGAGCAGAGGGGCAGAATCACCTCCCTTGACTTGCTGACCATTTTTCTTTTGATGCAGTCCAGGACGTGGTTGGCTTTGTTCAGTGGGTTTTTTTCCTATGCATCTGTCTACTTTCTTCAGCAGAGGTGTGTGTAGCTGTGGCATGGCAGGCCATAAGCACAAAACTAAAGTAAAAACCCAGGCTGTGATTTCATTTCTTTGTGTAGAGACTGAACATAGAGACTGGTTTCAAAAGATTTATTTCAAGTGTCTCACTCTTCAACTGCATTAAGCTGAATGGAGGTGCATTCAACCAGGTATGCTATGTGATCTTTGTATGTCTTTATTTTTAGAAATCACTTTCTGTCCTATTTTCATTGTTTCTTCAGACAGTGGTGGGTCACTAAATGATTATTATATTCCTGAGTTCATAAAATCATAGAATTCAGGATACTTATTTGTCATTTTAACTATAATGCCATCTAGTTCTAGTAATATTTGACATCGATAAGATCATAACTAAAAATACTACAGCCATTGTAACCTCAGAAAGTGCCCCTAATAGTAGAACAGTGATACCAACAGTATGAGTTTGAAATTACTTCAGTGTTTTATACATTGTGTTGCACAACACAGTATCAAGTGAAAACAGTATTTTTGGCTTTCCTGTTAACATGCAGAGATTCAGGAGCAATTAAAGAGTGTAGCAGAAGAACTAGGATTTTCCTAAACTTCAGTTGACAGGAAATTAATGGAGAATTGTCTTACTTCTTAGTAGCTTGTATAAAGTGTTTTTTGTAAATTTGTAGAGGGGGATAAGAATTAGCATAACTCTTTTTTTAGGCAAAAGTTCATGCAAGTCTCTTCCTGCTCTAAATCCATTGTTTCTTAGAGTTGGCTTTCACTATTGTTCAGTTAATAGCAGATACTGTTGATGTCTCTGTCAACATGGGCCTCCGGTGAGATAAAATGTCTGTGCTGTATACAATGTTCATACTATAATAACTTTTTAAGAGCAAATGCATAATGCTCTTTAAATGATTTTGTTAGCAAGACTCCCCACACAAGCTGACCCAATGTAGAGGTATTAAAAAACCAACCAAACAACACCCCCACACACATCCCCTGGTATTTTGGTAGTTATTTTAAACTTTCATGAAGCCAACATCTGTTGATGGGGGAAGGACAGAATATTTTAAAACTGGACAAAAGGCTTTTGTTTTGAAGAATTTTCAATAACTACATCTGTAAAATAATTTTTGCATTTCTTCTTGCTTTTCTTGCCTTATTAGTATTTTCTGCTCATAATAGTGTGACTGAATCTTTCTTGGAAATTGTTTTCCCTTTTCACTTTATCAAAATGTGATTAATGTAGTTACATGTGAAAGGCTGGCTACAATTCAAAGTCATATTTCTTACAATGGGAGCCTGAGATTTCTGAGCAACATTCTTAGTATTGGTTACGGATACCACCAAAGATAACTGTTTTGACTAGAAAATTTGTTTGAAGAGAAACTCTGTCTCAGCTGCAATTTTACCATGAACAGAAAAGGTTCATTCAATGCGCTACTGCAAGCAAACTTTTCAGGCTATTGGACAAACACTTTTATTTCCTGTCTCCCAGTGTGGATTTAATTGTTGTATTGATTTGATTTTTCTGCCTGCAGTATTGATTTTCGGTTTGGGGGATTATTTCTTTTTGGAATGTGATGAAAATGCTGACAAGTATATGATATTCCATGGAAAAACTTAACAATGTTTTGAGAAATAGTCATTCTGACAATAAAGGCATAATTTTATTGTTAATTACTTTATAATTGCTCTAGTGACAATTTCTGTAGTCATCGCTAAATTCATCCATAAGTCCATTGTGAAAATATGAACTTTTTATTAGCTGAAGAAAGGGATAAGCAAGAATCTTTTTAGCCTCTTAAAAAAAAATAAAATCATTGGAACTCATTCCAAAGCCAAATAATTTGTTTGGACTTTTCTCACTTTAAAAATCAAAGGCAGAAACAAACTGTAACAACTTAAATTATGAAAATACACATGCCTTTTCCCTAAAAGACCTAGTTGTGCCTGATTTGATTGGAGAAGACTTACTATTTACAAGACTGAAAATTCTGTTAGTCTCACTACGTAGATATCTGTTGACTTGTTAGCTGCGGATATTGACTTGTACCCCAGATCAGAGTGTTTTATTAAAAATAAAACATTTTTCAAGGACATACTGAAATAAATTGCTTAATAGCTATCTAAGAATTAGAAAACTGAAAGTTAAAAATTATTTGAAGAAAAACTATTCTCTAAAACAGTTCTAGTTCCAGCATCAGCAGACCATATGGTGTCCTGTATTTCCTATATATGAAAACCACATATTTTTTGTAATTTACATTTATTATTAATTTGTGGTTTAGAATCTATTGAATGTTGCTGATGGTGAGATTCTGGTATTGTTTGAATACTACTAAGAAAATGGAAATGAAGGTAAAGAGTTGATTTTATCTTCACAAATCAATTCATTATTAGATTTCCTTGACTCAAGAGACTAGAAATTAACATCTCTGAAGGAAAATAAGTGGTAGCATTTTTCACATATCTATATGGCTGCCTAAAATGATGGAGGATAGTCTCTAACTCTTCTAACAGCTTTCGCTTTAGAGCATAATCAGTGATTATACCGAATAATTGAAGAATGTTGACCATAAAACCAGCAAACACAAAAGCAGTTAAAATTTTATTCTATTAATAAAAAAAAATAATCTGCAAAGTGCTATAGTAATGAAGAACTTGCAGGGAGCTAGAGTTATCACTGTGCTCTATGTAGAAGAAGAGAAAGGTGATGTTTAGATGATTACAGTTCAAATCCTCTGATAATTTGTGTACTAATCAATAAGAAAACATGGAAGATTAGGTGTAGGTGAACCAGACAAGATAGAGGGAAGAAAACCAGATAGGAAGGGGAAGCTGTATTAACTGTCTTTCAGAGAAGGCAGCTGAAGAACAGTGTGGCTAAGGAATTTGCTCAACAATATGAAGAAAACTCATAACAAAAGGAGGAACTGAGGTCCCACCCAAAATGCATGTCTTCAACTACATGTAGTTTTCCCGATAATGTTAAACACTAATGTACTAATATTTTTTATGTTTGTTTACATCAAAATCTCTTCCTTATAACTAAGTAAATTAGGTCAGCTCAAATGAGGATAAGACTATATATATATTTATCCCCATGCCACGCATACAATGTTTGCAAGTTTGATTATATTTTACAAATGAAACAAAATTTCTGTGCTTCATTCACTGGTCTATATGAACCAAGAGTGAAGCTAATTAGGAGCCTCTTCAAAGTAGAAGGATTTTTCAAAGCAAACTGCAACAATAAGAATTTGCCCCTAGTAATCAGCATAAGAATTAGTAAGATTGAGGAGTTGCTTAATCTTTTCTGAAACAGCATTCTGCTTTTTATATGGGGCAGCAGCTGGAAGATTTAGGAAGGTATATTTTCAGTAGAATCTGAATCCTTCCTTAACAAGAATTATGCCTTTATGTGTCAGAGCATAAATATTTCCAAAATGAGACAGTTCATTCTACTCCAGGGCAGGGAAGATGCTTTTAGCAAAGCTAGCCGAATTTTTTAAAGGCTTTTCATGTTGCATGCTGGTTTTCCTTTCCTCACACTTATGGAAATGCTTCTAACTTCACATAATTTAGAAGCGAGATTGAGTAGACTCTTAAATTAGATACATCTCAGTAAAGTTCTGAGGGGTAGATGGCCTGCATAAAGGTGTCATTTGCCTTTACTCTATTTACAGCAATAAAAGTTTTCTATCATAAATTTTTCTCAGAATTTTTCCTAGCCTTGTTGCTGTGTAATAATAAAAAAATAAAAAATAAAAAAAATCTTGTTTTCTAAGAGTTGCAAAAGCTGTATCCTTAATAAATGAGAAACAAGAAGGCAGCAGGTAATATATGTAATAACCTTGCACTTTTCTTAGTAAACTAACATAGATAATCCCTGCCATTGTCATACTAATCTGTATAATGTCTCACTTATAAATGTCTAGGTTTGCAAGACTAATCGTAACTTTATAGTAAGAAAGTACTCTTCCGCGTTTAACTATTAACTATTCATTGCTGTGCAGCCATGAATTGTTAAATTCACAGTGCTTTTTTTTTTGGGGGGGGGGGGAAGCAAAACATAAATACCTAAACAATTCACACTTTAAACAGCAAACTAACTTAATAATTTTTTTATATTTAAATTATGACAATATTATTATAAAATTATATCTATATGGACATACATCTTAGGTAACATCTTAGCAATTTTGCTCTGCCAAATTTTCTATCATTCTTTCAAATGATTGCAGCCTAAGTTTCAGTACTCCTTTGGTGGGTCATACCCTCTTTTACGGAAAAGGAACATATACAGTAAAAGTTCTTAGCTATTAGAAGATAAATTTTTTGTGGAATGTCACTTTACTTTAGAAGACAATCTTTAAGTGGAAAAAGTGAAATAGGAAAGAATATTTTATAAGTAAATCAAACTGACCTCCTGGTTAATTTGTAAGCATTGAAATGCCTGATAGCATCTAAAAATCAGAGTCGCATTCATGGGACTCCTAAGCTTATATATCGCATTATGAAATTTTTGTGCCAATCTGCTATCTAAGTGACTTCATGATAATTTTCAGTTTTCCAAATATTTTTTTTAAGTTCTGTTCCCAAGGGAGTACAAAAATTGAAAACAAATTTAAGTGAATAATTTAATAAGATGTCTTGAAAACTGTTTGA
The DNA here is from genome assembly GCF_028500815.1 of Rissa tridactyla. Classification (NCBI taxonomy): domain Eukaryota; kingdom Metazoa; phylum Chordata; class Aves; order Charadriiformes; family Laridae; genus Rissa; species Rissa tridactyla. The sequence goes on along the minus strand of NC_071467.1, from coordinate 82,350,348 downwards.
GATTGAGAAGGTGTTTTCCACTATTGGGATATTTTATTGGAAAAAGAATGCTAACTGAGGATATTAAAGATGTGGTTTACAGCTGTGTTGCATCCCTAAAATGTTATACCTAAAATATTTTTTTAGAATGGCATCACCATAATATCTGTTGATGGTTTAGCTGAGCAAGTTACAGAATCCAAAAACCCACCATAGGCTAATAAATAAGCAATAATATTTTTAACATCATAGTCTACTTGAGACTTTCTGTGTTTCTTTGTATTTTCACACATGCAAGGTTTGGGAATAGCTTCAGCATAAGAATTCAAGAGAGAGGACAGAGAGCCTACAAAACTGGTGGGAGTATATGTACTATAGAAAGGAGATAACAAGATGTGATCCTTTATGATTTTGTGTTTGTAAAAAAAAAAAATAAATTGTCAAAACCCCATGTAATTGTAGACAAGCTAGTTTAAAAAGAAAAAATTAAAAAAAAAATAAGTTGAGAAGCCACTGGTGCTTGTCTGCAAAATAGGTCATTCCAGACGGAAAAGTGAGGCTTTTTCAGAAACGTGGTAGAGAAGAATTCTTCATTAGTTGGTGTGGGCTGTGGACTATCTTGTGGAGGAGTATGTCTGGAGTGAAATTGATAGAAGCAAATTTTGTGAGTGTGATATGATTGTTTCAATATGAATAGTGTTATTGAATAATGCAAGAATCTGAGAGGCCTAAATTTGTGAAGAATTTAAGTGTTCCAAGGATGAAAATATAATTAAATTAAGGTAATGGCAGGAATGAAAGAAGTTAGTAGCAAGCAGTTGTACAGTAATCAAGTCCTCTAGGAAATGATTGTATTGGAAGTGATCAATATTATCTAAAACTGATTGATGAAATAGTGATGCAGAGGAACAATGTATAAAACTTTTAAAGTAGAAAATTATTAATGAGGTGAATAAGTTAAGCTCATAAACAGATAATGTAATAAATCAATTAATTACAGGGAATTAAAAATGCTGACAATTAATTATGGAGTCAGATATGCAGAGAAATGGTTATATATCTCTTCCATTATAGTATTAATTCTAAAAATGATAAATATTAATTACTGACCAAATTAATCATAGACGGTGATCAAAGTTTTAATGCAAATTGTATCCAGTGAAAAGCCTGACTGTACCACACATTTTTGGTGCAGAGCAAACAGTTGAAACTGACAACAGAGAGCATGACTGACTGTATCTAAGCAGCTGACAAGCCTCAGAAGTGTAACTCACCACTTCAAAGAAGGTAACAGAAAAGGTGGCAGATGATTTTTGACACCTGCAGGACAACCAGGTAATCAGAACCAGTCAGTATGGGTTTATGACACACAGGTCCTGCTTGACTACTTGATCTCCTTCTACGACAAGGTAACACACTTAGTGGATGAGGGAAAGACAGTGGGTGTTGTCTACCTAGACTTTAGTAAAGCCTTTGATACCATTTCCCACAGCATTCTCCTGGAGAAACTGGCTGCTGATGGCTTGGATGGGTGTACTCTTCACTGGGTAAAAAACTGTCTGGATGGCCTGTCCCAAAGAGTTGTGGTGAATGGAGTTAAATCCAGGTGGCATCCGGTCATAAGTGGTCTTGCCCAGGGCTCAGTATTTGCGCCAGTTCTGTTTAATATCTTTATCACTGATCTGGACAAGAGGATCGAGTGCACCCTGAGTAAGTTTGCAGACAACACCAAGCTGGTCAGGAGCATTGATCTGCTTGCGGGATCTGGGCAGGATGGATTGATGGTCCAAGGCCAATGGTATGAGGTTCATCAAGGCCAAGTGCTGGGTCCTGAGCTTGGATCACAAGTGCTGGGTCCTGGACTTAGGTCACAACAACCCCATGCAGCGCTAAGAGGCCTGGGGAAGAGTGACTGGAAAGCTACCTGGCGGAAAAGGACCTGGAGGTATTGGTCAACAGTGGGCTGAATGTGAGCCAGCAGTGTGCCCAGGTATCCACGAAGGCCAATGACGTCCTAGCCAGCAGGACTAGGAAAGTGACTGTATCTCCGTACTCAGCACTGGTGAGGTTGCACCTCGAATGCTGTGTTCAGTTTTGGGCCCATCACTACAAGAAAGACATTGAGGTGCTGGAGTATGTTCAGAAAAGGGCAACAAAGCTAGTGAAGGGTCTAGAGAACAAGCCTGATGACGAGCAGCTATAGGAACTGGGGTTGTTTAGCCTGCAGAAAAGGAGGCTGGGCAGAGACCTTATCGGTCTCTACAATTACCTGAAAGATAGGCAATAGGAAGAGAGAAAATGGGCTCAAATTGCACCAGGGGAGGTTTAGATTGGATATTAGGAAAACTTTTTTCACTGACAGGGCTGTCAAGCACTGAAAAGGCTGCCCAGGGAAGTGATTGAGTCACCATCCCTGGAGGTATTTAAAAGACAAGCGGACATGGGACATGGTTTATTGGTGGACCTGGCAGTGTTATATTAACAATTGGACTTGATGATCTCAAAGGTCTTTTCCAACCTAAACGATTCTATGATTTATTAAAGCAAGAGTGAGTTTTAAATCATCTCCTTAGCAAACCTGGGCCTAAATCAATGCTGAAAAGTATTAATTACATCAGCATACGCTTAGAATGAATTTTCCATGAGAAATGAGACATCACTTAACCCAATCCACATCCCCAAAAAGCATTTTTCTTCGAATACCTGGATCTCTCAAAAAAGGATAGATGTTCTTTCTCTCTCTACTGTTTACTTCTTGGTTCAAGTGACTTAAGCATCACCAAGAAAGCCAAGATCTCCTCTAGAATTAAAGCTAGATTCATCACAACTTCCCCAACAGTGACAAATTCCATTAAGAAAAAGTGCATCTCTAATATTTGACTATTATCACTTTAACTGTTGTGGTCTCAGGATGTGGCATGGCTTGCAGAACAACCAGATGATACTGTTAGAAAAAAAAAACGAGTTCTTGGGCATATCTACTGGTATAAAAACATAGAATCGTTTAGGTAGGAAGCGACCTTACAGATCATTTACTTCCAACCCCCTGCCATGGGCAGGGACACCTTCCACTAGACCAAGTTATTCAAAGCCCCATCCAGCCTGGCCTTGAACACTTCCAGGGATGGGGCATCCACAACTTCTCTGGGCAACCTGTTCCAGTGCCTCACCACCCTCACAGTAAAGAATTTCTTCCTAATATCTAACCTAAATCTACCCTCTTCCAGTTTGAAGTCATTACCCCTCATCCTATCACTACATGCCCTTTCTCCAAGCCCCTTTCCAGCTTTCCATTAAGCCACTGCCTTCAGCCTGGTGGGGGGAGGATACAGGATCCCTTTCATCTTGGGTTTTCTCTGGTGACTGTCCCAGTTTCTCTCTCAGAGAGGTCAGAGCATGATTCCACCAGTCTATTTCTCTCTTGCACTCTCTGATGCTTCTTAGCCTTTCTACTTTCTCTCTTAGCTCTGCCACCAGGCTGAGCAGATTGTCCGCCTGACCACACCTCACACAGCTGTCTTCACTACTACTGTCCATTAGTAGTGAAAAATTGTGTCACTCCCTGCAGCCTGAGACCTGGGTGGCTGCATGTTTCCATGAGAGCTCTGTCTGGGTTGCTACGTCTATTCTGGCAAGTGCAGAGGATGCAGCTTTCTGCCTGGTGGAGACCATAGCTAAGCTCCCTCTCACCAGCTGAACTCCCCTCTTGAGTTGGCAGAGTTTTCCGCGCCCTTCCTGCACACTCTTCCGCGTAAACTGCTGTGAAAACTGTCGCACCATGCCCTGTTTGCCTGTCCTGTTCACCAAGGTCCTGCTCATTGTTAACCATGAACAATTACTACAAATCTATACATAAGTTGAAGTTGGCTTTTTCTCTTTAATATTTGAAGAATTGAGTGCCCCAAATTTTGCCCCTATTTTTCTGAATAGTATCACTTCATTTAATACAGCTATAACTCTCCCTACATGTCTTACTTTATTCAGTATCTCTGGTAAAGAAATCTTGGATATGATTCTGAATGTCAGAAGTGTATCTTTTGGCTTTATTACTAATAAATTCTTCTTCATGAAATTGGCTGGAAATGATGTGAAACTGTTCTTTCTGTAAATATCTTGACTGTGCCTGTAGCTGATTATAAAATAAACGTTGACACCTTTCTGCTCTTACTTTATTTTCATTTTCCTCTCCATTTCTCCTATGCATGTTCTCCAAGCTGATTAAAATCTCATTGTAGGCAGGTAGATTACAGAGTCAAAGGGAAATTGTTGTATTTGAAAAAATAAGGTATAAGAAGCTAAAATACTGTCAAAGCAATGTTAGAATAAGAAATTAATGAAGCTTTTACATAGGTCTGCCACTTTAATCTGAGTAATTTTTTTATACAGTCCTAGCTGGTTTGGAAACATGAAATTAATGCTGCTAAAATCATTATGGTTTATAGTAGCTTAATTTCTTAGGATGCAGCATATGTAGAATCCGCATTCCATTTGCACATTTTATAACTGAGTTAGAGAAGAAAAAGTAATTTCCAGTTAAGTATGACTGCTGTGGAAACACAGGGATGTGACTGCAGGTTAGGCTATCAGTGACTGGAGCAGGTACTGGGTAGCCCAAATATGTCATGTTATTGAAGATCTTTGATGTGGTAAAGTGTGAGGGTTAACTGAGAATGAACATGGTTAAGCTTCTCCTTCCTTCCTGCCCTTCAGAAGGATCCTCATTTCACGTATACAAAAAAAACACATACAGGAAAGGTGTATGTGCGGTACCAAGAAAATATTGCCAAACCTAGTAATTTTTATTTTCTTTCTGAAATTGTATCTCTGTAATCTGTTAATTATTTTTATTAATGTTACCATTTATATTATGAGTCTTTTGTTTTCTGGCTTTTGTTATTGCTTTTTAGGAAAGAAATAGAAGGGAAATAACATTAATATGTTTGCTTTGGAAGAGAGAATGCCTGTATAAAAATTCAATCTGCTCTATTAAACATACAAGAGGAAAGAGAAGATAAGTTTAATATTACACTGACTGACCACCACAGCGTAACCTTTCAATGGCATCATGAAGTTCTTTAAATTATACACTTCATTGTAGAAAATCATACACTTATGGACAGTTGTTGACAAGTATTCTGTGTGATATTTCCAAAGCTAAACTGTCAGCCCAAATTCTACACTTTGAAAATAGGCTGAAGTTGCTCAATAAACCCCAAACCCTGTCAATGGAGAGACTGGCACTAAGCCTGAAAAATCAATTCCTGTCCATAAATTTCATCTGATATCTATTAGGAAAACCACAACAGGAACTAATCAACAGTTTCCTTAGTCGAATGCAAGTACAGACCAAATTAAATTTTCTATATATTACAAAGGACTATCACAGCTTAGTGGGAAGAACCCAGCTTCCTGCTTTAATTTTAAGGGTTCCATTAAAAAAATTGAATTGTTTTTTTTAAAAAAGTGCTCGCTCCTACAAAAACTTCAGCATATGGATGGTGTTATTTGCATTTCTTTGCATCATCTTAATTCTCTCTACGCATGATCTTGTCTTACTATCTGACATTCCAATCTAGAATATATTAAAAACAGTTTAGTTGAGAAAATAAAACCTAGACTCTTTATAACTTGACCTTACAGATAATAATGCTAGCCTAACTGTACTTACCTAATTTTTAGATAAATAAAGCTGCATGGGGACGTAAGAAATCTAGAGATAGAACCTGCAGATCAGCTATGAAATGTAGATTCATTTTCTAAATAAAAGGCTTTCCAGCTTTAGATCACGCTCTCCAGTGACAGTCAGTATTTCTCTTACAAGTTCATCTAAGCAGAGAATTCAAAATAGTCTATAGTGTAAGCCAAGTGGTTCTCAAAGTAGTAATCAGTGACCAGTTCTTGAAACTTTTGGCAGTCACTTGACTACTTTTTAATTCAGTGCTGTTTAAAGCACTTCAATTGACTATAGCCGCTCACACCACAGTTTCACAGATTTATTGAATATTGAACATTTAGGTACTCACTGCAATGTTTAAGAACGGGTTGCAAATCTGGCAACTGATTTAGTCATATAATTGTGGACACACTAAAATGATGATATGGTACTTCCAGCCAGCATGAGTAGAACGGTTATCATCTAGCTTTCATTATTACTTTCTCCCTACTTACATTTATTAAATTTCAAAAGCATGTCGTTCTCCACCGTTGCACTGTAACTCTGTTGTAGTTGTGTTCTATTCTAGAATTCCCTGTATTAAAACAGGTGGAAAATGATCAGTGCATAGACTGAATGTTTCAATTTGTTTGGAAAATTAAAACTTTGAGAGGATCAGGAGTTGGATCTGTCTCGTCTCATCTTGGTTTTGTTAAACTTCTGATGTGACTTGGGGTGAATTACTTGAACTGACTCAGTTTCCTTGATGGCACAATGTGGCAGTATTCCCTCCCTGTAGCAGGGATAGGTACATGGGTTCTTCATAAAGCTATTTCAGAGTGGAAGTCAATAAAGGGCAAAACACTGTGGTTCCTGCTGTGCTTGGAAGCTTCAGGACCGTAAGCTTCTAGCAGCTTTGATTAGTAATGCTACTAAGCAAATTTTTATTATATTGTCCTGTTTTCAGTTTTTTCTGTAACTCAAAATGCTTATACTTTTTCTGTGATATAAATATGAGATTATAATTTATCTTCCCAGAGAGAAGAAAGGATAATGACAATAGAGACTCAGTTTTGGGGAATAAAGAGAGGATACCAACTTGAAAACCCAGACTTTTATGGAAGTACTTGAAACTATTCTCTTGGTTCTCTGTGGTATTTTCTACTGTGAAAGAATTTATAATGCATGTGTAAACTTCTCCTGGAGATGTTCAACAGAACCTGCACAAGTGCCACAGATTCTGTTATGTGCTTTTTTCCTCTCTCTCCAGAATAAGCATTAGGCATTGTCTGGAAGCAGTCTATGAGATCTGGTTTTTGCTTTTAAGATAATGAACAGGGCATATTTTAATGACAGACATAAAACAGTGGTAAATCTGGGAATGGTTACAAATGTTGTTGGTCTGAGCATTTAAAACTCCCAACATATTTGAAATTAACTTCTTGCATCCAGGAGATGAGGCCATGGAAAAGGGGAACTTTCTCATTCCTTGTTTCTCATTTTTTTTCAGTTCTCAGTGACTGAAGTGTTACTCATTTCCCTTCCAACCTGAATCAAGGAGCAAGTCTAATCCTAAAAGAATCTTCTTCACCTTGACATGACAAGGTTATAGGGATGGGGTGCTAGTGAGGGCCCTCAGCCTGTTGCTCTGAGATGTGCTGGCTACACTGCAGCACACTTGAAGTCTTAAAGAGATGACACAGGGGCTCATGAGGTAATAGAAGCCAAGAGGGAAACACCAGTGAAATACCTCAGAGGAATTAAGGAGTGTTCCTCTAAGAAAGTGACATGGCCAACAGCCCAGTTGAAGTGCCTCTCACCAGTGCACATAGCATGGCCAACAAAGAGGAGGGGTTGAAAGCCACCATGCTGCTGGACACTATTTCGTAGCTTTCTTTTACTGAAAGCTGGTGGGACAAATCCCATGAGTGAAGTGCAGCTACCAATGGCTACAGGCAGTTCAGAAGGGGCAGATGAGGAAGGAGGGGTGGAGGCGATGCCCTCTACATCGAGAAATGGATAAAGTATGAAGAGACTGAGGCAAAAAGGGAACCTTGTAGTTGGTGTCTACCACAGACTACCTGATCAAGGGGAGACTTTTGACAAAGCCTTCTCACTCCAGTTGTAGAAGGCATCGCGCCTGCAGGCTCTTGTCCTGCTGGGGGACTTCAACTACCCCAACATCTGCTGGAAAAGTAGCGCGGCAATGTGTAGGGAATCCAGGAAAGCCCTGGAGTGCATCTGAAAAGGATAATTTCTTAAGCCAGGTAAGAGACAGCCCCACCAGAGGGAATGAGATGCTATATCTGTTGGTCACCAACGCAAGTGAGCTAATTGGATTAGAGATTGGAGGCAGCCTGGGTTGCAATGATCATGCACTGGTGGAGTTTACAGTCCTGAGGGATATGGGTCAGGAAAAGTCAGGACCCTGAATTTTAGGAAAGCAAAATTCCAGCTGTTCAAGGAGTTAGTCAATAGAACCCCAGGGAAACTCCCCTCAGGGGCAACGGCGCTGAAGAGGTCTGTCAGAACTTTAAGAACACTTTCCGTGCATAGAATCATAGAATGGTTCAGGTTGGAAGGGACATCAAAGACCATCTAGTTCCAACCTCCTCTGCCACGGGCAGGGACACCTCCCACTAGACCAAGCTGCTCAAAGCCTCATCCAGCCTGGCCTTGAACACTTCCAGGGATGGGGCATCCACAACCTCCCTGGGCAACCTGTTCCAGTGTCTCACCACCCTCACAGTAAAGAATTACTTCCTTAATATCTAATCTAAATCTACCCTCCTTCAGTTTAAAACCATTACCTAAAACCATTACCCCTCATCCTATCACTCCACTCCCTGGTAAAGAGTCCCTCCCCATCTTTCCTCTAGGTCCCCTTTAGGTACTGGCAGGCTGCTATAAGGTCTCCCCAGAGCCTTCTCTTCTCCAGGCTGAACAATCCCAACTCTCTCAGCCTGTCCTTATAGGAGAGGTGCTCCAGCCCTCTGATCATCTTTGTGGCCCTCCACTGGACCCATTACAAGAGGTCCATGTCCTTCTTGTGCTGAGGACTCCAGAGCTGGACACAGTACTCCAGGTGGGGTCTCACCAGAGCGGAGCAGAGGGGCAGAATCACCTCCCTCGACCTGCTGGCCATAATTCTTTTGTTGCAGCCCAGGATGCAGTTGGCTTTCTGGGCTGGAAGCGTGCATTGTTGGGTCATGTTGAGCTTCTCATCCACCAGCACCCCCAAGACCTTTTCCTCAGGGCTGCTCTCAAGCCATTCTCTGCCCAATCTGTATTTGTGATTGGGATTGACATGACCCAGGTGCAGGACTTTGCACTTGGCCTGGTTGACTTTCATGAGGTTTGCATGGGCCCACCTCTCAAGCCTGTCCACATCCCTCTGGATGGCATCCCTTCCCTCCAGCATGTTGATCCTTTCCTTATCTCTTTGGGGAGAGCTTTAATTTAATTATGGGGCCCAACAACAGTCACTGATTGTTAGTAGAGGCTCAGAGCAGAATGACAAACTGGATACGTACAAGGACTGATGTACTTGTGCCTGGTAGCAGATGCTGGTACTTGTATGGAATCATCTGGTGTATGCTGTTTCTTCAAAACCTTCTTCAAATATTCTTCTCTCTTTTATCTGGACAGAATGAAATTCCTGAAGATGTTTTGCTGTTGACCTTGTGATTTCAGAATAGGATTTGCTGAGAACAGAAATTAATAGTAGATAAATTATTTCTGCCATGCCAAGAGTTAAAATATACAAAAGGTCTTGAAATATAGCTTTTTGTATGATAAAAGTGGGAGGAAAGCCAAGCTTTCTTGAAGGCTTTATGTATTCCTTTTCCCTTCTTCCGGACACATTTGATAGGCAATGCTATCAGAAATAGTGCCTCTAATATCTGGTGACTTGTATCATCCTGCACAAGCCTCTACCTCACACCATTCTTATAGCTTTCAGAGCTCTGTGCTTTGAAACACAGAAGTTTTTGTGTTGAGAAAAAATACTCAGTCATACTCGGTATGTTTTCCAAAGTTACTCACTATTTCTAGCGCTGGTTAGGATAAATAATTTAAATCTCTGTTTACTTTTATACATCTTTCACATTTTACATGCAAATGAAGAACCACTCACTCCATGGCCACCTGCTATTCATTCTACCCTAGCACCTACTCTTTCAATGCTTGTTATCTGAGTTCAGGTTGTGACTGCCTTTTGGACCTCATTTTAAAATGAAAGGTGGAAATACCAAGCTTACTATCTCTTAGTATTAAAATAAAATGAAATAAAATAAAATAAAATAATAATAAAAAAGTGATAGTTTAACCCCAGTCTGCTAAAACTGTAGGCAGGAACCTGTTTTAGCAAGCAGAGAACATAAAAATGTATGGTTTCAACAAACCATTCAGGTTATCAGTCCATTTTTCCTTTCCCCTTTTTTCATAACTGTAGGTATGATCTCTGCTTTTTTACTTTCCAGATGTTTAGAAAAGTTGTTTGCTTAGCAGCCTGTGTATTTTAATTGCCAGCTTATTTTTGTGCCAATATAGTCTTTATATTAACTATTTCTTCTTCCTTGCTAACAGTGCTACTACAGCAAGCCTATCTATAGGCAGCCTTCTGAGTCTTCTTTCTGCAATGGTGAATAAGCAAAGCCTTTTTACATATATGTTGTAGGCTCTCTGATCTCCTGGTCTGATTAGTTGACTTTGGTGCCTGCTGAGGATGTGTATACCTGGAAAATTTAAATTGATATACACTGAAAGATCCTTAGCACATTAGGACTGGGACTGAACATGCAATAGCCCTAAAAGACTTACAGGTCTGAAGTTTTATGGAAAGGGAAGGAAAGGATAGATCCCTTTGTTACATGATACCAAGAGGGGCACAGAGTAGCCCTGAATTTCAACTGGGGAGACACCTAGAAGGGCAACAAAATTTCTTCAGTGTCTGGTAGAGGACTAAACCTTCTGGAACAACGTGGTGTGGCCCATGACTGCACTAGTATGAAAACAATCTGAAATTTTTTTCATTATAGAAACAAAGGATGGAATCACTGGTACTCATGTCTTTCTTGCATGGATGGTGTGACTGGGGCCACTGGCAGCCTAACCAGCATGGAAAACAGGAGCGAAGGCCAAGAACAGCAAAACAGATTTGAAAAGTGAAGGGCTCTCTTGAAAAGTATCCACCGCTAATGATGACTCCACCACACAATATTGTCTGTGTTACTGACTTCTTTTAAATAGGTTGAAACATGGTGGTAGCTGTTAAATTTTTTTGTGTCTTATTGTGTTGATGAGGCAGCAGACTAAGATGGAGTTAATATTGCCTATGTGTGCTGGAACTACTATTTACTTATAAAAATCAGTGGACTGTAGAGTGTTATAAGTTTTTACTATAAAAATAGCTGCAGATTAAATTGTACAGTTTTGCTTTCAAGCCTCTATTGTCCTACAGTTCTCATAAATATTTATAGTAAGTATACCATCAAAGCAAATTACAAAACATCTGAGAAACTGTGGAAAAACTCATATACATTCACCTTTTAATAAGTCTGTAAGTCCTCTTAACGATCCACAGTGATTCAGGCACTTGTTAATGCAAGAAGCATGCAATAATAGCAGGACCCAGTCTTTTTCTTATTGACAATAATTCCAGATTTCATAGAATCACAGTATAGTCCAGGTTCTAAGGATCAAATGACCACCTAGTCCAACATTATGTGGGAAAGGGAGCCTAGATGAGATTGTCTAGCACCCTGTTCAGTTGCATCTTGAAAACTTCCAACAATGGGGGCTCTACCAGGCCTCTGGGGAGGTTGTTCCAGTGAATGATTGTTATTACTGTAAAAATTTCTTTCTTATGTTGAGATGAAACCTCTTCTGGTACCTGTAACCCTTTCGCTTCTCCATGTGCCTCCTTGTGAAAAGAGGGCCTCTGTCCTCTTTGTAGCTGCCCTTTAAGTACTGGAATACTGTGATGAGCTCCCCCCCAACCCCCCGAGCCTTCTCTTCTCTATGGAGAAAAGGCCTAAGTCCTTCAGTCTTTCCTCATAGGGCAGGTTCTCTAGCTCATTGACCATCTTCGTGGCCCTACTTCGGACCCTCTCCAGTCTGTCCACGTCTTTCTTGCAATGTGGGGACCAGAATGGACACAGTACTTCAGGTGCAGCCTGAAAAGCACTGAGCAGAGCAGGATGATCACATCTCTATCTCTGCTAGTAATGCTCCTCTGAATGCAGTCCAGGATCCAATTTGCCTCTGTTGCTGCAGCGGCACACTGCTGATGTTCAGCTTGCTGTCCACCAGGACCTCCAGGTCCCTTTCAGCAAGGCTGCTCCCCTGCCACACAGACCCTAGCCCGTGCTGTGGTATTTGGTTATTCTGACCAGGTCCAGGACTTGATACTTGCCTTCTTCCAGTCATCAGGGACATCCCCTGGTCTGCACCACTTTTCAAATATTATAGGTGGTAGTCTTGCAACAATGTCACCCACTTCTCCTAACAGCCTGGTGGATTCCCTCTGGGCCCATAGATTTGTGTCGGCTGAGACCCTGCAAGAAGTCACACACCAGCCCTTCTTCTGCTACTGATGGGTCGACACATGCACTGTTGTGATCTTGTGATCCCAGCTATACCTGTAAAGACAGAGGCAAAGAAGATATCAGGAACCTCTGCCTTGTCAGCATTGACTCGTTTCCCTGCCCTTTTTAGTAATGTGCCTGTGTCTCCCCTGTGCTTCTGCTTACTGCTCGCATATCTGAAGAATCCTTTTTTTCTTGCACTTGACATCTTTGGTCAATTTGAGTTCAGCTTTGGATTTGTTAGCCACTATTGAGAGCTACTATGTAGGTTTGTTTGTGTATTAAATGATGGATAGTTATTGCATTCCTAGATAACCACTGGCTACTACCACGTATCTAAAATATTGAATGATGAATCGTTCTCTGAATATGTTAATCATCAACTTGAATCCTTTTACACTGAATTGGAACAAAAATCACAATGGCTTGAAATATTTTTCAAAAACCAAAGTTCTGATGTTACAAAATGTTTCAGCAAATGAAAATTAATTTCAGGAGTATGTGGTCATCATGGGAAGCAAAATAAATTTTAGTTTTGTGTTTTCAGAGTTAATAGTTTTTCAACTGATCTGCACTGGTCTTTATTTGAGTTTTTTACTTGCATATGCTTACCACTTCTGTTCATATTGTGGGGGGAAAATAAGTAAAGGAGAACCACCTTTGCCCAGCTCAAACTGTGAATTTAAGGCCTTGGAGAAGTAGTCACAGATGCAGCAATCTGAAAGCAGAGTCAGTGTCTGACAGGTGAATGCTAATGTCATTGTTAGTGCCAAGTCATGAAAAAAAAGCTATCTATCTGCACTCTTTTGAAACTCTGTGGAGTGATAACTGTAAGACAAAATTATAATCTGTTTCCCTCATGGCCTCATATTTTCCTTCATGTCTAGTAAAAATCCACAGGGGGTCAGACTGGCTGTGGCACCAGCAGGCAGTGCTGTCAGCTGCGGTGCAGTTGTTGCAGCTCACAGTGACAGACCTTGCAAGCCTCCAAACTTGTTTGTTTCCTTGGTTGCATGTCTTCTCCTCTCCATAGAGAAGAGGGGGGTTTCAAAAACTTGTCTGTAAAAACTAATCCATCAATCAGACTTCTTTGTTTTGTGTTTTCTGTTTGTCAATGAACTGAATTCTGTATCTTACTCAGGTTTCAGTTTCATTACCTCACTCTACATTCATTTTTTCCTCCTGAAATTTTATTTCCTTTGGAATGTATATGGGGTAAATTTGTCTGCCAGTCATAGTGTTGATCTTATTTCCACCCCATCCCCCCTTTACCTGTGTACTATCTGCTGTCATGAGGAAAGGATAAGAGAAAAATGCTCTAAAAATATTCAGTCTTAATGTTTACATAACCAGTTCTTCAGGGAGTTATTCAGACCACAAAAGTAAGATAATTGACTATACTTCAAATGTTGGTAACACTCATGTAACAACAAAATATGCAGCATTACTCCTGTTTATAGCCAAAACAGGACAAAGTCTTTCTTAAATAGATGAAACTGTAACTGTTGTATCCTCCATCAGGAGGAAAACTGTGAGTAAAGGCTGTAATTTTTCAGTCAGAGCCAGGCCACACACAAAGACTTCTGCTGTCTTGGGTCACACATTGGTTGACCTGAAGTCACTTCATACTTCAAACAGTAGGACAGAGAGAAGTACATTCCAAAGACAAATTTGAAAGCACATTAAAAGCCTCTTCTTGACTCAGTGATTCTTGCCTTAGAAAATTGAATCTACAGCAGCTGGGGCTCAAGGAAGGGAAAGAAAAGAAAAAAAGCATTTAAGAGCACCATAGCAGTTTGTTTGCCCTTATTTTTGTTGAATGTGTTCCAAATCTTCAAGACTGTGGTCATGTTTTACCTCTCAGAATGAAATTACTGCATTATGCAGAACAGGGATTCCATACTCACATTCCTGTTAAAGATTGTAAATTATTGTGTAAAAAGAATTCTGGTTGATCTATCATCAATAGAAACTGCTTGAAATACTTTTCCATAAACATTTTCAAAGCTATTACATTCTTTAATTTTATTTGCATATTTAATATTGTTTCTTGGAATGGTTTCAGGGTGTAATTTTTTTTGGTGAAGGCTGCACTAGAAAAGTCTATGGTGCTGTTTCAGTTTCTGGGTTAATAAGCTCTGAACAGTGGATCAAATGGAAGGATCAGGTTTGAATTCTTCATCAAAACCAACGTATCCCTCACAACAAGGAAAGGGTTAGGAGGGAGAAGCTTGCCAAGACCAGCAGGCCTACTTTGATTGTAAATTGCAGTCCCATTTGCCTTAGATCACCATCTGTAAGACTTTATTTCAAAACAATCTCACTATTATTTTTTTCATTATTTAAAATCCAGTTTTGACAACTTAAATTCGAGGATGCTTGTATTTGTAAAGTAGGCTTCAAGCAGGTCTCCTGCAATCTACCATGACATCTGTTCTCCTCAGTGTGCTGTGCTGGGAAGTCTTTTATGAGGATCTTTAAGATTATGCCCAAACTAGGTAATTTCAGTAAAATCTAATCCTAGTTAATTGAAGACCACCAAGGAGGAAGAAAAAGAAAAAAGTACGGTGTCTGTTTTGTGTGAAAACATACATCAGGTTTTTAGCTTTAGCAAATTTATGACCCAAATCCATCAGATAGTTGGTAAAGTACTTCTGCTGCAGTCTTTACTACACATAGCATGGAGGCAGAAAAGAGGAGAGGTTGGCAGCCACTCGTTACCAATATAAATAACAGGTATTATCACATAATGCTATGTTGTTGAAACAGTGATTAAACCTCTTGATGTATTTCAATGTGAGCATCTACAGTACTTTCTTTGTAGTTTGGGACCTGTCTTTAATATTACTTTGAATGTGAACTTTGATCTCAACCATCAATAAATACCGTCTTTGCCTTGCCCCAAATTGCATTTAAAACTTCACTTCCTCTTTTTGATGTATTTGAGTGTTGAAATGATAGTTACTGCTGTTCGCAGGATAAGCTTAGAAGTAGTATATAAACAGAGTGTTTTTTAGAAAAATCAGGAGTATCTATTACTTTGTGGTTTGTATTCAGGATTGGAAGCCAATAACACCTTTTCCATGTATTTAGGCAATTCAAGTTACCAAGACGACTTTGGAAGGAAAAAGTGCTAAGTGAATTTTAAGTGTTCAGTAATGAATTAAATAATGAATTGCCAAAAGTAAAGGAACTCCATCAGTCTAAAACAATGAGTTCATTTTAGTGTGTGAAATTTTATTTCTGAAAAGTTATATTTATCAAACCCACAGTTTTTCAACAGCTTTCTGTCTGATAACATAGTTTTACAAAAATTACCTAACCTTGAAAATATGGCTTGCTCAGATCTAGATTCTGATTCTAATATAATTAATTCCTTGTTCTGGTTGTTTATGAAAGCTTGTTTTGAGGTGGATTTTTCTTATATTTCAGAATTAAAATTCTTGCTAAGACAAACTGGAGAACGTGGAAGAGTCAGTTCTGTGTGTTCCTCAGTCTGGACTTACAATTATGTAGATCTTATGGAATGACCAAGAAACTCAGTTAAAATGAGAAAATCTTCTTCTGAGGCTCTACCACTGGTTTTTCAGGGATTTTCTATTTTAGAAGCAGTTGTGCACTTTGTCTTTCACCACCTGGTAACGTGGATTTTGACCAGGGAGGCTTTTCACATATGTAGCAAACACCTTGAATACAAATATGGGATTTCTATTTTTGTTGAGATACACAGTAATATCGAACAATTAAAAATGTAGAAATTGTTATGTAAATTTTATGTAGTTATGTAAACACTGCAGTTTAGAGGGTTTTTTGCCTACAGAATAGAGCTTTCTTGGCTTATTCTGCATGATAACCTTTCCATGAAAAGCCAAAGGTAGCTCTGACCTGCATGAAAGGGCGTACAGCAATTATGTTACTGATGCTTAATAGGAAATAAAACATTTTGAAAGGAGTCATAGAATCATATAATCTTCATGGTTGGAAAGGACCTTTGAGATCATTGAGTCCAAGCATACACACAAAAGAAAAAACCCTACAATCTCTGCCACTAGAGCATGCCCTGAAGTGCCACATCTAGACGTTTCTTAAATACCTCTAGGGATGGTGACTCAACCACCTCCCTGGGCAGGCTGTTCCAGTGCCTGACCACTCTTTCAGGAAAGTAATTCTTCCTAATATCTAATCTAAACCTCCCCTGCCACAACTTCAGACCATTCCCTCTGGTCCTGTCATTATTCACCTGGGAGAAGAGGCCAACACCCACCTGTCTACAACCTCCTTTCAGGTAGTTGTGGAGGGCAATGAGGTCTCCCCTCAGTCTCCTCTTCTTCAAGCTAAACATGGCCAGTTCCCTCAGCCTCTCCTCATACGGCTTGGTCTCCAGACCCCTCACCAGCCTGGTAACTCTTTTTTTAGAATGTGAAATAATGGTTTGTTGAAGCAGGCACAGCTGAGTCTGGAGAATTTTAACCAGTCATATTTTTAAATAACTAATCACTGAAGGTAAGATAGAGTACAGACTTAGTGGTGGGGTTGGTATGTACATTGGCAAAGTTGTTTTGCATTGCAAAAAGAGCTGAAGTAGTAGAGGGCTGAATGGAAAGTGGCACATAAACCAGTTCAGATTGCAGATTGCTGAATGCAGGTAACAGAATGGAATTGTCATCCGATGTCTCACTATTATCATCTACAGAAAATATATTAGAAAAGCTCTTCTTAACTACAACGGTGTTGTTCTGGTGATGCAAATGAGGCATGTTAATTGCTAAAGTGCGAAATCTGAGATAGTGGCAGCAGCACCTTTCTGCTCTAAGGCCAGGCTTATTCTGCTTTATGATTTGATGCATGCATAACTTTGCTAATACCTTATAAGAACTTAGCAGGAAAGGAGTATGTCTATAAAGATCATTGTTATAACTAATGGATGTTTTTTCACAAATGTAATACTATATATATCTTTAAATGTCTGTGAAGAATTGGTGACATTCCTCATATAGTTTGCTTAGACTCAGCTGTAATGAAGATATAGGCATGCGTGCATACAAATACATACAGTAACATTTCCAAAGTACTTATCTGAGTAAAGTGAGCAGAGTAATTCTGAACATGAATGTGTCTTGTTATTCAAAAATAATTTCTAAAAGGTGAAAGTTTTTACCACCAAATGTAGCTTAGGCTAAACAAACCACTTGGTCTTTCCCATTGCTTTAAACCTCATCCTAAAAGTTTTATTTCTTGAACTTAGCAGGGTTTAATTTCTTTCTTTTAATGAATGAATAAATTGTAGAGTAAAGATTTTGAATAGAGCATTGAAACTGAGAGTGGTAACAAGCTGAATTGTTTAATTGTAGATAATTAAGCTCATTAGAGAATGCTTACATGGTTCACAGTCTAGTCTATTGCTACTAACTGTTAGACATAAGTTTCTGATAAATATTTTACAACTAAAATTGCTGCACTAACAGGAAGGGTTATATTTCATATTATTTATTGGTTTAAATGATTATTAATAAAAATAAAGAGCTGCTACACAGTGATCTTCAATAATTTATTTTAAAAAATTATAGAAATTGTTCTCACTTTGTTGCAAATCTATATACCTTTTTTTATTTCCTGTGTGTGTATGTGTAAAGTTGTTTAGATAAAGCATTCAGTAGCTAATATTGAGTATTTAATTAATTTAATTAATTTAATTATTTTTTGTTTCAGAAGATTTGGCATGCTTTTCTACAGACTAAATCACTAGTCCTGATTCAGTCACAACTGAAAATATAGGATATTACCTTTGCAGGCTGTAATCATATATCTGCTGTCCTAGCTTCAACTCTCCTCTACTTTTCTTCCTCCTTTTTCTGCTCACAAAGTGGTTGCAAGGAACAGTAAAAATAAAGGACATCACCTTCCCTCCCTTCGCTCCCTGAGTGAAGATGATGTCTCGATAGGTGATAAGCATAGTTAGTGCCCCACAGCACATGGCAAAATTGTGCTTTCAGACCTGAAATCTTCAAAAGGAGTGAAAAAGCTGGAAGCATCTCTATATGTTTTTACACTATGCACTGTAGATTATTGTAAGAAAGATGCTATTGTACCAGAAATTCTGAGATCTCAACTGAAAACAAAGTTCTTCTGGCTCTCTTTACAGCGTGCTACTGGACACTGAGAACATCCATATTACACACTGCCTCTGCCCTGTCTGCTCTAATAACCTCATGGCTTTGACACAGTAGCATGTCAAATGGTATATTAACCAAAACAAATTACATTTTTTTAATTGATTGATATTTTTCTAAACCTAGACTTTCAACTTTTTGTTACATATGACTTTAGTAAAAAAGCAATAAACTTTTAGCATTTGTTATGACAATAGTAAAAAGGCATCTATAGTAAAATTTCCTTAAAACTGGACAATGGCCCATCAAACCCAAATGTTACTATTGATAATTCATTTCTCTTATTCTACGGCTATTCTGTTGGGGTTTTTTTAATGCATCTTTCAGAGCTAAGATGTTTTTCCTAAATGTATGTGTATCTTGTTCTCATTTGGAAAAATCACTGTGTGAGGGATGTCAGATTTAGTTGATAATGCCTATAATTATTGCAAATGTTTTATATTAGTGGTTTTAGCAAGCATACATACCACAACATACTGAAAACATTAAATTCATCTGTTACTCACATTTTAAATGTTCATATGTACACTTACTGGTGAGATAGGCAGTGCACTTAAAAGACAACAGAACAACTATTAATCAGTTATTACACAGCTATTTAACTGCATGCTTAGTAGAAGATACAATTCAATCCATGTTGTCAATAAGGTCTTTAGATAAGTGGTGACTTATAGGTAAGAATTAATGAAGGGTAACATGATTTATTTTTTTTTTCCTAATGGGAAATACTTGTTTTTCGTGGAATAGGAAACAAATGGTGCAGGGGAATAACATTATCATAATATGTTATTTACTGAAATGCAATGCTCTAGAGAAGTATCTGCCGATAGATAGATAGATAGATAGATAAATTGTTTTTAAGGTTCTTGCTGAAGAAACTCCTGAAGCATGTGATGTGAAGCAGAGCCTGCCATGACTGGGTTGTATCTTTCCAGATCAGTAGCAATAAAATGGCTGAAGCCAAGGAGATCAACATGCAGGAAATATTTAGAAGAATTAATTATCACAGCAGCAGC
Source organism: Rissa tridactyla (assembly GCF_028500815.1). NCBI lineage: Eukaryota > Metazoa > Chordata > Aves > Charadriiformes > Laridae > Rissa > Rissa tridactyla. The sequence goes on along the minus strand of NC_071467.1, from coordinate 82,330,943 downwards.
ATAGCTATCAGATATTAATGATATTCTTTAGCGCCATCTTGGACATGGGAAAGTAAATGTTACAAAAATAGTAGACTGGGGTAGCAGAAAGAAGCAGAAAGGTGGTTTTGTCCAGGAGAGAGTCCTAACTTGGATCTGGACCAGTCAAAAGGAGATAGCTAGTTATACGGCAGAAAAGACCCTACTTCTTTCTTCCAACCTACTGTGAAAGATTAGAGGAGAAACTGTGAACAGGAAAAAAAATCCCAGACTCCTAAATTCCAAAGGACTGAAGCATGGCAGGTGCTCTATTGCAAAGAAATAAAAGCAGATATTTGATCATTTATTTAAAATCTGTGTTCAGCTTATGCTAGGCAAGTTAATGACTAGCTATGGGACCCTTGGAGAAGGCCATGTTTCTAGCATGGTTTTTAAAAAGTAATCAAACTGAACAGTTAAAAATACCCAGATACTGTTCAGAGGCATTCAATAAAGTGTTTCACTTAAGTACGTTAGGACAGTGTTAACTTCCACATTGTCACCAAAATGGTAATTTTGCTCACTGAAAAGCTGCTGTTCTTAAATGAAAATTTTGCTTTGAAATCAACGAGAATATCATACAACAACTCTTTAAAGTATTTTACAATTTATGTAAGAGTTTGGTTCCAATTTCATATTTGTTGCATTTTCTCTCGGTATATATGATTTCACCAATATATAAAATCTCCATATCATCTCTCTAATATGACATGACAGCACACCGGAAATATTCCTTGGAGAGAAATGCTACAGAGTATTAGAGGATTAGAAAAATGAAACGATTGACTCAAGTTGACAGACCAGTTATTTTTAAAACAGCTTCAGATAAGTTTTAAAATGCAAGCGATGCCCTTGCTGCCAAAATCTGTCCTGTGCTAGTTATTTCAGGAATATGAGTGGCTTGGTTTCTGTTCAAGACATTTAATTCTGGCATTTTCCATTTTATTCAATAAAACTAAGATTTCAGAAAGATATATTTTCAACCCTACTTGGGTTGTTATATTCAAGGGGTAATCTAAAACGTTTAAAAAATATGTAACTTTTGGCAGGGTTCAAATTTACAGATAGAGATTTCCCTATGGCTGATTTAACAGAATGTATCAACTTTTCCCTAATTTTAGATACACAACATCATTTTGTATCTCTTACAATCAGGACAACATATTGCCCACATATACAAGCACACTAAAGAAGCCTTTCTTAGCCAAGATAATAGCTCTATGTACAATTTCACTGAATACGACAAGCCATGAGGAAGTTAATGTTTTGAGTTGAGGATTTGGGGGCTTTTGGGTTTTTTTCAGTGGTGTTTTGTTTTTTTTATTTTTTCTTTTCCAGAAACCCAGGGGACTGAATTCACGGAAAAATTCTGCTTACAAGAAAGTTTGTGGAATAAAGCCACTGTTGTAGTTGCTACAGATGATTTAATTAAAAAATTATGGCTAACTTGGTTGGACAACCTATGAAGAGATAAAAGGTAATTTGTTGGTAGCATTATTTACGGCAAATAATTTGCCCACATTTTAATGATGCTGTTTAATCATTACTTATACCCTGCCTTAAAATAGGGAATTATTAGTCTCTGGAGATTTGTCTTTTCCCTTTGTTTCTTAAAGTTTTCCTGAAGTTGTAAATGACTAAATGTGCTCCAGGAACCACCATTTAAGAAGGCTGTTTCTTTATTTTTGCATAGCACATTTTGTGATTAAATCCTTGCGCACATTTTTTCTGTCTCTTCTTACTACAAATGGTAGGAAAAAAACGAAGCTCGTTCAGAGAGCTACCTTTCAAAAAAGGACACATCAGTGACTGGACATTTTTAGTTGTCTTAAATGCAAATTTCTTTCTGTTCTGCTATGTTAGCTATGACGGTAACAAGCCTGGCATAACTGTGGAAGACAAATGTATCCAAGAAAAGAAATTTAAAGGCAGCCTTTTTTGATGTATCTGCATTATGATCTCTCTATAATGTCCAGGGCACTCTTTTCTTACTGCACTTTTTTTAAGCTTCTGCTTTTTACTAAATCATGAGTTCAGACTATTTGGTGCCATATTCCCGCTGTTCCAGCACAGGTGAACTGAGTGGGAACGAGGGCTAGGAACCTCTCCTTTTAGCAAACTACATGTGGCATTTTGGTTGCCTGCAGACATTAAAGGAACAAGGAATGACACTGATGGCTTTAGCAGGCAGTGGGGTACATCTGTCCAGGCTTTGCCCTTCTAATCAACAACTCTGCTGGGCTGCTGCTATTCTGAAGAGGCTGCTGCTTCCACTGCTCAATTTCCCTTCTCTCTAAGTACCCTCACCAGCACTGTGCATATCCCTGCCTTCACCATCTTTAGTTCAGGAGGTGTAGAGACAATGTTGTGATCTCAAGGCTTCACAGCATTTCAGGCTGTTTGGAAATTCAGCTAGTTGTTCACCTGGCACCATTTAATAGTTCTAGGATACTTGTTACAAATCTAAATGGAAGTGTACTTTTCCCTCCTTTTGGCATTTGGATTTTCAGTTTTCAGTCACTCAGAGTAGTATCTGGCCCACTCTGTAGTGACTGGCAGGTTTCAAATGTCAGCGGGTTAAGTAACTGTTTTGGGGCGTGTATTCCTGCCATGAGTTGGACCCATGCTAAAATACATGCATGTGCTTATGCACGGATGGAAGTCAGGGTAATTCTCTGAATAAACGTGAAGGTCTGAATGTGACATCAAGAAAAGCTTTTTCTTTGCTTTGCGTCGTGCTTTGGCTATTACTATATTCATGCTGGCTTAAAGATGGAAAACGCATCTCAGTGTTTTGGAAAGGCTGACTCAACTGAATGATTACCTGCCTGGGCAGAAATCGGTTACACATGCCACACATAGCAGGGGAATGCAGTGCATGGCCATGCAATTAAAACACAAACCTGAGGTAGCCCCTGTAGTTGCAATGTTGCTTTAAGCTACTTGCAGTTTGCCATGGTATTTGTAGGACAGCAAAAATACATAGTCTTATCATTTTAGATGGTTTTCAGGATGAAGTGAGGACTAAAAGAAACTGATCTCAGTATCAAAGTAAGGCTCACATCTTTGCTGCTGCAGAAAACAAACAAGACCAATGTCTAATTTTCTCATGGTCTACAGCAACGTAGACTGAGCTAACCGTCTGTGTTTTGTTTTGTTTTGTTTTGTTTGGGCTTTTTTTTTTTTTCCAAGAAGGTACCAAATTCCTTGCTAGTATAAAGATGGCGGATGTTCTTCCAGTCATTTTGTCATAGCAGACAGGACAGTAAAGTCCTGTGTTCCAGCAACACCCTTTTCCACAATGGTCCATTCTGGCTTATTTTTGGGCAACAGTTCAGAGCAATCTCGGAGGTCTTGTTTTAGAGTGCCTGGATTCGTATGCCACATATGAAAAAGTAGGCTCAATCTAAGCCTAAATTACTGCCCAGGTAGTGAGTCCTAATTATTGTATTCTGCATAAATAGCAGAAGCAGAGTTGATGTAATGAATAAATTGAAACTCTAAACAACCCCCTGCCTTGTTTGTTATCTTTCTCTGTAATGACCCTTTCTCTATAATGTCCTTCTTCCCTCTGATTTGCACTTCTTTTTGGGCAACATAGCCACCAAACTTGGTATGTTAGGTCCTGTGGCAGGTACTGTTATTGCTTAACCCTACCTTTGTCACATACCAAATTAGTTCTTCAAAAACGCTGGAATAACTACTGTGACATCTTTACATAGTAGATCTGTAAATTCTGTTTCATGCTGAAAATCTTTCTTTAGAGGTGGAATATTTATGATTAAGTTCCTCCCTTACCTAATCCCCATGAAACCTTGCTTAAAGCTTACTGACCTCCAGTTATTACTGTAGCTCTCAGTGTTTTGGGGTTTTTAATTTGATAGTCTTGGATTTAAAAATGAAGTGCGTAGTGGGAGGGAAAATGTTATTTGGAGTCTAACTGGAAAAATACATTTTTTTATCAGCTGTTCTGAAAGACGGGCATTTTCTAGGTTTGGTTGTTGAGACTGAAAACCACTGTGGACATAATAGAAACTCCACCTTTTTTTTGTACAAAACATTTAATTAATTGCATCTGTTCAACAGTTAGGGAACCTGTTATGTCAACCAAATCCTGTTTTCTGGGGACTGTTTTTGAAGCTCAGTCTGCCATAGCAGTTATCACAGAACTTATGTGCCTAGAAAACACTGAATCAGCATGTAAATTTGTCATTCTGCTGAAAAATATAGTGGGAGCTCAAGAATCCTTTGAAACAGCGCTATTATTCACCAAAGCATAGACTTTGTTGCCACTACTGTCTTACCTTTCCTGTAGTGATTTCTTCTCGTCATGAAGGGAACAATTGATACAATTTGCTAGTTCTTATTTTGCTTCTTAACTGCCCTAATCTTAAATAAAATATAGTCATGTGCTTGACTGACCCATCTTCCTCTCCCAGTTTGAAAATGTTATATATAATTTATGACTCACTGAATATGCTAAATCTTGTGTTTTTAAAACTATATTCATGGTTACTGCATTGGACATATGTCTGGATACAAACATTTCACTCCTGAATGATAAGAGGCGATCTAATGAGTATAATTATTTGAGATCACTTAATCAGAGGCTTCTAAATATGGAATGTGTCCAATTTTAAATATGAAATAATAAACCATGGGGGAAAAGTAAGACACCATTCACATAAAACTATAGCCATTTGAATTTTTGAAGCATTCTATCAATCTAGAAATATCTATACACTGAGAACACTAAAACCAGCAGCTGTTTCACGTTCGAGTTTTGAAGTTGACTCTAGTGACTTATGATGTGTTGTTTCACCAAATAGAAAGCTATTGAAAAGCTCTATGCATTTGCACAGCTCACTCCTAAATTATGAATCCAGGTAATTTGCTATTAGTTTGTGCGTGTAGCTGAAAACTGTGACATCTGGGCCCATCTGCATGAAACCCCAATGAAAAGAAATGAGTGTGCAGAGATATGAGTGACAAGGGATTATAAACATTAGAGACTTAATTAAACCAAAAAAGCTCCTGCAAGGTTCAGGCTGGTAAACGTATATCTTCCTTTGCCGAACTATGATAGGAAAAATTATTCTGGTTGCCTAGCAACTACATTGCACAAGCTAACTCAGTGGAAAATCTTCGGGTTGATAGCAAATTAAAAATGGACACTTCAAGTGAAGAGAATAAAATTTCTCCTGAACCTTTAGTCAACTGACAAATTCATTGCGTGTTACTACAAATTAAAATGGTAATGGGTTTAGGAATATTTTGTGGGGAATGATAGATAGCCAATATGGCTTAACAGCTTAGCAAAAATGCTGAATTGGCTTCTAAGAACAGAGTACTAAGTGCATCCAAAGCACACAGTGTTGATTTGTGGAGGAGAGGCAAAGACTGAGAATCCTGGTGAGAAAAAAGATGATTTTGGAAGATCTTGTTTACAACTTCCAGTGTGCACATGCATTTTCCACACTCATGACAAGTTCATTTAGCAGTTCTTTTGCAATTTAGCCTTGAATAGAGAAGCAAGAGGAAAATGCTAACCAATTTACATTTTCACAGATCAGCTTCAGAAAGCTATATTGCAGCAGCCCAACTCTGTCAATTGCTGAGCACCCACCTGCAGCAGAACTTGCTGCTTGCCTGAGCTTCAGAGCAGTTCCCTATGTCCTTGAGGAAGAAGCAACACAAGCTGTCTGAAAGATGCACGGTGCTGTTTGTATTGTGCTTGGTTACAGAATATTATGTTAATATAATGCTCATAGCTGATGTTGCATCTACCACTGGTAGCTTTCTGCCAGTTCTTTTTCTTTAGAAGAAAGAGCTTTCTTACCATACAAGTCCTTTTCCCATCCAGTGCAAACCAGGAACATTTCTTTGTTTGAGCAGTATCCTCTCACAACTTCTGCTGTTACACATGGTAATCATATTCATGGTCAGCTTAAATTTTTTTCATCCATGGACAAAATATATCAACAAAACTACTCTGAATCCCACTGTGGGACCTGTTCTCTGCCTCCCCTAAGCCCTGCAAATTCATACAGCTCATGGGGATAAACTGCAACTCCATTAAATTGTACCGCAAGTCTTCTAGATCTTCTAGTGGAGACTCATTTTTGTGAGGTTGCTGTACATATAACACTTTTACAAAAAAAAAAAAAGAAAAAGACCTCTACTGAGTTTATTTGTCTTTGCTTTGCTTCAGGAAAGTTTGACTTGTGGCTTGTGAGCAGGTGGGGCTAAAATCACTTAGGGACGTGGGGGAAAAGCTTGTTGTGCTCGCTCCTGTCCTGAATACAGAAACAACTCTCTTCATACAACTGTAACCCAATAACAAGGTAGCATATTTTTCTGTATTACAATGTGTTCTCTACGCGAGATGGCAGCCAACAACTCCTACAGCTCCTACAACTATTCCTGAAGTTACTTGTGAAGTACCTGTTCTTCTGGCTGAATTGTAGTCATGGTGTCTGTAGAGGCATGATGAAATACATGTACTTAGTGGAGTAATGGTGAAAATTAGGCATATAGAACTATAATTATGATAGGGTAAGACATAACTCCTGGTCATATGAAAATGTTGGCATAGGGTTTGTTTTGGGAAGTTTGTTGCTGTCTTCCCTACCTGTGTTTGTTTTGCAATTTAATATTCAGTTAAAAAATTAAAGGATTTTAGAGTTAGATTTTAGAGATCATATGATATTTTAGAACAATTAACAGAGAACAGTAGCAGCCTTCTTTCTGCTCAATGTAAAGAGATACTTTTGCAAGCCTGTGCCTATATACCTTTTGATTTTAAACTGAACACTATTCTTCTATGTTATCTGATATGATGTCTGGAGCAGCTACAGTGTGCTTATAATAACTTTGATGTTTCAGTCAGTGGATGTCAGTAATGTTAATAGCAAACTGACTCATGCAATTAAGACAGTTTCTCAAACGCTTTGGGGACCTTTGATACATGTACTTTAAGCATTACAGTTTACTTCCTTGCAGATTCCTAGTCAGAAAGAAAACACAAAGATTTTTACTTTGCAACATTTATTTGTTTTTAATAGCATGAGGGACTGCTATTCTTTATCTTAAACTAATTTCAAATTTAAAGTAGCAATCCCTCCTAGCAAATAAGTATTTTAAATAGATATGCAGTTTGCAAGCTGATAAAAAGCAGAACTGACTGTACCCATGTTAAGTTACAGATAATCGTACTGAATGAGCTTTTAATAACTAGATGTGTCTGCTCTTGTATGTCTTATCACCTGCTTTAAACAGTCAGGTTCACCACAGAATCACAGAATATAATAGGCTGGAAGGCACTTCTGGATGCCATCAGGTCCTGCCCACCTCTCTTGTGCATCAAGATGAGAGGAGGGGGAAGAGGTGCTGGAGCAGGTGTTTTCCTGCAGCTCCGAAGAGATGCCGGTGGGGCAGGAGCAGCAGAGAGGATCTGTTATGGACTGACCACAGCCCCCCATTTCCCCCACGCTACTCAGGAGAGAGGAGGTAGAGGAGCTGGCGATGAAGGAGTGAAGCTGGGCCTGGAAAGAAGGTGGGGGTGCGGGAAGATGTTTTAGGTTTTTTTGTCTTTGTTCACCTTCCAACTCTATTTTAATTGGCAATAAATTAAATTCATTTTCCTCAGGTCGAATCTGCTTTGTCCTTGACAGTAAGTGATCTCCCTGTCTTTATCTTAACCCTCGATGAGCTTTTTCTTCTTATTTTCCACCTTGTCCTGTTGAGGAGGGGGAGTGAAAAAGAGAGAGTGGGGGTCTGGCAGCCAGCCAAGATCAACCCACCATAACACTACTCCAAACAGGATCAATTTCAAATCACATTATGTTGCTCAGGACCTTGTCCGGTTGATTATTATTTTCTTTTTCTTTAATCTCTATGGATTAAGATGCCACAGCCTCTCTGGGCACCTGTTTCAGTACTTAACTTCTCTCCTTGCAAAGAATACTTTTCTTTCAACACACTTTAACTTCCAGGCTTTTACTACAACATAATCATTTGGAAGGATTCCAAATGGAATTCCAAATGGAATTCAAGAAGGATTCAAGCAGAATATTCTTATTTTCCAAGACAGTCCTATAATGCAGCTATCAATAATAGCTTTAAATTACACACAATACAACCAAGGACTTTGTGCTGTCTACGACATTATGTTTAAAAATCTCAATTTTCCACTTTTTTGGAGAATAATTTTGGCTAGAATCTTCTTCCTAAATTGGCTTTCCACCCTAAACAAAATCAAAACATTCCACACTTTAAGTCTCCATTTTTCCCATGTCTTCCTTCTACTCTTCCTCTAGCAATTGCCTCTCCAAATACAACACATGCAGGCCCAGTACTTTTCCTTTGAGAGTCAGAATGACAGTTAAACCAAGAAAATGGGATGGTTTCATTGGAAAGCCAAAAAAAAAAAAAAAAAAGACTGGCTTTGACCAGAAGTTCTAAACTTAGACTCTTTCAGTGTTTTATTTAGCATTTCACAATTTCACAGTCACATGTAGGGTTCAACAGTCTGTTCACCACATGCTGCAGCTTGTTTATGCTCTGAGTAGGTGGACTGCTCTTCAATCCCCTGACTACGGTTGCACAAAATCTAGTGAACTACCTGTGGGGCAATCTAAATATCCTTTGTAAGTTTCCCTAGCAGTCAGACAGAGGTGATGAAAACAGATCATAAATATGAGAAGGATTTTGTTAGGTTTTTACCTGGGTTTTGCCAAACATTGACAATAATGTGGTAAATTTGCTCAACTTGTGATTAAATATCAGCAGGGCTCTGCCTCCTAAGAGCCGATGAAAATCCAATCGAAAAGCACTTTCAGAAGAAGTTGTATAGTTTATAAACAGAAGCAACCTAACTTCCAGTAACATTTAGAGTTTAGAATGATACTATTAGATAATTTTTTTTAGACTTACTGGAAAACTGGTTTGAAAACCATTATTAACAAGAACAGGTAAACTTTAATTTTAAGGGAATTACATCTCCAAACTATAGGTCTGTCTCTTCATGATATGCACCTGAAATCTGAAATTGATTAAATCCAGTACTAAAGCTGGAAGATATGTAAAATATACTTGCAATTGTTTCAAAGAGCAAGGGAATTCTTGACTTACAAACCTATATCAAATTAGGAAAACTCTGAAAATTTATTCAAGGGAAGTGGAGAAGTAGTGGTGCTGTGCAGGAACATTTAGGCAGTTACAGAATAAAACTAAAGGGTCATGTAGAAAACAACGCACTGAACTTAAAATATACTAGAGCAAGATGAGTTGACCTTTTGCATATTACTTATTCTGCTCTGTGTCCTAGTGCTGAAGTTAGTTGTGACTTACTCTTTGAAGCTCATGACCCACCAGAAGAGGCTCAGGGAACTGGGTTTACTTATCCTAGAGAAGAGAAGAGGAGGTGAGCTGCAAAGGGAACATAATAGAAGCCTTCCAGTGCCTATAAGGAGGTTATCAAGAAGATGGAGACAGGCTCTTTACAGATGTGCATGACATGAGGACAAGGGACAATGGATATAAACTGAAAGAGATGGAAGTTTTAATTTAAGGGGTGGGCGGAGTGGGAATGCCGTGAGTACAGACAAGTGTTGGAACAGACTTCCCAGAGATGTTGTGGAATGTCTGTCCTGGAGGTTTTCAAGACCAGACTTCATAAGTTCCTGAGCCACCCTGTCTAACCTCAGAGCTGACCCTGCTTTGAGCACCTCTGGACTAGAGACCTCCTGAGGTTTCTTCAGCCTGAATGATTCTGCAATTCTGTCCTGGCTCTTCGCTGGTTAAATAATAATAGATTTTAAAGAAAAAATAACTGCTTTAGCATGGTTTTTAATATTTTTCTTCATATGGGAATTAGTTTTGTGGTTGACTTACTACCAGGGCTGAGGAACTGTGCAAATGTGCAGCTCTCATTACAAAGTACTATAGTATAGTTTGGCTGACTTAGTCATTCAGACAAATATTCATCCCATTTAGTTGCAGCCAAAGTCAACTAATATCTTGTACTGTGCTGCTTTTTTATAAGCTCCCTTTCACAAAGGCTGTGTGAATGACTGACAGTTTTGGAGTCAGTTCTCGAACAGAAAGTTCAGAGTTCTAGTAATTAAAGTAATCTTACATGCTGATATGAAAATCTGAGAGGATATATCCTGAGGATATACCCTCAGAAGACTGAGACTGATGGCATGCAAATTTCATTGTCTGAAACAAAGTGTTTTGTCTGTGTGCACTTGTAAGTAAGCAAGTGGAGTGAAGGATAGATTTATAGGAGACAGTGGTGATGGACATAATTTGAAATACAAGAAGTTTGGACTGGGTAAAGTCCAAACTTTCACTGTGAGTAATCAAACAGTAGAAGAGGTTGCCCACACAGGCTGTGCAGCCTTCATACTTGTAGGCTTTCAAGGTCTCACACTGAGCACCGAGGAACCTAGTTTGATCTCATAGCTGACCAAGTAGGAGTTTGGAGTAGAGACTTCAACTTAAGGTTGGAAATAACATCAGTCATTCCTGCTGAAGTATCAGTGGTCAATGTAGGTGACAAGCCATTAAGTGTCATGTTATACAATGGTCTGGGCTCAGGTGGTTTCACTTACACCCGGTGACACTGTCATATTTCATTAAAGAAATTATTTGGAGTAAGAATGGGAATCACAGCTTTTCTAGCTGTCAAGTGTGCTGGGAGTTAGAACAAATACTAACCTGTGAAGTCAGTCTCTCTGGCTTCTATTTAAAAGAATCGGAAAAAGAAGAGCGAGAACATGTTATATTGGCTATCTAATAGTGGAACGTTTAGGATACACTTGCTATGTCCTTCTTTACACTAAGGATTTGAACTCCTTCTTACAAGACACAATGATCCCCCTCCCTTTTTTTCACCTTTTTTATTTTTAGAGCAAATAGGATCTATGTCCAACTTAAGCCTAGACCCTTCGTTGTCCCCCCCACCCCATTTTACAAAGAACCATCCCTAATAAACAAGATCAGATATTTCTTGTGGTTCCATATGAGTTTTGTTTACCATGCATAGAAAGGCCGTATTTGTTCCTGTCTTGATATTTTATTTTTAATACCAAGAAATATGAGGACTTAAAGTGAAGAAAAAAAATTAAAAAAAAAAAAACCACAACAAAAAAACAACCACCAAAAACCAAACAACCCGCTGTGAAAGATTGGTAACAGTAAAATATTATAGAATGCTAAGAACAACAAAAAAATAATATGTAAAAGTGTCATTGCAGGAAATCCATGGAATCGCACAGCTGTAAAGGCAAGACAAATTAGCCTACATAAGGTTTAATAGCAATTGTGTATATGCAAGAAATAAACATTCTGGGTACTGTGCCTAGGGTACATTTAAAGAGGTGGTAGTGATGGAAGCATCAGGTTCAACTGATGCCCTACACGTGTAACCCTGAGATGCAAGTTACAGTATCTGCAGTTCATCAGCTCAGTAATACAGGAGTGCAATGCATTTTCATTGCTTACATTGATTGTTATTTTATCAAGTGTTACAGAGCTTAATAAAACAGTCTGCTATAAAAATTATTTAATCCATGTACCTATTTAGTGGTGAAATGGTTGGAAAACAGTAAAACTGCAACTAAATAACTATGAGGATAAACATCTTAGCTAAGAACTTGCAGTAAGAGATTGCCTAATCAGAAGGTCTCACTTGGAAAAGTCTGTGATCCACGTATTGACTGAACAGTCTAGTCTGAACACCATCAGCAGTTCTAGGAATCTCAATACCCGAAAGAAGTTCAGGCAAGTGTCTGTCAACCACATTTTCATTCCATGCCACCAGTGCTGTAGGTCAGAAAGGCTGTTTAAGTTTCATTTGTTTATTGCATAAATATTACTTTGAACTAATTGAATGCACTATTACTTTTAGTGAAAACTTTTATGCTACTTAGCCTGATTTGAAGGATTACAACACTGCCTGAATCATGAATCATTTGAAATGATAGACTGCCTTCATCCATCTTAGTACAGATACTGTAAAGACTGAAATTCTATTCTAGCCATGAATAAAAACAACCTGATAACCAGAAAAATATGTTTGATAAGAATGGGTACTCTTACACTCAATCTAGGAAAATAAATGCAAGTATAGTATGTTTTAGTCTTTTTCATCCTTAGCTATGTTATAATCTGGTTTAATGGCATTGTAAAAGTAGTGTGACAGAGAATACTTATTAGTTAACAAACACTGAAGGACTCAGGTGAGCTCAAAATCAGTTTTGTAGTATGACATACACTCTCGCAATGGGAAAGTGAAGATTTTTTTTGTTTTGATGAGTTCAAAGCTTAATCACACAAACTTTTTTTATAGCAAAGCATTGCATGGTTGGTTCTGAGCATGGCAATGAAAACTAACCCTAAGCATCCATCATTAGACCTTCAGAAGAGAACATGGTATTTTTTTTCATATTAGACATTAGTCACCATCAAGTGGGTAAGCATTGCTGACCTAAATTCTGTCTGAATCACTTCATACAATTTCAGGGTTTCTGCTGAAATACCCTAGAACAAAATTTGTGTTGACATTGAAACCAGACAGTCACACTGAAGGTTCAACAGACATCAGCTGTCTGATTATTTTGCCTTGAGCTGCATGCTCCCTTTTTATTTGTGGGATTCATTTGTCATGTAACATCAGTCCTTATGCAAGGATTCATGATTTGCCAAGTTTAGTGGTTTGGGGTTTTTTTCCTAATTTTACAAAGTAGGTATAGTTAGAAATTTTGAATGCAACTTTCATCCTATCCTATGCTGCATCTCAACAGCACTGAGTTCAAACATGATACTTACATGAACTGGAGTAAATCAGCAGCTAATACTGCACTGATTCACAATTACAACTTCCAATACAACAGAATCATGAGAAAGCAGGGATTAGATTATTTGGTTGCAACTCAGTGGTGGTGGATGGCAATCACAGGGGAACGTGCAGTGTTTGCTGCAATTCAAAAAGCCACTGAGTCGACCAGCTCCAGGACTGTAAGACCTGCCATAAGTACACAGTGCCCAAGGTGGACAGATTCTGTATAGACATTTTCTCTTTGTGTTTTCTGTTTATGTATGCTATCCCCCTCTGAAATAAAACTGGCATTAGACTCCTTATTTATCAACAAATGATATTTAGCTGTTGTTTTTTCAACTTAATCCTTTGTGTTTAAGAGAAATTGGAAAATGGGAGATATAATACATAAATATAATTTTTTTTCATATTACAGGTGAAAGTAAACATACAAGCATCTTTCATTCCTACTCCTTTATTCAGTTTGCACACATTTAGCTTCAGTACAGTTAAAGAACTTCAATAACTTCAGTGCAACTACTCTTAGTAGTAGATTTAATCATATATGTTAAATATTTCAAGGTCTTTGCATTCGCTGAATCTTTATTTGTTTTGACCCTGTATTTTCAATAGAAGGTATATATTCAGATGGTGAAGATAAAAAATGCAAGCTCTTCCTTCTTGAAGCAGACTCATATTCCAAGACAAGTTCCAGCAAAAGTACTTTACTAATGCATTTTTTCATAGACTTATTCACAACTTATACTACATAAGGAATATGTGGATGGATAAGTGTAAATTTAACAACTGTTAATTTTTTTAAATGTGTGTGCACTTTAATGATCGGTCATATGGGCTTCTTCTAAATGCACACTTTGAGAAGTTTTGGTATTTGTTTTCCTTTCTCTTGGAAACTCTTATTTTGTCTTGCCACCCAAATGTCTTGTTTTTCACTCTTTAATAATAAGGCTTCTGTTTATTTCAATAATTAAAGCTAAATCAGAAGGGAATAAGCTTAATTCATTAAAAAGAACAAACATTGCCCATCTGCAGATTTATTAGGCTTTTTTTTTTTTACATTATAGCTTTTAAAAAATTATTACTAGGTCTTACATCTGCTAGGCAGTAAAGATAAGAGGGGAGATGAGCATTGCTCTTGACATCTACATTCAGTTAGACATTTGGTTTTGTATTTGGAAACACTTTTATTAGTTATCTGGCTATGTGCACTTTCATTTGGAATGCCAAAAGCAGGCTGTTGTGGAATCAACCTGTGTTAACCAAATTTAATTTGTTCAACTTGAAAACTAATTTTGGGAGATTCTGGATCTTCATAAGACAAGAGTAGATGGTACAGGGAGACAGTAGCAGACACCTCTGTATATGCAAAGACATATGAGGCATGCTGCAGAGCTCCAAGTAGAGATGTATGGAGATACATGTCCTAAAAAACTACAACAATTTTCTTGAAATCTTTTAGCATAATTCTTGTACTGAATGACTCATTCTCTTCTCTTGTACTTTACCTCAGAATACCAAAAGAACACCTCTCTCTCACACAACAGCTGCCAGTGGCAACCAGTCATCACTATTAGATCTGCATCTGGCCCCTGCTATGTTCTCAGACTTATAGTTTTAGCAGTTCAAGTCCTTAAATTTTGCTCTTGAAACTATGATGTCAGTTAAAGTGGTCAGTCAAATTGAGGTCAATATTTTCTATGTTTCCACATCCATCTCACAGAGTGCCCTTTCTGATAGCACTTTTCAGATAGGATCACTTCAGATATGACAAGCAACGTGTCAACTATTTCTTACTTCAATCACTTCAGTCACTATTGTCACAGTCAAAACAGACTTGATGTGGGGAATTTAACTTAATTGATTGCCAATTAGCAAAAATTTTTAATTACTGATTTGTGTATTGGGGAAACACTAAAAAACACTAGCCATTTAAAACACTGGTAAAAACTACCCTTCCTCTTCTTTTTCCACGCTCAACTTCACTCTGGACACCTCTGCCTCCCCTCTTATAATTGCCACGGGTCACCTCAGTGAGGCAATGGTTCGGGAGGTTATGGTCAGTACATTGCAGTCTCTTCCTGCTGCTTCTTCGTTCTTACTCTTTGCATATGCTCTGGTGCGGGTCCTCCATGGGCTGCAGTCCCTTTGGGGGTGTGACTGCTCTCTTACGGTTCACCTCCCACTGTGCTGACCTCGGCGTTCCCCTTGCTGTTTCTCACTCATTCTTCCGTCCTCCTCTGCCTACATGTCATTTTCTGCCCTTTCTAAATACACTTTCCCAGCAGCGCCCGCCCGTGGCTGAGGGGCTCAGCTGTGCCCTGTGCTGGGGCCATTGGAGCCGGCTGGAACCGGCTGTGTCCGGCACGGGGCAGCCCCAGCCCGGCAACACAGGGGCCGCCCAGCAGCACCTCCACTGCCAACGCCTTGCCATTTCCACCCAATACAGACCTACGTCCAACACAGGTCTGGCCTGCGTAATCATAATTCTCCTCTTCTTTGCCAGGTAACAAGAGAAACCCTTCAGGAAACTTCACCTCTTCCATATCCTCAGCACATGGCAGGTTTGAATGCTTGTTTCAGTTAGTAGATATTAAGAGCTGGGGTTGTCCAGCTGGAGAAGAGAAGGCTCCGGGGAGACCTTATAGCAGCCTTCCAGTACCTAAAGGGGCCTACAGGAAAGATGGGGAGGGACTCTTTATCAGGGAGTGTAGCGATTGGACGGAGGGTAATGGTTTTAAACTGAAGGAGGGGAGATTTAGATTAGATATTAGGAAGAAATTCTTCACTATGACGGTGGGTGAGGCACTGGAACAGGTTGCCCAGAGAGGCTGTGGATGCCCCATCTCTGGAAGTGTTCAAGGCCAGGCTGGATGGGGCTTTGAGCAGCCTGGTCTAGTGGGAGGTGTCCCTGCCCATGGCTGGGGGGGTGGAACGAGATGATCTTTGAGGTCCCTTCTGACCCAAACCATTCTAGGATTGTATGTATGTACACGTATGTGTATGCATATACTTGTGTTTTGACTTGGGTAGGTGTATATAGATAGCTAACAACTTTTTATCCAGATGAGCTAATACGTCAGGCTGCAGGAGTGCTCCTGAGACAGAGCTGTGGCTGGAGCACTGCTTCACTTGGGAGAACTTTGGAGGGCTGTGAGGAAATGCTGCTTGGTGCCTTGCTGATATAATCCTTTAATAAATCTTGCTGATGAGCATCTGAAAACTTAGACTGAGCAAAAAACCCCACCCCTTTTCCAACATTTACAAGAATACTATGGTAGGAAGTATGCAGAGACGCTCTCAAAAGCCCAGAGGGGGAACAACTAGTGGACATGAGAGAAGGCCTGTGATTGCATACAAGGAACTGAGACAGAAACCTTCATCGTCAAAGTAATGCTCCACTGGCCATTAGGAAACCAATTATGAAGTTAATTATTGTATGGTTTGCTTACATTATACTTAATCCTGGTTTTTATAGTTAATTTTCTCTTCCAAGAAAATTCATAGAAATTTGACTTGAAGTCCATGTAGTTTGGTGCAGAAGGCTACTAGGAATGTTCTCAGGGTTGCTTGGTTTTGGGGTTTTGTTGGTTGTTTTTTTTTGTTAGGGTCACTTCATTTAGGAAACCATCAAGGTTAGTCTACTATTCCAGTGGAAACACTGGCATACAAAGATCTATAGTCTGATTTCGGAGGTGACATCCCAGCTTGAGGTGGAACAAAAGATATATCCTTTGCTATTTTTATGTTAATTTTATCATGTTCTAGCTCAGCTTCTGTTTAAATAAAGATGTCAGTGAATATTATTCTATGGAAAACAAATACAGGTAGTTTAGCTCACTGTCATGGAGTGAGCTCCATGAAATGAGTCAGTTCTTCCTCCTACAATGAAGTTGCAGATCAGCCATGTGAAAAAAAGCAGTAGAGTTATGAGTTTAATGTGCAGCTGGTTATAACAGGATTTAGGCACCTGGCACTCCTGCACACATTTGATGATTTTAGCCTTAATCCCTTGTCAGAATTATCTATTGAAACACTGATAGAAATTAGTCCACTTTTGAAGTTTCTGTGTTTGTCACTGTGACATTCAATATGCAGGAGAAGATTTCTAAGAATAGCTACTTTTTTTTATGTTATTCTCTCAGGAGCCATGTTTCCCTTTATCAAACGCAGATTTCTTAATAGCTGTTCACACAGTGCTTAATACAGATGGTGTTTCACTCTGATACAGAAGTAAATAATATAGCTATTTATTTACAAATACTGAATTTGAAAATAGAGCGGTCAACATCATTTTCTGACTGTATCACAAGACTTTGAGGAATCAAGTTTGACTGTTTTTAAAAGTTGCATTGAATGCAAATGCTACACAATAGAATTAAAAATTCTTCATTCCAAGTTCATGTAAATACATTATTCTTGGAAGAAAGAGCACCAGCAGCCCCTTGCATTTGACATTCCAGACTTCAGTTGCTATTTCATCCTAACTTTCTCATAGTTTCACTTCAAGATGAAGTCCAAGCTCCTACATAAGAAAGTAATACTGGAGTTTTACTCTGTATCAGCTGTCTAACTTGCACCACAGAAAAAAAAGTGTTACTTTTTTCCAGTTTTCCATCCTTTTGTCAAATGGTTTCAGCCCAGTTTCAATGGACTTCTATTCAGTAAGGTCAGTAGAAGGATTTCTCTGTGTTGCTAAGGGATTTTAGAAGCAGATCCTCTCTTTTTCTGCTGACATTTAGTAGACATGGCAAGCAAAGAACATCTTCAGCACTACTTCAGATGTACGCTTCATCTCCCTCTGAGCCTGAATACCTAGTGTGTGACACAGGCTGAATTTTTTAATACGTTATCTCCAAGTACTTAAGACTATTTCATGTGTTTATATAGTTACATTTAACACAGAACAGACTGAGGCAAATATCAGGGAAAAATACATTATTTTGTAAGGCCACATTCTTGATCTCTTTAATACACTGGTTACCCATAGGGACAAATGTGCAAAATATATTTTAATGAAAATAATTATTTTTCAGTCTGAACTGAATTTTGTAGAAATTTGGTAATTAGCAAGAATACATAAATTCATAGATAGAACAGAAATCTTCTTTTTCAGGGACCCAAATGCCATTTTTATCTATTATTGTTAAAACAGTATCAGGAAGACTTACTAAATAAAATTTCAAAGCTTTTGTGGCATTTAGTTGACTTTTAAGGAGATTATAATACTTTTTGTGACAACATGCAGCATGTGCATGGTTGCAATATTCAATAGTGATCTATTTTAACAGGTGAATTAGAGCCTAAGACAAAAGTTTCATAAAGACCTTGATCTTACTGGAAGAACATGGACAACCTTAAAACACACTCTTTTAAAACTACTTATTTTTCTGTAGTTAAAAAATATATTTACAAAATATATTATTTATTTTAAATCTTAGCAACAATGTATGTTAAATTTTATTATATGGCGTATTTTAATATTGATATTAAAATATGTTAAAAATATCAAGCCACAACTATTAATTCTCTACATTTTGTTGTCTTTTGTGATTCACTGCAACAGTAATTTCCTGTAAAACATGTTGACATACTTCAGTGTCAAGAGTTCTAGTATTTTAAATTTATCTTTGTTATCCGTAAGTTTGCAATTTGACGCTATGCTTGTATACAAGCTTTGTTCCTGAATAAACTGAGGTATTCCCCCAAGAAAGGCATTATCTTACTATAGTACTGGTAAGCATTATTTATATCTTACGATAGTACTAGTAAGCAAGCACTAGTATGTTTTCTCAATTTTTTTCCCCTCTTGTTTACACAGGAAATATTCTAATAAGTGGTGGCATTTTCAGAGGTAGTATTTTGGTTTGCTTTAATATGGTGGTATGAGATACTTTGTAATAACGATAAAAGGGTTTTACCTTATAGTGATAACAGAGATGATATATTGAGGTGGTCTCCAAGAAATAATAATTAAACACAAAAAACTTTTTTTTCGTAGGGGGAAATATTTTAGCCTTTCAAATAAAAGACATGAGATACAGAATGGTTTAAGAATATTGGTTTGGTTGAACACTCATTAAAAAATTCAAGATGTGTTAATTGGTACAACAAGTGGTTTGCATACTATATGCAATTATGAAAGTATATTTTTCTCAGAACAGGACAAAGGATGTGGTAAGATAAGGAAAGCTTCCTAAGATATTCTGAAGATCAAAAGACTATGCATTATTCTAAATGTGTGACAGTTCCCAGGTACTTAAAAGATAGTGCTAAAGACTACAGATATTGGTACAGCATTATTACCAATATAAATTAAGCAAATAACCAATGTGAAATATTACTCTCTAAATATTTCAAAATGGCTAAAAGCTCAGTCATCGCTTTATCTGCTTTCTCTCATGATTCCTGACCTTGGGTTAATATATTCTTGGTGCAAAACATAAATAATTTAAAAGTGCATTCATTTAAAATGTTATGTATATATTAAATGGCTTTAGGTAGACAAGAAAATCTGATTGAGCAGCACCACCTGTTAATAAGGGAGCCAATGTTTTCTCTCACTATAAAAACTGATTTTTAGGCCTTTTGTCTTTAAACTTTTGGCCTAAAGTTTTCTAACCCTAAGATTGCTTCATGCAGTCTTGGGACTGCATTTTTGCACGAGATTTTCCAAACTGAATCACCTGAGATAAAAGGAAAAGAAGAAAAAATTCTTCTGCAATATTAGAAAAGAATGACAATGCACTGAAATTTGGAAATTTGACTTTCACAGAGAGGGTTTTTTCTGTATGTTGAAGGGAAAAACAGCCTAGCTATGAGGAAAGGTTTAGTGAGGAGTGCTCATGGAAAACTGATGAGGAACGTGGGTAGATGGCACTGGAACTTGGGACAAGAAGTGGCTGGGACAGCAGCTCTGAGGGGCTCAGGCTGAGACATGGAGGGCAACCTGGGACAGTGGCCTCAGCGAAAAGCTAGGCAGAAATCTGTCCCGATAAGGGAACACATCAACAGTGCATTGAATTAACTTTGAGGTTTCCAAATCCCACTCTTGCCTCTTATCAACAAGCAGGGAACCCACTGCTAAAGTCTCTCGTTTCTCTGAAGTGCTTTTCCAAGCAGAAGATAAGCAAACGCTGCTACCAACTCTCCTGCTTGCTCAAGCGATATGTTTGCTTTAGAGTTTCTAGTCCCAGTTGTATGTAGATGGATTGCACCTGATTTAATGCTGTTTGAATATTCTTTTTGAAAATAGCGGATTAATGCAAAAAAATTTACTCCTGAGGTTGTAGGCCAAGCTTTCCAAAGTTGCTAAGAATGAAAGTGTTAGTTGCCTGTGTGGTTTCACTTCATTACCCATATGCATAAGCTTTATGATTGTTTTATTATATATTGTACTGTGTGTCCTATAGGACTGCAATCAGTTCTGTATCCACACTGGAGAAGGCTTGATTACAAAGTCACTGCCTCCCTTTTTGCAGGAATTAGAAAGCATGCAGGAAAAGAAACATGACTCAGTGGCTAAGCCTGTCAGGTGTTTTCCTGGGACAACTCAGTTGTATCCTTGTCTGTGCCAAAGATTGCATGAATCCAAGACAAATGGTTTACAGGTAGTCACTTGGGGAGGTGCCTGGTTTTGGATGCTTAATGGAGATACTGGGTCACAGCTGCTGCAACTGAGATCAATGTAGGCTGTGTTTTAAACATCAAGTACTGCAATGGTCAAACTATTCTGAAGAAGAATCAGTTTTGCACAGACACACTGGGTAAGCAGATTTGTGAATACTGTGTAAGGTCTACACACTATTGGAAATAGAGCACAGAGATTTTCATAAGCCTTTTTTACACGCATGATGTAAAACTAAACTGATGTCTGTAAAACACTCAGGTGTTTAATGGTAAGATGTATAAAAGAATACATCAAGTACGTTTTACCATGTACATCCACCACCAAGAAAAAAAAGAAAAGAAAAGAAAAGAAAAGAAAAGAAAAGAAAAGAAAAGAAAAGAAAAGAAAAGAAAAGAAAAGAAAAGAAAAGAAAAGAAAAGAAAAGAAAAGAAAAGAAAAGAAAATGAAAAGAAAAAAGAATTCGGAGGGAGTGATTTGCCTGGTGTGTAATTAAAGATAAAGGAAAATGAAGGAATCTATTCAAACTGATACCCCATGGAGTAATGAGAACTTAAAAATCTAAGGATCTCTACTAAGATTTCTCTGCTGTGCATTTTATTTATATCAGCAGTGAAAGGTATTCTATTTGCCAGCTGAAGCTGAAGTAACAGACTTCTTCATTTCAGCAGGTCACCATGAGAGATCAGTTTATACAAGGCTTACTGTAAATTATGGCCTGATTTTACAAATTGGGCAGCTTTAATATTTGTGCAGTGGATAACACAGCCTTGAAAGGATTTAAGCTGTTCTTTTTTGACAGTATAATTTAGTGTTCTGATATGAGACTCTCTGTTTTATACTTATTTTAAAGTTAGCCCAAGACACCTGGTGAAACAGTCTCCATTACAGCTTACCTGAACCGTAAAAGGCAATATACACTAGCTGTAATAAAAATCCAGCATTGCTCCTATTTTCATTCTTCATAATTTTCACAAGTTATAACCTGTATAAATGATTTTTATTCATTTAAATAATTTCGAAAGGAAACTCAAAATACAACAGAAGGCAGTATGAAATGTGAGGATTTTTTAAAGTAATAATTATTTGCCTCTTCAGCTAACTGTCTTGTACACAAATTATAACTGTTTTAACAGGGTAGAATATACATACCTTTATAGCATAAATCTCCCAGATTTACAGTAATTAGGTAGTGGATATGAGGTTATTGAGTCAATATTTGACTCAAACTGTACTAATAAAAAATGATTGCTTCCTCAAAAGAGATTTCAAGATTTATAAGCGTAAAGTTGGAAGCCACCTCAGTTTCTTCAGTAGGAGCAGAAGACCAATGACATTGAATAATCCCTTTCTTTTAATTTCAGACAAAATTTTTATGTGCTAAATCCTAGAAGCTTTCCTTATTTTTCTGCTGTGAAAACATTCCGATATTTCTGTTATAATTTATGTGGACATTCTAAGGACAGATTATATCTTGCACAAGGCTGTCTCTAGACTCCTTCAGTTTGACTTTAGGGATAAAGCTCAGATTAAAGCCTCAATTGCCAATTTTAGCGAGTAGATCATTCCTTCTGGAATTTATGCCTCTCTTCCTTGTCTGCATCACAGAAGCCAACCTTTCTGCCAGGGGCTTAGCATAATGGTGAGGTTAGAATTAGAGGTAAAGTGAAAGTATGATTTCACAATAGCAGCAAGCCTTCTCGTGCCCACGTGAATACTGCATGTAGCTACTGCCATTATCTTATTCTGTAGTAAAACAATTAGTTATTTCCAGGGCTACCAATCCAACCTTTACCCTAAGTATTAAATATGCTTTGGTGAAATCTTGAATCCGTTTGTGTGTCTGGTTTAATGCCCACCAGCTACTCTATCTAACTTAAATATAGATGTCAAGATACCTAATTTATGTGAAACAATTGTTCCAGACTCTACTGAAGACTAAATTTAACAATGGTTCCTTTTTTTATCGCATGTGTGATCTGGGGCTTATTTGCAATAGTCATCTCCAGAATGAGAGAGGGCATATGTATACTAGAGACGCAGACATCTAAAACTGGCTCAGTTTCCAAAAACCTAATGTATTCCTTTCAAAGATTGTGTTCTAAGCAAGGCATTTTTAAAGGAATATGTTTTAGAGTACTGTGGAGCTGTTTTCTTAAAACTGCAAAGGAAGGGTATATATGAGGGCCAAGACAATTGGTAAGTGGAAGAATTGAAAGCTAAGGTAGCGTAGAGACTTCAGGCTTTCTACAGTGCCAAGCAACAAATTGTCAGAGAACACGCCAGGCAAAATTTAGCATAAACTGTGTGAAGATGATGAGCATGCTTTCATTCTTGTAACTTGTGAATATTTAGTTAGTGGTTTTCAAAAGATATCCAGAAGAATAAAATAAGAATAAGATGGGTTAACATTAAGTCAATGTCAGTGGCCGTGTTTAGAATTTCAGTTTGACTTGAACTTTGATTTTTATTTAGAATTTCTTCTAGGATGTGGGCTTGATAGTTTGAAAGATTTAGAGAGACTTTGTTTTGGCTGTAACAATAATGTAAAATAGTCTAATAACCATTACATATGTTATTTAAACATTTTACTTGATTTTCATTCAAGGATGAAAGTTCTGGAGTAACTAAAATTCATGCTGGGGGATTTCAGAGTTTCTATGAAATGCTCAGCTCTTCTAGGGGTGGGGATTTGGGGGAAAGACAGAGGAAAGCAAGAAGTTTAAATGAGACTTGTACTTTATTTTCCTGTAACTTTTCCTTTTTAAGAGGATAATATTATACATCCAAGGAAGAATTTTTTTGAAGTCTCATTCTCTCTCTCCGAGGAAAAAAAAATCCTTGCAAAAATGTTTTTCTTTTCACATGTAGATCTTCTGAAGCAGAGGTATTTCCAATTGCTAAATGATTTAAAAGCTATTAAGCTTCTGCAGAGTATGGGGACTTTCTGAATAGGAGGTACAGAGGACTGTAGTCTCAAGGTCAAGTAGCCCCTTGAGAGTAGTAGTAGTCATTCCCCTTGAAAGTAGTCACACTGTCATTAGCACCTTTATCACAGTTTTTAACTCATTTTAGGATAGACTGGTGGACTCAGACTGGTTAATAGATAAACTTCATCTTATTACAGTACCAAAAGGCAAGAAGCCAGATGTAAAGTTGTGGTGAAGCTGTGGTGAAGCTTATCATTGTGATGACAGATATCATGATCACCTATCATGTATCAGTGAAATACTACAGAAGAGTGTTGAAATGTTTCTAAGCATGTCCCACATTAGGTCTTTGCACATTTTAATTGATTTTCCCACCCGTTCAGCTATGCAATAGTTTTTTTGCACTCTAAGCACTTTAAGTGGGGAAATATTTCTGTCAGCCTAATCTTAGGCACAGTTTTACAGAACATCCCTCCATGTTTGGTCACATGTGTGTTCTTTGCTGTTGATGATGTGCGTCTACACCATACTTGTATCTGTGTACTGCGCTGCGGTTGAGGACAGACCCCAGGGGCCACACTCCGCTGCTCTGTGGAGGTGTCAGAGCGGGTTGTGCATTAATCCAGTGGATCGCCTTGGGTAGAAAATCTCCTGCCCGTTAGAGCTATGAACTGTATGCAGCCCCTTGCATGACCAAAGCATGGCTACAAGCCGGCAGTTGTGGGAGGACATCTTTTGCTCTCTTTGAAGTTACATTTTTGTAATATTGTAACAAGACTTTCAGAAAAAAATTTCAGGCAGTCCTTTACATTTGCACCCTAACACAGGTTTCCTCAAAGTAATATCCAGCTACAATCATGAGTATACTTCATCATGATGCTTTGGAGTGTCTTGTGATCAAATTGAACTTTTTATGTTAGTGTGAATTGTTGGCTTTCTTCATTTCAGAAAGCATGGCTTTTTCTTACCTTCTGTATCTTTTGGGGCTCCTGTGGGAAAATGACAAAAGTTTTGCTTCAATGCCATGTTCAAGGCTGCAACTGAGATATAATACTGTATCTGCCACTTCATTTGCCCAGAATAACTTAATTTTGTTTCAGAAAGCCTGTCCTTGGTTCTGACCCTGGCCATTTCCCTGCGTGTTCTGCCTTCTACTGTGAGCTAATCACATCCTCTATATGCAATCAGGCCTTTAACTCACAAATGTGCAGCGTTGTTAAAGCCACATGTAAGTACAAATTTTCTCTTTGGTGAAACATAATATCTATTCCTTTTTTTTTTTTCTTTCCTTCCCCCCAGTATAACAACTAGAGTTAGAGTCTGAGTACTCCCACTTATAAGTGATTAGGTTCTGTTTTTCCTCCTTCCAGCAACCTTACTTTCATCCAAGAAGGAAAGTAGTCTTTACTTCCAATCTCATCTTTTTTGCTGTGGTCAGCCCTTTAGAGAATCATTGATACATTTTTTTTTTTTTTTTTTTTTTTAGCCTGAGAGTACATAGGAAGCTATCTTAGTACAAATTTCTGCCTGCTGCCTTTCTGCTTTAAGTCATGTGTTTCATTTTCTATTAAAATTCTTTCTTGTTGTGGGTCTCAGTAGACTCCTTTCTGCTACGTTACATGTTCTGGGCAACAAAAGTGCTCAGGAGACACATTAATTTTGAAAACAGTTTATACAGAAGTCACAATTTCAGTTGGCTTTCTAGCATGTACATATGGTGATGTAGGTATCTTTTCCAATCCCCTTGCAACATACGTGCTTACATTCTCTACAGGTCAGGCATTCACATGCTTCTTGTGAGGGTCGAAGGCTCAGGTCAAGTAATAACAGAGCTGCAATGTCAAGGCAGCTACAGTTCAGAGAACATGAGCATAAAGTCGAAAGAAGTTTCTCATAGTTTTTCTCAGATTTATCTGCTATGCTAAGTGTCCCTAAAATAAATATTTACTGCACAGGTCCTGAGGCTGTATGTTAGAAAAAAAGTTCTATTCTGTTGGCAATTAGTTTGGCAGTAGATTGAAGCAGGCCAAGATGTAGGGTCTATTTAAATTACTGCTTAAAAAGAAGTTAGGCAAGCACACTGAACGCTGCCTTCTTCCCAGCCTGAAATGGAGACTGAGGTCTGGACAAGGTCCAGCTGCCTGACATCATTCTGCTCTGGGAGCCTGCATGACTGTTGGGTCTTCTGCCCACAGGACACATCTCTAGATCCTCATCTTCAGCATCTCTACATCCTCTTCACCACCCTCTGTTTCAGTCAGGGTGGATACAGCAAGAAACAGACTGAGGCAAGTCCTAGCAGATCTGTGAACAGAAGCTCTGTGGCAAGGTGCATGTCAGTCTGTTCTCCCAAGTTACAAGTGAGAGGACAAGAGGAAACAGCCTCAAGTTGCACCAGGAGGGGTTTAGATTGGATGTTCAGAAGTTTCTTCCCTGAAAGAGTTGTCAAGCACTGGAACAGACTGCCCAGGGAGGTGGTTGAGTCACCATCCCTGGAGGTATTTAAAAGATGTGTAGATGTGGTCCTTAGGAACATGGTTTAATGGTGTACTTGGCAGCATTAGGTCTGCAGTTAAACTTGGTCTTAAAGGTCTTTTCCAACCTAAATGATTCTATTAATATATCGGCCTATGTTCAAACTCAGGTGTGCTTACCTAGGACTGTGTGTTCTGATATTTGGCATCAGACTGGATTCAAACAAGACTAACTCATTGAAAGGCTGGATGATTTCTTTCTTAGAGAGCAATTCAAAAGTATTCTCACTACACCTTGATTTTAGCATGTAGTGTGTCATATTTGCCATCACTAGGGCTCTACGTGAGAGCGAGGGATTATATATATGTAAATACTTATTGCTGCAGAGAGTCCTGGTAGAAATGCAGTTTTATAGTGATCGCTCCTAAGTGTTTAGGAAAGAGTTGCATAAGGGCACCTGGTAAAGCCTTGAGATATTTGTGGCAGGGAAGACTGTAAGAGCTGCTGTGTAGAGGATGAAAATGAATATGTGCCACAGCAGACACCTCTAGGAAGTAAATAATTCACATGAGTGAAAGCAATGAATCCAGAAGATTAGTATGAAAAACAATTAGTATACCATTATAAGCAGGAAATTTTATTTCATCAGTATGTTTTACACCTTTTGTGTATACAAGGATATACTATCAAGTAGTTGTCCAGACTTGAAAGGCCAGATTTTGAATTTTGTGACCATTTTCATACTACAGCTTCCTAAATCACATTTCAAAGAGATGCAGTTTCTTCTTACATTTTTTAATGTTTCTCCTCTTCACTTCAAAGGATTTTCTTGACATTGAAAAGCATAAACTGTTTATTCTTTCTTGCTAAATTAAATTTTCATTTCCACACATTTCGTGTCCACTTCAGCTGAAGGAACCAATATTGATGCCCGAATTATTTCTGAGAAAAAACAGTCAGTGCATTCCAGTGGTTCTTCAGCACTTCAATGAGTCTTTTGCAGTTTTAAAAGAATAGATAAACCTGGGTCTGCACATTCCTCTCCAATGGAGCTGTGTCCTGAACCCTCACTTTTTTTTTTTTTTATAGCGAGGAATTCCACACCCCAGATGACACTCTTCCTCCTCTCAATATGGCACCACTGTATCTCTCTCTCCCGAAGTACCACAAGTGCTGAAGGCAGCCTAGTAGTAGGTCTTTGACCTTGCACCACATCTGAGGGAAGTTTGCTCTGAGAATATAAAAAAAAGCACAAGCAGACTATCTGCTATAAGAACCATCCCCTTTTTGGAGCCTCTCTTGACATTAAGTTCACTGGCGGGAACTTTAAGTCACATTAAGGGACATGCAATT
Source organism: Rissa tridactyla (assembly GCF_028500815.1). Lineage (NCBI taxonomy): Eukaryota > Metazoa > Chordata > Aves > Charadriiformes > Laridae > Rissa > Rissa tridactyla. The sequence continues at coordinate 82,303,699 of NC_071467.1, read as the reverse complement.
AACATTTTAAAACCTAGTTAAACATGTTTTGCTGGTTTCCTGTTCTAGGCTCAGCACAAGAACTAACACTCTCTGAATTCAATCTAAATCAGGAAGACAAAAGACACAGGCACATTAATTCTGCTCACCCTCTCAAAGACCCATTCGTGGGGTGATCAGGTCACATCTTTAGTTCCCACTACCAGATTTCTCAGTGTAATAGTGGTTACACTGTACAGCCTCCTCCAGAAGGAATCTCTGGCCATCTTCAGCAATTGTTGAGCGGGCTTATTTCCAAATTAACGAGCAGCCTGGCTTCTTACAACCTCTTAAAAGCTGCTTTCTAAATTCAGGCCACATGACATATCAGAGCCTGATTGTCCAACCACTTAACAGAAATACTCTTCCATGTAGTAGTTTTCAGTGGGAGACGCTAGTATTCACTCAATTCTCCTAAAAAGGCTCTTCGTTATTAAACGATATTTCTTATTCCACTCTACTATTAATTTGCCTAAAAGATATATAGTTTTGCAGAACTCTAGTTTGTATTTTGTCTGTGTAATTATATTCTTTCGAGATGCCATTCTAAAGTTACGAGAGCTGTCACTGATGGTTAGCAACTGTTCTGCTTTGAGAAAAATTGAAATACACTGCAGACTAATTTTTTTATCATTTCCATGGTTCTAAATCTAAACATCATTACATTCAAAGCTGTCATTCAATGTATAGCTGAATTTAGCTCACTTAGTTTGAAAAACAGGCAAAATAAGGAAGATTTTTAAAGAGAGATCTATAAACAAGATTAAATTTCATGTGCAATATATAAAAAAAATCTGAGCATGAACACAGATACCTCTGAGGAGAAACTAATTAGCATTACACTTCTTAACTATTTTGACAGACTTAGACAGATTAGTTAAAGTTCATCACTCTCTGCCTGTCAATGCCTCCCTCCCTGTAAAGTGGTTAAGTTCTAAGCCACATAGTTCAAACCAAAGTGAATATTTATTTATTTTGGTTTTACTCCTTTTGCTTAATATTACTCTTTCAACAGAAAAGCGTGACAGAGGTTGGATGAGTTTGTTAATGTTCCTCAAATTGTGATGGCTGTGGTGCTGGGTGCCTGTCTTGTTCTAAATTTCAGCAAACTTCCAATTTTGTGCACCGGGTTACTTTGGTTTCTTCTTACTATGTACCAAGAACAACATTTTAGCACAGTAGGTAAAACAATGGCATTATTAACACAGACACTAATTTAGTCAAGCTCAGTTTGATATTCAAAACTTCAATTGGAAACTGTATACAATCAAAGTTCTACTTGTTTTCTGCCAAAGAGTGAAGTTAGTCACAGCACTAGTTCTGGTCTTTGAGATATGGATGGATAACTTGTCAAGGAAATCATAAACATTTCACCATCTTCTAAATATCATGGCACTGTTTTGAAAGTCCTCAAGGAGACAAGTTTTCCCCATTACGGAATGCACCTTTTAACTTCACTATTCTGAGCCTTTTGTATAATTTCTTTTTTATATCAAGGTTAGCTGTGTTCTACTACTACTGACATATTTCTATGATGCTAATATACGTCTGTCTTTTATAGCAGGGATTAAGACTAAATCTTAGAAATTTTATTTGCTTATGAACTTTCCTAATTTATATAGTTATATGCATATATGTGCATGTATTACCCCTGTGGATCATCATAGCTAGAGTGCAACAGTGCAGTAACTTATGCTCAGTTTTCCATAAAATCTGGTAGATAGTGTGGCTGCAATAAATACCTGATTTTGTTAACACATCTTGTATCATAATAAAATATAAAATGTATTTTTGTCACAATTTGGAGTGTCTGGTCAGCACTCAAAGCACTGTTAAGAGGAAAGGATTTCTTAGGGCTGATCCTGAATCTACCTATATTCTTAAACAAAGTTTACATAAAGAGATATTGAAAATATATTTCGTATGACCGATGCACTTTAACAGTTCAATGTAACTAATGAGTATTTGTGTACCTACCTTAGCAAACAGATCAAAAATGAGAACAATGTTTCCATTTCAGGTTGGCTCTTCAAGCCTTTGCTTATTTATTTTTATAAAATGAAGTCTATTCTGCAAAAGAAGGCGCATAGAAAACATCTTTCATCATGCCTACTAAAATTTAAGGAGCTTAGGCCAAAATACAAAACCTAGTAAAGGGACATGCATTTCTAGCTAGGGCTCCACAGTCAGTGTTTTTTTCCCTTAGCAAACAGAACTATCTTGCTCAGTTAAACTTCCTGCAAACCAATAACATCTTTTTGGTCAGAAAAACAATAGCTCTGTTGCAGGGCTGAAAACTATTTTCGATACAAAGCAGTCTTCAGAAGAAAGGACCCCTTGAGATTTGGTAGATATCAAAAACTACCTTGTGAACTTTGAGAACTCAGTTCTGAATATAAGAAAACACATTTGACATCAGTAAAGCCAGAAATCTCTGCTGAAGTAGGTGACAAATTCTATTAAATATTGTCTCATTGAAGTTGCATCACAGAATAAAGAGTTAAAGGATGGTAGTGACGATCAATTTACTTTTTTGAACTTTTACTTTTAAACTGTAGTTTCAATTTCATTGTATTTGAAGTATACAGGCCTACACATGTTGAAATGATGTAGAGCTTTAATTTATCCTCTTGAGGAACTGAAAACAGACCTCTTATGTTATTAAACACTAACCAGAGAAGAATTTTAAGGAAATCATCCATTAAATTCAAATAAGCAAGATATTAAATTAAGAAGGGTTTAAGAATTCAAAAGGATTTTAGGAAAACAGTTTAATTGTCCATCCTTCTTTGATGCAAGAATTTGTACTTGAGAAAGTTGCACCCATTTAGGTAATTTTATTTTTTTTTTTTTTTTCCATTTTGCCAAACTGAAGAACTTCTATAAAAATGCATCAGTACTGGTATTTGTAAACTTGCTTGCAGTGTTGACAGTTTTAGCAGCTCAATCTGATTTTAAAAATCACATTTAGAACTTCAAAATAACATATGTAGAGCAGACTATATTATGAAATTAACACAAATGACCAAATATTTTCATTATTATATTGCTTATCTTTAAAAACCTAATATTAGTGCTTAGGCTTCTGGATATTCATATGCTTATAAATGGCTATTTTATGCCAAGACTTCCTCCATTGATAGTAAATAGCTGAATATTGTTTCTTTGAAAAAAACCAAATGTTGACTATGAAAACAGTACTATGCTACCAGCAAAGACAATATTACATTCTTAATAAGCCCTTCTCCTCAGGGCTGCTCTCCATCCATTCTCCACCCAGCCTGTATTTGTGCATGGGATCGCATCAACCCATGTGCAGGACCTTGCACTTGGCCTTGTTGAACTTCATGAGGTTCGCACGGGCCCACCTTTCAAGTCTGTCCAGGTCCCTCTGGATGACATCCCTTCCCTCCAGTGTGTTGACCACACCACAGAGCTTGGTGTTGTTGGCAAACTTGATGACAGTGCACTCAATCCCACTGTCCATATCACTGAGAAATATGTTAAACAGCACTGGTCCCAGTACCAGCTCCCGAGGAATGCCACTCATCACTGGTCACCACTTGGCCATCAAGCCGTTGACCGCAACTCTTTGAGAGCAACCATGCAGCCAATTTCTTATCCACCGAGTGGTCCATCCATCAAATCCTTGTATCTCCAATTGAGAGACAAGAATGTTGTGCAGGACAGCATCAAATGTCTTATGCAAGTCCAGGAAGATGATGTCAATTGCTCTTCCTTTATCCACCAACATTATAACGCTGTCATAGAAGGCCACCAAATTTGTCAGGCATGATTTGCCTTTAGTGAAGCCATGATGGCTGCCACCAATCAGCTCCTCCTTTTCCATGTTAAAGTATAGTTCCCAGGAGGATCTGCTCCATGATATTTCTGGGCACAGAGGTGAGGCTGACTGGCCTGTAGATCCCCAGGTCTTCCTTAGCAACTTCATCTGCCATTTCCCTCAGGCCCATGGATGCAGCTCATCAGGTCCTGTGAACTTGTGCACCTTCAGGTTCCTTAAATGATCTTGTACTTGATCTTCACCTACAGTGGGCAGTTCTTCATTCTCCCAGTCCCTGCCTTTGCCTTCTGTGACTTGGGTGGTGTGGTTAGAGCACTTGCCAGTGAAGACTGAGGCAAAAAAGTCATTGAGCACTTCAGCCTTCTCCATATCTTGGGTGACCAGGTCTCCTGTTTCCTTCCAGAGAGGGCCCACATTTTCCCTAGTCTTCCTTTTATCACTGACATAAGAGTTTTTCTTGTTGCCCTTGATGTCCCTGGCCAGATTTAATTCTATCTGGACTTTAGCTTTCCTAACCTGATCCCTGTCTGCTTGGACAATTTCTCTGTATTCCTCCCAGGTTACCTGTCTTTGCTTCCACTTCCTTTTTGAGTTTGAGTTTCTCCAGAAGCACCTTGTTCATCCGTGCAGGCCTCCTGGCTTTTTTGCCTGACTTCCTCTTTGTTGGGATGCATCACTCCTGAGCTTGGAGGAGGTGATCCTTGAATATTAACCAGCCTTCTTGGGCCCCTCTTCCCTCCAGGACTTTATCCCATGGTACCCTACCAAGTAGACCCCTGAAAAGGCCAAAATCTGCTCCCCTGAAGTCCAGGGTAGTGAACTTGCTGTGCACCCACCTCACTACCCTAAGGATGAACTCCAAGAACTTGAACTCCAGTTATGTAATTTTAAGTGCATATATATATATATATTTTTACTTCCTCATCTGGACAGTCACCATAACCTACCAGAATGCGGTCAGAGTTTGAACTTACTGTGTTCTTGACACAGGTTTAGGCCATACATGTGTTTTGAATTCCAGATGGTTCAATAAGAACAATCCAGCAGGTCAAACTTTTATTTTGTTATATACACATTTGAAATGAGAATTTACCGATTTCTGTGGAATGGAACAATAAATATTATTTGGATTAAGAACAACACCTGAATCATCTACTGAATTACATCTGAGTCAAGGTGAGAGAGTTTCTCACAAAAAAAAAAATATTATCAATTACTGTTTTCCTTCAGACTGATTACTCAGTACAAAAACACCCATGTACCATTCCAGAGCATTTCTAAGCCACCCAAGTAACAATACATAACACAGGCATGTGAAGGAATTATAAACTTGGATATAGATTTGCCAAAAAACTATTAGCTTGGTTTTCTTCACTATCTGTGGACGTGCAAGTGCACACATCTAAGGTCACCACTGTCTTCTACAGCCCTTGCCATCAGTAAATAAGACTAGAAAAGTAAGGAATATTTCCTTAAAATTAAACAAGTGCAGGTAATGAAAGTCACTGTGATAGCATGAGTACTAATATCCACATTTTAAATACAGTATAGGTATTCTAAAACACATAGCTCTCTCAAATGTACTTCCTTCCCAGCACACTCATACTGATTTGTTGAAATAAATTACAGACAACTTCTGTGCAGCTCTTGCCTCTATAAATTATTCAACTGTTACAGTAAACAATTAGCGTTGAGCCCCTTCATTATAAGGGGAATATATTTTTCTGCTCCTTATCATCATCCCTGGAACCAGATAATGAGGTGAACTATATGGCCCATGTTGTTATTGTCAAGATATTTAAGTCCAGACACAATCCTTGCATCTCATAACACCCTGGAGAAGTACTCTGCAGCCCCTAGGATAGTGAGAAGAATTAATTTCTTTTGTGAGAATGGTTTCTGTTCAGAATATTTCTACAGCATTAAACACAAAGTTAAACTTTTTAAATACCTGACCTTACCAGGTCAGCCCTTCCATTTCTGAAATCAGACCATGCTCTGGTGGGAGCCGCTTTATGATGGGAAAGAAGAAGCTGCCTCCATTGCAGAAATACCTTCAGTACTGCATCAGGCAATAAGAAGCAGTTGGGACCTTGATTTTTCTGCCCGAAGGTGTACCAGGTATCAAGGTCAAAGGTGCTCTCCTAGTTGGGCACTGCAGCTCTATGCTGCCCTTTTTACAAAGGTATTGCAAAATGAGGCAGTTTCACAGACTGAAACAATTCTCTTGAGAAACTTCGTTTTATGGCACAAGTGCACAAAGAACCTACTATGGGTGACAGCTCGTGTGGATGCGTGGTCTTATGCGTATCTCAGAAATGTAGGAGTTCCCTCTCCCTATTAGCTTGCATTTATTGGGGTGGGGCTATAGCAGGAACTAAGCTCATCCACACAGATAGGGCCTTCAAAGAAGCTATGCTAAAAGTGCTTCCTTAAACGTATGCTAACTTTATGTTGGCACTAACAGTACAAGTCTCATTAATGTCAGGCATCTTTTGCCAGAAGTATAAAACTGTCACAAACATTCCTCAGTAAACTCCTACTGCCCCGGCTACGTAGGTGTAAACTGAGGCTCATATAGTAGCAAGAACTGCTGCATAAGTATTTCTATTGGTGACAGCACTGCATGCAAGTGTCTGGAAATTATTATTGCAGGAAGCCTTGATACAGACATTTCTTTTATCCACAAGCACAGTTGCCAACAGTGCCATATCACCCTTCCTTTCCTGGTAGATGCATATCATTTTAAAAGATACAAAGCTGTGAGTGTGGTTCTGTTAAAATGTCAGGGAGAAAGACTATGTTTTGTACTCTTCACACCAAATTTTGTATTCCAGTACAGATGGACACGTGGTAGACAACAGCAATTGTAAAGTGACAATTTCTGTACAGAGTAGGCCTTCAATTTATCAGGCTTGATAATTCAGTTATTTTGAAGCTTAGCAGTATTATCACATAAAGGTGGAAAAGGTCAGAAAATCAATCAAAAATACTGAGTACATGCCGCACTTTCTGAATAATTCTTATATCCAAAAATTCACATTAAAAATTAATACCTACGCAAAATAATGAACAACTAAAAAAATAATGCTTGACTCATACAATCAAATACCTGCAAAAAAAAAAAAAATAATCTACAAATACATATGCTGGCATTCAGAAAGAATGGAATACTGAGGCACAGAATAAGTTTGATGTTTCCTGCCTTTTTTTTGTGTATGTATGTATGTATGTAATGTGTATGTTTGTGTGTATGAATATGTAATGTGAGTGGTTTTAGATTTGTTAGTTTCTCTCTTAAAAGTCTGACTTAATAATCAAGATTATCTGCTCTAAGAAAGGAAGAAAAGAACTAATGTTAGAACACAAAAGTAGACCAGCTGGAATATTACCAGATCTATCCATCAATTCACCTTAAGTCCTTATAAGACTGAATCTGTCACCCAGTTTTTTGAATTTATTTAGTTTGGGAGCACCCCATCATAAAGTAAATGTAATGTAACATTAGCCACTTTGCAAAGAATTTAAGTAGTTTCCTTATTTCTTCTTGGGGTGAAATCTCTACAAAGGTAAAAGATTTCCCCCACCTTCCAATCTTCCTCTCCCCATATTAATTCTTTGTCTTCACTTGTAGCTATAAGAAACACATAAAACAAGGAAAAGATACAGGAATATGCAAAGTAGGTGAAGATAACGGATACATGAACCTCTCAGGTACTCCATAGGGTCCTTATCGCTGTGCTGAACTTATGTTTGCAGGAACCCCAGCTTCACAGAAACAGTACCCCTCTGTCAAAACATGTCTGGTACATACCACCGAAAAAAAGACTCTTAGTTTTCGGAGAGCAATGAGAAGCAGCTGCAAAAGGAAGAGCTAAAACAAAAAAACAATTTCAATTTTGCCATTAATAATAAGTCACGCTTTTTGGGGTACATTACATCTGAAAGCAAACATGTAAGCCAGCAGATCAGCTCACAGGAACAGCGCAGCACATCTCTGCAACACTCACTCATTAGGTTAGATGTTCGTAAGCCCAGCTAAACTAAATTACACTTCAGAAACTTCCATGAATTAACTGAGAGGGTGGTCAGGCAACCTTTTATAGTAGTAGAGAGGACTGAAACTACAGGAGGTTCCAAGGGCCACTGCCTTTTTTCGCTTTGGTACAGAGGGAGCTCAGGTTCAGAAGACTACATTGCAGAGCTCTGAATCATTCAGAAATCCTTTAAGAAAGTTGGCCAAGCCTAAGCCTCTGGGCTGCTCCCTGAATTAACACCTGATGTGCTTTCATAGTTGTGATTTTGCAATTCAGATGGCTTTTTCTCTCTTCTCACGGGATAACATTACTCTCTCAAACTCACACTGGTTGTCACAGTTCCCATTCCTTAGACCATCCGCCACTACCCACATATCAGCCAAACCGCCACTGCTCAGGCTTCTTCTTTCCCATCTGGCTCTTCTTACAGACAACAGATTACCTGTAATTACTTCTTAGACCAAAGCTAGCTACAATGCTTGAGGGACAAGAAGACCCAACAGAAGTTACTATGTTTACCTACAGACTTTGCCTTGCTTAGAAAAGAAACCTACTGAAGAACCATAGAGGTCCAAGTCTCTGTAAAACCTCCTTCGACTACATAACCCAGGCATGCATGGCCAATCTGTATTTACACAACACATAGAAGGAAGTACCAAAAGAAAACACGCAGAGACACAAAGGCATGGTGTCTCTGTCTGAGGAGACAGTCACTCTCCTCTCTATAAACTGCGTTAAACTCACAGACCAGGACACTGTTCTTCTCCCGAATCAAAACCAGGTTGAATTGCCTCAGAAATGAGTAAATACACATTGCATAATGCAAGCCTTCCAAGCCATTGCATAATACAAGGCCTGGCTCCTTCGTTACAAGTGCTGGAAATGTGAATAAGATAAAGGATGAAGATAGCTACACAAAAGAAAAGAGCTCATGGGCAAAATGCTTTTAACACTGCCTCAGAGGGCTGGTGACAGGGTGTCCGTTATGACTCTCAACCAGATTTTTCACAACTGGTCAAAGGGCACGTTTCTAACTCCCTGCCACTGAGACTGAGTTTCGGGTTGATGAAATGCTAAACACCCGCCCCTATATCTGAGGTGAGTGGGAGATAGACTTTAAAAGGAAAGAGTGGGAAAAAATGCAGAGTGCTCTAGAAATGGATAAATTCATGGTCTAGAAGCACTCTAAAGCCGTATACAAAGAGGCGAGGAAACAGCTTGCAGCATGTCAATAACTTCAGATAGAGTGTCCATGAACCGGCTTTTTCCGTGCAGTAGATGTAAGCAGCTTATTTTCCAGTAAAAGAAAAAGAAATTACCTTAACATCTGCCTGATAAGCACATTTGGACAGTTACTATGCAAGAAAAAAAAAAAAAAAAAAATCACACTCAGGCTAAATCTAATATAATTAGTTCAGTGCCTATGCAGTACAACAGTGATTAGCGCAGAAAAGTACACACAATATTAAACCTCACATATCTACACGTTCAAATACTGTGATTGAAATAAGGCTTGAGCTACACTGTAAACAACAACAAAATGTGCCTGTTGATTTTCTAAATACACTTTACTGCTCCCTGAGCAAAATGGAGAAGATATAGCAACAGACATAGCTAGAAATCTCAAAAGAGTTTATCAAATTAGGGTTCTACAGATAACCTTAATTCTAATATTCCTTAATCCTTAACTTAGACCTTAGACTTTTTTCAAACTAGATTTATGTCAGGAGATTTCCAGCCTTTGTGGTAAGCAAACTAAAGGAGGAAAGATTCACCACATTTTCATATGAAGTACCAGATACTACTGGAAGAGACAGGATAAACCGGAGGCAAGGATGACCCTCTGCAGGTAGGGCTCTAACTGGTAGTGCACTATCCCACAACACCTACACCAGACCAGACTAAAGGGGTCTATCCAAATTCCTAGACGTGACAAAGTAACAAGCCAGCTAGTCCCAGGGCCTGGGGAGCCAGACCTGGAACCATAGAGAACCAGAGACCAGAAGAGAACCAGAAACCAGAACTGGAGAGAAGCCACCTACCACACACATCCAAGGTTCACCAAGGAGTCAGAGATGAAGATCAGGCTGTAACACAGAACCAACATGCATTGAAGAGACCTTAATACAGGTTCAAGGCCCAGACAGGAGACAAAACTTCCATACTACATAGGTTTGGAGTCTATCCAGAAAACCCAGCCAGTGAGACAGGCCTGAATCCAAACAAATCTCAGACAAGATCTGGCTACCTTGGCCTGAGTTCAAATGGACTCATGGGCAGGATGGGGGCCAGGTAAGGCCATTAGGGCAATTAAGGCTAATCAGTGCATTCAGGACCCTGGCACCACACCCAACAGGAACCATGAGCAGGGTCGGAATCTTCTAAACCAGCTCTTTTCTTGCCAACAAAGAGCTCATTGACTCAAAAATAGAAAAGTTAAATGTGCAGTTCTAGTTATGGTCAGCGCAGCTTCAATACATGCATATGAAAATTGCACTAGTAAGTGAATAATAACATGGCCAAATCAGGGTGGGTTTTTATCACAGTGGCAAGAGGCACATCCTTGATTCCAGGCTCCTGCTGAGTCATTTGCCTACCTTTTTAGCCTGCTGACTTGTGAAAACACAGCAAATGCTGTGGCTGCTCTACAGCTACGTGCATGCTGGCTGGCAGTTAACAGAGTTAATAGTCAGCTCCTCTGCTTCCCCCTTAGATGAAACAGTAACTTAATTTTTCTCCCCTACACAGTTGATGTGTTTTACAAAATCTGTGATTATTTGATATTCTTGAAACCTATGAAATTGGCACTTGGAGACAAAAAAAGTAGGGATTAATATGACAGCATGATTGAACAGGTCTTGTTTCCTTACAAGCCAAGTAAAAATACGTCAGCCATGAAGCAGGCAGACAACACAGAAAATTTCAGCCTAAAAACTTCATCCAGTCAATGGCCTAAGGAATTAGAATTTATGCTATTAAGGAAAATATTATGCAACATTTCTTCTCCGCTATCTTATCATCTTACACTAGTATTTCCTTAAAATAATTTAAATCAAATAATTACATAAGAAAACTACTACAAGTATGGATAAAATATTAGATCAATACACTGTAATTAGATCAATTGCACTACAAACTGTAACCAGTAATGTAATATAAAAAAATATCAACCACTATTAAAATAAAAATGTGTGACGAAAAGCAGCCCTTATGTTGGGACTCTGTTTTACATCAAGTGGATAAAAACGTAATAGCAAATATAGTTATTAGTGATTCTAAATGGAGACATATCAGACAGAAAATATTATTTTTTTCCTAGATCGTGTCTCCATTTTGAAGACGATTCTTCTTGATCTTTAATATGACTGCTGTACTTTTCAGGTTTTTTTCATTTTTCAGATTTACATCCACAATGACTTCCTTTAGGCATCTACATCAAAGAAACGGTGCAAAAGACCTCTTTAACTTATGTTGTGAGACCAGACCTCTTTAACTTATGCTGTATGAAGGAGTAAATGCACAAGCTTCATATAGTATTAAAATAGTTACCTTATAGTGATGTCAAAATTTGAGTCTGCGAAGACCTTACAGTATTTTCTGCACGTTGAACAATGTGTGTCTACCCACAAACAGGCAGTACTCTATTATATATGAAAAGTAGCAAAGCTTGTTAAAGTAGTCTTAGAAATGTGATTTACACTACAACAAGCTGTAGAAGTATTTATTGCTTCTCTGCACTCTCAGCTATCCAACTGGTTTCACTCTACTACTTATTTTACATATATTATCCTTACCGGTTTAATCTTTGCAAAATTCCCCTGGGATCTTATTCTGAAAAGACCATATTGACAGAAACCACAGCGAGGAATTCTCACAGAATTCACTAAAATACACAAAAGTGGTCTCAGAAAATAGCTGCCAAAAGAATGTGGCTTCTCAAATACGTCGATGCCATAATTTATTAAACCAAAGAAAAATGTGGGTTATTTATTGAGTGCAAATATAACCAGTCAGTTGACTGAATACTGCAAACTGTCGAATCATCTCAGCTATCAGTGAAATCAAAGTGTGCTCAGTACTTCCAAGTCAATGTCTGACCTCCTTCAGAATAGAATCATCATTTCACCGAATCACAAAGCCACAGAATGGTTGAGGTTGGAAGGGACCTCTGCAGATCACCTCATCCAACGCCCTCTTGCTCAAGCAAGATCCCAGGACCATGTCCAGACAGCTCTTGAATATCTCTGAGGAGGGAGACTCTACAACGCCTCTGGGAAACCATCAGTGTTTTCTGATGCTCAGACAGTATCTCCTGTGTTTCAGTTTGTGCCCATTGCCTCTTTTCCCATCACTGGGCACCACTGAAAAGAGCCTGTCTCTCTCCTCTTTGCACCCTCCCTTCAGATATTTATATACTTTGATGAGATCTCCCCTAAGCCTTGCCTTCTCCAGGCTGAACAGTTTCAGCCCTTTCAGCTTTTCCTCACATGTGACAACACTCCTGTCCCTTCATCATCTCTCCAGTATGTCTATGATTCTTCTGGCTCATGTTCAACCTGGTGTCTACCAGGACACCCAGATCCTTTCCTGTAAAGCTGCTCTTCTGTCAGTCAGCCCTCAGCATGTACTGGTGCATGGGGTTGTTCCTCCCCAGGTACAGGATTTTGCACTTCCCCTTGTTGAACTTCATGAAGTTCCTGTCAGCCCATTTCTCCAGCATGTCAAGGTCCCTCTGAATGGCAGTACAACCATGTGGTGTGTCAGACACTCCTCCCAGTGTTGTGTCATCAGCCGAGGGTACACTCTGCCCCAGCATCTATATCACTAATGAAGATGTTAAACAGGACTGGGGCCATTATTGACCCCCTAGAATACACTGCCACTTACTGGCCTCCAACTAGATTTTGTGCCACCGATCACTACCCTCTTGGGCCATTCAGCCAGTTTTTAATCCACCTCACTCTCTGCTTACTCAGCCCATACATTGTGAGCTTGTCTCTGAGGATTTTATGGGAGACAGAGTCAAAGGTCTCAGTGAAGTCCAGGTAGACTATACCCACTACTGTCCTCTAGTCTGCCAAGCCAGTCATTTCATCATAGAAGTTTATCAAGTTGGTCAAGCATGACTTCCCCTTGGTGAATCCATGCTGACCACTCCTGATTTTCTTGTCATTCATGTGCATGGAAATGGTTTCCAGGATTAGCTGCTCCACCACCTTCACAGGGATCGAGGTGAGGCTGACCAGCTTGCAGTTCCCTAGGTCCTCCTTCTTGCCCTTCTCGAAGATAGGAATGACATTTACTTCGCTGCAGTCTCCAGGCAGTTCTTCAAATCACCATGATTGATCAAAGATTATTGAGAGTGGCCTACAATGACATCTGCCTATTCCCTCAGCACACTTGGGTGCATCCCATCAGGCCCCATGCATGTATAATTTGCCCAACTATTCCCTGACCTGATCCTCTACCACCAAGGGTACATTTTCTTGCTCTGGATTATTCCCCTGGTCTCTGAGACATGGGATTTCTGAAAGCTGGTCTTTTTAGTAAAGGCTAAGATAAAGAAGGCATTCCTCAGCTTTTTCCACACCCTGTGTAACCAGGACTCCATCTCATTCACCAATGGGCCCACATTTTCCCTAGTCTTCCCTTTGTCACCTATATACTTACAGAAGTACTTCTTCTTGTTTTTGTCATCTCAAGCCAGATTCAATTCCATTTGGGCTTTAGCTTTCCTAATTTCACCCCTGAATGCTTGGGTCAATGTCTGTGTTCCTCCCAGACTACCCATTTTTGCTTCCACCCTCTGTATGCTTCCTTGTGTTTGAGCTTAGTGAATACCTTCTTGTTCAGCCATGCAGGCCTCCTGGCATTTTTATCTGACTTCCTATTAATAAATAGGGTTCGACTGCTCTTGAGCTTGGGGGAGGTGATCCTTAAATATTAAACAGCTTTCTTGGGCCTTCCCTCCAGGGCCTTATCTCACAGGACTCTTCCAAGAAGAACTTTTAAGAGGCCAAATTCTGCCCTCCTGAAGTCCAGGTTTTCAAGCCTTCTTTTTATTTTCCTATTATTTTTCCGATTTGAAGTCTTTCTGGTGGAGCTTAACAACCACCAGAATGGAAGGAGGGATCAGAAGGTCAACTGCCTGTGGCTTTCTCATTCTGATTAGCAGGTTTATACATTTTCTTTTTATACATAAACATTGAGGTCCAGCACATAAGTCTTCCAAATCCTATTTGCAGTGCTATAAAACAGATGGACAGAAAAGCTGTTGCAAATACTACTAAGTTGTTATGAACCTGGTCCAGTTTCTCAGTACGTACTTACTTAGCATTAAGGTTTAAAAAACCACCCTGATGAATTATTACCATATTTTTCCAGGATACAAAAAGGGAAAGACGCCTGTCAGAAACCTCTCCCTTGCAGCAGTGGTTGCAACTTTAGAATAGGTTTTTTTGATCAAACTGATAAACCTGTACTTTGTGACTGACCAGGGAGACACAGCCAGCCAGTGTAAAAATATACCAAGTACAATGCAACTTGGTACCTCAGTTAAAGGAAGCCAGTGCCTGCTACTACAACTGAGACAAGCTGAAAATCACAGAGAAAGAAAATTAAATGATTGTTTTACTTTAGAGAATTAAATGACAGCTTGTGTAGAAAGGTCCCCCAACTTTTTTGTTTTCTCTTTATTTATTTATCAACACCCAGAAAGCCAGGCATGTTAGTAGCAATAAGAGCTCAAAAAGACTTGTAAAAACATTTTAAATCTGCTCCGCAAATGCATTTGTTGTAACTTTGAAATCTCTTTTCAGAATTCAAGGTATTTCTTGGTCCCATAGGATGAAGGAAATTACTAACATATGTGAGAAATATATCTCAGAATCTCTCTTGTTCTACTGAAAATAAATACTTAACAGTGCTTTATATTCAGTATGTTTCCACAAGGTGGAAATCATGGGTTTCTTATCACTTCTAAAGAATAAAAAAAAATGTTATCATCAAGTAAGCATTGTAATACCACAAACCTAAACAGAGGGAAAATGCTCTATATACAGCATAAAATTTCTGCAAGTACCTGGTTTGTACTCAGAATGTTTAGCAGTATCTTAATTTCCCTTGGATGTTTTCAGCTTTTTCTTGGGAGCTAACTCAAACTTTTGCTTTAGAAGGTAACCAAACCATACATCAACAGGTTGGTGTTGTCGCTTCAGGTTGAGCAGTCCAGCAATGGCTCCGTTTAACGTGATTTAACATTAAATATATGTCTCGCATTGATTCCGCTAACCATTTTCTTTTTTTTAATACATACATTGTTCAATGCAAGGCAAAAGTCGGTATTCGGAAATATCTGGTATCAGGAGCTCAGCTGCTACCAGGGACACACTAAATTATCTCATGTACAATAATTGCATGTATGAGTTTTCTTAAATATCTTCATAATATATCTATCTCTTTGCAAATGAATTAATTAGATGTGTACTAAATGTTAATGTTTTCCCCCTCTGTGCCCTTCTAGGGTGCTACAACTTTGTAGGGTGACACATTTCCATGTATCTAAAATGTGATACTTCCCAGATATGAAGTGATAAGATACCACGAAGATCAGGATCAATTGCCCTGTATCCCTTACACAAAACCATTTATACTGAAAAATTATTATCCACATGAATTCTAATTTTGCACTGCTGCTCTTAGTTTACAACAAAATAAAAATAATGGCTGGATAAATCTATATGCACATTTAATTTCCTGCCTGGGTTGAAATGTTATTTAAAATGAAAATCAGAAGAGAATTTACTGAAGTTAATACTTCTTTTCCATTCCGTAAATGCCTTTCATTAGGATTGATTTGCCCAAAAATTCTGTATGTCAGAACAGAGGAATTTACACATTTTTAACCACTTTGATCTTCAGGCTTCTTACACAAGATCTTTTAATTTCAGTTCCATTTTTATTTGAGCCTTTCTTGATGATTTCATTAGTAGTTCCTTGCAAGTGACGGAATGGGTATTCCCACATTTGAATCAAGAAATCATCACCCTTCTTTAATCCAATTCCAGTAAAGAGAAAGAAAAAAAATTCTGCATAAACCAAGAACTGGGCTTCTCCTTGAAAAAATCCCTGTCATTTCTCACAAGCTTCTGGAATTTGTTTGAATTACAAACACACAATCTAAAGAAAATGGCCAGTCCAGTTTTACACTTAATAATAAGTTAGTTAAACAGTGGAAGACAAAAAATGTTACATTTTTTTCCTCTGTGGATTTAGTTAATTTCAAAGGCAAATCAGATCTTGCGACAACATGCAAAGAACACCTTGCTGGCCTTCCCGGTATAAAAGGGCCATGCAACAGACTCGGCTCACCTAGAAGATATACAAGATGCCCTTCTACAGCTGAAATACCTAGACTGGAGGACGGAAAGGAGGAAAGGGACAGAATTCGGGCATTATCCTTCTTAACTGGAATAACGACTAATCAGAATGCATAACACAGCAATGCAGAATGTTTCCATTCAGAGAATATGCTTGTATTTGGGCCCACATTGAGAGTTCTTCCAAACATTCCCTGACCACTTCCACTTGCATAATGTGTCTTAAACTTCAAAGTTAGATGTGGCAGGTTAGAAGACATGAAGAAAAGAAATGAAGCTGACAAAATAAATCATACTACACTTTCTAATATAATTTTCTGTCTATACTTTGCTTCTATGTCAAAGCCAATAGGACTGACTGGCACAAGTCCATGAGACTAGCAATTCAGAGCAGCTAATGGGATGGTCAATGTAACCATGCAAGCTGCTATAGCAGCAGCTATTGCACATGTCTCGTTTACCCAACCGGCACTCTGAAGGCCTCTTCAGTCATTGATAAGAATAAGGCATTCATCTTGCTTCAGAAAGATAGTGGGAGCACACATCGCTGTTGCAAAGCACTGCACCCATGCACAGATGCACACACATGAAAAACAGGCCCAGTTTGACTTTTAAGGGGAATATTAAACAATTAAAACTCATGTCTATAATAATAGCCCAGAGGTTATTTTAGGGAAGCAATTCTACTTTTTTCACTAAAAAAGTAGTATTCACAGGGAACAAAATTTATAAATTATTTACAAAACTGTGCTGACCATGACTGCAATACCTAATCTCTGTTTAAAAGGGTCAAACGTTTACTGACATTTATTTTTGCATTTGATTATACTGAGAATATCTGAATAAATACAAGGCATTAGTCTCTCAGTGACCCAAGATCCAGAGCTGCCAGGTTTCCGTTCACTGACGTTATTTAGAGAAAGCCTAATGTTATACTTGAGGTTTCATTGGGCATTCATTTGTATTATATTTTTAAAATTTTCAGACTCTAAAAATAGCTTGTGGCCTTTAGTGGAACACAATATAATTTTTACCTCTGCTTCCTTTCTATTTCCTCAATAACTAAACACACACTTCAGTTATAAATTATGCAAATACCTGAAAGATTTACATGATTTACATTGCAAGCCTCCTTGTTGTAAGTTTCCTGAACTGTGGCCTCCTGTGTGATCAGGTTAGCTAGGAAAAGACACGTTCACCTTCTGGATTATATTAACCTAATCTCAATCTTGTGAAAACTCTAATGCTTTGTAGCCACGCAAGCATTTCACATATTCAGACAGAGATTTTCTGCTTAAAATTGATTTAGCCTAAGCCATTGAGAGATAAACATTCAGAGGGTTAACTGAACAGCTCCAGGCTGCAATGGGAAGAAATCATAAGGGACTGTTTGTCTTGGATGGCATTTAATTATAATGAGCAGAATCCAGATTACTAGCAGAATCTATCTGCATATGTGTTACTGAATGAAATGTATTGAACAGGGGGAAAAGGGTTAACGAACATTCAGAATTTTGTATAGTGTCACAGAAACAAAAAATCTTGAACTGACACTTTAATTTCTCCTCTTAAAGCTAGTTATTCATGTAAAATATTGAGACAGCAAATTAGGATGTAATTCATAAACCCAGTTCCTCTTCCCTCACTGATACAATTTTGGATCTTTTAGAGGAATTGATTTTGATTGCCAACAACAGAATCAGAAATTCTGAAGTGAAGCACAGACTCTAAAGCATTTAGATCTTGTGCTTCTTCATGTTCATTCATTATGTATAATACGAAGTGACATTGTAAGCCAGAAAAGAAGCTTCTTTCACCTTATGCCCTGCCACGTTTATATCCCCAGGCACCCTGCTGAGTCACTGTGCTTCCAAATCTATGTAGGCAGAGCCCCAGACGGTGCCCCAGGGCAGGCTGCATCCTCCTCCTTTGATTCCAGTTTTCTCTTTTTCCCTCTCCTTGTATTTGAAATTTCTTTTTACAGCCCCGTCCTAAAACTCAGGTCCAATAATTTGATATCACAGTTTCCAAATTTTTTGAGAAGCTTTCTTCAATCCCTATCAGAAATATATTGGATGGCTCACACCTCTCGAGTGCCAGCCAGAACCATGCTTTTTGTTTCAACAGCAGCTGTAAAACAAAAAGAGGGCATATTCCTCAAATTTGATAACATGTATGACATCTATTACGACAGTCAATAGCTGTTGAAGCAAAAGCATAAGAAAGTAATCAATTTCCTGTGTTCAAAGAGGGGAAAAAGAGATTTTTATCATGGTATTATAAAATAAATATAAGCTGTTCCATGAAAAGAGGGGGAGAGGACCACCCATTTTGAAGTAAATGCAGACTATACAATATTAATTGCCTTTAATAATTGCCAAGTACTAGTAACATTAGTGAAAAGTAATTGTACTGGATTGTATTACTGAGTACAGTTGTTGATTTCTTTTTAATAATTGATGTCTGAAAACACAATCTTGCCGTTAAGAGCTATGATTTTCTCACATTGCCTAGCAACCTGTGCAAATATAGAACTGCAGATGCAAAACTACTGACCTTTCTTTCATGCCTGCTTTCCAGTGCTTATTATTTCTATCCTACACAGAAAAAAAAAAAAAACCCACAACCAAAAAAAACCCCAAATCAGAAAAGAGATTTCAAACACTGAACAGTATATACTTAGCATTTCAGGTAACAAAATCATGAGAATACCTTTGCTTAACAGAGAAGGAGAAAATGTTTTATTTACCTAAGCTTAAAATATTGCATACTGGATACTGTCTCACTGATCTTTCAACACATACAGAATGGTTACTCACCCTACAATATCTGCAGCTCTTAGGAGGAGTCATCCTTGCAGATTCCTTTCCTAGTGCACATGCACAGCATGTGGCAGAATTTTTTTGGACCAACAATACCCACTGAATCTAATTCCTGCATTTAAGTATACCTGCATTCAAGTATACCTGCATTCAGCCTAAGGGGATGTTGAGCTACTCATTTCTTGGTAAAGAAGAAGTAGGGTTATTCAGAAAATGGGAAGAAGAGTACATTCAAAACATAACAGCATGTTGAAGGAAGCCAAGGTAATAGCCTAGACAGCTTCTTCCCATAGTGACAAAATACGGCTTCCTTGACTACATGTCACTGTGTATGAGGCAGCACACACAGAGATGGAGATGAGAGAGAGGCCTTTTACCTCTTCAGTTGTGTTTGGAGGCTGGACAATAACAACTGTTATAGAAGACGAAACAAGCAGCAATTAACAGCACTGCAATAGGCCTCAGAGAACTAGGAGACGGAAGATGAAAAGAGAGGAAGAGTGGATGGTAGCCACAAAATGCTGAAGCCCTAGGTTCCAAACCTGGATTCGGTAGTGAGGTTACATCCAGTCACTATACTTTCAAGGCTTACCACCTTGTTTGTTTGGTTTGAAAGGGCTGTCCAGCAGACCTTACAGAGAACTCTGACTACCCACTACCAACAGCATAGTATGCTATTCTGAGCCAGGACTGAGAACACTGTATTTCTCAAGTTTTCCTCTCTAGGCATGTAAGGCCATGCAAACAAAACTCAAAGGCCTAGGACAATTTATACTCTAACATTTGGTGCCTTCTCAACTTGGGGTTCTCTAGTCGTCTTTCATTTTGTTTAGAAGTTTATCTCTGTATTTTATGGGAATATAGGCCCATCATTTCTTCTTGGTCCCATGAGAGATTCCCAGTGTTAGATAGCTAACATTTGCTTTACACAGTTCCCTGCTGTTTCCTCAGATTGGTCTTTTTCTGGTCCTTTATTTCCTGTCTCCGAAGAAGATCTCATGATTTGATTTCCTACGTGGTGTCCAGATTGCACACATGAATATATAAGATTCCCAGTGGACAACAGGGTTCATCACTTAGCAGAAATATATTACCCATGGTGCATATCAAGAAGTTAACACTTCAGGAATGGAAAGGAAGAGCAAAGTGGAAAATGAGGGAAAGAATACATGGGCCCCCAGTATAGCTACATATAAAACATACATTTGTATTACTGCTAAACATGAATTCCTCTTAATGTCAGCAAATAGTCAATATACATATTTTTCTAAAGCATAGACGTATTTAGAAATATCACTTCATCACTGTTGCCAGGTGTGGATTTATTCTGTGGATAAAGATCTGTGTTTCAGAGAAGTATTGTGAAGATCAGTTGGTTTTTATAGTAGCTTATGAGCAATGTGCTTACTTTGCTGGTATTTGTTTAGTACTTTGTAGCTTTCAGTTACCATGGCTATTAATGCCATTTTTAATAAGAACTAATGAAAATTTTTAATAGGGAAGACAAGAGCTAAACTTCCTTTGCCTTGATAGTGGGGGCCTGGTACATGCACGAGAAAGGAGTTCAGCCGCAATCAATCTAGGAGGCTGAAATACCTCCTTAAACTAAAACATAAGAACACGGATACAATGAGATACTTCCCTTCTTCTTGTCGCAGATGGAGGTAGAAAGCCATAGAAAAATAGATCAAATCTCAAAACATTAAAAAAAAGCAATGCAGCATTTGTAAATATCTCAAAATGTAAACGCACACACAAATCTTATGTCAACACATTCCCTCTAAAGTTATTCCAATCCAATATGGTTAGCCATGCCCCTCCAAAAAGTCATCTACAATGAAGTCTAACACTATATTGAAACTACATGGTGGTTTGGGTTAGGAGCCAGTCCTATAAAAATTCTCAAAATCCTTATAATAATTTGGCTCAAGTTTTTGACATACTTTTAAACCTAAAATGGTTTTAACAAGCCACAGCAGGAGATTGTACACATTACTAGTATTTGGTGTGAGCTCAGACTCACGTTTCTCACAACTCCTTCAGTTGCCCCTGCCAGCGGTCCCTATATATATAGTGTTGGTTTCATGCCAATTTTTAGCGTGTAGAGTTTTAGGAGCAAAGGTTTTCAGGAGCACATAGAGATTAAACCCATCATTCCGCTATTCTGCTGATTAGGGGAGCTATTCTTAAGTTTTGTTTTATTTCCCTCCTAGAATACATTGAAATACTCTGCATAAGTACAGTGTAAATTACGTGAAACCAACAAAATGTTTCATACTTAGCTTGCAAAGAATGCAATTTACTTTGTAAATATGGAATGTCACTATAGGTTTCTGCTGTCCTTGCTGTCATAAACTAAGAAACCTCTTCAAGACACTAGAGAGAACGAATTAAATTTTTGTTATTATGACAAATTATGACAAAATTTATGACAAAAATTATTAATTTTGTCACACTATTTGTCTAAAAATATAAACGCTTACAAGTCCTAAACTGCAGGATCCTCCTTTTTTTGCCTCATGCATTTTGCCTCCTGATAAGCTGACAAGTCCTTTCAAGCCACGCTTTTTTGAAGAGGACAGTATGAAGTAAATTGCCTTAAGGATAGAGGTCAGAATTTAGGTAGACAGTGTGTTGTAGTTGTCTTCTGTGAAGTATGCCTGTTCTGTTACCTTTTCCTATGCAGTTTGATTTGTTCTTGAAAGTCTCAGTCAGGCAAAAAATCTTCCAAGACTTCAGAATTATCAAGAGTGAAATAACTAAGCACTAGAGTTGAGTAGCCATGTAATCTGAATAGTGTAAAAAAACAAGAAAAAAAATATAATTATTTATGTTGATTTATTTTATTATCTTATGCTTGTAAATTCATAGATCAGTCTATAAAATACAAAGTGTATGTCTTACATAAAATTAATATTTTAATGAATACTTCCACTGTCTAGAAAACAGTAAAATTTTCTTCAGGAGACATGATGACAGAAAACTCGGGAAAAACAGAACAAACTGTATTATAAAAGTAAGATCCATTAAGATATAAAAATCAGTAAATTAGTTTGCTCTATATTATCTTAAATTTAAAGATCCATCTTTTAAAATTCCATGTTATAAAGGTTTTTTGGTCATTTGTTTTCTTATGCACACAACACATGATTTAAATTGAGTAAAAGTAGTTTTACATAATTTTGTGCGTTATAGGAGCCACTGCTTCCTTTAGACGAATTGTAACCCTATATGTGAAATATTACCCATCTCAGCTCCTTCCTTCCAATTAGTTTCCTACTTTAGATTTATTTCAAGTCACACTAATCACTGTCATCATCACTACAGTATGAAACAGAACAGAGTTTAGTCCTCTTTACCTATTTTCTTTTTAGGTAACTAGAAGGAGATGTTCAGCACCTCAGAAAGTCAAGGCATTTGTATCTAAAACCATCTCTAAAAGAAGTAATAGAGAATAAAAATGAGTGGGAGGAGAGAGAAAAAGAATTCTAATTTTGCCGATGCTTCTTTCTTTTAAATTAAGCACTTTAAAACATTTTGACAACTATGTATGAATAGCTCTATTATTTTGTAGAACAAATTTTATTAATATTCTTCAGTTTTATTTTATACATACAACTCCAAGCTTATTAGCTAAGTACAGTTTATTATAATTAGCTAAATACATTTAATACTTGAATTCTTAAATTAAAAGTGTTTGAGTTTCTGAAGATTGGACCCTGATTTTGAAAATAACTTTTTCAAAGCATAAATGCACCCAGAGCTTTTGAGCAAGCTAGCTTCAGCCTTCACATCCTCATTCATACACCAACAGTGCAATACAGCAGCACATGATACAAGCATTACCATGAAAGTTAAAAGCAAGTATGCTAATATTATTTCTTTTTTGCACAGAAATGCAACTGCCACACCATTTCATGCAAAATGCCACTTACCTGTTGTTTGAACGAGTTTGTTTTACTGGTAATTTCTAAAAGCAGGTAGAAGAAGATTGTTCAAACAAATACATAGAAAGTAAGGCAAAGGCACCTGTTATAGACCAACAATAATTTCATCATAGTTTTATAATATATTTTTCCTATGCTATTTCATAAACAAACTTTTAAATAATACTGAATGATTATCGCACCTTAGCTCTGTTTTAAACGTGCTTATTATAAGCAAGTAAAGATCATACAAAGTTTTGTATAAAACCAATGCAAACATTAAGTTTTGCATGCTTAAGTCTATGTGATTTTCTGAAGATAGATCAGCTATTTAGAAAAGTTACTATTTCTGGACTATGTGTTGGGGTTTTTTTTCCATAACTACTTATCTATACTTGTAACATACATACTTTGGAACGTCAAACATTACAGCTTTTTGTAGTGCCTGTGGCTGCTACCTTTTTGTAGTGCCTGTGGCTCCTAGTCAATAAAAGATTTTTAAAGATAGGCATGTACTCAGGATTACTTCTACCACCACTTCAGCTATTTTGAGTGTATGATCCCTCTTAAATAACATCTAGCCTACAGTAACGTAAAATAGGAATCTTCAATCATGTCTCCTGGAAAAATACATCAAATAGAAAGGATACAGAGGATAGTGAACCTGCTTTGCTGAAATGTAGAGTAAGGTCTACTATGGTCTAATACTTCAGTGCAAGGTAAAAACGTATCTACTGAGTGCTCCTTCTAAACCATAATTTATGGATCTTACAAATAGCAGAATACCCACACTTGATACCTCACAGAGTGCTAATGAAGAAATGACTGATATTACTTCATAGGGAAGCACACACTTCCCTTGTGCGTCTCTGCATTGCCTATGCGCATTTGGCAGATTCAAAAGGCTGGGGAAGAGGTGAGATCATGGGCAATGATAGCGTGTCTTTTAAATGTTGATTCTTCCTTAGCTCTGCTAACTTTATGGGCTTCCAAAACCGTGTAGAGAGGGAATATTAATTTTCTATAAGGAAGGTCCAAGTGTCTCCTTTTTGCCATTAACATTTCATGAAAGCTGTCAGGAAGATTAAAAAAAAAAAAAACCACCCAAGTTATCACATTTAGGAAAAATCCTTTATTAACAGAAGATGGTCAGCATCTGGCCACAAAAATACTCTGGAAAAAGAGATGAAAAAAGGTTATGTTTTATCTGCCAGTAGTGTTCTTGGTGATTAACTATATTATGGAAGTCTTTGCCAATAAATGTCAAACAACCTCATTCCACTCTTGCCTTGTTAGTCACAGATATAACAGAGTACCACGTCTGTTACCCATCTCTCAAGAATCCATTTTTTTGGATATACACCACAGTAACAATGCTGCCAGTCACCTGTCTTTCAGCAATCATATGCTTGCTTTTCATGGTTAGTGATACGAAGTAACATCTATGGAAAGAAAAGTTGGTTTATATGTCTTTGTTTTATATCAAGAACAAAATTCAATATCCTGCTATCCTGCATGTCAAGAGAACTAGCTTTATTCTCTCCAACTGTTTGCTGCTGCACTGAGATACTGCTTACTCAAGTTACATCAATTTATGCACAGCAAGCAATTAAATAATGAAAACCACAAAACATTGGACTAATCTTAAAGGAATTGAATAGCAATCCTAGTTTTAATTTGATCTGCACACTTCAGTTCCTTTTCCTCTGGAAAAATACATAAGCATCTACAAATTTTAAATGCAATTCTTTTCTTCCTGGATAGCCACTTTATATATATCACTAAAATTTTTTCAGGAGCAACCAATGATACTGGTTAGGAAGTGTTAAAATTTTTAAGGATCTGCTCTTTTAAAAGCATCGAAGCACTGATTTTCCAAGAGTTACATTTCTTTAAGAATTCCAGCTTTTTCGAAATGTTAAGGGATTCCATCACAGATTATTAAATCCAAGCAATTAGCCTGTTTGGTATTTTACCACACTGTTTTTTATAAGTAACTAAACATATTTCTTATTTCTTGTTTAAATTACATTAGAAGACTTATTCAATGGCTCTAAAAACCTTTTTTTAATCAAAACATCTAAAGTAATATTTTATTATCACTTATATCTCATAATAAAATAATAAATGTTAGCAATCAAAATCTGGAAAGCCTCATTGTTTTACTATTTTCAGCGATATTCTCCATCATAACCATACAATAGACAAAACATTTAGATGATATCTCACATTCAATTTTTCAGTTGAATAAGGATATGTAAAAAGGAATCCTATTTTTTATAAGAGCTTATCTGAACATTTCATCTCTCCTGTCAATATTTTCACTCTGGTGGCTTTTGGAGAAAATTCAGTTAGCTCTGCTACTCAACTCAAAACACTACTGCAGACACACTGCCTCATTTCCTCTCCTGGGAAACATATACATTAAAGATATTAGTCATATTTTGGATGCATTTTTGGAAAAGTCTCAAGTATTTTACCAATAAAGATAATGAAATTTATGTAAAACTTCTATATTACTGAGACACCACAAACTAATAAGCAATGTTTTATTTTGGCTGTTGAAGCTTGTCGGAGTCCAAGTCCAATACAGAAATCTCACATATTAAAAATTGTTTCAGATCTGCATCTCTAGATGTGTCCACATCAAATTAACGACATATTATGTACAAATTTTGCCCAGTCTTTCCAAGTTTCCTGGGCATGTTTTTGCTTTGACATTAAGAACATATTTCTTACTATACTCCCAAGGAAGAAAGGAAGAACAGGGTGTGAAAATACCAGGGTGAAATCCTCTTGGCGGCTGGTCACCAGCGGTGTCCCTCAGGGCTCAGTTTTGGGGCCGGTTTTGTTTAATATCTTTATCAATGATCTGGATGAGGGGATTGAGTGCACCCTCAGTAAGTTTGCAGACGACACCAAACTAGGTGGGAGTGTTGATCTGCTTGAGGGTAGGAAGGCTCTACAGAGGGACCTGGACAGGCTGGATCGATGGGCCAAGGCCAACTGTATGAGGTTTAATAAGGCCAAGTGCCGGGTCCTGCATTTCGGTCACAACAACCCCAAGCAATGCTACAGGCTTGGGGAAGAGCGGCTGGAAAGCTGCCCAGCAGAAAAGGACCTGGGGGTGCTGGTGGATGGCCAGCTTAACATGAGCCGGCAGTGTGCCCAGGTGGCCAAGAAGGCCAACAGCATTCTGGCTTGTATCAGGAATAGCGTGGCCAGCAGGAGCAGGGAAGTGATCGGGCCTGTGTACTCGGCGCTGGTGAGGCCTCACCTTGAGTGCTATGTTTAATTCTGGGCCCCTCTGTACAAGAGGGACACTGAAGTGCTGGAGCGTGTCCAGAGGAGAGCTACCAGGCTGGTAAGGGGTCTGGAGACCAAGCCGTATGAGGAGAGGCTGAGGGAGCTGGGCATGTTTAGCTTGGAGAAGAGGAGGCTGAGGGGAGACCTCATTGCCCTCTACAACTACCTGAAAGGAGGTTGTAGAGAGGTGGGTGTTGGCCTCTTCTCCCAGGTGAATAATGACAGGACCAGAGGAAATGGTCTGAAGTTGTGGCAGGGGAGGTTTAGATTAGATATTAGGAAGAATTACTTTCCTGAAAGAGTGGTCAGGCACTGGAACAGCCTACCCAGGGAGGTGGTTGAGTCACCATCCCTAGAGGTATTTAAGAAACGTCTAGATGTGGCACTTCAGGGCATGCTCTAGTGGCAGAGATTGTAGGGTTTTTTCTTTTGTGTGTATGGTTGGACTCGATGATCTCAAAGGTCCTTTCCAACCATGAAGATTCTGTGATTCTATGATTCTATGAACAGTAGAAGCTCTGCTGCAGACCCCACTGAGAAAAATTTTGTGCAGCACATGGTTAGAACCGCTTCCTGATAAGCCATATTAAGTAAAAGAAAAACAAAAACAGAAAAACAAAACCAAACAGTAATCTGTTTATAATCTTCACAGAGTTGTAGAGTGATGCAAGCTCACTCTCACAATTATATGAGATGCAAATACGAAAATCTTGTCTGCAACTTGCATAGCTGGAACGTTAAAAAGAAGTCATGTAGATCTCAACTCACCCCACCTTGTAATACAGGGCACCAGTGTGGAACAAAGAATCAGAAAAGCACATTTGCAGGATTATTAATGTTCAGCTCTTCTGTGGGAAGATTCCACCTCTTTACTAAGGTCCAAGAGCTCAGTCTTTCCCTCTCTTTCTTCACTTTGGTGATCATGAGTGCTTTGCCACTAACATCTAGGTACCAGCCTCTGGTGCAAGTCAGCTTAAAGTAATTCCCATCTTGCACTGATAAAGGTCCTCCAGTCTCTAACAGAGGTAATTTAGAAGTCTGAGGTTTATAACACGATTCACATAACATCTTCCTCGAGCCAGAACAGAGGTACAAAAAAAAAGTCTTTGCCTCATGCACCAGGTTTTTTTTAAGAGCTACTATTCTTTGCAACAAACTGCATTTTCATTTAATATATTGAAAAAATATGAAAATATTTTTGGGACAAAGTTGTCTTTTTTTGTACCCCTATTCTGGATAAAAGGGCAAGGGTGTTAAAGAAAAACAAATAATAAAAATAATGCTAATATTGAGCTTAACTTTCCAAGAAAGAAGAATGAAGACGACTGAAAAAATAAAGATCTAGTTCAGAGCACATATCTTTTTAAATGTGTTATTCTGACAAAGAATACTGGAATCAAAACACCAATTGGTGTATGGTTAAAGCATACAGAGCATGAGTGTGTGTGCATGCATTTATCATAGAATCATAGAATCAATAGAATGTGTTGGGTTGGAAGGGACCTTTAAAGGTCATCTAGTCCAACCCCCCTGCAGTGAGCAGGGACATCTTTAACTAGATCAGGTTGCTCAGGGCCTCATCCAGCCTGGCCTTGAATGTTTCCAGGGATGGGGCCTCCACCACCTCTCTGGGCAACCTGTTCCAGTGCCTCACCACCCTCATTGTAAAGAACTTCTTCCTAATGTCTAATCTAAACCTACCCTGCTCTAGTTTAAAACCATTGCCCCTCGTCCTATCGCTACGTGCCCTTGCAAACAGCCCCTCCCCAGCTTTCTTGTAGGCCCCCTGTATATGTGTACACACTCCATTTTATGAAGACTTGTCTTAAAAGTATGGGTGATGTGGATATATGTGAAAGCTAGCAACATTTTAGACTTAATCGATCATAAATATACTACTGTTTGTTTAATGTGCAAAATTTTTATTACTTATGATGGCTACAGTGTTGAATATTGTGCTTATGTAAGTCCTCAATGATAAAATATCCTGTATTTCACCTACTTTATTAAATTCTTGTCTTAGCTACAGTACTGAAAAGAATGCCATTTCATCAAGTTTCAAGTTCTTAACACTAAATCTGTAAAGTTTGAGTGAATAAAATCCTAATGGAATAGTTAAGATCATCTGCATATTCATGTATGCAATGTATAGGTAATTTCCAATTTTTCTTTTCCAATCTTATATGTTTAATTTTTACTCCCTTTACAGTAGTATTTTACTTTCTTACTCCTATTTCTTTTCATCCACAATTACTCACAAAGACTACAATGCTGTTTTAAAGTCAACACCAAATAAACAGCATTTTATTATGCTTCACAACAAAAAGAAAAAACGTTTGTTTGTTGTATTCGCTTTCAATTTAAGGATGCTTACAAATCACTTCTTGAAGCTTTAGTATTTCCCTATCATGGCAAATTTTGCTAGAAGATACCTGAACTCTATAACTATAAATGTCAAGATTTACAATTAAAATCCAAAACATAGGCTAAACAGAAAAACAAAAAGACAAGATCACAGCTTATATCCTACACCAATACACTGCACAGTGAAATATACTACATTTTTTTCCCTAGATCTGCTTAAGCAAAAAGAAGTTGTATAAGTAAGGAAAAGGGATTCCGGGAAGCTCTAACACCATGTTAGCTTAACGGGGCTACAAAGGACCAAGCAATGTGTTATCCTTTGATATTAAAGGGGTGGTGGCATCTTGGGAGAGCTAAAATACTTGAGTTTCAGATTAACAGTGCCAGAGAGTCCAGCCCCAAGTTACACCTACAGGGAGAACCAACAGATGCCTGCACAACATTTAAAGTTTTATAAGAAGGAAAAGAAGACTTCTTGACATCTTTGGCTTTATATCACAGAAATAGAAATGAGGGCAAAAGACTATCTATTTTCATAAATGAAAGTTTACTGACACAAACAAGGTATAGCACAGTAGTTTTGTTTAAACTATTTTTTTTAGAAAAAAGAATAGCTGAAGAAAGGTAAAAATATTGTTTAAGTTATTTCTTATGTACAAGTGAATGTGCTAAACAGTACAAACATACTTATAGGCTTGTGGCCTACCAAAGAAGAGCGGGTAAAAGAGCGGGTAAAGTGCTCTCCTTAATTTTTAATTTGTATTTCTGTGAAAAAGTTGAGACTATTTCTTTGAGTCTGGAAACCTTAGGCATGAATCTAGAAAGATATATTTTGTGATGGGAAGGACAGAAGAAACGTACAAAAAACCATGTTTATTTTTTGTTAAAAAATAAAAACATTTAATTAAGACAGGACCAAAATGAAATCAAAACAAAGACATATTCATATTTTTGAATATTTTCCCCCTTTCCATTGCAAGCTCCAATCCTGTCAATGTAACTCTGGAAGGAGCCTGCAACAATTGCATATGGTGTTAGTGACATTAATAGGGCTGAAGGCAATATTATATAGTTAATCTAGGCAAAGAGAAAGGCAGATTTGGAGTGATACGTCAGATATTACTACAGTTGATAGCACAAAGAAATTCACCTAAGAAAAGGACTTTCAACATGCTTTTATATATCTGGGCATTTCTGGGCTTATATATTTCAGTCTGAAAGATGAAAATGATGGTGTAACTACACAATCAAGTTTCAAATAACAAGCAATCACACTTTAGGTATTTCGATCCGAATGGGGTGGTATTGCTTCCCAATAATCTGTAAACCAGCTAAAGACATGAAAGGGAAGCCAAAAGCTCGTAAGAAAAAAAGAAATGTGGCAGTGTAAGAGAGGGGAATATTCAAGAATAACAATAAACTGAGAGCTTTCAGCATTTGGGGAATGATATAGAAAAACTTTAGAAGGAAAAAGAAAAAATTCTAACAGACACGAAACACTTAACACCAACTGAAATCCTTCCCTCACAAGTAATGGAATAAAAAATACTGTTCAAGCTGCAGAAGATACAGACTCATTGATTCTAACTCTGTAAGAAAGATCTCTAGGCTTTCCATATTTCTTGAGAGAAACTCAGATGAGGTCTTAAAAATTACCGATGGAACACTGCAAAACAATAGCTGCATTAGCATAGCATGAAGAGAGATAGATAGGATCTGTCTCACGTAAAGTCCTTCCAGCTCCTTGTGGCTCGTTCCACCTAAGAAGTGTATTTCCATCAAATACCCAAATATGCCTTTTAGAACAAGAAAAGGGTTAGAAAAAAAATCTATGCTTGTATGCACAATCTATTACGCTTTTATGCCTTTTTTTCCCCTTTTTGGCCAATTGGTCACTTCAACAGAAGCTTAGATTTTTTCCCAATAGATGGATCTTTTTGTAACTGTCCTGGACTTCCTTAAAGACTAAGTTGAGAATGTTGAGATAAAAATTAAAATAAACAGTTTAGAAATAAGAGTTATAGTACTAATTTCCAATCAGCTATGCACACATTTTTAATTTTCTTCACATTTATCCTCATTACTTTGCAAAGCATGAAAACAGATTCCTATATTGTGTTTTGTGTTCTTATTCTGATTCCTATGACCTTTTCAACATCCCATCCTGATATCTCAAGGTAGAAAGGCTGTAAAAGGGAAAAAACAGAAATGTGCAGAGAGCATACAATTCTTTCAATTGCATGACAATTTGAATTTACTGATAATTTACCCACTTAATGCTGTCATCACAAGAAAGCTGATATATGGATCTTTAAGTTACTGTAATTTAATTTCTGTTATTATACTACTGCTAAGGAACGTATTTTTGGAACAAAATATATCTGGTTTTGAGATCAAAGAAATTAAATTTATTCATTAACTTATCATATTGCAGTATATGCTTTCCTTCCAGTTACTGCGCATGTATTGTCACACATACGAAATACAATACTTTTTTTTTCCAAAAGTAAACCCAGCTGTGACAATTGTTTTCAACTTATTCACTGGAAACTATCAACTAGTAACTTTAAAGGATATTTCATATGCTCTTCTCCAGGATGAAAGCTTGTATTTTTTTTTGTGTTTTATATTTTCTTTTTAACTCCGACTTCCATATATAAGCCACAAGCCATCAAATCTCATAAAACTTTTAATGTGTATTTGCAAATCTCACCAGACATGTGGTCCAAAGCTAGCAGCACAAACGATGATTGCACGTAAAAATCCGAAAATTATCTTCCAACTATCACAGAATTAGAAAATACTAATATTTTAATTTAACATTCGATTATTTATAAAGCTATGTGAATTTTATTTTTCCTGTTTAAATAAAAATCTTTTAAATATTATTTTTACAAAGAAAAAATCCAAATGCTTCTTCCTTTTTCTCTTGGAAATGTGTAAGATGAAGATTTATAATCATTCGTTTCAGCTAAAGATACCACTTGTCTTGCTTGTATGTCACGTCTGCCCTTAGCTCAAAAGTTGACATCATTTACAAGCAGTCTTTATTATATTTATACATTTGAGACACATACATACTGTGCTCTTCCTTTCTGTACACAAAGCTTTCCTGGGCTTCCAATGATAAATGGTTCACACAGGATTTCCATTTTAGAATTCAATTCAAAACCTTCAGGAATATTCAATAAAGAGTTTATGATCAAGAACAGATGCAATGTAAAGCCAGACTTTTGTATGTTTGGTACAAATGAGCACTAATCAAGTACATTAAAAATCATTAAAGTATATTTAGTTTAATAAATTAATCTGCTGTTAAAAACAGAATAGTTACAGAGTGGCTAATGTGTGTTTGTTCGTATTATCACTTTCCACTTCAACTGTACATTAGTTTTTATACCTTACAGGTTCTTCTCTGTGTTTACTTGGCATAGATGTGACTTTCTGATACAAGATTATGGCTTTCACAGTAAAGTTACCAGAAACCCAAATTGGGAAATCTGAGACCTGGTTTCTAAATCAAGCTCCATAAATCCTGGTAAGTAATTTTAACCTCCCTTTACTTCTTTTGTTCCTTTTCTTCTTGCAGAACATTCTCCAAAGGACGGGAACTGACTTATTATAGACCTTATTACAATGTAGACCTTCAATTTCTCCCAAAATCTCAAGGCACTGATGAACATTTTAGAACATTATCAAGTTTTGGACAATATTTTCATTTACAGTAGTTCCCCAGATGTCACTTTGGACTTATATTCAACTGTCTGCGTAGGTTCCTTTGAAATTCCCCTAGCCATGAAAAAACTTCATATTTCACAAACCATGACTCCTCTTCCCTCCATCTGTGCCTTCCCTCAGCACGCAAAATTCTTCCTTACTCTTACACTACAGGACCTGTTCTCCCCATGGTGATGTATGAGGAAGGCACAAAACAAAAGACCAAATTTATCTTTCTATATGAGCTTTCAGAAAAGCAACTGACCTGGCAGACGTCCTTTGCGTGTACAGAATGAAGAGAAGAGGAAAGAGTCAGAAAGGGAACTGAAACCATCTATTGATTTCTAAAGATTAACTTCTGATTAAAATCAGTGCAAACACTTTCTACAATAAGTTATTAAGGAGGGATTCCCCCAGTTTCATTTGTTCCCTCATCTTTTTCAGTTTCTTGAAGGGCTATAGGAGGTCCCAGAATCCATAAAAAATACAGAAGTCTTGCTGTGGAATTAGGACTTTAGTTCTCTTTCCTATATTCGCTACAGTGAAACAAGTCAAACCATGGTAAGTTATGTAGTTTTACAAGAGTTTCAGCTGGCTATTTTAACTGTCTAAAGCTGAAAGCAGTGAGCTTCTTGAGCAGAGTGGCTTGAAGGACAGCAAGCCAATGACAGTGGGAAATACATGCATTTGAAAGGCCTGGGGCACAGGCATTTTGGAATGGCGTTACAACCTTCACACCAAACCACACACTGAATTACTTTGCTTGTAGTTTAGCTGGATGCAACTCTGCTAACAGCACATCAGTGACATAATGACTCAGCTGAAAGAAGTGCGAGAATTTAAGATTTTTCTCCACCTCATAAGGGATACATGCTCAAGTCCTAAGGATCTAATATCTTATTTCTGCTTGAGAAAATAAAAAGCCTTTTGTTGTCCTTATCATGAACCATCCGTAAATATTAAAGACAAATCTGGCACATGGTCATACCTAAGTCAAACTTTAGAACCCACAGTCCTTCGTTGAAAAAAGAACTTCAGTGTTTTACAGTATTTTAATAAAGCTATTATCTTACACCAGATTTTAAGAATAAAGTTCAGGGAAGAATATACAGAATTAAAATTCAACGCAAATGAGTTAAAAGGCTATATAGGACCAATAAAGTTTTGGACTGTATAGTAGAAATTTGCAACTTATATAGCCTTTTGCTGTGGCCTGCATTGGCCCTGATGTCCGCAGAATGGAATGTGTATTAGAGAAAATGAGAGTAAACAATTGTGTTCTTTATAATATAGGCACTACACAAGCTAAAAAGACTAATCAGAATAATAATAACACGAAGTAAAGAAATATCACATTTAGGATTCTTTTTACATTAGAACCGTAGCTACAGCTTTGTGTGATGCACACTGATATTAAGGTTTCACGAAAGCTAAAAAGGAGATTTACTACAGCCTATATATTTTGTTTTAACACCAGTAAGCTTTCTGTCATCCATCTATAATACATTGAGATTCATATTACATAATAGCATATTCTACTTTGTTCCAGTTGTTGAAACAGAATAAAATCACTAAGTTGATATTATTTTGCATTCAGTAGTGTTTTAGAACAGAATTAATAAGCTAACATCCTAATTCATCAAAAAAGGGGAAAGGAGGGAGAGAGAAGGAAGGGAGCAGGGATGAGGAAAACAAAACAGTTCTGTGGTTTGAGCCTGAAGGCTTACATGCCTCATCACTCAAGGGAGCTATCTTGAGTGAGCAGCCAAAAATTGCTTCCCTCTACATTATGCAGTTCTGACGCAGGGATCTGAAGACACCATGCCTGAGTAGCACAGACATCAGCCATTTCTGCCATCTGCCCCGCAGTGGGAATACCAGATGAAGTCAAACCAGTTTGCTAAGTGAGAATAGTGAAAGGCAGCTTCCTACAGCTGATGAACTGTGGAAAGATCTCTGAAGTTGAGTATTAGCCATTTAGAAAGGCAAATACATTGCACTTCTAAAGCCAGAAAGACTTAAAAAATAAGAAATACAATGACAGTAGTGCCACTAAGAAGTAAAGTTCTTCCCACCCCCCACCCCCCCCCATCATTCATGGAAATTAGGAAAAATAAGAGTGATTACAGGAGATTTAGAAATAATCTTGGGAGTCATTAGTTGTTCATGACAAATTACATACAATTCATGATGACACTTCTTTTCTTTGACGGAAAATAACTGATCACTACCAACTCTAGAGACCCAGGTGCTCCTGAGCCTCAGGCCAGCTGGTGATTCAATCTTTGTCTGATGAACATCAGTAGAGTTAATCTAGTTTTTATCCTCAGGATAGCAGATTAAAGTTTTTCAAACGTGGGTGAGGAAGCTAGAAGATTAATATCACACATAATTCTGGAGATTCTTCCAACCCCAGGAGAACCAGTGGGAATGGAGCAGTGTAGTTTGTGGCCTGTATCTACCAAATATGAAAACAGACAGCATATCCAATTTAGTAGTTGAGATCTTGGCATCTCTGTCCTCTAGCACATTATGCAACACCTATATGGATATAATGAAAGGGAATATTTAGGATCATGAATGACTCAAAAGTCATAGAGTCATAGATTTATGAGTTGTAACAGGCAATGACTCCAACAGGACATGGGAGTACAGTTAAGATTTTCAATTTCTAGTATGAGATGTCTGAGTTCTAATCTCAAGCTGAAAGCTTGAACACTAAAATGACATTTTCGGCAGCAACTTCTAAGGGGGAGAGGAAGGATGGAATGAACTCTTAGTAGGAGCCCAAATTGACACCTATACCAAATAAATTTATGAGGTGCCTTTGTCTGGACCTAAGACCTCATCATGACTGGAAGAAAGACCCAAGGTCTGCAAGATGCAAAATTGCAAAGCTGCAAGTTATATTTGCAGAAATTAACATGACTATATATTTTTCTGAGCTTTGTTGGGATACACTCATATTGCTTATAGAAGTTCCTTGCGAGCCATATTAACTTTTCCATCAGAGGTTACAAATTCCTCATCTACAACCTATGAGAGAGTACAACTACGGAGACAAAACCCATCAGTTCCCTGAAAAATTAGTAATATTTCATGATGAGACTTAACTGATTCAACATAAAAGCATGTTGTTGATAACTTCCAGTTCCTACTTCAGGTTTAAAAAAATACCCTCAAAAATTTCATTAAAGCTCAACATTTTGTATATAATAATCCCAGAACTCAGCACCTAGGCCTAAAGAAAACAATTCTGCTGTCTTCACAAAGGTCAGATCAGGTCTTTCTAAAGCTTTGACCAAATAAAGCTTTAAGCCAACCGTAGGGTTGATTTGAGCTATGAGAAAGCAAATGACAGAAACTTCCCAAAAAGGAAAATAATCCCCATGAATTCTAAATTTGGCATTGAGAAGAAGACCTCTGATTAGCCAGAAATTTATAAAAAATAAAATAAAATGTAGAACTCATTCTCCACTGGCCCTGATGTAGATGGGACAGCTTGCAAAACCACACAGCTCCCATTGACTCATGTGATAGACTCTTAGAATCACAGAATGTTTTGGGCCAGAAGGGACCATTAAAGATCACCTAGTCCACCCCCCCACCATGGGCAGGGACGCCTTCCACTAGATCAGGTTGCTCAAAGCCCATCCAACCTGATGTTGAACACTTCCAGGGATGGGGCATCCACGACTTCTCTGGACAACCTGTTCCAGTGTCTCACCACTCTCATAGTAATCTTACATCTAATCTAAATCTATGCTCTTTCAGCTTAAAACAATTGTCCCTTGTCCTGTCACTACTGGTCCTGGTAAAAAGCCTCTCTCCATCTTTCTTGTAAGCCCCCTTTAAGTATTGAAAGGCCACAATGAGGTGTCCCTGGAGTCTTCTTCTTCAGTCTGAATAATCACAACTCTCTCAGTTTGTCCTCATAGGGTAAGGGTTCCAGCCCTCTGATCATTTTCATGGCCCTCCTCTGGACCAACTCTAACATGTCCATGTCTCTCTTGTGCTGAGCACCCCAGAGCTGGATGCAGTACTCCAGGTGGGGTCTCACCAGAGTAGAGTAGAGGGGCAGAATCATCTCCCCTGACCTGCTGGCCATGCTTCTTTTGATGCAGCCCAGGATACGATTGGTCTTCTGGGCTGTGAGTGCACATTGCTGACTCATGTTCAATTTTTCATCCACTAATATTCCCAAGTCCTTCTCTGCAGAGCTGCCCTCAACCTATTCATCTCTCAGTCAGTACTGATACTGGGGATTGCCCCAATCCAAGTGCAGGACCTTGCACTTGTTTTTGTTGAACTTCATGAGGTTCACATGGACCCATTTCTCAAGACTGTCAAGGTCCCTCTGGATGGCATTCCTTCCCTCAAATGTATCAATATTACCACTCAGTTTGTGTCATCTGTAAACTTGCTGAGGGTGCACTCAGTCCTACGATGTCATTAATAAAGATACTGAACAGTTCTAGTCCCAATACAGACCCCTGAGGGACACTGCTTGTGACAGAGCACGGGAATTTATGAGAATACACTGAATACTAAATATGTTACTTGTTACTGATAGGGGAGCACGTGCTTCTCTTGCCACTGCTTAAACACACAGGCACACATCTCCTACCTCACAGCAAATCTGCACTTATCTAGTTTCAACCATAACCCAGATATTTCAACTAAAAAAAATAGTGGAATGGGTTAAAATTTTACTTATGCTGTAAATGCTTGTGGTCATAACATTCTTTTTTGTTATTGTTCTCGGACATAAAAAATCCACAGACACACTTTCCTTCCTTGTAACTTCTGCAAGACTTCAAATGAAGCTTGTAATATTCACTGAGACATTACAAGAGCTCCCTGAAGTTCAAGCTTTCACATCTAATAACTCCCAAACCTACAAAACCATTCGTAGTAAAGCTGTCTTGTTCTCCTGCTTTAATCAATTAGTGTCTCTTCTGTCATACGCGTTTGTGAGGAGCATTATGGGGAGCTGGTCAGCTTCTACTTCTACTGACCAGCTCACTTCCTACACAAAAGAACATCATGGACCACTCACTACTCAAGTGGTTCACAAATTACATCTGGGACACATTAATGGTTCAAAATCCTGGGAAAGAAACATCTAGTCTCCACAGATTTTTCCCTTTGGTGCATTTTAATACCTAGCTGAAAGAATTAATCAAGAAGTAAGCAAAATGAATTCTCCTCCCAAGTATACACAAGCTTAAAAAACCTACTAGTTTCTACTCGATAATTTTCAACTACTTTCACTGTAATTGACTGCTGTCTAAAATCAAAATTATTTCAAAACCTGAAAGAGAAACAGAATTCTTCCCATTTCTGTCAGAAGACAGGTCATCCAGAGATTCTAATTATGCCTACAATTACCTTTGCCTACACAGCATGATACTAGTAGTAGCTGCATTTAACTCAAGTGCAAAAATGCTGACACAAAAGCTTCTTTTTTCCTAGTAAAGAGTGGGGTGAAGAACAAAAACTGGACACTTAACACAAGATGGCGATCGGTGTTGTGGCTTCATTCATCTGCAGGAAGACTTAGTAGAAACAAGCTAGTGTTCCTTTTGGTTCTGAAGTTTATAGTCAACACATTTGTTGGTTTATGAGAAGCCACTTGCTTGTAGATGTTGAAAAATAGATGTCATAGTATGCAGGCTTTCCACAACTCTTGTAGGAAAACAGGAGGGTGATGACAGCACAATCTTCTTTGTCAGGCAAGATAATAATATTTAGCCAGAAACTAACATTAAAAGCTATTGCAGACAAATAACAAAGAGACAAATGACAGAGAAGACAGTCAGCAAATGAGACATTTTCTGTAAGGCTCAGGTTTTTAACTGTGTCTTAGAAATCTCAGAAATCTGCAGCTGAACCAGAACAAGGTATCAGACTTCTAAAATCAAAACCTCCAAATGCTTCATTTGGGCCACATTCACTTAAAGAACCCCCAGTTCACCTTTACACTACAAAGGGGAAAAATTCTAGCTAGTTAGCAGAGATATACTAGTTGTAACATCAAAACAGTGATGTCTTGCTGTAGCAGATCTGAAGATGTGCTTCTGTCTCCAAAAGCTTATCTGTTTCTCCTCCCCAAGTTTAGCCAAATGTACTTTCTTTCCCTGAAAACCTTGCCAAGGTATTTTGAAGCATTTTATACAATTTATGTAAAAGTCCTAATCCACCATCCAAATGAGATAACAATAATTTTAAATGTCATGATCTCTAAAATTTGGACTGAAATTCCAAAGCTTTTATGACAGAAAAATAAGACCAAAAAAAAATAAAATCTCTATGAGCACAGTTTTCCTGATCCTTGGAAGGTCATTTGAAACATTCACCAAGACATCTGGGCCTTTCCTATAAGAGGTCTAAAGAATATATAGTCTTAGTATGTATATCTTCTGGTCTTTAAAAATAAGAACCAGTCTTCTGTAGATAGAAAGCAACAAATAAACAGCACTGAAGCAAGCCATACTTTTGTTCTGTTTCAAGAGCAGATTAAAAAATGGAAACTTCTACTTATTCTGCAAGTGTTCTTCCTATCACAATAGAGCATGTGACAGTACTCCTGATATGGCGTAACAGAATTGAGTGTTACATTGTTTGAAAAGTGGGTACAATGTCTCCCTTAACAAAACAAGCAAATATGAAGAAACGTTATTTTTTTACCCGTTACTGCTTATGGAGCATCTAACAATTTCACATATGTGTGGTCACCTGAAAGATTTGCCGTTTCCTTACTTCCATCTTCCTGAATTCATTTCCTTTCAATGGCGGGACAAGTGATAATATCATCAGTGCTAAAAAGAGAAGGCAAGGAAAAAGGTGGATAGAGAACAACCAGTCCAGAGAAGAATCAGAATATTGGTGGTAGTGACAGGACTTCAACGTCTCCTTAACTGCTGAATCCCACCAAGGCTTCAGAAAAAAGAACAGAAAAATCCCATAGCAAGCCTTTGCGCATTGTCAGTAAAGAAGGAATTAAATCTGCATGGCAGAACAAGGTCTTTTAATTGACTGTACTAATTCTTAACTGAATCTGAATTTTCATATCAAGATATTTGCTAGCTTTGATGAAATAAAAGTTGAAAAATGTTTCCAAAAAAGAAAGGTAGAATCTTTTGGGATAAATTTGGGAATGGAAGATGACAGAAGCCTTCAGCAGTACTGAAAATGCTTTGTAACTGGCTATGGCCTGAAGATTTCACAGTATATCTTAAGCAAAAAAACCACAAGAAATACAGAAAAAGGAATAAAAAGCAAACCCTTTCATTTATTACTAAGAATAATACTTTCCACCATGATTCCACGCAGTGGAGGTAGACACTAGAACATTACAAGGCTTAGTATAATTTTTTCCAGTCTTAAGAATTTGAAGAAAATAAAATCTACAAGCCAGTTGCCCAAAAACTTATTTTGAATAACAAATGCATGTTAAGTTCTCTTGTATTTCTCATTTGGCTTTTGACAATTAGGTTGTAGTCAAATAATTTGTAAAGTTTTTGTTGTACAACCATGAGGAGTATAAAAGTCACTTTCAAGCACAAGCTTGCGTGATTCTAAGAGCCAAAGCTGTACAAAAACACCATCAAGAAAATCTCAAAAGTTCAGTTAAGGTTATGGGAATTTGCAGTCCTGTCAAATGCAGAATAAGCTTCACTGTAGACTACAACTTGCTTTGCAAAGCAGCGCTTCATTTCCTCGAAGTTGGCCTCGGGCAGTGGTATCCATTCCTCTTCAAAACTGCTGTTGCGATTCAATTTCAGTTTCCACTCTCCCTCAAAGACTACTTGGAATAACCCACAACAGTTTTCCAGTAACAAACACACATACGGTATCATCTATGCATGTGTACACAATTATATACACTAGCACTGAAATACGACTCTGCTAAATAAGGGAATGCAAGCACAACAAAAAGGTAAAAATTACATATATCCCTTACACTTGAATTCAGTCCATGCTGTAAGTTAGTGAAGCAGTATCAGCTGTGTGGAAATTTTTCAGTTATTCTTGCCATGAATGAAAAGGATTTAGATGCGTTTGTCAGCTAGAGCAGGGGGGAAGGGAGGAGAGTGGAAAGAGGGAGAGATCGAGACATCTGGCACCAACAGGTCCTGCCACTGGTAGTAATATTTCTGTTTTCCCTCAACCACTTTGTATATACAGAAAGCATAGAAAGCAATTTAATTTGAGAGGCCAAGGTAAAAGTTTTCTTCAAATCTCTATTACAAAGCCTTTGGGTGTTAAACATATGCACAAGCAAAGTATGTAATGGCTATCTAGCAAGGCCATATAATTCTGCAACAAGAATAATAATTAGCCTTGTAGTATAGTTTGAGAAGTCTGTAAACAAAGGAAAATAAATGTTTTGTTATGAAGTGCCCATATATCATATGAATGACACCAGTCCACGTTTCCTAAATATTTGTACAGCCACCTGCAATGACACTATGAATCTATCATGATAGGCTGAGACTGTCATATTAATCAATACAATAAGATATGTTAAGACATGTTAACATATAGCATTTTAGTTTAGAGGAGGAGTACATTTTTTAAACAAATTTCATTATCCCCTTTTAGTGTACTTCGGTTCATTTTGCAGAGTGGTCTGAAAGTGCTTGAACTCTATCTGGTTTGGATGAAGCTAAACTGAAAGCTGCTCTCCAGGGCTGTCCCATCCCAACTATTAATGATCATTCACGTCCACAGGACTGCCAGGGCTCTACCAAGTAACTCCCTGTTGAAATGCTT
The DNA here is from genome assembly GCF_028500815.1 of Rissa tridactyla. Lineage (NCBI taxonomy): Eukaryota > Metazoa > Chordata > Aves > Charadriiformes > Laridae > Rissa > Rissa tridactyla. The sequence goes on along the minus strand of NC_071467.1, from coordinate 82,262,548 downwards.
GCAGCATAGTCCTCAGAAACAAGCGTTTTGTAGCCTATCTATCTGATCCTATTGAGCCGCACCACTTACTTGCAGAGACTGTCTTAAATGTCTTGTCAATTACCTTAACAAAATAGTATATTTAATAGATAATGTAAGCATCAGACAGCTCGGAGAGAAAAAAAGATAGAGGACAGAGAGAAACTGCCTTCCTGGGAAGAAATGTTTCTCTATGCCAACACAGAGACAGTCCTGGCTTTGCTAAAAAGTCTTATTTTGATGTGCATACTTCTAAATGAGCCTTTGCAGAAAATGTCCGGTGCCTGCTGATGTCCCTGTTCAGAGAGTTTCGGCAGTGCTGGTTGCTACCTTCAAGTACATCTAGAAAGTGCTACCACCAGCAGTACAGAGAGGAGCTGCTATTATATCTCAGGGCAGGAAAAAATATATGTGAATATCCCCATCTCCCTCTAATCAGTACCCAGACTGGTCCTGATTAGAAGTATGTTTATGTTGCAGTCATTTCAGAAGTAATTGCAGTGTACTGCAATTGCCTAATTTATACTCTTTTGCAGTAGCCAGAAATACAAACTAGCATGAAGAAGCTTCAACATGGCAGCACAGAGCACAGTATAGTCATACTTTATCTACCAGGAAGCCAGAAATGCAGTGTAAAAAGTTACTATTGTAAAAAAAATGAAAATATGAGTTTCCTCACTATTTCCTTGTATTTTTCCATCCTCCATGAGGACTAAGGAATAGAAACCACTCGACCTAAAACATGCCCAGAGCTCTAACAGCCTCTAACTGTTTCTTACCTCTTCTGGGTTTTGCAGGTATTTATTGTCACTGACATTGTACCTATCTTTAAATATTATCATCAGAAGAAAAGAACAGTTTGTTTAATATTCTGCTAATTAATCACAGTCCTCAATCTCTCCCTTTCTTTATTTTAGACCATTTAAATTTATTTTCTTCTATAGTCTTTACCATTCCAAGCGCATAAGTTATTCAAGCATGACTGAAGTGGTAAAAATAGGTTCCTGAAAACAATTCAAAAAAACAGAAGTAAACAAAACTTTTCCCTTTCTGCTGTACTTTGCATAGTTTCAGTACAAGATTCTTTGCCCAAAAGTATTCATCCCTTCTAAAAAATGGTTAATAAAATAGCAAATTCCTTGTGATATTGTACAGTGGTGGCTTCTTTCTATATGTATTTGCAGCACAAGATAAATCTGTCTAATTAAATAATTTCTTTAAATTACTTCATGATTTGTGAAAAGGCTTTTTACTAGTACATGAACCAAGAATCTCAAACCCAAAGACAGATTCTTCTACATCAGGATATATATAGCAAGATGGATATTTTCCTTCCCAGCCCTTCAGCCCTAAATGGGCTAAATTATAAAATATCTGACACAATTTCAGAACGCTACATCATAATGGGCCTTTTTTAAGCATGCCTTTGAATTAAGGCAGACACTACAACAGCACTATAGCAGTCCTGGGATTTGGGAAGCAGCATTTTAACAGCATGTTGCCCGTATTCTCATGCTGTGAACATATTCATAGCAGTTCCATGAAAGTCCCAGGACTGCTGGTGTAGCATCTGTTCACTACCAACAAAGACTTGGATATTACACAAGAGTCTGTTTTCTATTCATCAGCTGCCTTTTTACAAACACAGGACTTCTATTGCAACAGGAGAATTTTTCATCTGGGTTTTCTCATGTGAACACACAAACACACTCATCGTTGAAGATATATCTTTGTGACATTATCGGACATTTATCAGGCTAGAGCTACTCTCAGGATAAACAGGGACTCTTAGGCTTAGATGTTATCCATATCCAAAAAACATATACATGTTTCCAAAGATGTTAACAAGAAATCATAATCTGGGAACAAAACACCTTTCATTCAGGATAACTCAGTTACTAATGCCCCTCTTCTCAAAGTGGTAATTACATATCAATTTACAATTCAAAATACTTGGACTGACCTTGACATTTATCATCTCAGACCTTGCCCAGTGATGAAGAATGTGTATGGTTTGGCTCCGCATACAGATTCACATCTTGGTTTCTGCAACTATCAGACAAATACGTAGAGACATCAGCTTCAGTGGGGTATTCCGAACAAACAATTTTAACAAGAATCATCCCATAGTGCTACTTGTGCTGAGTGCATCATTTGATCCAAATCATTTAGTTTTATTTGTGTTTGGGTGTGCTTACTTTATCAATTAGGCTCACTTTGTGGGCTGGTTCAGAGAGGATCACAGTCTGCTGATTGCATTACAAACCCTCTAGCTCTCTTCCAAGGTCTTTTCTGAGAAAGAGTGATCTGGACCAAGCTGATCAGTCTCCTCCAAACATGTGACTTGAACACAGTTGACATGGCAATGTATGCCAGGATCACCTCCAGACAAACAGGATGCAGACAGGACAAGTATGGCTTCTTCTTCTTCTTGGGACAGCCTCACAACAATTTTTTAATAGACCTCAAATTATTTGTTAATGAAATTAAATGAAAGTGGGTGATTGGTCATCTTTTTTTCCCCCACCATATAGCTGTAGAGGTAAAAAAAATAAACTTCAGCACACTCATAACACATGATGCACACAAGTGCATGCATACACATACTCTGTGCTTCAAGACCCAGAGTTCTTCTCTCCAGTATTGTAAATACCAGGATAGTGGAGTGACAATGAGTAGACAGTGTGAATTGTTAAATTTTCTTTGTCATTCATATAAATTCTGGTCAACACACACTTTAGTGGAAGAGAACAAGGAAGCTAAACTAGGTACATTTGTCATGGGCAACCTGCCTGAATATTCTCAGACTAGGAGGCAATCAGGTTAGAGGATCCTGTACATTCATACTGAGGCTATTGAGAATAATTGTTCATGGATTTAAAGAAATCAGATTACCCCATAATCCTATAGTAACATTTGGCATGCTACACATTATTAAGAAGTCACTGTAAAATTGTTATGCAAATTAGATATTCACAAGCAAGAGTGCAAAGAATAGAATAACCAGAGAATTGCATGGTGGTATGAAGTAGCTGAGCAGTATCTTTATTATTGCCAATTACATACCAGTCTAGTTTTTGAATGGGATTATATTTCTGAATAGAATACATTTCCAGCAGCTCCACTGGACATCATTAAAGCGGTGGCAGATTCCATGTACAATCCTTTATAAAAATTCCAAAAGCCCATTGCACTTTCATGTTTCACTCTTTTACATGAAAGCCATTTGCCAGCCATTTTGTGTAGTACTGCAGAGAATACTTACAAAGGCGAGAAAAAAAACAACACACTCCAGGACATACACTGAGAGCATGGATAGTTTCAAAACAATAATATTGCTAGATAATTGTTAGACAGCTAATCAGTTCTATATCATCACTTAATTTTCACACGCCCACCCTCTGGTATTGCTCCAAGGAAAAGATTTTCCCATATTAAACTGCTATCATGCTGTAACTTGCCCTTCCCTTCAAGTTCCACACTCACAGACAATGTTTTGTGGAAAGATCATAACATTACATGGTGTGAAATTTGTGCAGACAGACATCTATTCTTCTTGTAAAAACACAACCTGGAATATACCAAGTAAACCATTTGCTTGTGTTAGTGCTGGTACAATCCACTTTGGCCCAATCTCATGCCAAGAAGCAGTCTAAAAATGTAATTTAATTTTTAAACAAAACGTATTCATTGATGTTTAACTGCAGGCATCACAGTTTGCTTTTTTTTTTTTTTTTCACTGCTGAAGCATAACGAGAAGGAAGCAATTTCCAAACGTGCCGAGAGCCCTTTGGCTGCTCGGAAGCAGCGCAGGTTGCCATAGCAACTGCCGCACCACCCTCTCGCTCTTCCCAGCCAATGGCGCATCCCAGTGCGGCCGCAGTATCTATCGGTGGAGCCTATTCCTGCTAAGGCAAAACACAGCTACACACCTCTGCTGCTATTGTTGCCCTCTGGACTGGAAATCGATGTATAAAAAGAAAAAAAAACAACCAACCAAACAAACAAAAAACAACTAACCAACACCTTGAAATAGGCCCCATTAAAACATTAAAAAACAGAGTATATAAAGCAGCAGTTTCGTTGTCTGCAAAGCACGCTGTCTGTCATGATGACCTTGATGCTCAGTTTTATAATTTCCCCTTGGGTAAGAGAATTTGCAAGGGCATATTCTCTTTACGTTCAACATCTTCCATTGCAAATGAGATTTGTCTTACCGAAGCAGCAGCAAATCAAATCCTGTGTTTCCTCAGAGCTGCTTGTGTGCATTTACTGCATTATTGATTTGGGAATCTAACATCGGCAAAAAGCAAAACTATCCAGTTAAGCTTAGGAAAGGCTTTACACATCAGCTGATCTCCCCCGTTGTATGCGGGCTAGTGGTACTTACCCACATGACTGTGAATTAGTCTGGAAAAATGAGAAATGTCTGTGATCGTTAATAATGTTGTTATCAGACATTAAAAAAAATACAGTTTTTCTAACTTGACCAGGTTTCTACGGGTATCAGTGGTCATTTTAGAATTTATTTCCATGGTTCAAAGGTAGACACCATCTCTTCTCCTTTTTCAGCCCATCACTTCTTAAAATCAACATCTAGAAAGAGATAATATCTTTTATTATACCAAATGGTGCAGTCAGAGAAAGGGAAAGAGCAAGCTTTAGGGCACACAAGCCCTTTCTCAAGCTTAATATGAGCCAAGCATGCACTGGAAAGAATTACTCTGGCTGACAGTCTAGCTAAGGGGAAAAAAAATAATTCCAAAACTCAAAGCTAAACTTCGAGGAGATTATTTTGGTTACTAACATGTATACTATTACAGGGTAGGTGAAATTCTGCCCTAAATTATGGGGTTTTTTGATAGTCCACTAGAATTTCCTTCCTATTTTTTATGCTTCAAATTCCTCACCATTTTTAATACTATTTATAGCTCAAATCTGCTGGAAGTGGCACCCATTTTTAGAATACGCATGCACATAGGCACTCTTTCCCTGTCTCCCTAGTTTTACTATGATTCTCAGCATTTCCTAACTTATTAATATAATTCAATGATATTCAGAGCAATTACAACCCACTTAGTTTAATGTTTGCTCTGTCTTTATCAGGCCTGAAAAAGGGCTTGAAAGCTTCAACCTTCTGCACTTTTTAAATACCTCAGGTTGCCTGTCTTCCAGGCTATCACAGCTACATAATGCTGCTATTAATTTTTATATGTTCTTTATAGTGAATAAATATGTTTGGTGTGCAGCAGAGAATCCATTATTCAATCAAAAAGAGAGTATGATCCCACTATTTACACTGTGCAAACATTTAATAAAAGGAGAAAAGGAAAAGAAGACTCATTCAGAGATAAAGAATTACAGATATAAATTATTTTTATTGCTGTGCATAATTTTAGATCCTTCCTCTACGATTTTCAATATAACGTTAGAAAATATTTTTAAATTTAAACAATGTTTTCTATCCAGTTAGGATCATAAACACACTACAAATCAGTATAATGTGCAAAATAATGCCATTTATACACACACAAATTGAGCATATTCCGATAAATCGTTTTTAATTAGTACATTTAATAGGACAATTCTTAGTAAACATGGTCAATTACTCATTACTAGTAGCTTTTTCCAAGGCTGAATCAACTAGAAAAGTGCTTTATTATCCGTTTGGTATTAGACACAAACTCAGTTACTTATTTCCAGCTTGCATGGCTCTGAGGACATTTGAGAGCAAGAAAATCACCAGTGGGTCCAAATTTACATGACTGTCTTTTATCGACATTAGGGTCCGTAAAGGTAGTAACTAAGAAAGTTTACAGAGGCTAAAATTGCTGTCATCCAGTAAATTACTGTCGTCCAGTAAGTAGTATAGCTACAGATACTAAATTATTGAAAATACTGTACTTATTGCAGTGCTTAAAATCTAAATGACTATGTCTTTAGAAAGATTTTGGAAATTGAAAAGAATAAATTAAAATACGGGCTACATAAAGCTCTGTATAGTTAAGAAACTTCTCCAAGCCTGACTGTTATTTCAAAATACTGGAACCCTGGGTGGAAAATAAAAATCATCAAATTAGATGCTATTCTGAATTTCACCTCTGGAACATCCATGGGATGTCAGCAAAAAACATGAAGTTTGGCAGAGAGCAGCATATAACATCAGATGTCTCCCTGTGAAACCTCTTTTTGTACTGTTGTGTATTGGCACTAAAAAACACATAAACTAAAAGCTTATCATCCAGATGTGCTGCAAGATTTTCCCTTTAGTCTTAAACTTCGCTGCCTTAGGCTGACTCATTCTCTAAAAGCTTTGTGAACGCTTGATAATGTCATTAGAATGTGGTCTCAGAAGGAACGGAGATCACTTTTCAACAATATTTGTAAAAAAATTCTTTCTGGCAATTTCAGAAGAGAATACTTCAGTCCTTTTCTTCTGATAAGATTAAAAATCTATTATACAAAAATAAACGCCCCCACCTTTTTATTGGAAAAAAACAATGAAACAAACCCCCCGCATAAGAGAGATACAAAAGCAAAAATGCATTTTGACTGATGATGTGGAAGATTTTCTAGTTCTATTCTGATCTGTGTTCCTGGGCAGAGAGTCTACAGCATTTCCTATTTTTTGTGGTGTCATGTTGAGAAATGGTTAGAAATCCAGATTTAACTTGGCTGAATTAGTTTATTAAGATTTATAAATGCCTGTCTGGATTCAGCCATCTAAATAGAGTGTGTCGGAGTTTTACCTACAGTGCGAGCTACCAGATTAAACTATTTGTCACAGAATTCAATGCCAGAGAAGTTCCATTTGTGGTATGATAATAAAGGATAATACAGCCATGAAAATCAGGGTCGGGAACATAATATTACCCATTAAAAAATTGTCCCTGTTTTCTGTAAACTCCATGGCTAAGAATATATAGTCAGCTTCTCTGTGTGGGTCACATACGTCTTTCTGCCTCACTACCGTCATGATCACCGCAGCTTCCAGTATAATTTTCTCCCTTATCTACAGCTGTCTACTTCTTTCCAGCTTTTTGGGCTCATCAGTCTCTTAGGTTTGTTTTGAAACCTACTTGCAATACAAAAAAAAAATATTCAGCTGCATCTTGCTCTTTCCAAATAGACAGTAAAACTTCAAATCTCACTACGGGAGGAACCGGGGGAAAGCCCCAAAATGCACATATTTGCAGAGCCAAGCTCTGACAGACTCACAACGTGCAACCTGTGGAAAAGCCAAAGAGAACTGCAGGACTTCTGTATCTTTTTATTATCAAAGCATTTGCCTTAGAACCAGCCAACACTGTAAGCCCAAATTGCGTATCTTCCAGCTGCAGAAATTTGTCTTGGCTTCCCTTTCTTTTTTAGGCACATTTTGTTTGAGCTTCATTTTCACTGCTTTCCAGTACATGTTGCAGTTTCCTCTCTCCCCTATTGTTTCCAAATTGTTCTTGTTCTTAAGAATAGACACCACAGAGCTTGCAAAATGACAATTGAGAGTATAAGCATTTTTTTCTTTCTTAAAAAACAGTCATCTTGGATATTTTGCTATAAATGCAAAAAAAAAAATAATCACGCTTTGAAGGCTGTCACCCTGTTCATACAAAACAGACCTCACCTACTATTTAAGTATGGAGAGTTATTTGATATAAGCAGCAAAAATTTCAGGAAAAAAATAGAGAAACTGACGAACTAATACGGAATTGTGTTAGATTACAAAAATGAGGCATTTCCTTGAGCAAAAAGTACAGAAATTTGTCTTGTTTTTATAGAATCCTTTGCAAAGGGGGTTGTATTTAACAATCTGAATCTCTCCCACATTTCTCACAATGGTATTCACCACCAGAAGGACTGTTTTCAGAGACATGTAACAGTGAAGAAGTGGTCATAGGCTTGAAAAAACTTTCGTATCAGGAAGGAGATAATCAGAGCCCACTGAGAATCAAGATCTTTGGATTGAGAACAGACTGCTGCAGAAATTTGTTCATGATGGGTATAGTAAATATTCTGCGTACAATTCCAGTTGAAAAAATGGGCTCAGAGAACTTATTGAAAGAGCAGATTTCTTTTTGTCAAAGAGTTAAGTAAGAAAAATGGTATTTGCGTGATTCTGGGGAGCATTACAGACCACCTCCATTTAGTTCAGTAAATCACACCAGTCTTTCCTGCTCTTAACAAAGATATGTCTTACTGCGGTATCACAGCTATACTGTAATTCTGAGAGTCACCTGGCATGCCATAGTAGATGATGCAGGTAATTTCAAGTTTGAGTGAGGAATCTAGCCGCTCTGCATGGAGAACAGATGTGGTAGGATGGTACTGTGCCAGCTCTGATCATAAAGATTCAGCAGAGATCTGGAAACAAAATACTCTTAAGCAGGAGACTGACCAAAATCTATCTTGTTTTGCCTTTACAAATGTACTTCACCATGAGAGACAATGTGATATATGACTGTGATTGTCCCAAATGAACAATAAAAAGGAATGATCACTCAGGTCCCAAGACACAGATACGTACTTTCATTTGTTCAAAGTACAGAGGTCTTGGTCTGTGTCCTCCTTTGAATCTATGCTCCAAATGAGAAAAGATGTGTCTGAAACTACCATTTTGAAGATGACTGAAGAAGCTTGTATAATACTTGCAAACAAAAATTTTAACTTACCAGATCTGTGACAGAAATCTGCATGAAAATGGAAGAACTCTTTGGTTTGTAAGTCAAGTAAAGCCAAATTAGAGAGCCATGTTACTGCTGTTAGAGCAGTGGCAATAAGACTCCAGATCATTTCAGTTACACACAGGCAAATTGCCAAATTAAGGAAAAAAAGAATGACAAAACAATGAACACTATAGAGGGCAGAAGCAGATTCTTGTTTAAAATCTCACTGGCCAGGTTTTCCCTTGCAAGTCAAAGGGAATCCCCCTGTAATTAAGTAATTCCCATCTCGCTTGTGCTCCACCTCTCTTGTTTGTAGGGTTTTTCTTCCAAATTATGTATTATCATCCATATGACGATATTTAAATGTTTTTTTGCCATGAAAGAACACAGGTAAACTGCCTTCTTCCTACTTTTTACCTTCTTTTCTGAAAAATGGCTCATGTTCTTTTGTCACAGTATCGCTCACACCATTCGTCAACAACGTCTCAAACCTGTTAATTTACAGTGTCCCATCCAGACTGAATGTACATCTCTTCCAACGGGTATGGGAGGGATAAGAAAGATAGACAAGCATTGCAGGGTGTGACCTGCTCATTTATGTTAAATGGGTCTAAACACACAAAATTGTGTTCTTCCATCTCTATTCAGGTCCAAAGACATTGATATTTCCTTGCAGATGCTTATGCTGAGCCTGTAAGAAGGTTCATAAAGGTGAAGATGCAACGTACCCTACAAGTATCTCTGCTAATGTATAACTGTTGACTTACAGGTCCAAGTAAGAAAAGAGAGAAGTCATGAAACAGAAAGCCCTGGGCTACTATGCAAGACAGTTGCAACACTGTAAATTCAAATCCAGTCTCCACTCAGTAGCAACATTACTGAAAATTCACCCTGAAACCTGAAGTCTCCAGGATATGTAAGAATATAACTGTGGAACTCTGTATTCTGAGAAATCAACTGTTTTTTAATAAGCCCGTCCATGGGATACGAGTTGTTGTTATGGTTTGGGAAAACCCATAACAATTTATAACCATTTAGACAATTATTCTATCACCTGATGACCCCTCCCCCCCTGGAAAGGGGAATCAGGGAAAGCAAGGAAACAGGAGGGTTGATTTAATAGATTTCATAGGATAGATTAAATAGGATAAATAGATTTAATAGGATAAGACTAAATAATTAACAATAATATTAAAGAACCAGTATTAATCCCGATACTAATATAAGATATACAAGAATTATACTCAGCCAATTCCATCAGCAGGAAGCTGTGCACTCCCAGCAGTGGACAGCAAATGTCGGACACTGCGAGCATTACGGCTTTGGGAGGAAGGGAAGGGCTCAGGGCTCCTGCACCAGGGCAAGGAGTTCTCTGGACCTCCACTATCAAGGGAGAGAGACTACGCAGCAAACTTTCTAATTTATATTGAATGTGACATTCACGGTATGAAATAATCCGGTTGGCCAGCCCAGGTCAAATGTCCAGGCCTTGCTCCTCCTCATCCCTGCACCTGGCAAGGCTTGAAAACACTGAGGCCTTGAATCTCACATAGCCTAACTGGCTATAAAGTAAATATTTTCCCAAATTCAGACACTAGAGTCTTCTAAAAGTACCATTTTCCCCAGCATTAGAAGTGAAATTAGTCCTGTGTGGCTCAACTCCGGACAGTTGTACATCAGCTAGTGCAAACAGATCTGTGAAAATGCTAAAATGTGGGATCCAGCAAGGTGAAGAATCTTCTTGAGGCATTTGCCTTTTGAAGCAATAGCGTTATCATGAAAGTCACCCCCGGGCCTGAATTTTCAGATTTCTTGAAAGAGTTTTGATCTCCAATCTCTTTTTTTATATCTATAAATAAAAAATGATTGCAGTAAAACTTTTTACCTCTCAAGGACAGATTCTCTGATCCCAGGTCTGAAACCAGCTTCAGACCAATGCATCCTCTTGTGAAAGGGTTCCCTGAGAAAAAAAAGGAAGGACTGAGAAGTGGAAATCCTCAGAAACTAAGCTGTATAGCATTTTGTGTCCAAGGCATTAGTTGCTCCCTGGAGCACTGTACTACACTAAACCAGCTTTCATCTAAGATATCTCTAGGAAACCCTAAGAAGAGGAGCTCTGAGGAGCTCAACTGGAACAGCAATTTGTTATACCCCAATATAATTTCCGATTCAGAATTGTAGAGCTGTCAAAAATTATATTCTTTCAGCAAAATAACAGTCTTATTACAGTCCTTGATGCGTGTGATTGTCTAGACTATCAGCTGCTTTCTATGACAGAAGCTGCAGCTAACAAAGAATTGTTGCATTAGATGTAGAAGAGATTTGTTTCCCCTCTTGGGAAAAAGCAAGGTTGGTTTTTTTTTTAATCTATCCTTTTGAATAAATACCCAATAAAACATTGAATTAGACAAGCTATATAAACTTGTTCCAGTAATGTTGGATTGACTGAAAGCAATGGGTTGGAGGTACAGAAATGGCAACAGAGGTCTACCAGTGTGTGTGACTGATCATAACAGCTCCACAATGACACACAGTGGGAGCTCCAATGACATCCTATGTTCGGACTGCAGTATCATGCAGTTCACGGACACTGAAAGGAAACTCTATGCAAAGGACAGCTCAATCTTCTGTAATGTCAATCTGCAATGTCCTCCATGTCTTAAAAAAACCCTAAATTAAAAAAAAAAAAGTCTTTTTTCCATTTTTTCCAGTTTCTAATAACTAGATCACGTATAATAGTGAAATTTTTTTCATATTAAGTAGTATCTGTTTTTCCTTACTGAAATCCTCCAATCTAATGTTCTACTAAATAAAATTCGGAGAAACAACTTGATTTATTTCAATATTTACCTGTAATTGAAATATGGATTAGCACTTCTTTTTAGCACAAGCATGTAATGACGGTTTTACTACTTTATGATCATCTGTCCGTAGAAAAAGATTAAAAGAAAAAGCACCTGAAGAACCTGAAGTTCATTAAGAAATATTTTAAACCCTTAATATTTTCCTGTCCATTCTTCTTCAAAACAGAGATATCAAAAGAGTCCAGTTTAAAAAACTGTGATTTGTTGACTGTCCCTATATGTGATATTCTTATGAACAAAGTAATACTGTTACCAGAAAAAAAAATAATGCTTAAATTAATAATGAGGTTTAAACATAAGTTTTCTATAAATCTGGATAACCTTACAGAATCATTATTTTTTAATATAGAATAACTAAATAAATGAAAATGCATGCTATGTTAATCATCTGCAGTAATTTTTTTCAGTTTGTTTTCTTTCTGAATGTTACCTAACTATATGTGGGCCACCTAAAAAGAAGTAGTATAATTCTGAAATACTGGCAACAAATAGAACTTTCTTATTTATTGACATGTATAAAATCACATTTACAACAGAAACACACGCACCTTGTAAAATGATCCGCAATTGCTGCTCAGCAATTACTGATTGTAAAAAATTACTGATTGTAAAAAATTAGCATTGCATTTGATAGGTCAGTTCATAATTATGCTTTCTCTAAATCTTTCCACACCAGTCTTCATCCATTTCCTTACTTGGTGTGACATACGGGCAAAACATATCAGGAAGGAGAAAGCAATATTCTTAGGAAATTAAAATGGTACATCAATAATTTACCTACAGTTAGGCTGAAAGTACTCATCTAGCCTGGCATAAGGCTGCCAATTTCAATTCAAGTCTTAAAACCAAGTTTTGCAATTGATACAGTGGTGGAAGTCAAGGCAGAACAACAGCAGGACATTCTTTTTCCGTATTTTAGCAACTCATTGACCTCCTGACATATGACAAGTCACACTCTCATCTCAGGAAAAAAAAAACAACAGACTAAAAGGTATTAATAACAGTTAAAGGCTCAATGACTTTCAATCAAGCATCTCAAATGAAAGCCTTTTGGCATATTCAGGAATTAAAGTTCTGCCTTTTGAGAGCCAGCACAATGGTGTGGAAAAGGGGCTGTTATAGAATGCCCGTCAGCACATAATATAATGTGTATTTTGCTAAGCTTACTTTTAATGCAGTTCACGACTTTTATAGCCTCAAATATTATTTTTATTTCCCTGGTAAACATTAACACATTTGCTCAGGGGTTGGTGTCCAGTCATGCATGCTTTTGTCACAGAGCCATGTGGGGTTTTTTTCATAATTAACTCATTGCTAGTACATGCCTACCCTGCGTTAGTCCTTCCTAGCTTAAAGATTTGATTATTGGTAACCTTTAAGATGTTTCTGCTTGGAGGACAGCAAGAGCAACAATTTCTCAATGTCTAGATCATGTTAACTCACCCTAAGAGTAGAAACTGTCCAGGGGTATCAATTTATTTCCAACACCAGCTCCCCACACTACCAAAATTTACCCGCTTATACCAACATTTAACAGCTTTCCTAGGATTGTTGGAACTTTTTATATTTACAATGGCACAGTCCTGACAATTGGAGGATTTTAATCTTTCCAGTCTGGACTTTTTAGTTGCAATATTTGTCTCTTGTTACAAGCAGTAGAACCAGTGATTCTTGAAAGTGCAGAAGCAAAAGAGAAAGGTGGTGATTATGACTTCTCTAAAACTCCCTTGGACTACACGGGGACACAGAACCTCCGATGTAAGGACACCAAGCAGCACTACTATAATTTATAATTTCTTTAAGAAGACCACAAAATGCCCATCACTAAAGGTCCCTAAGAATAGATTACACAGCTATTTAATCAAGAATGATATAGGTATGTTTGATACTTCCTTGAGGAAGCAAAATTGACTGACTTATTTCCTCAGGTACCTTTCAGCCCTATAATTAGACCCGGTATACTCCGAAGAGATTTAAAAACATATTCTGTAATTACGGAATGTACTTGAAACTTTCAGAATGCATAATACATGGTTTTGTAAAAAGTACTCAATAGTCCAAAAATTCTTTTTCTTGATATAGATTTTTAAGGGGAAAATGATTTAAGAAAAAGTTGAACTTTTTAAAATAATGGAGTAACCACGTGGGAACCGATTAATACCTGTTGAAATTATTAATATCAAAGGTAGTGGTTTGATTTTCAGAAATCTTGTCAATGAGAATGAACAAATAACTGTTTTGTTTGCGTTTTTTTGCACGCTTCAGTATATGAAGTTAATATTTCACATGTGCCTTGCGTGGCTAGGCATGATTCTGTGTGATCTGAACTGCTTCATTCTGCCCTGCAAGCACCAACCCAGTATCACCTGCCTTGGAGTAAGGTGCCTTCCTAAGGACTGCTGCTGTTCCATTGACGTATACTGTACGACAAAGATCACTGAAGAGAAAAACATAAAAATCAAATACAGGAAAAACAGTAAAAATTTTGACTGTGCAAGTTAGTGTAAATCAGAAAATAAAATCCTGCACAGCTCAGCTTTGAAAAAAGAAAACGTTATCTCAAACTTCAAACGGATGTTTGATTTGTTTATCATAAACACTCTGCTTCGTTTCATTCGGATTGCTGCAGTAATGTTATGTAGTCATTCCCTAAATTTTTCTTCAGAGTATGACACTTTGGGATCGTATCTGTCTTGAGGCTTTTTTTTCCCCTTTCTTTCAACCTGTGACACTGAGAAAAAAGGCCATCATACATGTACCTGCCTATTTTCTGTTCCTCTGCTTCTTCTGTGCGACGCCTAAAAAAAAATGCAGGGGTCTTTTTTAATTAAAAAAAAAACCAAACCAACAAAAAGCCATTTTTCCCGTTCGCGGCTGCGCCGGGAGGGGCGGGGCTGGGCGGGGCCGGAGGGGCGGGGCTGGGAGCCCCTTCAGGTCCCGCCCCCTCCCGCGGTAGCCAATGGCCGGGCCGACAGATCACCCGACGCCGGCGCCCCGCCCTCCCCCCCGGCTACCCGGGTACCCCCCGCCTCTCCCGCTTCCCCCCCGCCCCCCCGTCCCCTCAACCCCCCCGGACCCCCCGCCATCAGCCTCTGCCGGCACTTCTGCCTGCGCCGAGCTCTTTTATTGCCCCCGCCGTCCCCCCGCCGGGAGTTTTGTCAGCCCCCGCTGACAGGTTCCCGTCCGCCGGGGGGTGGAGGTGCTTGTGGGGCCAGGGGGGTGCGGGTGCGGGTGCGGGTCTGGGCGGCCGCTGCGGGAACATCTGGGGTGAGGTTTGCTGTAAAAGGAAGCAGGTATTCAGGCGAAAGGGCAGCGGCGGCAAGGCGCAGGGGAAAGAAAAAAAAAAAATAGAAAAAAAAGGAAAAAAAAGAGGCTGGAAACTTAAAAAATGCTTCTAATAATCGGAGGAATGGCATTCTTCGGCAGCCTGCTAGTGGGAGTCATGTGGAAAAGAAGCTGGAACAATTTCACAAGGAAGGCTGTTAAGTTTCTTCGGCTTTTTTGTGATGTGGCTGTCTCCAGCAGCAGAGAACTAAAGTCAACAGCACAGAGTGTCCCTTCCAATCCTAAATTGCTAAAACAATTACAGCAGTCAAAAAATTGAATTGTTTTCTAATGCGGGGCATATTTATGCATCTTATACAGAAAGTGTCCTTTCTTTGCATTTCGTACTTGATGAATCAATTAGCCTAATATTATTGAATGTTACTTTTTAATTAAAACAGCAGTATTCATCTTCCCTAATATTTTCCATAAAGCTCAACGAAAACACTTTGGTCAAACAAAGTACTTCAGAAATCACTCCATCATATAGTTTCATAAAGCTTCAACAAGATTTAAAACTGCTTTTAAGCTTTTTGATGCCATAAATGGCCAAGCATTTAACATGAAAAATCTGATGCAATTTTCAACAGGAAATCAAGAATATTATTTTAGCTTGAGCAAGCAAGAATCTATGGATGTATTTATGCCCCAAGTGCTTTAAAATTACAGTGACTGCCTAGAATGCGTAGAAAACAATACAGCTCCTATGCTGCATTATTAAGATACAAGTAAAGACAACATTTTTATTTTAATACAGTGGAAGGAGGAAGAAATAGTAATATTTCAGTAACGAAATGATAAAAATGGGAAGTAAGTCTTCATAAGGAAACGGCAATTTACCTTGAAAAAGGGAGAAAAATGACAATATTCATGGTAGCAAGCAAGAAAGAAAGCAAAGGGGAACAGGGAAGACAAATTCTGCAGTTTTATTCACTAGAATTATGTACAAGATACATTTTTCTAGTGTGTTTTATTGCATAATATTATATAATATTGCTAACAGTCAAAATATAGGACCTGTACTTCGTTTGTGGAGAAACTGTGGCAACACAGTTCACTTGCTGAGCAGTCCTCAAGAAAAACTGATTTACTGTAATGCCCAATGGCCGTTTTAAAGTAGAGATGAAATGCTGGAGGCACACAAACACAGAGACACACAGAGAGACACACACACACAGGGTGTTTATCTTAACATGCACCTGGGAAATGAAGTTTCCCCAGGCAGAAATACAACCAAGCTCCCTGCCTCACTTGAAAAAATGAGATAAAAGTCACTGCTGGGGGAGCAGAGCCTGGCGGAGAAGGGAATGCTACAGACGAAGGAGGCAGTTCTGGTTACATCACTAACCTCAACATGCCTCACTCCAGCGGCGTGGAGTACCCTGACAATCAGCTCCAGTGGAAAAATGGTTATACATAGACCACAGTCTGGAAAAAAAAAAATAAATCTAATGTGCAAAACTTTCACTGGGAAGAATACCATGCAAGGACTCCTGCTGACTGTCACAGCTCGGTCTAGAGTTTGCAGTAACAGGAAACATAAACAATAATTTTATTCCCTCCAGTGCATCTTGTTCCCCACCAAAGGGCTGTATTTTTTTTTTATTACAAAGAATGTTCATTAATATTGTGTATCAAGCAAAACCATTGAAGATTTGAGACACATTAGGTACGGGAAAGCCCAAAATACTTTATTGTACAGTACACTATGTTAATTTTTTAAATACCGCACGCTAGAGAACTTCCAAGTATTGAGACCTTCCACATTCAGGAACATTAAGACTTAGCACATTCCAAAGCCTCTGTATTTAGCAGTTATGAGAAACTTAATTAACACGGTTTTACCAGTTTATTCATCTTTGGGTTTATAGGTATAAAGAGAATGACTTAGAAGATTTTTTTGGCCGAGACATGAAAATCAAACACATTCCTCCAGTGAATTATTACACCTTGGTCCTCTAACCACTAAGCACCAGCTAAAACAGGAAATTATTATTAGAATTAATAAGTTCAAATGCATTTTGTCTACATTGGCAATAAAAATGGACTTCTTTAAATAATAGTTAAAAAAATCTGGGTCCAGTCTTTCATTGCTCTTTTTGGAAGTACTAATCGTGGCAGGAGGGTAAAAGGAACGCAGAATAGCATTTATTTGCTCTTACACAAATTTCAGGCTTTAGTCTCCTCTCTTCCACCTCTTTCTCCTCCTCAGTCTAGATCAGGGCTCTGTCCATGTTTGGGTTTTGGTAGGGATGGGGTTTTTCGGGGCAGTGGAGTGAGGAGAGGAGAGCAGAAGAAAGCAGGGAGGAGAACATTGTTACCAGTGAAAAAATTGAATCTCCTCACCTGTCAATGTTTCTGATAAAAGGACAGGTAGGGAAATTCCAAAGTGGCAATATTTTACCACACAGATGATACTATGTGTATTTTTACTGTGGGTCTCAATGCACATTCATCTACACACAAGCTTTATATTGTAGGTAGTAAGCATTGAGATTGACAGGAAACACACAAAAATTGAGATGTAGGAGTATTTTGGCAGAGAACTGCAGTGGAAGCTGTTCAGTGATGAAGTAACAATTTTACTCAAGCGTACAGCGGGGGCAAGAGGATTTCCATGGGCTAGATACTTTTTTTATAAAGCTTCTGACTTCTGAGCCACTTCTTATTCTATTAGGCGTTGCCTGCCCACACAGCAATTCCAACTTGGCCTCATCTACACAGCAGAACTCCTTGCTAAGGGCATTTCGGCTATCCACCAGAGGAAAAAGTAGTCTGTTATTTCTCAGTGTTTTAGACAGAAAAGATTAAGAGGAAAGCATGAAATATAGATCTGGCGAGCTCAGTTATTAATTTAATGCAGAGAGCAACTGGGAGAAAATAAAGCCCAGAGTTAGAAAGTAATTGCCTGATTTTTTACTAGTGTGGTTCCTGTGCGTTCCCCTCCTTAGTGAGGCGTTAGAACGACAGCCTACATTTCCAAAAAGGAGAGGTACGGAGAGATGCCAGGAAATCATTCCTGGGGAGCCTCCACACAAGTCTCTGGTTACAGTGGGGACAACTGATTTCCTAACTTCTGCTGAATTAAATAAAAGCATTTTTATAAGTTGTTAAGCAACCAGTATATATAATTATTTCCACCATGCACTTTCATAACCTGTTTAGAAGTACTGGGTTCAATTTTCCCTGTTTTTTCCTCTTACAACAAATCAAGCCCAATTCCTACCAAAAAAAAAAATAATAGTTTTCAGACAAAATATTAAATCCAAAGCAAGCAAGCAAACAAACAAAACAAGAGTCGGAGAATTTTAATCTTGGAATATTGAATTACTTAAAAAAAAAAACAACAATGAAATTTGGGCCCACAGGCCTGTGCTAGGAAGGGAACACAGTTGGCAATACACTTGAGAATCTGTCCAAATTCTCAAATGGACCCAACCACTTTTCCTTCTGAACGTAATTAAAATAGTTCTCATTTATTTTCACTGACGTAAAGAAGATTCTCCACATGATTGTTTTCAATAAAGTTCAATCTAATTAAATTTTAATAAAAGCAAAGGAGGCACCGTGGCCCAGAGTAGCAGAATTTATTAGTGATTTTTTGAGTAAATCATCCATTGTGCTTTGTGGAGTACAGTTTTCAAGAGTAGCTGTTCATTTCAGGAGCCGCTGTAAATATATTACCCATAAAGCAGTACTCCAAACAAGGAAATGTCACAGAAAGACCCCTAACCCACCCATGCAGCATCAGAGACAGGTTAATCTGGGCAGGTAAACCTTTCTTTCACATACTGAGATTTGTGCAAAACTTACAGTCAGTTTCATAGGATCATAAAATCATAGAATCATTTTGGTTGGAAGAGACCTTTAAGGTCAAGCCCAACCGTTAACCTAACACTGCCAAGTCCACCACTGAACCATGTCCCTAAGTGCCACTTCTACACGCCTTTTAAATACCTCCAGGGATGGTCACCTAACCATTTCCCTAGGAAGCCTGTTCCAACCCTTTTGGTGAAGAAATTTTTCCTAATATCCATCCTAAACATCCCCTGGCACAACTTGAGGCCATTTCCTCTTGTCCTGTTGCCTGTTACTTGGGAGAAGAGACCGACCCCCACCTCTCTGCAACCTCCTTTCAGGTAAATGTAGAGAGCAATAAGGTCTCCCCTCAGCCTCCTTTTATCCAGGCTAAACAACCCCAGGTCCCTCAGCCGCTGCTCATAAGACTTGTTCTCTAGACCCTTCACCAGCTTCGTTCATTTTCTCTGGACATGTTCCAGCACCTCAATGTCTTTCTTGTAGTGAGGGGCCCAGAACTGAACACAGTATTTGAGATGAGGCCTCACCAGTGCCGAGTACAGCGAGACAATCACTTCCCTAGTCCTGCTGGCCACCCTGTCTCCGATACAAGCTAGGGTGCTATTTGCCTTCTTGGCCACCTGGGCACACTGCTGGCTCATATTCAGCCGGCTGTTGACCAACAGCCCCAGGTCCTTCTCTGCCAGGCAGCTTTCCAACCACTCTTACCCAAGCCTGTAGCACTGCATGGGGTTGTTGAGACCCAAGAGCAGGACTCGTCACTTGGCCTTGTTGAACCTCGTACCATTGGCCTCAGCCCATTGATCCAGCCCTCTGTTGAGCCTTCCTACCCTCCAGCAGATCAACTCTCCTTACCAACATGGTGTCATCAGCAAATTTACTGAGGGTGCACTCGATCCCCTCATCCAGATCATTGATAAAATATTAAAGAGAACTGTCCCCAACACTGAGCCCTGGGGAACACCACTTGTGACCAGCCACCAACTGGATTTAACTTCATTCACCACAACTCTTTAGGCCTGGTCATCCAACTAGTTTTTCACCCATTGAAGAGTATGCCCATCCAAGCTATAAGCAGCCAGTTAGTCCAGGAGAATGCTATGGGAAACAGCATCAAAGGCTTGACTAAAGTTTAGGGAGAAAACATCCACAACCTTTCCCTCATCCGCTAAGTGTGTCACCTTGTCATAGAAGGAGATCAAGTTAGTCAAGCAGGACCTGCCTGTCATAAACCCATGCTGACTAGGCGTGATCACCTGGTTGTCCTGTACATGGCCCTTGATGGCACTCAAGATGATCTGCTCCATAGCTTTCCCTGGCAATAAGGTCAGACTGACAGGCCTGTAGTTCCCCAGATCCTCTCCGGCCCTTCTTCTAGATGCATGCCACATTTGCTAACTTCCAGTCAACTGGGACCTCCTCAGGGAGCCAGAACTGCTGATAAATGATGGAAGATGGCTTGGTGAGCACTTTCACCAGCTCCCTCGGTACACTTGGGTGGATCCCATCTGGCCCCATAGACTTGTGTATGTCTAAGCGGTGTAGCAGGTCACTAACCATTTCCCCTTGGATTATGGGGGCTTCATTGGTGAGGGCTTGATTCAGAACTCTCTTCTAAAATTCTTTTTCAAAGCAAAGAATAATGCCTATGTAGGACAAATCAGCTACAGGTTAGCCATCTGAGGACTTAGTTCCATATCCTCTTCATGTTATTTAGTCAGAGAGGGTTCACCTAACTGAAACGCTGGCATTTCACATTGCTGAAACCAACTTCCCTATATGCAAATTCCATAGACTTCTATTACCAACGTTCTGTGTGTTGGCTTCCCAGTAGCATAGGCAAAATTGTTCTTGCATCAGCAAACTTGACTGAGGCTCAGCTACTCATGAAAAGGGAAAGGAGGTGGGTAAATTTAATCCAGCTGTGTCTAGGGGATGGTATTGAATGGGTGGAAGTAGAAATTGCTAGTTATTGGGCCATGGTCATTAGCAACATTTCTGTGTATGTCAGACCATCTAAGAACACAAATTTGATCAGTATAGGGTATGAACAAACTATTGCATTTCTGATGAAACAGAGCACATGGAGCAGAGACTCTGTTGATTCTGGAAGGATAGCCAATACCAGATCCAGTATAAATTTACTGATATAAACAGCCATTACCACAGTCATTCAACTTGCCAGTGTAAATTTTAACCAGCAAGATGAATTTATATATACTGGAGCGGTGATTTGTCGTGTGACCATAGCATTTTCCTTACAGGCAGCTATCATAAGCAACTGCTGACTGCCTACAGCTAGAGCTCACGTTAAACACGAGTTTAAGAGGCAGTTTGCAGGACCACGTTCTTGCTCACACGTCTCCGAGTACTATCACATTAAGAGCAAAGCCAAGCACATTGCCAGCCTTTGTTCCATGTTCCCCTTACCCTCCCCCCTATTTTAAAACAAAAGCATTGAAAACCAATTCCAAGCACTGAAATCATGTAAACAGTGCTTGTTCTAGCCTGCTAATTCTTACACCCGAATATTACATGGAAACCACAAACCATATAAAAATAATTTCTTTGCAGCTTTCCCCCTGAAGGCCTCAAAATGTTTATCTTAAGGTTTATAAAAGGGGTTTCTCACAAAGATATATACAGGTGTATGCATGCCCAACATTTAAGGTCATTACTTTTTTTTTTCTTTTTTCCCAAAGGCTCAAACATTGAAGAACAGTGTCTTCCGTAGTGAGACTTCTAGTTACAGGTCTATTATAAAGAGTTGGAAAGAAAAGTCGTTATGTTCTTGATTAGACTGATACAGACTGTTTTTTGTCAGAAAGAGCAGCAGACTTAGAGAGAGAGTTCCCTTTCCATCCCTCACAAATTCTTTCCTATAAAGTTTGTTAATCTATCTGTTGTACGAAATATTCATCAGAGTTTTAGTCTCAAACACTAGCTTTTTCTTCCCGGACCATCCAAGGACAGGGGCACGTGCCTAGCGTGTTCATTTTGATATGGAATACACCTAGCCTGTTTTCTTTCAAAACATTGTTCGCTCAGGGTACATTAGGATCTGATGTCTCTGGCTGTGTTTAAGTAGGTGATGGAAAAACTCTGTATCTTTCTTCAGTTCCCTGTTCTTACAGCCTTATCATTTTCACAATCAATATTGGTTCTTACCAGCCAGACAGAAGATCTATCTAGGACCCAAACATTAATCTCTGATTCACATTTCTATCTAATTTGCCAAGGCGCTGGCTGCTCATGAAAGAAGAATGCATCCAAGAAAACCAGTGAATTTTCTCCCTCCTCCCAGGACTTTTGCTCAAGACTACGTGAAATTCCCTCTTCAGGCAAGAATATTTTTTACCTTTAAGTCTTCAGGAGAAAACAGCGATAGAAACTTGGAAAACTTGGAAAAGAAACGGGAGTCACATCTAGAATTAACTTCCTCTTGTCAATTGTTTAGGCAATTAGGCAAATAAGCTATTGAATTGAGGAAAGGTATTTGTGGCTTCAGCTGGTTGTCTGAATGATGGGTGTCTACTTGCCTTTGGTGAGTACAAATCAAAGAGGTGAGCACTTTCTTTTCACACAAAATAGTGTTTACTTTGTGTGGTTGTGGCAATAGAATAGGAATTGTTATTAATTTTACGTCATTCTTTTATACACTTTAATGTAACATTTTTCTAGACAAAATGTAACAAACAATGCTTTTGATTAATAAGTATTCATTGCTATATTTAATATTTCAAATGTCATGGGAATTTTTACAGTGGGAATTTTTATTTATTAAGATTTGTTTGTTAAAAAAAGTTTGTTTTGAAAGGCTTGCTGTTAAAATATTTTTAATTGAAGAATATTGGAAAATAACATTTTTGAACTGCTTTGAGAAGGGCAAGAGTAGATATCTGCCTAGCCTTGGGCCACTCTTGCGTAAGACCCACTTCGTGGCTGTACAAAATGAGCAGAGAACACAGGGAAGTGGTGTTCCTAAATGCAGGGAATACAAAGCCCCCAAAAGTGGCCTGACCCCTCCTGGTTATGTTAGGAGAGAAGAAACTGTGCACACATTCTCCTTGTGTCTCTCCACACTGAAGGCAAAATTACACAATCAGATAGGAGACAATGCAACAACCCACTAATAATAAATCAGATGCACTATGTGGGGAAGGGAGGGAAATGGTGGTGAAGGAAATAACCAAAACCAAATGAGAGCAGATGGTGATTTAGGAAGGAGACTTCTGAGCACTCTAGAACTGTTTCTCACAATGTCAGTTTGCCATTTGACAAGCTCAGTGCCTGGGCATGTAAGGTCAACAACAAAAGATAAGGAGGAATTTCTATTATTAATGCTTAATCTACCCCTCAAGAATGCATCAAAGAGTGTATGTCATAGCTGTAACAAGGTAAAAGCAGGCTTTTGGAACCTCTGATCCTGACCAGTAGCTGGAACTGGTTGCTGCTGTTCAGATACATAGCTATAAAACCAGCCACAGGTAACATTTGACTCCTCACCTGAATGTTTCAGAGGTCAGAGAGGGCTCGAGTTTAGAATAGCTGTAAGCATTATTAAGAGCTGTAAGTTAACCTTAAAAATATTACAGACTTCAACTGTGGACATTTGTCTCTGTGGTTATACGTGTAATAGGAGTGTCATGGCAACTGGGTGATACTTCCTGCCTGTGCCACAATGTGGTTAAGATTAAAGCCTTAATTAGCGGCTTATTAAAGTTTATTCTTAAGCAATACCAAATTTCTACTGACCTTTTGTGAGGTGTCTATTACAAATAGCAGTTACAATATTTAAAGCCCCTTCTGCATAAAAATTGAGAGAAAATCCAAATAAGTAACAGTTTCCAGCACCAAACCTGATAGTCTAACCACCCTCACTCAGCCTATCACACTGAACTATACAAAACTTTGAGTTTTCAACTCTTCCATCAGAAAAAAATCTTTTTTAGAACAGCACAGGACTGTTCACTGGAGGTTGGACGTTGCCTGTGGAAGGCAGTTGTGCGGAAGCCAACAGGACTGCTCAGACCACCCCATCCTCCATAAACATATAAGGGAAGGAACAGCAGACCTAGTGTGTTCCTTGAGGCTTGCTGCCCCTGCGTAGCCCTGCTCTGTGCCTGTGGGCCAGAGTGAGGGGGAGATACTACTGCAGGGTCTCCATATTAGGGGCAGAAGCACTTCTGAGAAGCAGACAGGAAGGAGGAGAGTTTAACGGACAACCCTTTAACAGGCACAGATTAGTTACTTGAAGCAGCGGTGACAGAAGAGCACTAAGATAACACCCAGTACAGCAGCAAGCTGATGTTTAGACACAGGTGTCTGATCTCAGACTTTGTGTACCTTCCTCAGTTGTTCTCCCAGAATTATCTTTTAGGCCTCTTCTCTAGTTCAATACCTAAAATCCACCCTCCCAAAATAAATTATTGTTATACTCAACAACTGCCATATCAGTCAACTCCTAATTATAAAGAACACAACAAAACATCCTCCCCAAAATTTTAAGCAACACTGATTCAGGCTTGGGAATGAGGGAGGAGGGAAAACCAGGGAACACATTAATACGATTGATGGATAAACATATTAAATTAGTAAAAATTTGCAAATTTGCAAATTTTAATACATGTATCCCAAGAGAAACAAACAGAACACATGCTTAATTGAAAATAAAATTAATGAAAAATAATTCCTTATTCCCCAAAAGCACAAGACCCTAACATTAGCATTGTTAGTGTGTTATTATGAATCATTATTTTGATAAAAAGCAGAGCTAAAATGGATTTTTTTGTTTGTTGTAAGCCGCTTGTACTTTATCACATCAGTGTAACACATTAGGTGCGTTATTATTTATCTTGTTCTACAGTAAGCAAGCTCCATATATTTTCAGGCTTCAGTGGGTTTTGCTGGCATGCTGTATCAAGAAGATATTTCAAAAAATCATTCTGGCTTTCCTCCGTTTTTAAAATGCTCCTCATGAATCATTTTTTACGTTCACAGTTAAGTTGGGCTTCATGGATGCTTGGAACATTTTAAGGACAAATCCTGCTAAGGGCAGACTAACTGCATAGTAAGTGTAAAGGAACACAAATCAGATACAATCAAATAAATCTGTCTAACAAATTACTGCCTGTCAGGTAGCTACAGTAGCAGTCAGCTTTTACTGCTTTTTGACAGTTTTTTGCAAAGTAAGGCATGTTAAGGCAAACTCTTTCACTGAAGTGTTCTTCCTCTCAACTGCAGTAGGCTAAGTTCACATCTGCAAACAGATAGTGTTAGTTTAGTCCTGGGGAGGCAAAACCTCAAAACTTTTCTCACTCCATGATGGTCAGTTTTGTGCTGACCGCTAAAGGCAATGTTTTCCACCATTTCCAGCTCCTTTCCCAAACACACACTGCCATGTAGCCCTCCTGTCTCCCCTTCCCCCAGCCACCCACATGGTTATTGTGTTCCAACTCTGCAGAACTAACATACACAATCATTTTTTGCACTTCTTTTTCATCGCTTTCCTTTCTCAGGGAGTAGAGGCCCCCTGTCATTTTGGGAAATACTTTGGGTTTGCCTACATCACATGCTGTTCTAGCTTTCTATAACCTACCCCATCTATGGGTAGCGTTGAGGAGACATATTCTGCACATTGGTGGTCTAAGGAGAATGTCATGACATACTAAATGTATAGCTCAGCTCCTGGAACAACTTACTCTGCATTTGCAAAAAAGAATAGAGATGCAACCAGTTCATTGAAAGTAGAAACTTGGCTGGAAAGTCTCTCAGAGTAGCTAATGGCTAAACAAGAGACTGTTTCCTTTACAGTGATTAAGTCCTATGGGTGCGCTGTTAAGATTTTCTGTAGGATTAGTTTGTAGCACTTAAACAAGAGGAACAAGAGACAAACTGCTAATAGTCTCAAAAAAGAGAAAAGGAACACAAACACTGCCTGTATGCATCATACTAGCTAAACAGCTTATAAAATTGTATGTTGTAGGGCTGATGCTCTTCCAGAAAATTCCAGGAATAATCACACTGAGCCCTCCTAGGTAGGACTGAAAAATTATAAGAGCTCGCTTTGTATCTTTGCCCCTCTGTTTATTGGCCATAATCACCATCTGCTACAGGACATGTCAAAAGGCAGATTAGAGTCATGTCCCAGGGATTGGCTCACAGTCTATTCTGCTTTTGTCTTTTTAGGGCTAGTTTCCAGGTGCCCTTACTATCCTGGAGACGGTGCCAAACGAGCCCTTTCTCTTACTGCAACATCTGTTTGTCAGGCAGCCAGTATCTGAATTCAATATTTCCTGAAGAACGATGTTTGGGGCTTATCAACAAGTCTGCAGGTGCTGCTTTTTCTCAAGAAACGTGTCTGGCCAGATGAGGCTCACAGCCAGTTCTCCTTGCTTCCCGTTGCTTATCAACCAAATTTAAGCATCAGCCTCTGCAATCAATACAAATGTTTCCTTGTTAAATGAAACAGGAGGGCAGAGAGGACTGTGCATCTTATCCACCCAGCAAAAGTCCTGAGGCACCAGCTCCGTGACCCTGTGCTGTCAGACCGCTAAATGCAATGGCCTGGGATGCAAGCCCAAATTCACACAGCCCAAGCTCCACATCAGCTTCAGTGGCTGATGTTTGCCCTTAGCCAGATGATTCTGTGGATCTGCAGCCAGATCATGGGGAACATGAGCTGCAGGAACACAGGGGAAATATCAGCAATATTTCCAGCCTCTAACACTACTGTAACCACCTTTTTCTCCAAGCATTTTGATTTACAGATTCATCTTAGAAGCTGTTTCTTTACTACTTGCACATATAATAATTTCTTTATTGTCATCACACCCTAAGTCCAAAGAAGACGTACACAAGCTCATCCTTTTGGCCCTGTCTTTTGCACATAGTGTCTCACACTAAACGACCTGAGAGCCACCTCCATCCTCTAAGCCCAACAGGAAAAATTCGCCCCTACTCTGCTGTGACATTATTTTCAGTAAAATCATAAAATGGAAGATTGTTAAAACACATACTTTCCTAGATAAATACTGCCAAAGTACTATTAGTCTTTCACTCAGTTTCCTGCCATGGCTCTCTGAAACCAAAGCAGAATATACACTATCCACACTGATGAAAAACCATTTGTTGAAGTTTATCTGGCAAGGCCCAGAATGGGGTGCAGCTCTTGAGGTGTACGCACACAGCCTTGTCACTTTCAAGGCTCAAGACTAGAGTAAGCTGCTTGATGACAACCTTCTAGGAGTTAATTAGGCAAACATGACCAAGCGGGATCACAGATTCCTCTTTGCCCAGTAGGTGAAGTGCTTTCTAGAAGACATTCAAAGGGAAGCATTAAAAACCCTACCTGGTTGGTTTTTTTCTTTTGTTTTCTTTTGGTTTTTAAGGGAGTAGGGCCCCAACTTGGCAGTGGTGCAGCCTTGGCCATTTGGTTGTAAACACACATTGTGGCAGAAGCATCTACCACCGTGTGAGGGAGGCAAGACCCTCTACACACACTAGTAAAACTTATTCTGTTCTGTGTGCCACAGAAGTTTTACTCTGTGTAGCTGTAGATCTGAGGACTTTGTTGGTACACCTAGTCAAATCTTTTTGTACAGATTCTGGTACCAAAGCACTGTTAAAACTCTGGAATATCTCATCAAAGATAGGCTAAACTAATCAGATTTAAAAAATGAATGGAAAGCTTACTCAGCATGAGCTGGGTTGATTGAAAGTAGTGTCATAGAATCGCAGAATGGCTGAGTTTGAAAGACACCTCTGGAGATTATCTAATCCTACCCCTTTCTCAAAGCAGGGCCAACCAAAGTAGTTTGTTCAGGACAATCTCCAGTCATATTTTTAATATTTCCAAGGATGAAGACTCCACAACCTCTCTGGACAATCTGTTCCAGTGTATGACCATGCTCACAGTAAAATACTTTTTCTTATGTTTAATGGAATTTATTGGATTTCAATTTGTGCCCATTGCTCCTTATCCTGTCATTGGATACCACTGTAAAAAGCCTGGCTCATTTTCTTCATTCCCTCCCATCAGGTATTTATACTCAAGAATAAGATACACATAACCTCTTCTGTAGGCTGAAGAAGCCAACAGATGCTCCAGTTCCTCAGTCAAATTTGTGGCTCTTTGCTGGACTTGCTTCAGTACATCTATGTCTCTCTTGTCCAGAACTAGACCCAGCACCCCAGATGTGGCTTCACCAGGGCTGAGCACAAGCAAAGGATCACCTCACTTGATCTTTGTATATCTTTTTTTTTTTTTTAAAATAGAAATACCACAGATAGTAATTTCACCACATTATTTATCCAATAACTCCTTATAATTTACGGAAACATCACATCTATCTACCATTTAACACGGGTGTCTGTGATTCCAAGTTTCTTTCCTACTATCTGTATGTGATGTACACGTCTCCTCAAGCAGTTAAACTCTAGTAGTGTTTTCATTAAACATAAAAATATTATGTTCAAAGGCAATTTAACTTCCTGTGGAAGTCTATAATTAACATTATATATTAGACTTAAAAAAGAGAAATTGGCAGCAGAAAATTATTTTATGACAACACGGAAGTTTTCACTAAATAGTAACTGTTTGTACTGAATTCTAAAATTTACTACACACTCCGTCCCATACATTTCTATACATAGAAAATGTATTTTCTATCAGATTTTCCGATGAAAGAGATGGTCAACTGTCCTGTTCGCTTGCAGGATTCATAAAAGTGCATTTATACATTTGAAATTGACAGTTAAATGCATGCATGTTTATTTGATTTCTATAATATATAATGTGTATTTCACTGAATCGCTACATGTATCATCATGTATATTGATGTGTGAACACCAATTGCAATATACAGATATCTAAGAAATAAACATAGAAACCAATGAAAGATTTGACATGGGATTTGATACACTTGAATAATTGCAGTTTACAGAACAGGTTGTTTGCTTCCTTATTCAGAATGCTAAGAGCATAGTTAGCAAAAAGAAAATAAAAATGTCATTCTGGAAGAACTTAATATAGGAAAAATATATTGATGGGAATTCTTGTGTGGCTTCACATCAAACTAAGCAGACTACCATCTCAAATGTAATTATAAGAACTAGATTTCTCTGTATGGGTAACTGACTCTGAAGATTAAGACACTGTTTCCTCACTGATAAGAAAATTAATTAAAATAATAAAAGCAATTCTGTTAGCTCAAGTGCTTGCAGTCTTTGAATCTGGACCAGAATGACATCAGCTCTTGTCTTGATTTTCTAGGTATCAGATTGTACGCAGTGTTGGTAAGTATCCCCAAATTCATTGTAGCCAGATTTCTAAACAAAGAATACTTAGATTAATACACCCATAGTATTTTTATTGCTATATATATTTAGAATGAAAAAAAAGGAGTGAAAAATGGATGTTGTGATCTCATGTTTGTGTAATTCACAAACTTTTTCAAAGGTTCACGATGATTTTTTGTTGTTTTGGAGTAATGTATAATAAATAACAGTGTAAAAACTGAATATCAATTCTTGCCATAATCAGTGTAATACTTAGTCTCATGCTGACTGCTGATTTCATCATCTTATTTTTCGGGTCTTCTAGCTGCATTGGGTTCATTTGAATATCACCGAGGGTTACTGCCCATGACGGATCAGGACCTGTTGCACTGGACATTGATCAGCTGCATCACGAGTGTGAATTTGGCTGCTTTCAGTTCTCTTCTGATGTGGCATACAACTCCTTCCCCAAGAAAATTAATCTGAAAACTACTGTGGGAAGTTGGGTATGGCCCCAAAAACACCACTGAAACACTGTAGGAATTGCATGTTGCAGTTTATGAGGCTTCAGCTCTTAGGTACAGATATTCCAAAAGCCTAGAGAAATTATCTGAAGGCATGAGTTGGTTCATGGAAGAGGCTGGAGGAAGGATTCAAAATGCTCAAGAATGCAGAGCTAGGAGTGGTTGAGGTCATGCCCTCTGCAATCATATAAATTCCAGCTTGATGAAAAAGTTAAAAGACCCCAAATTGCTATACTTGAGGCAGTTTGGCCCTATAGTTAGAGGCAAGAAACACATAATCCAACACATGCAGCTCAACACGGTCAACACATCTGTTCAGCAGCTCTGAAAATCAGTTCCTTACAGCATTCTTAAGTTTAATATGTTTTTTTCAGTCCTTGTCAGTCTAAAGAAAATTTTGAAGAGTATCATGTTTTTATCTGTTTCAAACACGTTTTACCTGATTGCCTTAAATTGTCTGAATAAATACAATAAAACCGAAAAAATGTTAAAGAAAAAAAAATAGTATTACAACGTAAGAAATGAGTAAAATCTCCAAGCCATAAGTCATCTGACCAAGCATTCCAGGAAATCCCACTTAAGAGACATTTCTGAATGTTTCTGAGTATTTGTTGCCAGACGGGTTATTTCTTTCTGAGGCAAAACTGGTTGATTTTTTATTTCGCTCCTATTCTTTAGAGTATTTGCTAGATAAAAGTTTCACTTGAAGTGTTATGTTCATCATAGTGCCTTGAACTGTAGGATACAATAAGCGTTATCCAAACAATAAAAATCAATCAAGAAAGTCAGAGACACAATAACAAACAACAGAAGGAGGAGGAGGCTCTTTTTACAGGGCACACTACCCAATGCAGTACTAGAACTCCGATAACCAGGCTATAATCAAATAAAAACTATAGCTGTAAAATAAAACAGAATCTCCGGGGGTACAGGGGAAATGAACACAGCTCAGAGCAGAGCTCATCCAAGAGCAAATGTCAAGCAGCCCTGCGGAACAAACCCCTGGTTAGACTTAGTAGTACAAGACCATGGCTATGATGAAATTTTGAATTAAACAGCTCAAGTCGTTAGGAGAGGGAGGTTGGGAGACCACCTAATAGCTTTTCCCACTCCCTCAGAAAAATGCAGTGAAAGGGCTTGTTCAGGAGAATGAAATAATCTGCCACTACACACATTAAAGATATGGAAATTTCGGCAATTAACAGTCATGTCATCTGCAAGGAGGAGAGAAACAGAACAGAGACACTGAGAGCACCGCTATGTCCATAATGCCTGCATCACCTAAAGAAGAGTTTCTGGGGCATCTGAGATGTGACAGCGTATGCTGCTCCCAGCAGATTGTATATAAGGCTCACAACTGTCAACACACTTAAAATGCCATTTTCCTTACTGAGATGGTGTTGATCTCAGAGCTTTTGCCTGATTGCTCTGTCTTACCACAGCTAGACAGGGTGTTGACTTTAACCAGAGCTCGGCTGTGAGATTATCTATTAGTGAAAAAAAATATTGGTGGAATAAAAATTCCTATTTTTGACTTGTGAAGGATACCTTTCAAATTTTAACCAGACTAAAAATGGTTGAAAACTGAAACAAGTAGTTAAAATACTCTGAGTTTAATTAGAGAGACACTGAGATTTTTGGTATGCAGAAGCTTTTAAAATTATCATCCTGATTTATAACAGAGCAGGAAATAAAAAACAAAACAAAACAAAAAAAAAAAACCCCAAAAAACAAAACAATCTAAAATTTTAATGGAGGACAAGAACTAGTTTTTCCTAGAGTGTTGGTCCAAAGAGCAGAACAAGACTCTTTTGATAACAAGCAAGTATACTTTGTATAGCTCGTAATTTTACCTATGTTATATATATACCCACACACACTCATATATATAGTTCATGTATTATATTTACGTGATATTTTAAATATCATTTTCAATACCATTTTTTGTGCTTAATTTGCATTAAGCACAAGTAATTGTTCTATATAAAAACCATATATACTTCAGGTATATAATTTTGTTTGTTGCTTTCATGGCCAAGTCCCCAACACTGTTCACCATGCCTGCAGCAGAAAACCAGGTACTATCAAGAAAGGACCTGATGGGCTGCCCCTTGGGCTAGTGTTTGACAGTATTCACAGCCATACCAGTGACATGGCCTTGGCTATTAGAAATCCTTGTCAGGCTGATGTTCTGCCTGTGGTGACAAGAGGCCCACTGTCACATGCACTGCGCATGTTGATTGTTTTTATTTCTCTCAACCTTCCAGAGATGGAGCTCTCTTTACTCTTGTTCTCGGCTGTGGAAAGGGCTGAGAGGGCAGAGGCCCATGGTGCCTAAGAAGGCAAGCACATCAGCTATCAGGATGTGCCTACATGGGATTGGTTGCTCCAGGCACGCAGAATCCCAACACCAGGTTGTAGGGAGCACAATGGAGCACCACATGGGGCAGTGCCTGTATGGGCTGCTTTTGCAGAACCATTATGGACACATTACCTGGGTGCTGCAGCATCGCAGCGAGGATGTCAGGGACTGGGCAGTGCACCCAGCCAAGAGCTTTGGTCATTCTGCGCTGTTTAAGCACAGAAGAGATTCGAAAGCCAGAAGGGAGCACTCTGATGATTCCTTCTCACACATTTCCACTTTTAATGAAGTAATGAGACCTTCCCTTTTGTTTTTAATCTCTTTTCCCGCTGGTTCTCTCTTGCTCTCTCTCTAACTCATTAATTTTAGACAGCACATCTGTCCACCATGTTCACAGGATAATGCCATCTACAGGTTATTGCTGATGCCTGCAATTCTGCACATCCCTGCAAGTTCTACATGTGTGACCTAGAAATTAATTTATGATTACACCAGCATAAATAAAATGCATCCTTGTACTGCACTATTGCATATGAATAAATGAAAAATACTAAAAAATGCCCCATACCGTTTAAAAATGATATGGGGAAGGGTGGAGGGAGATATATTAGCTCACTTATGTCAGTCAGCCGGCGCAGGTGTCCTCCTACTTGTGTGATAAACATTTTCCATTATAGTTATACAATCAAATAGAAAATTTTAATTAATTATGAATGCACTTCTGGATCCTCTTGGAAAAAAGGAAGCAAAGGACTTCTGGTGCCAAGCAACACAGATAGGCTTTTTAAAGAAGCCATCCCTTTGACTTCATTGTCACAGTGGCCACACCACCACCCAACGTGAAGGCCAGAAAATTCATCTCCCGAAGGGACAGTGAGCACCCAGCATCTACTGATATCAAAGCAGCAGCTCAGGTATGGTTTATCATTAACTGTTGCCAGTGGAGTACAGCTGCATGCGAAGGTGCCACCTGCCTTTCCTTCCCAGAGTGAAGGACTCCTCTGCAAAGTTAAAGACAGTATTTCTGACAAGACATTTCTAGCTTCAACATTCAAGCTGTCAAGGCTGTTGTCGGTTCAAAGCAGGCTCTCTTTCCTCTCAAGGCATTACATAACCACCAATTTTTTTTTCCACATTTACCAGAAGCTGCCAGGAAGAAAACAATTCACTGGAGGATATAGCAGATAAGTTACCAAGGTCTGGCTTTTATTTCTCCTCATTTTTACCTCTTTTCCTCTCCGCATGTAGGTGACCAGGAAAGGACATTTGTCATTAGATTTGTGATTATATATCTCACATTTAACTTCAAATACAGTAATGTAATAAAATTGTGATTCATAACCAAGGAGAAAGAAGGGAACCATAATTTGGAAGAAGAGTGAAATCTGTTCATTAAAACATGCAAAAGCAGCAATTTATTGAAAGGTCTGTATCACCTAACAGTACACCACATTCACAAGAAATATACTGATGTTTATTTAACATTGTTACTTAATTTGTGATCATCTGGGAATTTATTTTGTGCAAAACACATTGCAAAGTAAATCCCTGCTAAAAAATCAAACAAATGGAAGGCCTTTTTATCATGCAGTTGAGATAGTGGTGTATATATCACACCTATGAAGAGCTCCACTGAGCTGCATTTAGAAAGATGAGATTTTAATGTAATGAGGGAAAGGGAAGAACTGCAGTTTTGCATTGTAATAACTGGTATCTGCCTTAGCCCTGCAAGTTCTCCATATATCAGAGTTCACACAAGCCCATACTACAGCTTTGCAGGTGGAAGGGTTCAAAATGATTTAGATCAATACAAGCCAAAATAGCTGTATGAGATGCGTTTTCAGTTCAGAGTTGGTGTTACTGCTCCCCAAAAAAATAAAAAAGGAAAAGATCCCTCAGTATGCTAAACGTCTTCAACCTCCAACCAATTTTAAGCCTTTTCAGGTCTTTATACAGGCCTATTATAAATGATCTACAAGCAGCTGTAGACCTTTCACACTCGGGGAACTCCAATCTCCTTAACAAAACAATACAGATTTCATGTCAGCTTCTCTTGTATTATAATTCCCGAGGACAGAATATACATACAGAATTGAATAACGTGGGGTCCTGGAAGATATTACAATAAATATGACTCATCTTAAATGAGGGGCAAGGAGACCTCTCACTGGGCTCCACGGCAGAGTCTGATAACACTAAAGCACATGGATTATCTTCCTAGCTGGGAACTGCAGCACACAGCACAGCACGTCTTACACCAGATGTCACTGTATCATGCATGATGAATATCACATCTCCATTACAGCCTTTCCCTGCTAAGATCTGTACACATGATGTTGCAGCAAAAAGCATCACCTAACATTCAGTAAATCCATTTCCCTAATGTTCTGGTTAGCAAAGCAAATTTTGTTGGACCTAAAGAAGCTGCTAGCATCCTTCTTCCCTCCCAGCTGTGCAAGATATTATTGCTTTTGAAAAGGGAACGCAAACTAAAAATGAGAAGCTGATTGTGTCGGGGTTATTTCCATTTCTACCTAGAGAAATAAAATTTTGCATCCTCTTTTCTCACACTTTTCCTCTCCCTTTCGCACAGGGAAAGCCATACACTTACAGACACAAAAATGGACACGCGTTCTCCGTTTACAAAGGGCTTAATTTAGTCCTTGAGTATGCACAGAAATCCTCCCTGCAGCAAAGTGATGTCAGACTGTGTGTACCCCTGCAGTATATGGAAATCCTGGTTACCATGAGAACCAGACTGCTTCTTCGCTGAGGTTTCCGCACACCGCTATGAAGACGTGCCTCCATTTTGCCACGTTGAAGCAGCTCGGCTGCAGGATGCCCTGTGCCAGGCTGGGTGGCCCTGACACTCCTACCCTCCTGCCAGTGGTCCTCAACTAGCTCCAGCTCTGCCACTGAAACGTAAAAGGGTCCGGTAATCAGGATTACATTTATGAAGCAACACCCTTCCCAGCCATATTTCTTCCCTTCCTTTGCCCTCCACCCCAGAAAATAAAATAAAGCAGGAAGCTGCTTGGACTTGAGGCGGTATTAGAGCACACAATATTTTATTATATTAGGAAAGAAACCAAAGCTATACGACCGCAGTGAGATCTCAGGGGAGATTTATGTCTCCAAGCAGCCATTTTTCCAAACGCTGCTGTGTACACATATAGCCTTTCTGAACACAATTAGAGCAAATACTGCTGTGATAAACCAACTTTGTGCTCCCTTGCTGAAGGAAAAGGTCAGTTTCCCTTTTCACTGCTTTCCTAGGGATACAAACCCAAATTCTTCAGATACAGAAGTGCTTAGAGCTGATCAGTGAAAAAGCAAAATGCTCTATTTTTCCCTCTGCAAGCGTGATCTCTAGAAAAAAATCGTTGTGGCAAGACACTGAACTGCATGATATGCTTAAGCTGCAATGAATGAAAAGCCTTTATCACATTCTATAATTAAGAGAAGTACAATACAGCAACAGGTAAGCCAACATTCATTAGACAAAACTGCTATAAAGGAAATAGTTGTGTGCATTCCTGTTGGCTAATACAAAACTAATGGACAAGACAATGAAACCTAAATCAAATTATAATGCCCCAAAAGCACTGTATATCAATCTAAGCCATAAGAAGCCAGGGTTAAATGGCCTAATTTCAGCATTTAATTTTTCCTTAGTGTTCTGGAGAGCATTTGGGAGCCACAGAGACTCTTTCTCAGTTTCACTGGGAGCTGGGACCTCACACATCTACCACTGCAACCCTGTTACCTGAAGGTATCAGCTCTCTCTTTTCTCTGAGGAAGCCAGTCAATTAGCAATTAGGTTAAACTCAGGTCACCTGTTTTTAACATGTGCTTTACTTGCATGTTTCAGCTTCCTTGTCAGACACGATGCAGGCTTCTGCGCCTGAAATCCGGTCTGTTTATTCTAACTGTATCAGCTAGCCTAGAAAAAGGTATTAGCTCACTCTTATAAACCTGACAGGCGATTAAAAATTTTTTTTTCATTTTAACATTATGGGAGAATGAACACAAAACAGCCATGAGCAAGGTTGACTCAGGACTAGTTTTCAAATTTGAATGAATGGCACAGCATTTTTTTTCCTGTTTGCCCAGTGCTGCTCAACATAGAGCTGCACAATTCTCAATTCAGCCGGTAGAGGACAGTGGTGAATATACACACCAACAAGCCTGTCACTCATATTTCATGTATATGAAGCAACTTCTCTGCATGAAGTGCTGTTTTTCTTGCCATCTCAAAAGTCAGTTCATATTTTTGAAATCTGTACATGTCAAAGGAATACAGATTACAAAGGATCCACAGAACAAATGTAAATAATTATGTTCCATGTATGTGGAGGGTATTTCTTATTTATGCAAAACACCACTTGGGTCTCACTCAAAGATCTTGACTTGGTCCTTGTTCAGCAGGCTTCAAAGGTTTTCCTAAACAAAAGACAGACC
Organism: Rissa tridactyla; assembly: GCF_028500815.1. NCBI lineage: Eukaryota > Metazoa > Chordata > Aves > Charadriiformes > Laridae > Rissa > Rissa tridactyla. The sequence goes on along the minus strand of NC_071467.1, from coordinate 82,226,238 downwards.
TACACTGCAAATCCAATAAGCATTTTGCTTATGTTAGGAATGCAAGACAGGCCTCTCAGTGTAATTATTTCTGTTCTTTAATATAATCCAGAGTCCAAGAAGGCAGTGAAGTTGCAGAAAAGTTCACAGAGCTTTAGCCTGCATCAGGAGCAGTTGCATTACCCACGCTTTCAGGAACAAGTTATAAAAGTATACAGATCTATACACTTTTCGCTTTTCAGAAAAATTCTATAGTTGCTTTACCTATCTACCTCGATCCAGAGTCTGTATACTTTTAGTGAAAGCCATAGGAATTTCTTGTGCAAGTACACCTGTACCTAAAGCCGAAGCTAAAGACTGTGGCTTTTTTTGACAAGTAGAAAACATTCCTACTTCAAGAAGAAAAAATAACAAAACCAAAAAAAAACACAACAAAAACCCCTCCAAAATCAAACAAACAAACTCAAACTTAGCTGAATGTTCCATGAACAGTGACAGAGCTATACAGTTTATTGGTACTTGCAATATTATCTGCCTTGGCCTTGTGGCCTGAGGTTTTTTGTTGTGGTTTTGTTTCTGCCGCTTCGATGCCAAGTTAAGTAATGTACAACTAAGTTAAAAACTTTATATGATTTCACAACACAGAGTACACAGGCAAAATATTTAGTGTTTTCGCTCACTTAAAGAATAGTAGCTTGAGGACAATGCTTATAGAAGTTACAGGCTATATCAACCAGAAACAACATTTCACTGTTTATGTAAACTCTATTGCATGAGAGAGCACAGCTCACCGATTTCCATCATGTTACATTTTCAAAGTGACATTCTACAAAGCCCTGAAGAGACTTGCACATAACAAAGAGTGTCTCCCAGGGTCCCGTCTCTTCGGATTCATCTGCAGCAATACAAAACACCTATTAATGGAATATGTAAAGAGAGCTTGTTTACAAAGGGAGATGGTCAAGAAATGATTTCTAAAGACCTTGAAATAAAGAGACAAGAGTTCACTCATATGAGTATTTAATAAAAAAGTATCCTAGAACCACAGAATCATAGAATGGTTCGGGTCAGAAGGGACCTTAAAGACCAGCTAGTTCCAACCCCCCTGCCATGGGCAGGGACACCTCCCACTAGACCAGGCTGCTCAAAGCCCCATCCAGCCTGGCCTTGAACACTCCCAGGGATGGGGCAGCGACAGCTTCCCTGGGCAACCTGTTCCAGTGCCTCACCGCCCTCACAGTAAAGAATGTCTTGCCAATATGTAATCTGAATCTCCCCTCTTTCAGTTTAAAATTGTTACCCCCTGTCCTATCATTACACTCCCTGATAAAGAGCCCCTCCCCATCTCTCCTGTAGGCCCCCTTTAGGTACTGGCAGGCTCCTATAAGGTCTCCCCAGAGCCTTTTCTACTCCAGGCTGAACAACACCAACTCTCTCAGCCTGTCTTCGTAGGAGAGGTGCTCCAGCCCTCTGATCACCTTCGTGGCCGTCCTCTGGACTATCTCCAACAGGTCCATGTCCTTCTTGTGTTAAAGTGCTTTTCCATGCAAATACCTAGCTCATATTCTGATCTTTTAGAGCATTGAAAAATATCTATATTCAATTAACACATGGCATATTGAGAGTTGTGATTGATATTTTCTTTTTAGGAAATGGAATATTCACCAGATACAGAAATAAATGACCCTCTGTTTTGCTTCAGCATATATTTGGATTTTGGGTTTTACATTAGGTTGCTGTTTGATTCTTTCCAAATGTGGGACAGTAAGAGTTACAGGATCAACTGTATTTGCAGGAATAGGGGCCTGACAGCAAGCATGGATCAAAGCCTAGGCATTCCAGAGTCTACAGAGTGTGTGAAGTCCCAGAGATCTTGGAATTATGTCAGAATCTGAAATTGCCTTTTAAAAAATGCATGCATCTCTAGACTTCACAACTGCAAAGGTAAAGAGTGCAGCCAACTCAGTGGCACTAAGTGAGCCTGCAGACAGTCTGAATGAATCAGTCTCGGAGTGGTGACCTACCACCAGCATCTCCCATCCAAGTCTGGTTGCTCCAGGCGCTCCTGTCAGCAGCAGACTCTGAATGGCTGGGCGGACTCCTCTTACAAAAGAGCAGAGCACCTAGCCATGATAATTCGGTCCCAGTGAAGTTTGCCTGAACAGTGAGTTTAAAAGTGTCCATATGACCTCCAAATTAATTTGCATTCTCGGCAGGTGCGAGTCATTGTACGATTTTCAGTAACTTGATTTGTGCATCTAAATCACAGGGAAACCATGTAATAGCTGAAATCTGTTTCATATTCATACGTTTTTTTTCCTAATCTAGCAATACTTAACAGAGAATAGTCACTAGATGATATATGCTGTGCAGAAGGTTTGCTTATATCTGTATAAACTATCCATATCTGTAAACTAAGGATTTATGTTTTCAGATTATTGATAGAAGGAAAAACCTCTGTCATTGATGCAGAAGTTGAGGAATGGCTACACTAGTTCTTCCCTAGTTTGAATTCTACTATCCCATTGTATCTCTGTACAGCAAAGCAACTACCAAATGCTGTTAAAATTGTCTATATATCAACCCACAGGAACAGGAAAAAAAAAATCTTGAAGTTCATCTCTTTTTTCAGTTGACCGACCTGTGGAAAAAAAAAGCAGTGGTGGTGGGAAATTAGCACGTTAAATTTCCACCTCTTTCTTCTTTTTACTCCCCAAAGAGCAAGGGTGATTGTTTCCTGGAGTGAAAAGAAAAGCTTTAGTATCTTTATACCATGAAGAAAATTCAGTGAGGCTGTTTGTGAGAAGCAGGAGGAGAGAAGGGGACTGCCTAAATGCAAAGAAAGAGACACTTGCTCTGCCATCTGTTCCCGTGCACTGTCACCAGGCTGCTCTGGAGTGTAAGAGGCAGCTGCTCCCTTTTCCAAGACTTAACACGAGATATTGGAAAGAGAACACCCACCCTCCAATTCTGGCTGTGCTCACAAAGGATCACAGTGAGCAGGTTTATGGTACCCATTTATTTGTGATGCAGCCCCCAGTACAATTCCTCTGACCGTGCTCTGCTGCCTCTTGTGACAGTGGCAAGCGGCATTTTCCTCTCAGGAATAAATGCAAGTGGATTAGCACTATCATATTCTACTCACTAGTCTTTGCTTTTCATATATTACCCTTGCTGTGTTTTATGTCAAAGATGATTCAGCAACTTGGTCCTAAGTTCAGGAACAAACAAAGGGCTGCTTAAAGGAAGGAAATGAACAAAAGCCCCATTTGTTAAAAAGGGAAAATAAATAACAGTCTGGCTGTTAAATGAAAGGAAGCGAGACCAATGAGGGATACAAAACTTAGGATACCAGCTGCTGGAGTATGAACTGGGACTAAGGTTTGCCTTTGCCATCTGCAGAGTGCATTTCCTCAGCCTATGAACTGGATCTTTGCTTTGCCAACATCACGGCGTCCAAGTGTAAATGCACCTTTTTGTTTCTTTGTTTTTTAAAGCATTCAAAGAAAGTTCATTTTATGCTATTTATTTGGAAGTCTTTGTCCCTGTCACTTTCTACCAGCTTTTTTATCTCTGTTTCTAATAGCTCAGATTAAGTTTTCTCCAGGAGTAATCAATATTCATAGGAACCACAAGCCAAGACTTTAGTGTTCAATGACTGGGGTATTTCTGTCTTGCTTTATTTTATTTCTGTTCAGAATGGTTTTTTTCTCTAAGAAGGCTGGATGAGATGACACTTCTTAAAGGAAAGGGGCAGTTCCTTCTTCCAGAGATCAGCTGAGCTTGCTCAGAGAAAAGACAGTTTCCAAGTTTCCAAAAATGTGCTGCGGGAGGCAAGAAAATATTGCTAATAGTCGGGAACTTTGTATTGGGTTTACGTGGAAAGGTTCTGGTGGCTGGGCCAGGGCAGGAGCAGCTGCAGGGATGGCTTCTGTGAGAAGACACCAGAAGACACCATGTCAGACAGAGCCAGTTCCAGCTGGTTCCAAGATGGACCCACCGCTGGCCAAAGCTGAGCCCATCAACAATCTCATGCCAGAGAAAGTGGATGTACCCTAAAGAAGCTGCAGCCTGTGGAGAGCCCACGCTGGAGCAGGCTCCTGGCAGGAACTGTGCCCCTTGAAGAGAAGCCCATCCAGGAGACTGTGGCAGATCCACCTCAATGCTTTGAGCACCTAGACCCATCACATCCCTCCAGCTCTGCCACACCAGCCAGTTGTGGGCACTATATGATGTTGTTGCATGGATTGGAGCTGTGTTCCCCCTGCCCTGTCCCTAACACTTTAAAAATAGATTGCCAGAGACACCTAAATATTTGTGTTTCGACAGTTTACTCTTCTAATAATTTGACAGAAACTGGAGTTTCATTAAAATTTACAGCTAATTTAACAAAAGCTTCCCCAACACTTATTTACACATCAACTTCATTAATTTCATCAACAGAAAAACTGATGGTAATGCACTTCTCAAATAATCATACCTGGGATATACATCCTCCTGCTTTGCACTGTTTCATGCCTTCACCAAGACTCCTGGTAGGAGTCTTCTCTGCAGTGGAAGGCCTAGCACAAGTGCTTCTATGAAAATATTCAAGGCTGAAAATGACTGCTTTTAAATGGAGCCCAGAAGCCCCTTCTCCCTTCATGTGGAATTCCCCCTGTCTCTAGCATCAAATAGCAGTGACTCCCTTTCTCACCAAGCAAAACATGTCAGCATATGATTAAGGATGCACACAATCTCATACGAATGACTGGAGAGGCTTTCTCTCACAAGACACGAGTAAAGGACTAATTTATTGCATTCACTTAAATCACGATGCTGTCCATGAAGCCAAGATGGGAAGCATGAAGGCTTTTTCTTTTTTTCATAACAAGAAGGAAATGGGCATATTTCATTTTCACAGCCCTGATTCCATAGGGCAACAATATCTTTACCTATGTTTACCTATGCATTATGCTATAGATTTCAGTGGGAAAGGCACATATAGAAAAACAATCTTCCTATGTGGACATTCAATTCTGGATGATGATGTCTGGGGCTGTGAGTTCTATGGAAATGCAGAAGGGAGTCATTTATACTAATGCAGACCTATGACAATAATTAATGTTAATTCTGTTCCCATTTTCAGTCCATAAGAAGACATGTTTTAGTTCATTCAGGGATGACAAATCTTGGCTTCTAACGCCAACCTTACAAATATATGTAGATGCAGATAGCTTGTCACCATGTGGAATCTGCCAACCAACGTTCAGAATAGCCCAGTCTATTTCTAATACATCTGAAATCTGAATTTGTTTTGTTTCCGTGTTATTTCAAGGGAGTAGGAATTTATTTTGCAATTGTTCCTGGAACGTTGTGTATCCGAAAGCCTGGTCTAATTTATACAATTACGAATGAAGATGTGTGCGTGTGTGCATACATATGCATTATTTCACTCTACAAATTTTCCCTCTCTTCTAATATCAAATCATCAGCCTACAACACAGAACCACACGTCTTACCTGGTTCTTTTGCATGTTAAAACCTAATTTGAATGGTTATTTGTTTCCAGAAGCGTATTGCCTTCCCTTGGCAGTTGTTCTGTACTACTGTAGTTTCTGGTAGTCTGTTTGTGACGGTAACATTTGAACTGTCTTAGAGTGCTTGTCTCAGCAATATCCATTAATTTGTACCTATAAATAAGGTTTCTTTTTAGAAATCTGGCCTGTTTTACATCCCCATTTCTGTCAAAGTGAAAGCATAAGGGAAACCGAGCACTTTGGTGCAGAATCACTCATACCCTGTAATTTAATGACATATTCTAGGACTGAAAATAATGTAGAAGCGTAATGAGATGTCTAGTTAGAGAGTTATTAAAATTGTTTCATTAATCGACAAACCTGCTTTTTTTCCTGCATCTGGATCATGTTGTGGATATCTAAGTAATTAAACTGCGTTTTGTGACTGTCGTTATGTGAAGATGCTTAAATATATCTTGTGAAAATATTAATTGCATTTCTTGTCAACCATACAAGTTTTAACATATTCTCATTTGCATCAGCAGTGTGGTACCTGTCCTTTGCATCTGATTTACATTCTGCTGGAGTTTACTCTGTGAACTGTAGCCAACCCCACCCTCAAGTCTTGGTCTTTCATACAAATGTCATTACTTTATCCAGGCTATTATTTCTGTGTGATCCATACATGTAAGAATGTATCATCTCACATTTCTTCTCCCTATCTGTGTTAATGTTCTACAGCAAGCAATCAGGAATGTGCTTTTTCATTTTTAGTTGTCTGACTCCAAGGATGCTTTAGTCTTACTGAGTAACATTAGTACTATTACATACTTCTGCTTTACATCTGTGCTATTCCAGTGCATTTGTTTATGGCTTATGTCCACTTTATCTCACATTTTTTTCTGCTACTTCTTCTTCCCCCCACCCCCAATCACCTGTTTTAGAAACCTTCATATTTGCTTTTCACTGAGCACCTTTTACTATCTGGCTATCTGATCATAGACTCTCTGCCTACCCTAGTCCCCCAGAAAATTTCCCTTTTCCTTCCTCATTCTTTTGTGAAGGATGTGTTCTTCCTTGTTTCTTCCAAAGGGCGGGACGCAGTGTTCCAAAACAGGTGTTCAGACTCTTCCAATGAAGCTTAAAAGAACAAAAGGTCAAATTCAGATGGAATGGATAACATCTCATCTCAAAGGGAAGAATTTGATCCCAAATACTTTTAAGAAAGGAAAAAAAGAAAAAAGAAAAAAGAAGATAGCGTGTGAAGAAAGCATCTCTAGCTAAGTAACTTGCCTTTATCAACATTTGTTTATTAAAAAGACAAGTCTAAAAGATGACATAAAAAATTAAAGACTATGACATGGTGCAGTAGACAGTGATGATGTTACTTTTAAAAGATGATTTTTTATTTCTTTTTTAAGGATGCAGGATGTATCAAAAGGAAATTTAGATAAGAAAAATAAGAAAATGTTGTATTACTAAATAAAGTACTTGCCTCTTCCAGGTATGTACAGGTACAAAACTTATCAGTATAACTAAAGAAGAGAATTTGCATCCCCTGGGATAACAGATTCCCTGGAACAGGAAAGGAAAAGGAGCAAATTCTATCCACTTCAGAGCTATGACTTTTTTTCAGTTACATCTCCCCACTGGAGAGGCTCATGCAAGAACTTGAGGTGACTGAGGGTTCCAAAGACATTGCTTTCAGCTACATGGTATCTCCATCTCTGCTTTACAGTCTGTGAGGGTCATTACTTTCCCTATTTCAATAATGTTTGCGTTAGTAATCTGTAAGCCAGTATTCAATAAGGACTTCATTTTGTAGCTGCAGTCATATACTGCCTAGCCCAGGACAAACTTGTATGTAATAAAAATAGCATAAACCCATTTGAAAAAGACAACCAGATTTTGAATTATTTTAGCCATTTTCCAGGGAATAGCACCTAGAGAATTAACAGAAGCATGTGGAGGAAAAAAAAGGGGAAAACCCTTCTGTTTGCATGACTCCTTGCAGTTTAACTCTACTTGAGAATTATATTTCTTGAAAAAGCGCAGGCTGGTAGAGCACATGCATTTATTTGATTTTTCAGTGTTTCATCTGAGAGAGCTTGTATTTTCTCATAAAACTACTGAAGGAAAGAAATTAAGGCAAGATGATAAAAAGCAACCCTCCATCCAGTTTCCCCACATTTCTGAAAAATGGGATATTGAGGACTGGACACAATCCGACCTTTGTAGATCAATGCCCTCTTTAATTTAAACCACCGTATTCCCATCAGCTGCTATTGATAAACTAAGACATAACTGTACTGTATATTCCTAGATCATTAGAAGGCTCTGAGGAAAGAAAAAACAAACCCTCAGTCAGCCAAGGCATTTATTCAAATTATTAAACTATCCTTTCTCAAATGGATAAAGTCTAAAGTAGTATAATGCACAATGGTGTTGATTAAGTTATTGTACAACTCTCTTCTGTACTACTGTACAACGGTAGATTTATGATGTAACACTGAAAGACTTTCTGATCTTCAAACTACTTCACTCTATCAAATATAATGGGAGAAAGTATTGTTTAATTTTATTCCTTTCAAACCCTGCAGTGTAATTAAGGGGATTAAATCTTGAAATCGTTTTTGCTTCAAATTTAACGTAACAATACATATGCTGCACCTGTAATATCTGCCAGATGAGGTTCTAAATGTCCCACGTAGCATCAAGAACATTAAATAAGTGTTTCCACAATATCAGAAACGCATTTTGATAATGCCCCAGTGAAGTCTAATGTGAACTGCAATGATCTGTTAGCCAGTTCTATGCAGAGCAAGTCCTGAGAGAATACATATTAAATAAATTAATTACACTTTAACTATATTAATTAGATATTAATCTCACTATCTTTTCCCTCCACCATCTGTCACATGATATGGCACAGTTACTCAAGTCACAACTGGTAAACAGAATTATAAAAATGGGATTTGTAAGGATTATAAAATAACCGGATAATATCATCACCAGTAGTATTTACTGTACAAAACCAGCTTCCCCACCCCCCGCCCCCCCCACAATTTTGTGTCACATCAACAGCTTATTGTAAAGGCAAGGTAGGAATTTCCGCTGTATATCCAAATAAAGAAATGACAGATTTGACATCCAAGAAGACTGTTCTCCTAGCAGAATGTAGAACAGCCTAAGGCAAGGGAGTACAAATTAAACACATAATGCCATTCATGACTTAGGACTGCCATGTATTGATGAAAACTTGCCATTTTTCTTGCTCTTGCTTATGACACTTTTCCAGTACATTTTATGCCTCTAAACACTCTCTTTGAGCTTCATATTTGAAACAGAAAAATTGCAGCAATAGGCAAGTCAAAATCTTGTTCAGACTAGTTCCATTTGCAAGTGGTGATTCCAAATGGTTTTGGAGCCTGTACAGCCTCTGAGCCTGTGCACGTTTGTAGCTGCAACTTGCTGTTTATGAATATATATGGTGAAGACTAAGAACTAGAAAGTTCCAAACAGACATCTCATTAAGAAAAAAAAAAAAGGCAGATATATAACATCTCCATGCTAATAAAGTCTGATTTTCTTTTAAATAAATAAATAAATAAATTCCCATCACAACCTCACAACCTGCCTAATGCCTGAATTTTGCAGCATACCTTAAAGTCAGTAGGTAATTCAATGGGATAATTCACCTTTATAATCAGAAATTCCATCTCAATTGCCTCTGCTATAATTGCACACCTAGTAGTGCTGCACAGAGAGAGTAGGGCAAACAAAATCAAAGAACGAGTCAGCGAAGATCTCAAGGTCTAGTGACAAGGGCAGCAACCGACAGATGCTGCAGAGGAGGGCCTAATGCACCTCACATCTATATAATAATGTCAAAGAGATGTATTGGTGGTCTGCACACAAAGCACGACAATAAACCGTAGCGATTTCATCGTGCACCGTGTTACTGGCATTTATGTCCAAGCTACTTCTGGTAGTCTAAACAATGCCAGGGTAGGGGTTCAGGCAGAACAATTGTTTATACATACATATAAATGCAATATGACTGTGCAGTGTTCATTTTTTTAGCACTGTCCCTGGCATCGTTTAGGACCACGACAACTAGCATTATCTCAAAGTTCCAAGTATGGTTTTAAGGAGGACACAGGCCAGAGACTGTTACAGCATTTCTAGTCAGTTTTATGTAAGGTTAAGAACTGTTTTATTTTAAGCACAGAAATAAAAGATTTTGTTATAAGCACAGCCCTTGGCATGTCTTTCCCCCATCTCAATTAGTATTTTCTCAGGCTATACTCAGACAGATGATCTTTGCCCTTTTTTTCTACTCGCTTATATGTAATATATGTATGACAAACCATGAGGAGCTTAAAAAAAGCCCAAGGTCACCTACATGAACTTTAATCTTTACCAAATGTATATGGTCTTTATAAACAGAATTTGACAGGTTGGAATGACAATTTAACACCATTAAAATGCCCAACGTATTAAAAGCCATATATGGCAGTGTTTGATTACTGCAATGTGCTGCATTTGAAATTCATGTGTTTTCTATTAATAGAAGGACCAATTCTTCAACTGTTACTTATTCATATTGACACTAGTGCATGCTAAATGGAGCAATGTGAATCAGCTATGCTTTTTGTATAAAGAAGTACTACTGATGAGACTGGAGGGCAATGATTTGAATCCATAGATCTCATTTTTGTGCCTTTGATTCCTTAGAATCACCCACAGTTATGGAAATGCTATGTATTTGCCTTTGTCTTGATGTAAAAGTTAAAATCGAAAGTGGTTGATTCGACCAAGTAAAATTTTACATTTTTTTTCATTATCAGTTCAGTTTTGAAGGATTAAATGTTTTCTCCTAGGTATTCTAATAAATAGCTTTAAAATCAGAATGAACTTAAAATACCTCTGCCTAAATATTTCTTCAACTTGAAACGAGAAACAGAATCGAGTGGTAGTCATACCTATAGAATGGCTATTTAGTTGGAGGCGTGTTTGAGAAAGAATAGCACAATCTAACTAAAATAAATTGGATTTCCTGTTTTTACTAAATTCTTGTCTTTCCACCATCTATACAGCACAAATTTCACATGTTACCCACATGTGTACACACACATTTGGACAATATTTTTTAACTCTGTTGATAGATGAGCAAACTGAAGAAGAGTGACTGTTTCTGTAACACATTTGGAAACATACTGAAATAAGAAATTTCAATTGGAAAAATACTTTTGTTGGAAGACACGGCTTTGTCTACTACTAAAGTATCTGGTGAGAAAGTGTTCTGAATTTTTCTGTGAGAATTTTTTGTTCTGTTAAAGACAGACATTGAGCTGTAATAATTTTAAGATTAATTTAACAGTGACTATTGTATTATGGCATTCAATTAAATATGATCAAAATGGGTGAGATTTAATAATAAAATGTTTATTAGACAGTGCCAATTCAAGGAATCTTTTTGTTTCATGAAAAATTTTGAATTTGTATTTTATTTTGCATTTCAAAGTAAATTTTCAAATAATCAGTAAGGCAGAAAATAGATTTTGTATACAAAGGAAACATGTATTTACAGCTTAAATAAAATGAACAACTTGGATGAGCAAAATCCAGAGTATTAATGCTTTATTTTACTACCTGAAACTTTCAGCCTAAAACATATTTCTTGGTCTTCAGTACAGCTGAGACCACATGAACTTCATTCTTCTTAATCCTTTAAAAATCCAGATGCATGCCCTGTTTCCAAGTTTCTGGTGTCGTAATCAGAAACTGATATATTTGTAAAACAGAAACATAGAAAAGATATTGCATGCAAATTTATGTATTTTGAATGTATAGGCGTCCTCTAGTACTCACAACTTTGCATCTTTATTAGAAAGGCTCCACAGATCATAAAAACATAATCTAGCAATCTCTGTTGGCTTTCACTAAGGATGCATTCAATTTGTGTGTCACTGGAAATAGCATTCCAAGACCTACTCTGTGTGTTCATCCAAGATCGTATGTTTTCTCTAATACATGCTTATTTTATCTTAAAATATTTGTCTTTACTTAAAAGGTTATTTGTTCTCTTGTACTTAAACATTTACATTTGTCATTCTGGTTTCACTGGCAGAGAAACTGGGATTATGTACATGCTGCCATTTGTCAAAATACTCATGTAGTGCAAAAAATCTGCATTTATTACTTCCACCCATCAGACTTCTTTCAAGAGCCTTGTGTCTTATGTCTTTTTAAAGTCAAAGCCAAAAGAGCAGAAAATATTAAAATAAGTTTTGAAGAAAACTTGGTTTTGTTTAGGAGTGGGATTATAGTTGCTACTTGGAACATATGCAACGGCTCAACAGAAACAAAAGAAACCAGATACACATAATTACATACATACACATAGCTGCGCCTGTGCGTGTTTGCATGTATATCTATTCAACATATACACATATAACGCTGAGGACAAGAAGAAATGAGGTCTATCGATCTGTTTATTAGTATTCTATTGAAGTCTTAAGGCTTGCTTATTGTGCATCAGGTATTCCTCAACAGTTATTCACAGGATGTCACAAGATCAGCTGTGTAGTCCAGATGATGACAGTAAGTCTACTCCTAAAAAAAAAGCAAAAAAAAAAAAACAAACAAAACCAACCAACCAACCAAAAAAACCCCAGTCATTCTCCTTGCAGGTAAACGGTCAGTCCACAGATAGTTTATTTCTAAAAGAATTGTGGATGGCCAGTAGCAACTGACAAGCAGTGGTCAATATAGTCAATTTAGCTCAAGTTTTGCTGGACATGAATATTTTTTTACCAGATTTTAAAGAAACTGATGAAACTCATATTAACAACAGTCAAAATTGTTATAACTGTGGTTCCACCACTTGTAAATTAGTGTATTTTCTTGTCAAATGGTGGTAGAAACGTGATCAGAAACACCAGACTTCCTTCGCTCTGGATTCCAAAGTGTCACTTAGAATCAAAACTAACTAGACAAGAACCACTAAAACCTTCTATATCTAGATAATCTGCAGTAATTTCTACTGTATTTTCTCATCAGGATCTATTGCCTTCCACTCTCCCTTTAGAGCCTAGAAGCAGCAGCTTCAAAGTAAAGCTAGGCTCAAAGTAAAATGATTATTCAGAAATCCCGAAGATGAAAAATATCTTCAGTTGGTTTCCTTCAAAAGCAAAAAAAGTAAAAATTATTGATGAATACATCTACAGATAGCCAATAACATAGATTAGAGCTAGACCGGATACCATTTGTTTTCACAGGAAGCTCAGGAAGAGGCTTATTTACTGTAATGCTAAGGAAATAAAATTGCAGGCATGTTGGAAGATTCTTCATAATAAGTAGATTTGCAATGGAAAAACATGAGAATTTGAACTCTCTGGATGTTCACACAGGGGCAAGGATTATGTTTTAGTTCAAGCCTGGTGAATTCTGTGAGAACCTTTAATCATGAGCATAACCACCACCAAAGCCCTAGCTCTCCAATGGAAATTCCAGGAACTACAACATGAAAATTGTTCATTTGCTGGTTTCTGTACATTAATGCAGTTGCAAAGAGAGCACAATATTCATCACCATTTGAAAAGCAGAAACCAGGTAACAATGTCTACCTCTACAGAGGCAAAATTTTGTTAAAATAACTTGTGTGTTTTCTACCAGGGTTTATTTTTAGATCTGACTGAAAGATGATAACTAACACTCTTTCCCCAGTTCTATCCCTTCAAAAAAATGACACAGTGGTTTCCTGATAACGGGTTGTGAGTAATTATGAAGTAATGAAGAGTTTATTGGTGAAGTTCTTTCCTCCTCATTTATCTTCAGTAGAATTTGTGCCTCTCTGGAAGGTCTCACTATGCATGATCAGTCAAGTAAAAAGATGACTATAACAGTTTGTAACATTAAACTGCTACTGCTTTAAGTGCCACAACAGCTGAAAAAGATGAAGAAATAGTTTCCACACCATTAGACATTTTTAAAAAGTATTCATTCCATTTGATCTTACACAAAAAAATATTCATTTTCAAAGATTTTTGGAACATTTATGATTAGTTTCTATAGAAGTTAAAATTTGAAAGGAAGAAATTTTCAGTATAATTGCTTATTTTAGAACACCTAAATAATTGCTTCTTTTTTTTTTTTTTTTTTTTTTAAATTAGCAATGTGCTGAACTCCACCCAATTCCAAGATATTTGGACAAACAAAATGATCTGGTGGCTTGGGATAGAAAACATTATCGCTTTTTATTTTTTCAGACCAGTTTCACAGAAATTCCTAAACAAAATCTGCTAAAAATACTTCTTACTGAATTTTTCTATGTTTATTCTTTCTGTAGCCTAGGGAAAACTAAGAAGGTAAGGCCATGACCCATCCTTAGCCTAATAAACATTGCATAGATTCAAAGTAACTCAATATGAGCAAACGGTTTCTGTTGCTTTCAGCGAAGATTTTTGTAACAATATCTACAAGTCTATTGTCCCTTCAAGGGGTTGATCCTTCTAGCTGACTCTGGTTCTTCTAAACAATGAGTTAAGACACTCAGGACTCTACAGGGGAATAGGATAATATACCCATGATGGAAAAGTGAAATAATGTAAGAATTAAATCTATCATATGTTTGAAAAGAAATTAAAGTGTACATAATTTTTAGCATGATGTTTCTCTGCTATTCATTAAAATGTAAAAACAAATATGTAATGATCCTTTCTTGAGCTGTGGTAAATTTCAAACTTGGTATGATGAACTTCTGCTCTGGAAAAATCTACTGTAAGAAAAATAAACATTTTCACCTGTCCACAGTGCTCACAGAAAGCTGTGCAGAATCTGGTTGAGTCATGTGTGTGGTTTGTTCAACATTTTGGAGCAGAATTTACTTTTCTGCCTATCGGAATTTAGGTTCTGGAGCAGTCTCCTAGATTCCACTTTGCAATGACATTGTACTGCAATGACAAACCTCAGCCTGCTGCCTAACTGTAACTTTACTTTCACCAAAAAAAAACCCAACCAAAACAAAGCAAAAACCTCACCCAAAAAAACCCTCATGACAATAGCAATAAGAAAAAAAAAAACAAAACAAAACACCATCAAAAAAAGGCTTGTTTAGAGGTTGTGGTTCTTTAAGAGTCCTTGGTTGGCACCAGCCCCTGAGTAATGAGGAAATGTCCAACTCAATAACTATAAAATGGATTGAATCAGCTCACAGAGATGCAACATTGGAAGAAGTGCTGAGTTTGGCTATTTCACAACTGCTAGATGTGTCATTATAAACTGGAAGTTAATCAATTCTGAAAGTAATTGTGGAGAACAGTTGGGAAAGAAAAGCTGACCTGAGGGGGAGAAAAGCATGTTCTCAAGTGTTGAAAGAGGGACTCGGCACATTATATATATTTTTTTATTTTATTTTGATAAAGCAGATGTTCACGTATCTGATACGAAATACTAATTCTTGGTTTACTGATGAACTAATTAGAAATACACATCCTGAAGTTGGGGAAGGCAGTAGCAAATCATAATCAATACATGAAAAATAAAACCCCAAAACAAAAACAAACCCCCCAAACCCTGTAACTTTTAAAAGGTGCACTGAGCAGATGCAAAAAAAAAAAAAAAAAAAAAAAAAGCTGATAAATTTTGACTATTCCAGAACTATGTCCTTGGAACTGGAAATACAAAGGTAGCTGCCCATTTACTGTGTAGCATTTCTCTCAGTTCAGACCAAGGGCGAGTTCCTCTTTAAAAAGGCACACATGACAAAAAAGAGCCCAGGATGCTCATAAAACATAAAAGTGCATCAGAGATACTAAGAAAAGCAAAGTAAAGAATACTAGTGCTTGTGGTACTTTCTGGGGAAACAAGACTTGAGAGCTTAAATTTCTTCAGGAAAAGAAATTTGATCCTCCACACTCTAGGTAAGTTTTCTACCCATTGGCAAGTGAGTCAGTCTTCTCATGTCGCTTTACTAAAAGCATTTACAAACCTCTTGAATGTTGTAAATTCAGCCAATGAAGGTCTTAAGGGTCAGTATTAAGTAACAAGTTTCCTGTTGTCTACTACCTCTTACCTTGTGTACCCAATTAAAAAAAAAAATAATATAGATATCTACATCTCTTATTTTGTGTTCTACTTATTGAGCTTTCTGTCTCAGCATGGTAAGCAAGTAGCCAAACAGTCATTGTCCTAATTTTGAAGCTAAATATTTTTTAGAGTTGTAAAACAATGGCCAAAATTGAGCTATCAAATGAAAATTCTGTAGTAAAATCCACAATTGGATTACTTAGAATAGATGCCAGGGCTCACAGTAGAACAGACGCTGCTGAAGTTCTCTTCACCAAAATCATGCAGTTTTACTGAATCAGTGGTACTGAAAAAGATGAGGATACATGGAGTAGGCAGTGTTTAGCCCTTCTTAAGATAGAAATAATAGAAAGCAGTACAAGAAAATAATGAAAAAGCTTTCTGAAATATAAAACTTTATTTTCTGTTCAATTCTTTTAATACGCTGTCTTCCTGATCTCCCTTTATCAAACAGGATTTTTCATGTTTTCACTTTATTCTTCTGTCACCTGACTTTAAATTCCCATTGTTCTGTCCAAACTTTCCTTTTTTTTTTATTTTCCTGTAATGAAAGGAAATACGCTTCCGATATAAAATAAATAAGTAAAAAATAGACGTTAAAAATATGGGATCTGCAATTTTGCACCTTCTTTGCAAGTTTTCATTTAGTTTTCCTCATTACTGTAATGACCTCCTACTTAATCTACACAGTACAAGTGCATATGTCAATTCAAAGAGAAAACTATAGAGAGAAAATTAAACTAACCTAAAAGTTGGTTTGCCAAATGCGTTCTTCTAGTGGTGTGAACACAAACAGTATTTTTTGGTACTGAACTTTTTGAGGAGATCAACATTTATTGGCAAGTATTCTGTGTTCTAATGAACTCGTCTGCTTAAAATTTAAGTCTCATGCATCTGTTTCCTTCTAACATGTTACAAGAATAAACAAATGAATTTTATCATTGCTCAAGTAGCCCTTATTTTGAGTAATGATACTCTTTTAGTCTTAACTGGACTATCCTCTGAACAAATTAATTTCTTCATTTATTGTTTTCAATATCAGTCCTGGAGAAACATTCACAGTAAATTAAATAGTTTACATTAAAACAGCCCCGTAGTTTTAAGCTTGCTGCAGAGATGGACTATGTATGTCCCTCGTTTGGGGCATTTGTCTAAATTGCCTGTTAGTTTAACTAAAAGCACAAAATAGCCTTTCAATTTCTGCATTGACTTATGAAGTACTGAAGATTTTTAGTACTGTTAGCAAACTTCAGCATAAAATTTCAGAGAAGCGTTGGGAGAAGACTGAAGTGAGGTGCTTGTCATTTTACCAACACTTCCCTCTTTTTTTGGAAATCTCAAATGTTACAGGTAGTGAGCCCCCTTGAGCCCTGCATTTTCTTGCGCAGTACCTCCCAAACCTTTGGTCACATCCTCTGGTCAAACCAGCTGACTGCTGCTGAGCACAGCGCCTGCTCCCTTGGACGAAAGCAAAATCCATGGGGTAGGACAGGTACTCCCTGCCATAGAAAATATGCTACTTATGCCATTCTGTCATAATGCATGCACATGGCAAGATTAATGGCTTGGGGATTTTATCTATGGTGCTGCTATTAGTCACAAGACACCCATGGAAAAATTACGGTCTGCTGGTGCGTTTATGAAGCACTTAAGCAAGCCATATTTATGACTGTTTTCTCATAGTTAACTTCATTCATTTCTGGCACTTTTCCTCCTTTTTTTAATTTGCATTTTAACAAAATGCTGAGAATTTGAATAGATATTTCCTCATTGCACTCCCCCAGTGATTCTGCATATGCTTCTTACACTATTAATATTTACATGTATTTTTCTTTAAATACATGTTAGTGTACCTAGTGACAACATTTGACAGCAAGCTCAGACCTTTATAACAATACTCCTCCAAAGCTGAACAAACCTGGAAGGAGAGGTCTATTTTTAAAGGAATTAAAAGCAAGGAAATCAACCCCAATCCTGCACACACTTAAGCACCTGCAGAACTTAATGATGTGAATACTCAGTTGGAGATCAATAACAAGCGTTTAGCATACAGTTAATGCATTCATCAGTGATTGCAAGGTCAAACTCACATCTCCTTATTTGGGTAGTAGCAACACCTTAAAGATATGAGATATAATGCACTTTAAGACATCATTTTATCATGCATGGTCATTTCTGAGTACTACCAATACTACAACTGAGGTCTTTGTCACTTTTATTGCTGGATCACATATCACTTAATAGTAGTCACATTTGCAAGCTAGTTAACATACATGGAAGGCATTTTGAATTCCTGTTCTGGGATGTACCTGTATTTCCTTATATGACTGTAAATCAAGCTCTGACTAGTGTAAATGAACTGTATTCCTAAAGAAGAAAAAAAAAAAAAACACCACCATAAACAACAAAACACCAAACACAGCCAACAAACAAAACTCCAATTTTTGATGCTTTTCTTTTCACCTCCAAACTACTTCTGTAACACTTCCTATAACACATATGTAATAATCACTTTCCCACATTTCACAATTTTCTTGTCGCAAGCCATAAGCCACCCACACAGCCAGCAACCACACTGGAAGAAAATTCATAGAGCATGGAGCATTCTATCTGCTTCTATTATAAGCTTGTACAGTTGCAAAAAATCTGTGTATTGGAGGGGATATTTAGAGAAAAATGTTAATACCTCTTTTACTTTTGCTCATATCCCTAGAGGCGCCATGAAAGTTCAGCATCCAGACCACACTTTCCCATTCTGTGCAAATGATAAGAAAGGAAGTGAGTGAAGTTTGCCTCTGGATGATACAAGGAATCAGAAGAAATGAAAACATCCAAGAAACAAGCAGGAAGTTGAGCTGACAATGACAGCTTGGTAGAGAAGAAAAATGGCAACATGCTGATTTTTGTTCTAGGGAGGTTGAGAGTTGGCTAACTTTTCCTGCGCTCAGCAGGATATAATTGCAACATAGCAGAGCAAAATGAACAGCCCACCCACAAGTGACTTCAAGAACATATCATACTATTTGTTTTAGTGTAAGCATGCTTTTACTTGGCAGTTTTGTACTTGGATTAAATATATTCAGCTCTTTCAATCTTGTTTCCTTTTTCCATTGTAGAACTTGAATAAAGACACCAGCTCCTCCTTCATTGTTTGCCAATATTCAAGGCAGAAATATTGCATTAGAGGCATGATGGAAAAGGGGATTCATTAGAAAGAAACATCAATATACTTTTGTGACCTTAAAAACCCAATCATAAAGGAGAAAGTGGGCTGTATTAACAGCATAAACAAATATATACTTAGCAGAGGAACACGTCTAATTGTGTATAGTTTTAAATATATATGTACTATATTTCTTAATTTAGAAATCTTCGAAAGATTCGTTATGAAATCACCAGCAAAAATCTCAGGGCAGAGTAACATACAGTACAGAGTTTAACAGTGTGCTCATGTCTTGAGTTAAGACCAGACTGCTTTAAGAAACTGAGGCTGCCAGCATAGGTGGAAGACATACGAAACCATGGTATGACAAAAAGCCACACACATTATGAGAATTGGAAACGGTTGTGTGTTGATAGGACATAATACTATCCTTGATATACCAACAAAGAAAAATATAAATACTACAAGGTTGTATCATTCAAATGACAGAAATAATCAGAATTCAGAGAAGTGTTCCACAGGGCAGCAGCAAAATTGAATCTTTACTTACCCAGTGATCTGAGAAGTATAGTATTAAAGACTGTGCAGAGGGTTGACCTTGGCTGGCTGCCAGACCCAGCCGCTCTCTCACTTCCCCTCCTGAACAGCACAGGGGGAGAAAAAAAGATGGTAAAGCTATTATTGAGATAAAGGCATTTTAATAAGAAAAGCAAAAGCTGCACACAGAAGCAAAGTAAAAAGAGGAATTTATGCACTACTTCTCATGGGCATGCAGATATCCAGCCATTTCAAGGAAAGCAGGGCCTCACTGCACATGCTGTGCACATAGTGTACATGTGCTTGGGAAGACAAATGCCATAACCAAGAATAGACCCACATCCTCTTCCTTTCCCTCAGCTTTTATTGCTGAGCACAACATCATATGCTATGGAATATCCCTTTGGTCAGTTTGTGTCAGTTGTCCTGGCTGTGTACCCTCCCAACCTCTTACCCACCCCCAGCCTACTGGCCTTTGGGTGGAAAGGAGTTGGAAAGAAAGGCTTGACGCTGTGCAATCACTGCTTCGCAATAGCCAAAACACTGGTGTGTTATCAACACCATTCTAGCTACAAATGCAAAGCACAGCACTATATGGGCTGCTGTGAGGAAAATTAACTTCATTGCAGCCAGACAGATAATGTTAATCCCAGGAGAAAACATATTGACAGACAGACAGCATGATCCAAGTGTTTAAACAAGATATATGTAATTGGTGTTGCATAGCATTGTGCTAGTAGTTGCTTCAGATGCATATACACAAATGGGTAATGCAGTTGTCAAGAAGTTGCCAGCAACGGTACCTTCCCATACTCCTTCTTTCTGCCTCTTCACCAAGAACTTCCTTGGCCTGGAGAGAAAGTATGAGATTAAGAGCTATCTCTCTGCTTCTCCTCTTTTCCACAGGAATCATGTCTGTGACAGCCTAGGTCAAGGTGAACAAAATGAAAGTGATCCTTCTTCAGCAGATCACGTGAAGCTACAGAAAAATATTCAGCACATATTAATTTTTTTTAGATGTACCTACAGCCTGAAGAAATATAGTAAAGATCAAAAGATACGATCAACAAAGATGTCCAAACTGAACATGCTCCAAAAGATAACATGGTAGCTTGAGTATTTTGATTTTTTCTCCTCTTGCTTTCAAAGAAATCTGCCTTCAGGCCTAATCCCTGTGTATCAAAGGGAACAAACGTAATAGAAAATGTTTTAGAGAGAATTTTTACGCTAGGAGCTGTTAAAAGGTGATTGTTTCAAGGTCTGATTGAAAGGTTTTTTCAAACCAAGCTTATTTCAGGCTTGAGGTGAACATGGAAGTGTTCACCACAGTGGTCTATCTCCTTGAGAAAATGGATATAGCAGTCTCCTCCCCCATCTTCAGGGCTTTATGGTCTGGGGATTGTGAGTGGGTCTGGGCCATTCTTGCACCTCTGCATCTCAAGAACTGTTTTGGTCTTTGATAATCACTTTCTTTGGGAGATAAAAAGGAGAAACCCAACTCATCCACTACTCAGTTTTAACAGAGGGTCACCTGTGACGCCCATTACTCAGCTTTCACTTATTGATTCCCAGGACCATTCCTACATCTTCTCTGTTCTTGTAGAAGCCTTTTTCTCCCCTTTTCAGTGTTTCTTTCCCACATCTGTACAAGGAATTACTTAAAAATCAATTATTTAGAAGCTGCTTCTTAACAGTTCCCCAGACCCTTGATTTCAACTCCTCCTCTGGAAGTAGACACCTACAATTCAGCTGGTTCATTGCCATCTCCTGGGTTCCAGCCTCTTCCAGAGGGTGCCCTCTGTCAGGCCAGGCTCTGAAGATGCCACATTTCCCTGCTTACCTAAGGAACTGCATAAATGAGCCTTCCCTACTATTGTGTCCCTCTTCCTATAATGATCAGAGATCAGATAGGGTAACTAAACGTGTTCCTTCTTCTGGACACAACAGGTAAATGTACACCATTACAAGATGCTTCTAAGTGTACCTCCTCCCACAGGAATGACTCCTGTTTTTCCAGGAGTCCAGCAGTCATTGCCAGCTATATCCAAACAAACAGCATAGTGCCTTCTGGCTCCCCTCAAACTTGAGATGGCATCCCATTAATATCTGCATACTTAACTTATTATTTCCCTTCAAAAAGCCACCTATTGTTCTATCTAGGATACTAAAAAAAAAAAAGGCAATAACAAGGTAACTTAAGCACTGTTAAACCACCACAGTCTGCCTTATCTCACCACTATAACCTTAATGTCTTCTTTTGCTTTGCATCACTTCTTGCTTCTTTTACTTTACAAATTGTTTGGCATGAATCTGCATCTTTGTTCTTGTGTTCATGTAGTACACAGTATAATGGCATCTCAGCCCACACAAAACATCTGCAGGGAAAACAGAAATACAGAAATCTTACGGAATAACTTGCTAGAAAGGCTGTGGAGGCATCATTACTCAGTTGTGGGAACAAAGCAATAGTGGAGGAAGAGTTACAGTGAAAGGTCTTCCACTTCATCCTGGCTGCCAAAAGTGTTCATAGAGAGTTTATGAAAAATGGTACTGAGGACATAGTCTAGTTTAAAAAAAAAGTTTCGAGCAGACTACAAGTGAAATTATACTCTAAAACCTCTGACCCTATTGCTCATTACAGTGTTTGTGTACTCCCCTCAGAAATTATAAAGCAAGAGAAATCAGATAAATCTACGATGTCTCCCATTTCTCAGTTAATTCTGTTGTGTGTTTCAGCTTTCAAAAGTGTATTAAATTCTAATTCTAGTGACAGTTTATCATTTTTCTTTTACAGATACTCTGCTTTGTTAGTTTTGATCTTGTCTAACTTAAGTCTGTGTAATTCTGAGTCTTTTTTTCTCACCTTCAGTTCCCCTAAGATGTGAATTTTCTAATGTTTCCAGCCCTGCAAGCATGGCAAATGTTGGTGTTTTCGGCATTTGCATAAACTGGAAGAATTAAAAGCAACATATTAGCTAGGGTGCAAACACATAAGAATTGCTGGTGAATATGCTGACAGAACGGACTGGAAAGCGAAGCAGCTTGGGCTGACAAAATCTGTCTTTCTTTTTTACATTTTACCGTGTGTAAAAGGGAAAGTAAAGAGGGAATTATTGAATCAAAACTGGAGTGAATAAACAATTGTAACATTTCATAAACATGAAATGTATTTATCCTTGTAAACAGAGTCCAAGATTATTTTTTTTTTCCTGGAAAGGTGGCAGTAACATCTCCCTAAGAATTAAGCAGGTTTTGTGCTATACTTCTTTATGAGATTTGCATTAATTTACTATGTACTGAGACCAGAAAAAAACCCAAACCCTGCTGATAGTTTTAGTGATAAATCCAAATTACTTATGTCTGTGAAAGCTGGAATTGTGCATATTATTCAGTTAAAAAAAACCCAAACAATAAGGTTGCCTATTTTAAAATTTGCAAAGCCTCCATACCAGTTTCTTACATAGAACATCATGCTAGGAATTTTTTCTGATGGATAATAAAATTATTCAAAAGTTTAAACTGAATATTTAGCCCACTATGCAAGTATTGTATCAAGAGTCTGGTTGGAGATCACAGAACAATGTCTATTCTGGAAAGGCCTTAAGGCTAATTTTTACCTCTCTGAATTTATGATATTTAATATAGATCATGATAGTGTGTGCAGTGTAAAGAACATTGGATGATGCTTCCTTGCGTAATAATGCATGATTGCTTTATGTATAAAATGGAAGGATAGTAGAGAATAGCCATCCTACTATCACCATCTGTCTGTATTTTGATTGGTTTAGTTCTTCTGGAGATATTTTCTAATGAATAAATGTGATTACAAATTACTTGTCTTTGAATATCTCAGTCATTCAGGCCAAAATGAATTACTGTTAAATGCTACCGCATCAGAAAATCCAAATATTTTTTTGTTTATTTTCCCTTAGAAAAATCAATTTGAGGGGATATTGAGGCAATAAACTGCAGAATGATCTACCAGCTCATTTTAGTGAACCACTTTTTACCTACTGAATTATACTGTAGCCACCAGTTTTCATCCCTTTGGAAAAACTGAAATCTTTAGATCTCTTAACACGTTCAAAGAATGATAACCAAAGTCTGACCACAAGCCAAAGAAGATCATCGTTATCAAACACATAATTTCTCTCCAATATTGTCCAACCTGGAGGCTGAAAGGGGAACAGTATCCAGAAACATGACTACAGTATCATTTCTGTATTTATTAGTAACATTAAAATATGGAGAGAAATTGTTGGGAAAAAAAACCAGAAAGAGTATGGAAAATGATACACAATAACTTTAGGAAATCCAGAGAAAATGTCTTACTACAAGAGAATTAAAGTTTCAATTTATTGAAAAAGCTTAAAACAAGGTGTGGAGAATGATTTGGTTACCATGTGCTAAACAACTTTACAAAACATTATTCCAGGGAGTGACAAAGTCCTTAATCCAGTAGATTACAACTGCAATAAGAATCAAAAATTTGAGTTTGAATGTCAAACACAAATTAAAAAAATAAAAGGTGGGTTTTTTGTGGTTTCTTTTTTTTAAGATGACTGATTATTCACTAGTGAAAGAAATAGCAGATGATTTCAAAGATTCAGTGCTTTAGGGAAAATAATCATAGAATCATAGAATCTTCATGGTTGGAAAGGACCTTTGAGATCATCGAGTCCAACTATACACACACACCCAAAAATAAAACAAACAAAAAAAAAACAACCAAAAAAAACCCCCTACAATCTCTGCCACTAGAGCATGCCCTGAAGTGCCACATCTAGACGTTTCTTAAATACCTCTAGGGACGGTGACTCAACCACCTCCCTGGGCAGGCTGTTCCAGTGCCTCACCACTCTTTCAGGAAAGTAATTCTTCCTAATATCTAATCTAAACCTCCCCTGCCACAACTTCAGACCATTTCCTCTGGTCCTGTCATTATTCACCTGGGAGAAGAGGCCAACACCCACCTGTCTACAACCTCCTTTCAGGTAGTTGTGGAGGGCAATGAGGTCTCCCCTCAGCCTCCTCTTCTCCAAGCTAAACATGGCCAGTTCCCTCAGCCTCTCCTCATACGTCTTGGTCTCCAGACCCCTCACCAGCCTGGTAGCTCTCCTCTGGACACGCTCCAGCACTTCAGTGTCCCTCTTGTACAGAGGGGCCCAGAACTGAACACAGTACTCGAGGTGAGGCCTCACCAGGGCCGAGTACAGAGGCACGATCACTTCCCTAATCCTGCTGACCGCGCTATTCCTGATACAAGCCAGAATGCTGTTGGCCTTCTTGGCCACCTGGGCACACTGCTGGCTCATGTTAAGCTGGCCGTCCACCAGCACACCCAGGTCCTTTTCTGCTGGGCAGCTTTCCAGCCGCTCTTCCCCAAGCCTGTAGCGTTCCCTGGGGTTGTTGTGACTGAAATGCAGGACCCAGCACTTGGCCTTATTAAACCTCATACAGTTGGCCTTGGACCATCGATCCAGCCTGTCCACGTCCCTCTGTAGAGCCTTCCTACCCTCAAGCAGATCAACACCCCCACCTAGTTTGGTGTCATCTGCAAACTTACTGAGGGTGCACTCAATCCCCTCATCCAGATCATTGATAAAGATATGAAACAAAACTGGCCCCAAAACTGAGCCCTGAGGGACACCGCTGGTGACCGGCTGCCAAGAGGATTTCACCCCATTAATCACAACTCTCTGGGCACGGCCATCCAGCCAGTTTTTTACCCAGCGAAGAGTACACTTGTCTATGCCGTGATTCGCCAGCTTCTCCAGGAGAATGCTGTGGGGGACGGTGTCAAAGTCATTACCAAAGTCCAGATCGACAATGTCCACAGCCTTCCCCACATCCAGAAGGCGGGTCACATGGTCATAGAAAGAGATCAGGTTGGTTAAGCAGGACCTCCCTTTCCTAAACCCATGCTGGCTGGCCCTGATCCCTTGGCTGCCCTGCACTTGCTGTGAGAGCTCACTCAAGATGATCCTCTCCATGATCTTTCCTGGTACCGAGGTGAGGCTGACAGGCCTGTAGTTCCCCGGATCCTCCTTCAAACCTTCCTGTAGATGGGCGTCACATTAGCCACCCTCCAGTCATCCGGTACCTCCCCTGTTGACCAAGATTGTTGATAAATGATGGAGAGAGGTTTGGTGAGCTCTCCTGCCAGCTCCCTGAGTACTCTTGGGTGAATCCAATCCGGCCCCAGAACTGAGACAGGGCAGACTGCGCTCTACATCAAATAAAAATTATTAGGGTCAGTACAGGAATAAAAGTGCAAAATTTGGCATTTAATTCACATGATTTCATGATTCCTAGCTTTAGAATATAAAAAGGCTTAAGGATAGCCAATGACTAAAAGTTCATGGAGTGTTTTCAACACAAAAGTCTCTCTTTAAAGGGTCTAGAGTAAATGATTCTTCAGGGCAGATATCAGAGATTTCTATTACAAGGCAAAGAGATCTCAAGTGTTGTAATGCAACAAGCTTCCAGCTCTGGATAATTGCCTTAGAAGTTCCACAGATACTTTAAAAGAAAGTTGTTAATAGATTTCTATATGTTAAGTTCAACAGTGCATTTAGATTTTTAGCCCAAATTTAAATGATTCTCTTCTCCTGAAACGAACTGAAAGTATGATACAGATCTCAGGCCCATCCTAAAGCCAGGTGGAAATGTTTTTATGCTAGCCAAGATTTTGCAGAAGGATCAATACCTTTTGCAAAATAATTTTTAAATCACTCAACAAATGATATCTATATGTTCTATAAACAAAACACAAATTTCTGTCATTAAAAAAGTGTATCTATTGGTAGTCATTTTAAATGACCTGCAAGATTAATGAATAGCTATGTGAGCAATGCAGCCAGTTTTTATTCATGCCAATGCAGATTTTATATATACCATACATAATAATATAGTCTTACATACACACCAATGTATGTCTTTCACACTTGGATGTTTTACATTCGCTTTTTCATGTCAACACATGGTCATCTACTTACAGACTTTTCCCACAACCTGCTATCCTGTTGTCTCAGTCAATGACTTTTGCATTCAAGGTAGAAGCTACTACCTAACATTAGGGTGGCTACCTTTACCCAGCACCAGTATGCACAGGGTTTTGTGCAGTAGGTGCATATGCTATTGCGTCTATAAGTTTTTGTCTGTTTCCTGGCATGTCAGAGCTGTTATTTTGTATTTTGGGGGGAAGGGAGGTGCAAACAGGTTTACCCCACATAACACCATTGCCAACAAAGGTCTCCTCCAATAGCAGGGCTATCTCTGTTTAACCCTCTCTCACTTTGATACAGCAAATAGGTATTAGACTTCATAAATCTACCACACCTACTTGCAGACTACTAGCTATCCAAGTGCCTCAGGCTTCTTCACCCACTTTTCCCTAAAGATGTGCTCCTTTGAGCTCCGACCTCTCTGATCTCAGTTTGGATGAAGAGATCTGTTTTCTTCTTCAGTATTTTGCCCCTCACAGCTGAGCCTGTTTTCATTTGCTTTCTTAATGCTGCCTGACTTAACCCTATATTTTCCAAATCTGCCACAGGCATAGGGAGAAACAGAAGTTGTTAAAAATTCCCACTCTCTTTACAATTCTCCTCATTCACCCTGTCAGATCTCTTTCTTTTTTATGACTAAAGTTCTGTTACTGCTTCCAGCTGAGTTTCCAAGCTGCCCTCTCTGACATTGAGCTGATGTCTATGGCCTTACATCCCTAAAATCAGTGTCTCTGCTTTCCTAATTTGTTCTTTCAAATACCATCTCCTTCAGATCTCCACTTGTCTGTGGGTGCTCAAGATTACTCATTAGTCACCTGCTTTAATTAGACATCCTGAGTATATACTTTGTTTCTCTCATTAATGCTGTAATGTTAGGATAGCTACAAGACTAGCCACATTTCCTTCTCTATCATGTTGATGAGATAATTTAGAAAAAATAAAAGCAATATTTATTTTTATTCACTTGAGCGTGTCAAAAAATTCCAAGTGGTTTCTCCAAGCTATTCAATAATCGATAACAAAAGCAGAAAAATCAATTTAAACAATAATTTCTTCTCAGTTCCCAGTTTATAGGTAAGCTCTTTTTCAGTAGCATGGATCAGTCACTTCCAAGACTTTCATAATCCACCTTCTATCCCAAATAGTGGCTTCCAAAATCCTGATAAATGCACAGTCCCCTGCTCCAGCATGCCTCACTGCTTTCTTTTTAGATGTTTCAGTAAAAATCTCCACGATACATCAGCACATAGAGTCCTGCTTAAATAATTGTCTTCCTGCAAACACCACATAAATGGTCAGATGCATCTAATTGGATCTGGGTTTACCAGGGGCATGAGCAGCTCACACCCTCTTCGTGATGCTGGTGAAGGACACACAGGTCACTTGTCCGACCCATTCCTTTAGAGTAAGGCTGCCTCTGTCCCCTTAATCTGATACACATTACAGTCATAGGCACACCAGCTGGACATGTTCAGAGAAGCTAAAACTTTTTTTTTTCCTTTAGAAATATGTACAATTTGGACAATGTGGGGGAAAAAAAGAAAAGTTGATAAAGCTGCATTCTTTATTTTTTTTTCCTCCCTCTCATATTGGGTTTGCAGACAGACAGCTTATGCTTACTCCCTGTCACCTCATTTTTCCACTGTGGTACCTAGCTTAAGCTTTCATTCAGTAAAGTATTTATATTGCTCCTTCCATTTAATTATGATATTGTTTTGATCAATAGAAATGAACTTTACCATGTACTGAAAGATAAGCCTCATACTTAGGCGATAATACTATAGTGGAAAAGTTAACTTTTTGGGTAACTCATCCATGTTTTAAAATATCTTGGTTCAGTTTCTACGTCTGCCGCAGCCTTAATATGTAGTGGTGTATTGTGTGGCTCTGAGCTACGTATCTATGCTTCAGTTGTACACACATTTAACTTGTAGTTTGGATAATTTCCCTGAGGTTTTTTGGAAGTGTACACGTGTATAACATTACGCAAATGCAAGGTTGGATAAGAGATTTGGATAAGACTTTGCTTGGTATATAGCAGATGGGGATGAAGACCCCATGGCAGCTTGTATGTACTAACATCTTTTTAGATATATGTACTACTTTGATCTCAATGCTGTGTTAATCAATGTTGGTTCTTTGCTTAATATCTATGCTAAGAGCAAACATTTACTATTTTATTTTAAACATCATACCAGATTATAAAGAAAAAATCTGAAGACTCCAGATCTCTCCAGTGCCTTGCTATCCTTATGGTCAAAATGTTTTTCTTCATGTTGCCATTTCAGTACCCTACTTTTTGTCCTGACAGTCCTGTGTGCAGAGAACCATTCATTCTTTGATTCTCTACCACACACTTTGACATTCCTCTTCTCTCAAAGCTTAAGCATGTTTAAACTTAATCCAGCTTGTAACTAACTAGCTAGTTGGGCACACATTTAATTCTTTACAGTACTTGCAGTTTTAATCCAAACACATTCTTAAAGATAGAAGAAAACAACAACGACAAGCCAATCGCCCTCCAAAAAATACCTAGAAAAGCTCTGCAGATCTATTCATCTATTTCTGGTCATACCAAAATATATTTATATGTAATTAAGTTTTGCTACTTTGTAATCTTGATAAAGCTACTGTGTTTTACTGTGCTACAGTGCTGATCTAAAGTGGATCTCTTTTCCCATTTTGGACTTACTATTGTGAACGTGCACTTAGGGATTTACTTTTAGCTTTCCAGCTTTCAGTCTTGTGAAAGAAAGATAATGAGCACACAGAGGTTGTGATTTAGCAGACACTTATACATAGGATAAACTCTAAGTTGTTCCAGTGAACTGTAAATGACAAGTAATACATAGAATTACTTTTGTGCTTAAAATTAAGGTCTCCCATAAATATTTAACAAGGCAGAAGTGACTGGTCTTCAGCTTGGTTTCTTAGTTTAATATCTTACACATATCTTTTAAAATCAGTTATTTTAGATAATTCCTCTCAGTTATTCTGTATTCACACAAACACAATATACAATCTAAAATACAACTCTGTGATCCTTCAAAAATAAACACACGTGAGATTCCTCATTCAGTTAACTGAAACAATTATTTATCCTATCAAGTTCCACTTCTATCTGATAAAAAAACATGAGTGCATTTAATCTGTTTAACTTTCTGTAAATTAAAAGTTTCGCATTACATGTGTTTAGTTATAGGGATACAGATGTTTCTGTATGATCAAACCTTACAAGCTTAAAAGCTCTTTTGTTCATGAAGCGATTTTAATATCTTTATTATAGTAATATTATAGTGTTTATTACAGCAGTAATATCCATATTGTCTGTGTATTCAATATATTATTATATGGGTGAGGGAGATACCGCAACGCAGGCATCTCTCTGAACTAAATGTAACTAATGAAAGATGTATGTGCAAAACCCTCAGCCAACATTCCTCTGCAATGTTTGTGTAACAGGAAACGTACTGATTTCGAAAGTTAAGTGCCCAAAAGGAATCTAAATTAATCTTCTGGCTGAGACAGAAAAGCAACAAAGGCAATTGAAGAACTAAATCTGGTACTGAGCTATCGTTGCTGGAGCTGGAACAAAAGTCTCTATGGGCCTTCCTCAAAGTATTGCAAAATGGTGTAATTATGAAAATGCAGTAAGTGATCAACAGTGAGGACCTGAAGTCAATTTATGCAAGAAGTTATTCAGTTTGGATTCAACATACAATTATGAAATGTGAAACCCCAAATATTTGTCCACAAATTGTGATCAATCGAATAATTATTCCTACTGAATTTTATGCAACTCTCTGTCTAATACAAACCAACTTTGCCCATCATCTGCCAGTTTTTTCCTACTAGCTTATTTATGTGATTAAGTTGAAATGTTTAAAGGGACATCTTTCCGCTTCTGCTGTAGCTGTTCCAGCATCAATGATACAATTAGGAGGTGAGGGAGAAATACTATACAGGCAGTCACTTCCTCAGCAAAACAAGTTATTCTTAAAACTCAGTTGTCTACAGTTAGTATCATAGAGCTGTGTGGAACACAATAAGGTATAGTTCGAATTTCAAGCGTAGTGGAAAGTTGCCGTTTCTGCAGATTTCAACAGGACGTAGAGAGAAAGTAGTCCTGAACCTGCAGCGATCTGAAAGTTTTGAAAGGGGGCAAAGACAAATCCTAACAGAAAGGATGGCAGCCTGTTACGAAATGCATAAACATAGATTCAGAAGCTTACCTTGGGCACCAAACTGATTTACCTTGGATACTGAGGACAAAGTCGGTTTTGAAATGTTTCAAAAAATATCTGTGCACCAATAACAAGAGGAATATATGCAGAAAAAATACATGTAGGAGGAAAAACAACAAAATCTTTTTTTGTTGGTTTTTTGCTTTAATTTTCATTGCTACTGAAAGAAGAACAAGATCCATAATCAACATACTGTGCCTGCTGTTTTAATTGCAGGACAACACAAAACACTGGTAACAAAATTGAGACGAATTAACACGTTAATAAGGCAGAGTACATTTAGATATGTCTTGCATATTTGTTGTCCTGAACTTTATTTGCTTATACTAAAGTTTTGTAGAGATACTGGGATGTCCAAGTCCAGTAATTCCAGTCAATAGACAGGAGACTGTTAGTTTGTTAAATATTTAATATTAGCTTACATTTGGCAGAAAAAAATACTAGTTAAACAACAAAAAAAAATAAATACAGTTTTCACAATGTTTTGTGTTGCACCTCATTTGGCACATTTATTTGTGACATGCCTGGTGTTCTGTCTCAGTAAGCACAGTGTCCTGAAAGCAGCACTTTGACTTATGCTTGGATCAGAAACGCAGAATCACGGTGCACATATGTAATATGTGCTGCTAATGTAACATGTTGAGTTTGGCTGTCTTTGATACAACTTGTCAAAATGTTACTGTCACAAAACTTCCCCTGCTGATAAAGAATATTCCAGTGTTTTGATTTCAAATAAAGATATCTTAATAGCAAGTGTTTATTATAAACAGTATATAAAAGATGAAAATATAAATAACTTGCCAGCTTCTGATACCTCACTATTAATTCCTATGTTCCGTATATCTGCCAGTAATACCAACTTATGCTATGCATTAAATTAAGTCCTTCTATTTGAATATTATGAGGGAGTTGTGGTGTTAGTAATCTTTGCTTAGACAATTTAAATATATTATTCTATATAGATATAAAAGTAGTATTTTATATGATGAAATGATGGGTATACAGTGCTGAGCACCAGCACTGAAGACAGCCACCAGCTCAATTAATCAGACTTGCTGAGCAACTGAGGGAGAAAAAAAAACACACTAGCTGTAGTCATTTAGTCGCAACATATGGTCTAAAAAGTTCACTTCTATATTTCTGTGTTCAACACCACTCTTTAAGGTTTTTCTCACAAAATCACAGCATAGCTGAGGTTGGAAGGGATCTCATTGTGGCCATTGCCTCTTGTCCTTTCACTGGGTACTACTGAAAGAAGCCTGTCTCCGTTTTCTTGCTGCCCCCCCTCAGGTATTTATACACATTGGTAAGGATGCCCCTGAGCCTTCTCTTCCCCAGGCTCTCAGTCCCAGCTCTCTCAGCCTTTTCTTATAGGAGAGATGTTCCACCTACATCTCTGGTCTTCGCCATTTCTGAAATGCTCCTCCTCAACTCAGCTCAAAATATCTGGCTCCATGAAACAGGTATTGAACAGATGTTATAAGGTGGAGGATCCCTCTTGACTGTGCTGTATCATTTCAGACTGCAGTAAAGTGGGTGCTGTGACATAGCCAAGCCATTGGCAGATAATGCAGCTTTACTGAGTGTTCAGAAAATACTTGGAAAACTTAGACACACCTCAGCTGTAAAAGAAGTCTGCCTTTTTCAGTGACAGAATTGGGGGTTTGTCAATAACGTTCACATCTTTTTTGTAGCACTTTTCCTGGGAGAAAGAAACCATGGAAGAGGAAGGAAAACTGTTGTCTCCAGCATGGGCAGCAGTTTCAGAAAGCACGAAAACAGCTGCTGTGGTTTCTAATAATTTTCAGCTAGAGCAAAAGTTTAAACAGTGCAATGAAGTAAAATAAATTCTGCTGAAAGGGAAGAACCTGGCATCACTGGACCGTACGGGAACGTATGGGCTCACTACCCAATGTAGTCTTAGAACAGACTTTTTTTGAATGTGACAACCAAAACCATCACATCTGGGGGTTTAAGATCAGGGAGAGCCCAGAATAGATTTTTTTAACACATTTGTGTCCCTACTTAAACCCATCCCCTATTTTTAAACAAATGGGCCATTCAGAGCTTTGTTTTTCCTTTTTACTAAGCCAGGTGGCTTTCCTCCGGTCACTGGTTATAAATCTCACAACATTTCACAGTTGCCCTCACCTTCAGCTCCTCCCACTTGGAGATGGGGGCTACAGGGGAGCTCATTGTCTCTAACACACCAGGGGAATTCATACTAGTGTAATTCCCTGGAAGGTAGCTTGATTGCCTGGTTCTATTGCTGGAACTTTTTGATCTCACATATTATCACACTGTTATTGAATTACTACACATCTATATGGGGACGAAAAAAAAATCTGTAATTCAAATGAGTATTTTTAATCTAACATCCAAAACAGTAAATTTAAATTCCCCCATGGCAAAAACTTCCATATTTTATATTAAAGTTAAGGGATTTCGTACTTCTGGTTGTGATACATATATAGATTTTTCTCTTTGAGAAATCAGAGGCATCTTTATTTCAATAACATTTCCCTCAATTCATTAGACGATGCATTTATAAATTAGACTATGCTTTGGTGTCAATTTGATGACAATGACTCAAAAAGAACTAGCTAAGAGTAATTGTGGCCCTAGATCTACTGAAATGATTAGAGGGAAAAATGACTCCCCATGTTAAATTAATTAATGTTAATATTAAATTACTGTGCCTATAATTTATGCAGTAAATCAGTGAATAATTTCAGAAAAAAAACTTGTTTCTACATAATGACACAATTTTTCATCGTATGCTTATGCAAATAGTTACAAACAAAGCCTATTACTTTAAAATCCTTGTTCCATTACTGTAGTGAAGATTGCAGACTAAAGTTGGCCCTAGTGAGTTCAGTCTGGGCAGACTGGACATGGAATTCTCTATACCCACACAGCTACACAGCCTGAGCTACCCAGCAGTTAATTTACTCATATACGTTGCAGTTAAGAGCCTCTTCAAGGCAGTTTGTCAAACGCATTCAATATTTGACACCTGCACTGTTTCCCCTTCATTGGCACGAGACACATTTCAGTTCCTTCAGCACAAACTGTTTGGCTGGGGTGTTCACACATATTCAGCAGTGGATTACCCCAGAATATTGTAACCATAAACCCAAGATGTAGTTTATATCCCTATCAGAAGTTTTCATGGCCACAAGAATTAGTCCTAAACAGAAGATTACATCCGAGTATATAATGATAAATATTTCAGCCAACGTAGCCTACTGTGCTGGTGAACATATTGCATTATGATAGATTGAAATAGATTTTAATTCTAAAATTACCATTTTAGAATCTTAATTTTAAAACAATTATTTCATTCTTGCTTAATGATCACTGTATGAGGATCACCAAATACTCCCATCAATAATCATTTCCCGTAACCATCATGGAAGACAAACATAAAGTCATGATGTGAAGTAAGCTAAAAGTGAAACTAAATAGCCACAGCAGATTTGTTCCAGTATCAGTTTACTTAGCTACTTGCGTACCACAGCTTTCGACTGTAGTGACTAGTTAAAGCTGGATTTGCTTGAGTTTATGCATTTGAGAACAATACTGTAACTTCCCTGCAGACACCCTCATCCCTCCTTCCTGTGGCATAAACCTGTATATTATTTGCATGGGCTCTCTTTTTTTTAGCACTTTTTTTTTTTTTCCTCACTTGCAAATTTTCTTCAAATTCTCTTTCACGGTTTCTCCAAGGCCAGTCACATGGAAGCTGCAGTCCTGAATATAGTGATTCTTAAATCATCATGATCTCATCTTGTGTACGTAGTACTGCACATACATCACACCCTTTCTTGCTAGCCTTCATAAAGGAGTGTAAAACTCACAGCAGCGTTAACAAACAACAGAAACCAACACATTTTGAATCCATTTAAAAGAACCATTGAAAATTTAAAGACAAAGTGGGATTAAACCCAATAACTTTTAAAAAACCTTCTTTGTCTGTCAACTGCCTCATTTTCCCATTGGGGCAATGAATTAAGAATACTCAGTCTCTTCCAGTTCTGGATCTTCATATGTCAAAGTATCTTGAATCTTTCTAGGAATTTATTCCTTTGGGCTTTACTGGGTTTGTCAAGTTCTCATTAAACAAGTTTTTGTTGCATTTTTATTAGCGACATGTGTGTGAATCAGTCCTCACTATTCCTGTTTCAAGGAGCCAGGCATAAAACAGATAACGCTCAGCCCTCATCTTAATTCTGTACTTCAAAATTCTCCATAGAGTTTGTTCAAGATTGGAAGCATCAAATAAATCTGTATTTAAATTGGTTAGATTTTTTCATTGTAAAGTATACCCTTTAAAGTTATTGACCAATTTCAAACGTTATGCCCTGGGTGGGACGAGGGTGGGATGAGAAATATTGGCAAGCAACTATCCATTACATATTTCATTCTTATGTCCATGGGCTAATAATCCATAAATTAGCCACAGGAAATTTAAAAAGTAGATGACTAGGCCTGTCAAAACCTTGCTTGATTACTATTTGTGTAAATATATGTCAGCAAAAAGCTCAGTAAGAATGAATTTTATATTCAACAGATTTTAACGTATCATGCATTGCTATTCAAGTCTTTTCATGTAATTATAATTTTATGCCTGAAATATGTATCCAGATTGAATTTTCCTAATTGTAACATTATTGTCCAGATAGACCACCACAAACACTTAAGTGGGGAAAATATGTATTTTTTCATTTCCATGACATGAATATTTTGAAGCATAAAAAAGGAAGCTCCATCACCTGATTTTCAGTGCCGGAAGATTTTCACCTTTGAGATGTTTCTTTCAATTTGTATGCCTAAGTTTACATTTAACTTCACAATACCATATCTTAAAACACTAGTAAAAATTCCTGTTTCTATGTTTTACCAGAGAAGTGAAGTCTAATTCTTATTCAAGAAAATAGACATTGGATGATTCTCAGGAAATTATGTTAACCCCAATATTTTTTTAAAAAAATAATGTACTTTTCATTAAAAGCAACTGTAGGAACTAAAAAGCATTGATAAGTCTGAATAGATCTTGCGGCCAAGATGCCCTTTAAGTTTTCAATCAGTTTGAATCTAGACAAAGTTGGTAGAAATCCAAAGTTGTTTGATGGCATTTCAGCATCCTTCCTGAAATCTGTATCAGTAGCCATATTCCTCAGTTGGAGCCAATTGTCTGTGAACATGGCTACTCTACATGCTTGTTCTCTGGCCTCTTTCTGCAGCCTTGAAATGATTTAGCTCCCTAGTGCCATTAAATATACCATCAACCAACAGTGACTGATGAGCACTGTCATAGGTACAGAAATTAACACTAGTGTCCAACTTGGAGATCAGAATACTAGGAACATATGTATCTGCAAATGGCAACTTATTAATTAATCTTGATTCTCTTATTATTGGCACATATAGACCATAATTCTATTTCTCAGTACTTAATATGAGTTTACCTTTGAGCATTAAACTGGTACTGATACAAATGTTAAGCACTAGAGAACTAACAAAGATTTTGTATGTGCATGTGCCAACACTCAATTAAAAGTCTGGCAGGTTTTTTTTAATCAATTCTTAAATCATGTCAAAAGTAAAATGACATGCACAGATGTCACTAGAACTGCTTTGTAATGTATCATACGCTACTTAGGACAGCAACAAAATCAAGTGGATCATGCACATCTTTTTATTATTTACACAGATGTTGCAGAATAGGTGTTCCCCTTCTCCACCGATGCCTTATCTCAAGACAAAAGTCTGAACTAAAATCACTTTAGTTGCTCAAAAACCAAGAGGAAAATTGCAATACTAACTGAAGTTTTATGATTCTACACATTTTAGTATGAACACATGAGAGGCAACAAGCTGGAATGAGAAAAGGAAAATTTTCAAAAGCAGTAGATAATTATTAAACATCAAAAAACGCTCTCTTCCCTGTGTGTAAGCACATAAATAATAATGTAGAATGTCTAAAATAAAAAAGGAGGTCATGCAAGCTTTAGGGGAAAGTATGTAGCAAAGTTGTAGCTGTAGCCAATAATGCCTCCCAGACAGGTTATCACCTAGGTGTCATTAAAACAGCCTGACAAGGAAGATCAAGTGGCCAGGTCACTTCATCCGCTTTCCCATGTAGAATCTAAAAAAGAATCTTTCTAACTAATTCCCAAGGAAACTCCATTTGAGTGCCAAAAGCCTTCTCTGTATGGGCCAGCAAAATGCTTAGATTTCTCTCCTTTTTTTTCGTTATTACCGTTTTGGGTTGCTTATGCGTGACAAATCAATCAGTCTCCTGCCCATTAATTTCAGCTCACTATCTTCCTGTCCCAAACTGCTGTGTAAAGCTGCTGGGTGCTCTTAGACAGCTGTTTTTCACCTGACAGAAGTAAAATGACCCCTAGGCATTTTTCTTTCATATATGGGCTTTGCTTTTACAAAGCCTGCGTAAGCCAACTTATCCGGACCCCTAAGTCTAAAGTAGGGCACCTCCTTGTCAGAACAAAACATAACAACTAAAAAAATGCATTGGTGTCTGTAAAAATGAGTATCTTACAACTGAAACAAAGATTAGGATCTCTGTAGAAGCAAAAGATGAAACCTCAGCAAGAAGAACAGAAGATGATCTGCACGTAATGTCGGAGCTGCTGAGTGCAACGGTGCCATCAAAACCCAGCTAACAAAGAAATGTTCACGGCTTGCCTCTCAGTATGAACGCTTAAATTTTATTTGTTCCAGAAGTCTGTAGTTTAGATTGTGTAATGTCTAAATCATGTACTCAGGATAGAGCTGGGCAAGGACTTTGGATTTTAAAAGATTAGGATGATTATTTAACCATATATATGTTAACGTTACAACTGGTATTTGGTTCATGAATATTGAGAAAGAACTGAATGCTCCTTCTAAGGCGTAACACGAATGTTTGAGGGGTTTTGTTGTTTTCTGATTTAAGCGCTGCCCTGACACCCTTGGACATTAGTATATAGGCAGTAATGTGTGCTAACAGTTTCTCACAAAGATGCTCTACACATGTGGGTGGTTTGGGTTGTTGTTTTATTTTTTTGCAAAATAGAAGATATGAAAAGCATTACTCTGAGTCAGACATATTTTAATGCCCTGTTTTCTAGTTTTCCTTTTAAGCAGTCTCCTCAGGGCACCAAATATTGTGGTGTCAGTTATTGCTCCACAATCAAATGACACTTTAAAATTAAAAATTAATATTAATAAGAGAAAATCCCAAAATGGGACTCTGCAAATCTTCTTGACTGGGAAAGTAAGAGCCATGGAAAGTCATTGCCCTTTATTTAAACTATACCTAAAAAAAAATTTATGTCATTTTTATTTTAAATTAAATTACTTATATAAGCAACGGGTTGGAAGCCTGGCTATTACTTAATATTCCTCTGGGTAGATCTATAATGCATTTTTCTCAACAGGACAAATAATACAGCACAGACACATGTGCTAGTCTGCTTTTATTTCCCAAACAAGCAAGACTACCCAAAGCAGCCACCCCCAACTTCCTCACAAAGAAGCTAAAGAAAATTTATTCTGTAAAATAATACTGAAGAACTGTCTAAGATTATTGCTACAAGAAGCAAAAAGTGAACAGTCCAATATTAAAATGTTAGTTGCTGTTTACCCTATGGTATACCTTCATAGGGATGTGAAAAGGAGAGGGCAGTGGATGACTCCAGCTGGCAACACCCTTCCCCAGCCTCGGGCGCTCCCAAAATCCCTTTCAGTGCTTAGAAGCCTGTTATATGATCTTGCTGGAGAGAGGGGAGGTGAAGGGAAGGCTGGGAGGGGGTAACTCTGCTTATCAAGGTGAAAATGAGAGTTAAATACAGACCCAAATATGATACCGAAACAGTAACCTGTAACAAGCACCGATGATGCATTTCAGACAGGGGGTTGTGGAAGGTGAAGGGCAGCAGATATACAGCATGCCTGTATCTGTGCGTGGTTTAGAAAGGGTTATCTAACATAACTCTGACAAATACTTCTAGTGCAGATATGGTTTATGCTATCAAAAACGACTATTTTTGTGCCACTGCCTAACATCAGTTCACCAAACTAAATTTAAACTGCATTAGCAAAATGGCAAATGTCTTTGTGCTATTTCTCTAGACAGCAAATACCTGCTTCCCCCGTCTAACTCTGCCAGAAAAGTTGAAGGTTAGATCAGAACTAGTTTAAGTGTCATGGTGGTTTGGCTCAGCTGTTTTAGAGCCCACGTCATGCAGGGATCAAAGTGCTTTAAGAATAATACTGGGTTCCACTTCATCCATTTTGCAGATGCTGAAATAGAGCCAACGCAATTCTGGTAAGGCTGTAAAGCAGTCCACCAGCAAAGCAGCGATTAGAGCCCTGATGTTCAGCGCATCAGCTCAGTTCCAAAGTCCTGGGGTCACAAGAGCTCGATTTGTCGCATAGCTGCCAAGGTAAACAACTGACATTCGAGTCAGGTCTCAGAACTGTCAGCTGTGGGCAATCGCTTTGCATTCAGCTCCCTAAAGCCTGTGCTACGCAGCAGAGTGTGAGGTACATGCCAGCAGAGGGGTGTGTAGCCTGCGAGGGGTAGTGGAACAGGAGAGGGGAGTCACACGGTTTGTGCCGTGCTGTGCAATGGCTGAGCCACGCACGTCTGCAGCAGGAGCCAAAGAGGCAGCAAGGCAACAGCTCTCCAAGCGAACACCTACCTAGGATAATCAGTGCAACGCTGAGCTGGCCTAATGGCTTTCAGAGCAAATGATGAGCAAGACACAAACGTAGTGAGAACATAGGAAGTGGCTGAGGAATAAGGACCAGAGCTGATAAAGTGTCAGATGTTAACACATCAGTATGCACATTTGCATATAGTCCAGACACCCTTTCTGCTTCATCTCCAAATGCAAAGAAA
This sequence comes from Rissa tridactyla, assembly GCF_028500815.1. NCBI lineage: Eukaryota > Metazoa > Chordata > Aves > Charadriiformes > Laridae > Rissa > Rissa tridactyla. The sequence goes on along the minus strand of NC_071467.1, from coordinate 82,186,807 downwards.
ATGAACTTAAAGCAATGTCTCCCGAACTACCTGAGGTCAACATCATGTATCACACACAGTGCAATGTTTCTGAGGGCAGTTGCTGAAACCAGTGTAATAGTTCATTGATCCACATGCAGATAATTCAACGAAATCCATCAAAGTGTAGACGCTTGTCTGCTTTTCTGCTTAGATGATTCAAAGGTCATTTATCACCCTCAGAGTAGCCGATTATTCCTGCTCAATGATTTTCCTGAAGATGTTTTGGCTAGTCACTTTGACTGCATATTTCTAGTCAACATAGATGCTAGTGCTGATTTTACTGTGAGCATAACAATAAGTGCAAACAATTTTCAACAGCTCCTGCTGCACATGCGCATCAAGTGAAATAACATCTTGACGTATCCCACAAGTGACATTTACATATTCATTTCATCAAAGTGCAATGAATGCATACCTCTTACTTCCCTGAAAACGATAGGGGTCCCACCAAGGAGGTTTGTTGTGCTGCTTATCAGCATCCTGAATTGTAGCATAGTTAACAGTGTCTTTACTTTCCTGAAGTGTTACATGTTGTACTTCTCTGGCATGAATTGTCAGAGGCTGCAGAGACATTTCAAAGACACATTTACTATATTAAATCTACATTCAACTCTACTTTAAAAATTAGGGCACAGCACACAGTCATCCCACTTAAACATCCAACCCATGCACATACCTGCAGACATATTCATGTTCTGGTCTAAAATCTTCAGAGCTTATTGACTAAATTTCAAACTTGACAGAGGGGTACTGATCTTAGAGATAATCAGCTCATTGATCCAGCTGGAATCACAACACACACACACCTGAATTAGGTTTCAAATTCACCTTGAAGCCATATAATTGCTAGATCTGATGGGGTGTCAACACGTGGTTGAAAGCGAGTAAAGAAACCAGGACTGCCTCTTTTGGCATGCTCTGCAGTTAGAACGTTTTAGGCATAATGTGAAACCGTGTCTCAGTTAAAAAGTCAATCAAGAGACAGAAATCCGTAGGAAATCTGGCTTCATTAGTTCATTAGCTGCTCGCAGCACTGCTTGTTTACACTGAACACATATTGCAGGCATCAGAAGTATTTGCAGTTAACTCATCTGTTTCTAAAAGCTGAGGATATGCTGTGGCTGCGCCACCCTTCCCTTCCTCCATCGTGTGCCCATAAATGCAACTGCGCTCTTGTACACTTAGCTCTGGGTGATCCATGTAGAATATATCCACACAACAAGCAAGAGAGTAAACACAAAAGGGAAAGGCTAGAAGGAATTATAATCAGTAGTATCTACTATAAAGGGAATATATTAAGTTCTTGGTGAAAGTCCTATGAATAGCAAAATTCAAATGAAATTGATTTTGTTATTTATGTTTGTAAATCTCCTAGCCATGGGGAATGAAGGAAAGATCTAAGCAAACGGTGACCATCTGGCTATACATCTCATTCAGCTATCTCTTTTCTTGAATCATATGAGACTATTACTGCTGGATTTTACATTTGAAAGTGGTAGGGAAATTCAGGGCCCAAAGAGGAATTTCAGTCCAGCAGTCTACCGGCATACTCTATCTGCTGCTCCTTAAATATAAGCTGTATAATATGTTTCAGAAATAGCTGGCGTATTAAATACTGCAGGTTTTGAATGCAGAAAGGAGGAGAATGTAAACATATAATCTGCTTAGAGTCATTAAAATTCTTTTCCATTTATGCTGAAAGGTCAGTCTGGAATACTCATTTTCATGAAGACTACCATTGCGCTGTGGCAAAGACAGAGGCCACAGCTGAGATCAGTGACCTATTGTGCTAGTCACAGTGTGAGCACACAAAAGAGTCAATCCCTTCCCTCGAGAGTTACCATCTAATTAGAGAGAAGGAGAGAGAAAGGGATTTAATGTATATTTATTTTTACTCATACATTTAAACAGATGTTGCGGGTTCCTCAAGGGGACTGCACGTATGCTAACCATTAAAAGCTTTGACTTGCTGAGGACTAAGTCCCATTTTGACTATTGCTTAAGTACCGGTGTGAACATTTACAAGGCTCAGGCTAGCTAAAGAGCTAAGTATGCCATCATTCCTTCCCATTTCACAACTTCAGTAAATCCCAGTACTGACTATACTTACCTATTTTGCTCGTTGATCCAAAAGACTTTTCCTAACAACCCACATTTATTTAAGAATATAGCAAGCACCATGTGTCTCTTACCTTGTGCCTTTCAGAAATCTAAAGAAATATGAAGCTAGAATAATTTGTATTTTAAGCAATTATGTATATTAAGAAGATCAGTAATTTCTTGGATTTTAACAAAACACATTACCAAAACGGGCATTAACTATCTACATTAATCAGAAGTGATAAATCCTTCTTTGGTGACCCTGTAAGGTGAGGAGAGGACTAAGTGTCGGGTCCACAAAGTTACTGAGCATTGAACTTCCACTGAAATGTGTGTGAAGCTCCATACCTGTATGGGAGTTAGAGCCCAAAAATGTTTGTGGACTTTGTCTCCAAAGTTATATAGTAAGGCAAAGGAAGGTAACTTTGGCACTCCTGAGAAGCGTCGCAGATTGATATGCCTTATCTCTAATCCCAACCTTCACCTCTACCAATACCAATAATATTTGTGTCCCGCAGCCTGTGTTGTTCACCCACATGGAGCTCATTAAGGCAAAGTCTGAGTTCTGCTACATGGTCCTCAGAACTACCCATCAACTAATTCATTAATATTGTTGTTAGCTTAGTACCTTTTAGACAGCAATATCAGTGTTTCAGCTATTCACAGATGCAAAGTTAATGTATTTAATATTTAATGTTTTTATTAAGAGTGTACTAGGCTACATATCAGTACACACTTCTGTAGTGCTTAAAGGATGCATTTCACTGGAATCATGAGTGTCTTTTCTACTTACGTGAGGACAGAGGGATTATACATCAATAACCGTGTACAGCAGCAACAGTCATCTCTTAAGTCACTCCATTTTGAATCTCTGGAGCTGGTAGGTCAGCAACATCATTTGAATGAAGAAAACAGAGATAGTTCAAGCTCATATATAACCATATTCCTCAACTAGTCAGCTTGTTTCATGCCATACGTATAACTTCAACAAGGGTGAGGATTTTTGTTACAATTACTATCCTGATACTTTTTATGATTAACATTTTATGTTTTTTGCATTACTTTATAGCTGCAGTATCGGAGATTTTCCAAATGGACTTAAATCAGTCTCTTTCTAGTGTCCCATAGGTTGTGGCTTCCATTGCTAACCACTCTTTCAGGGCTGGGAAGGAAGGAGCTTTTCTTGGCAATCCCTCGCTGAAGAACTTGTCCTTCAGCAGCTTCCCTCATGCAGAAACTAATCGTACTACGTTATGTGCCTCTGGTCACGTCAAGGGTTAAGTAAACTGCAGCACAGCCTTCAGTTTGCAAGTTGTGTCTGGCTGCAGTCCCAGACCGAAGCCCCCAAAAGAGACACCTACAACGCCCTCATGCAGAAGAGGTGGTTTCCTTAGTAACTGTGGCCAATGAAAGAAAATGTGCCTGACAGGTAAGTTTATGCTGGGCTTCTGAGAAAGATAAACACCTCCTGCAGCTGAAATATTCTCCCTCTGTTATCAAGGGAGTGCTGGATAGGGATGCACTTCTAAATCTCTCTGTCTCTCTGCTTCTCTCTGTCTCGATACGGATATTTAGACATCAAACCAATAAGATCAATTTACTCACAATATACGAATCTCCTGCACACTGCAATTACAAACGTGGGTCCTTGGGAAGGAGCAGAAACAAAGGTTTCTAAAGAACAATTATTGCAGCGCATGGGGATTGCAGGAGCCTCGTTTATGCTCAGCTAGTCATTCCTTTTCTGGAGCCACTTGACAATTAAATGGAAGCCACTTGAATTAAGACATTTTCAACACTGCTTCCTCTTAAGCAAATGCAATCAATCTCTCCACAGCACTTCAGTTAAAAGAAGTCAGTGTTTGATGCAAACTGCCTTTGTCTTTGCATTTTGTGCATAAATTTCTGGTTAATAAAAAAGGTTAAGTACCTTAACACTAGAATTTAATTAAATCACTCTGCCTATATCTTACAGTGTATCAATATTTTAATTATGGTCTGTGTCCATTGTTTTGTCTCTCAGTGTTTATATTGAACAGTAGCATCCAAACACCACTTTGATCCAAAAAACACCTAAAGTAATGTTTAAGTACATCTGAAAAAATAGGCCAAAAAGATGACAGGTGTTTAGAGAAAGCCTGGTCAAAGACTGTCTTTGCGTTTATTCCTCGTCAAGGTCTAAGTCCATTCATACCTTCTATGGACAAGAGTTCTGTACCCAAAGACAAGATTTAGGGAGTAAATGGGAACATTTACATTTCTGATGAACAGGTCACTGTCTGACTTTGACCCTGTGCTTCTGAAGACTAGGAGAGAGATGTTTCCTAGCTTGACTATATCTGAAACATCAAACTGGAGTCTGTTAGGTACAGTACAGATATATTACACAGTACAGAGAATTTTTCCACAGCTTCTTTTGATAACAAGATGAAAAAATGAATTTGATGTAACTCCAAGTAATAGCTTTGGCAAAGCAAGACCACTTTCCCATAATACATTTATGTTTCTTTGAAAAGCATTTTAAAGTGTCCATAGTCAGTTATATAGGCAATGAAATACTTTGCTTAATCCACTTAAAAATTTGGATGATGTCAAAGCCAAATTATGAAGTTCATAGAATCATAGAATTGTCTAGGCTGGATATACCAGTGCAGGAAATTTAAGCCATAAAAGGCAATGATTAGAAATATATACATGTCCCATAAGTACACAGTACTTCAGGGCTGAAAAAAGATGTGTCAAAATAGCATAAGACTAAAACTGATGAAAACTATATGGAATTCAGGAAAAAAAATGTATAAAAAGTGATGACAATGGAAACAGTGTGGTGATAATGATATTGTAAACTAAAGCAGTAAGTAATAACACCATGAATCCATTCTTCTGGTATAGTAGATGATGTCTGGTCTATCATCTGTGGTCAAATGGAGACAACAGTAGAAGTGACAGTCTAAATAGTATCAAGAACTACATGAGGTTAAGAAACCAGTTTTGCAAAACTAGAGAAGACAAGTAGCATCAGTGTGATAATAACAAACAGTGAAGCTATTTTAAGTTTAAAAAATAATAAAGTAAGGAAACAGAATATTCTAAAAGAGTGAGGCATAGAAAAGTAATTATGGATTCAGTGATCATGAACTGAACTTCTTTCACCTTACATGGTATCATGAAAAAAATTAATCATGCCTATAACTCAATTTACTTTATTGGGAAAAAACACACTGAGAAATTAAGGAGACTGAAGAGTTCAAGGATTTAAACTTCAGGCTTTACATTCTTCAAATAGAAAGTACAAACATTTTTCTGGAAGCTGCCTGCAAAAAATAATTAAAAATTATTCAAGGAGGAGCTGAATACAGGATGAATAACTACCATGCAAAAAGTAGGCAAAAATGCAGAGAAATGGAAAATAATGCTACTTCTGCCCTGGAGGTCAAGAAATATAGGAGAAAAGTATGAATCAGTAAAAATTAGCCTGAACTAAATCATGCTAAGAATATTAAAAACAATTAGCAAAATGGCCATAATTAACCTGAGTTAAGAATGTGGAAGGGAAGAGAGGCAATTATGCACTGAGAATGAAGTTAAAGACAATATATGAAGGACTGTAAATGAACATTTTACCTCAGCTTTTAAACAAGAGCAATTCTGAACCTGAGGCAAAAATAAAATAGTTTGTGGGAATATATGCCTCAACACAGGAATTATCAAAGCTGATGTGGAAAGAAAGCTAAGAAGTTTTGTGTGCTAAAATTGACACAGATGGATAGGAAAAGCTTTTTTTTGAAAGTTCTTTCAAGAACTGCAAAGTGGGAAACCAGAATTTTTAATGATTCACTAAATGAGGAAGGGGAGGGAGCACTATAGGACTCAGGTTAAGAAAGGTTTCTACATTTTAGTAAAGCCCCCCCAAAAGTATTAAGTATAATAAACTTGCAACCACAAGACAAGTGAAGTAGCTTCCCTAGTGTGTAAGGCGTAAAGCAAGTTTTGAAGAAAAACAGCATTTTATGGCATAGAGAATATGATGAAACATGCAAGTGCATGCAAGTATGTCTGATAAAATAACAAGTCTTTAGATAAAATAAAGGAGGTTAAGATTTCATTTGAACTTCATTAGGGGTTTTAACACTTCAGTGTAGGGGAAAGAATTAGCTATTAGCCATGGATTATGGGGCAGATAAGATTTATAAGGTAGGCAAGGATCTGGGTGAAGGGGGAAACCACAGCAGCTGCTTCTGAAAGAAAATTACTAGGACTGAGTTTACCAAAAACGACGTTCAGCTTTACCTGGAAGAAGGTGCTGGAAGGTGAATGCATGTAGCAAAGGTGGTGAGAACGCCTCTCCGGATGGCTTCAGCACACGGTTCAGTCCTGCTCACAGAGAACTTCACGTTTTTACAGTGCCACAACACAAGCTTCATTAATAATTTTACTCTTCACCTAGATTTTTAAAGTAAGGGTTTGCTGCTGAAATTAGTAGGTGACAAAAGGAAAGGAGCTTACCTTAGCAAGAGTGGGATAGGAAATAGGATGCACTTAATTATACCAAATGCCACATCACACAGTAGTTATGGGAACTTGTCAGCTGGAGGTCATCAGCTAGTAAGATCTGAAGAACATAAGTTCAAGGATGAATGTAACATGGCTAGTAGAGAGCAAAGTGTCATCTCAGAACCTTAGCACAAATTAGATGAGATGTTTCCCAGTAGGCTTATTTATATAAGCATACTAGACATTACCAAGACCCAGCCGTGCTGTGTGTGCTTCTGATTGCCCATGTACCTGAAGATGTATTCAGGTTATTCAGGAAAAGTGTATGTTTACAAGGGTGGATAAACCATTTTGTAGGCCAGGCTTAAAGACTGAGAGAGTTTTGACTGGTGTCCATAAATGCATCAAGTGATGAAGCACAAGGAAGAGAGAAGTTAAAAGGCTGTGTAAATACAAAAAGAAGTGGTTGCAAAACTGACTGGGAATGAAATGGTTTCTAGATAACAGAAAAACAAAGCTGTACAACAATACGATTGCAGTGTGTTTATTTGTCAATAAACATGACAAATACCTTTTCAAGGTAGTGTTTGATCACATTATGGGAACAAAATAACAACAAGTAACTGGACCCTGAGCCAGGGGCTCTGACCCTGTTTCTTTACACTTCTGTGTTGCTATACAGTAAATGCCTCTGATAAAATAACATTTTACATAAGACAGACCTACATGAAACCGCTACATTAAAACACTGCAAGAGAAGGGCTTCTGATATTTGAGGAATCTTTTTATTCCTTGGGGCACACAGTACTCTCTGAAAGAGTATTTCTACAAGGTGACTCATTATTTCTCCGATAAAAATCAGAGACTTGTTAATGCTAAACTGGATTTCATTGAAGATCACCGAAAATGGAACTTGGATAATTTGTATCTTCATTACAACAGAAAATTAAGATTTTCAGTTTACCCTTATGGAAAGGAATTTATATTCATTGAATGGAAAGCCTAAAAAGAACAATACATGTAACTTTCTCTTTTCTCTGTAGTAGGCCAGCACATATCACTTTGCACTACACTGAGCCCAATAGTATACGACCAATTAAAGCGCAGACTTTTCTTCATAACCATGCCTTGATGAAATTAAGATATAGAATAGTTGTTCCGAGTGGAAATAAATCATACTGTTACCTATTTGTGCTCATTTTAATAACTGTTTTCAGTGTCCAGAGACAGATTTCCTTTCTGACTTTCTGAGATGAATCTCCAAGCTTAGTCCAAGTTCTCTAACCTAACTCTAAACCACCACATGCTCTTGTGACTAAGTTAAGCTAACTGAGCTCTTTGAACACTACATGTAATGTTTGTTTCTGCAGTTCTCTCTACAATCTGTCAGTCATCTGATACCCCTTGTGAAATGTGGACAATAAAACTGGACTTCGTGTTTGGTATCTCTATAAGCAACACTGTCTACAGAGGTTAAAGTCTTCTCCTGCCTATTTTTTCCCTGTATCTACCTCCCAGGATCACACAGTTTCACAGGGGGACCTTCTTCCTGTTACCATCCTTGAACCACAGCCTCCCAGGAGACTTTTCTCCACTGATTCGAGTTGCTTGTCTTCCTTTTCCCCACCTTTGTGGAGCTGCAGATACTACAGTGAGGTCTTCCACTTCTGCTCTGCTGAATCACCTCCTTAAGCACTGCACACCTACTGCTCAGCTGTTTCAGCTCTCCTTCAGACTTCTACTAGCAATCTGCACTTTGCAAAGTAATCAGAATATTTCATCCAGAGTCAAATGTATTTGCCAAGTAATCAGGAACACGGTCAGATTTACAGCCTCTTCTGACGTGGACAGGTTAAGAGATAGTGTAACACATGTACGTTTGTATAGCAGACATCCCTTTTTCCTTTTTACAAACTGCATTAGTGTTGTGGATAGATCCTCCTCTACTGAATATACAGAGGAAATGCCTACCAGTCATCGTTTACCGCTTTAGTCTCCCAAAATATCTGGCAGTGGTCCACTTTCAATACTTTCCTGAAAGTAGCTGTCAGTTTTTTTCTACTAATGAAGATTTCAGACTAGAAATGATGTATAGGTGGTGTGCCTGTTAGGACAATAGCATCGATCATCATAGTTACTACCACATGACTTTCACTTCTAATCCATAGTGAATTTCAGTCAGCTGTAACTTTCTAAGGCTTTTTTTTTTTTTTGCTGTATTTTCAAAGCAGAAGTAGAGTTTAAATTCAGCCTTAAAACAAAAATTCTCTGCACTAAGGGCCTTTCTGTATTATTCTGAAGTTGATAGGGCAACTTTCTGAGATTCAGTTGATTAGAAGCTCATCAAACACAGATTTGACATATAATACTTCATCAGGCAAAAAATATTTCTGTAGTCACCCGCTTTTTTCATTAATGCATATGTAGCTAAGTGGGGAAAAAAATTAAGATGACCTATGCACTGTATGCTATTTCATAGGAAAAAAACCAAATCAAATAGAATTTTATTGACAGTGGAATACTGAAAAGGCAAGCTATGTTATCTACAGGAACGCAAACATGCTAGATCTCAGGAGAAAGGTGTCTAGCACCTAAATATGCTAAGTCTATATTTTAACATGGTATGAGCGCTTAATTCTGTAAGCAAATACAACATAGGAAGTTATTTGCTTTCCAGCAGAGCTATTTCCAAACATCTGAAGCTGCTTACTGGAAATTTCAAAGGGATTTCATTTTCCTCAGACCTGTGTTCTTGCTGACCTTGGAAGTGCCAACTTCATTCCATTCCGAACAAACCCAGATAACAGATCTGTCACTAGTGCCAATACTATGCTCTTCCTACTGCTCCAGAGAAGCGGAGGAGAACATGATGCTACTCTGGTAGATTAGAATTTTTTTATATGGTTTTGTTTGTGTGTCTTTGTGGTTTGTTTTGGTTTTTTTAACAGAGATGGGTGAAGGCTTGACTTCAAGAAGCTTGGCTGCCAGAATAATTGTTGAGCAAAGTGCAAGCACAGCTACTTATAGTGCCTGAGAAATGACACTGAAACAATAAGTCTGCCACAAAGATAACAGCCTTACATAAGATGACTGAATTGGAGACCATACATCTGAAAAGCTGCTGGATGGATTTGATGAAAGGTGTATGGAAGCAAGGAGAGGAAGGGAAAAGGAGGCAGCAGCAGCTCCAGTCAGTGAGAGGAAGCAGGAAGACAAAGACAAAAGGAAGTTAAGGCTGTTGCGGGATGCCAAGGATCTCTGCAGATCCCTAGGTACCAGATCAGCCTGCACATTTGTGCTTCAAGGACTCATTCAACTATGTGGTGAGTAAGGTGTAAGGAATTGGGCAGGAAGGGAGATAAACAGCAGCAGCTCGCAGTCCGCCACCAGAACAGTAAGAGTAACAAAAGCAGCAGAAGCTGGCAAGATCAGAAAAGATGGAGAAAGTAATATCCCATCTGTTTCTAATAAGATGTAGGATCTAAGTGCATCACACAGAAACCCCTATATTTTATAGAACATGCGCAACATTGAATATACATATGCCAACAGACACTATGAAATACAAGGCTATCAAAAGTAATGTCTTCCCAGAAATTTGAAAGTGCATATGAATATATGTATGGTAACAGAATTATGATATTCATGCTGAATAACACTTAGAAAAGAAATGTGATAACCCCTTGAAGATGGCCTTAAACTGTTAATTAGAATAGATAACAATTGGATCTTCTAGAAAGACTTCTGGTCAGATGCAAGTAGAACATACTTTGCAAAGCAGCTATGTTATAAAGTCTGTTATGCCCTGATGAAACCAAACAGTTAAACTAGTAAGAGCAGCTATGAGATGCAGCTTTAATCAAATAAATGTAGGTGTTCTAGAATTACAATTAAAACATTAAGTTTCAAGCTATTCTTGTGGAATATCAGGTAGTATAGGATCGTAATTCTTCATGCAAAACAGTAGCATTTTAAAATTCACTTTCACATTTGTTTTCCCTCACCTGTTGGCACTAACAATAGTTAATTGCCTGAATGAAGATACTCCTCATGTATACAAATGAACTTTTTAAAAATAGAATGAGCAAACTAATTCAAGATGATAAAAAATTCCACTAATGCCAAAAGACAGCAAGCTTTCAATTACTGTGTTCAAGGTCTGAGTCTCTCAAATTGTCAGAGCTAGAGCCAAGGATAAAGAAATCCACGAAACTTAACACTGTGATAAATTCAGGAAAAACTGGGCAAGTTGCAGAATATCCCTCACAGTCAAACTATTTTTTCTTAGTGCCTTAAAAAAAGCCACTATAAACAGAGAGAAATAAAAGCAGAAGTGAGCAGAAGTCAAATTTACATGTGTGGAAAATTGAGAGGGGGATATTAGAGCAGTTTGAATCCACTAACACTATATTTATTTTGTTGCATTGGAAATGAAAAGTCCTATCAAAACTAGCACAAAATGTCTTCCAAACAAATAAAAAGACATTTCTCTGTGCAGCCTAGCATGGAAAGGACACTGCATCAAATTCCATGACTACAATTTAACAAGACTTCGTTTTCTTATGGTCAGTACCACTGGCATTACTGCAAAAGAAAGAATAAGATAATCTTGTGTTTCAGGGAATCATTAGGCGGTACATCCCATTTGTCTTATGCATTGGTTTCTAGTGAACACATGGCGAGGGGAGGATGACCACTCTGAAGCACTGCGATGTGGGCACTGTTAGTTGCAACCTCCACTTAGTAGGATGGTTCTCACAAAAATGTGAGAACAATAATGTTCTTCCTCACCAAATCCAAATGCAGTGGGGTTTATCAGGGCTTCTACTGTGACACTAGCACATTTGGCAAGAAAGAATGGATTTGGCTATTTGATAGGCTGCAAACCAAGCCCTAAACCCAACCTGTCGTATTTCCTTGAGTACTTTTTCACTTCTACTTATTTTTTTGGGGGGAGGCAGGGGGAGCAGCTACAGTGTACAAGCCTTCCCCTGAGATATAAGCATCTAAATCCATCTATAAACAAATCTACCCCTTGGAAAAGCTTTGCTGCAATTCTGTCTACACATAGATTTTTGGACGTCCAAACAACACTCCACTTGATCTCCTCAGCATAAAATTACAGAGGCCATTATCTGCAATTAATGAACTAGCCACAAGATGAAGAGATAAACATGTAAATCATACACTATACCTAAGTGCACGTTGCCTGAGCCAATGTAAACACAAATGCACACACTAGAACACGACTCCTTGAGGGAAAGGTTGGGACATAACGCTTAAAGGTCCATCCCTGCTTCCCATTTGCACAAAGGATTCCCTTAATCAGTTATCCATCCTTGAGTACAGTCACCTTTGTTTTGCTTAGAATGTTGCTGCATTTGTTGTCGAAGAACTAATGAGATCAAGCCCTTCTTCAAAGGCAAAATTGTGCCTTGTTTCAGCATAAAATGTATACCACACACATGATGTATTCAATCAATACAAATCACCTAAAAGCAGGAAGCGGGAACAAACTAATAATTTTGATCTGAAAAGGGAACATAAAATATCATTTGAGCTGTAGCCAATCTGACATAAGGACTCCTCCCTACATTTGTGGCTTTTTTGGCATAAAGAGTTTTTGTTGTTGCTCCTGATCAGGGATGACCTTCAAAGGGACAACTGCTGATATACCCAGTCATGATACCTTTACATCAACTGCAGACAGTAAAGTTAATTTAAGATTCATGCGGTGTTTGCACAAGCCTTTAATTCGGTCTTTATCATACCCTTCATACAGTACCGTTATATTTGACTTTGCTTGCTTCAACAGTCTTCCACATTTAGAAACTGTATTCTTGTCTGAATAAATAAGTCTGCTAAGAGCATCTATTAAGTACTGGTATCCCCAGGGTCTGAAGCAATTTTTATTTATTTTTTTTCCCCCCCTTCCATTTTTTGCCTGGTGAATCTGAGTTATAAAACATATAGCAGAGAGGAGAAAGGTTGCCTTGGTAACGAGGCAGACCCAATCAGCTGCATATGCTCCCTTGAGACAATCTAATTTGTGCAGCAGAAAGAGGCTAGAACAGGTGGCTAAATTAATGTGCCAGACAGCTTAAAATATTACACACGCGCGCGCACGAATGCATACACAAAATCTATCTGTGTACTTATATACGAATGCAATTATCTTCAACGTTTTGCAAAATAAAGAGCATCTGGGTAACTCAGCCCAGCTGAACCCCCAAAGCAGCAGAGACGCCCCAGCAGCCGAGGAGGCGAAGCGGGGCGGGAGGGAGCCAAGGCTCCTTCCCCGCAGCCCTGCCGGATCAGCAGCCGTCACAGGGAGGAGGGGAAGGACTCCTCCCAGCAGGCGCGGGCTGAGACAGGGGTGCGATGCGTGCTCTCCCAGATTTACTGGGGCTTATGAGCCACCTCCCGCTGACGGCGTGGTCTGTTGCGCTGCTCTCCTGACTTCACAGGGTGCTGGAGCTCTCTTGCCTGACCCTGTCTGTAGGACAGAAGCCTTTCACAAGGCTTTCTCCCCACGCCCTCACCTCTGATGTAAAGTGAGCTTCCACCTTTTCCCCCACAATTTCTTCGTAAATACAGCAAACCTGGACATGTTTTGTATTCTCCTCAGCCCCGGCTGTAAAGATTCAGTCCCAGCACAAGATTTTGGAGCAGTTTGGATGCAGATCACATACCAGCTTCTAGCTCTTACAAACACAATCCCAAACCAGTTCATTTTGCAGCATCTCCAGGTTGACTTTAGGCAAACAGGAATTCAGAGCCTGACGTGTGTTTGACATCTGCAGGGCACATGTCATATGCACAGAAGAGTGCTGCAACAGACTGCACTTCAGAAACACTCTGTATTATTATAGCACAGAATCACTCTTAATTTCTTTATAATGTAGTGATCAATTCCCTATAACTAATTAAGAGACATCTGACAAAAATTGCTAGTAGAGACATGGTTAATGTATTGTTTCTCTACTAAAGCCCCTCAGCCAGAGACGCTGTGGGAACTGCCCTCTCACACCAGCTATACGTGTATCCCAACATGGCATTATAACCTCAACACCATCCTGGTTTCTTTCCTTCTTTTTCCCTGCCTCTTGAGCAGAGGAAGTTCATTGCTGGCACGTAACAGAGCATTTTAATCCCAGGCTATACAGCTCCTTCACACAGCGAGACACTTCTCATCCACCTACATCAGGCTAAATAAGATCAAAAGGGCTGTAAGGAAAACTGAGACATAAAAACAAATGGTAAGTTTGAGCCCTGTGGAAAAAAAGAAAAAAATCACAGTTAAAAAGCTGACCTACAAACCATAACAGATAAGCCACAAAAGGCTTTAAAGTTTCTTGGGTTTTGTTTTTCTTTTTCTGAATATGCTTGGTGTCAACAGGATGTGCCTTACAGGATTATTGATATACCTTTTTTTTTTGTTTTGGTGATTTGTAACAATTATAAGAATAGCTCTACTTACAAGCTATCTCAGCAAGGTGTGGAATATTACCTAAGGTTTGGCTAGAAATCAGAAACCATACCTGTGTGACAGTCTTGTGATGAAACCGAAACCTCAAGTGAAACTATGACAGATTTTTGCTTGTTTTTTCAGGATTTATCAGAGTAAATGTATTGAGTGAATCTGGGTCAAAAGGACCCATCCAGAAACATACAGGGAATACATATTGAAGCAAGGAACTTAAACAGGGTTTCCCAAGGCTCAGAATAATGCCCCTGTTGCTGCCCCTCACATATTGCTGGTACACATTGTTTATACTTTTTATCCGTTTTCACTATTAATGAGACAAAAACACAGAGAACTTTCCTGGTGGGAGTGTTAGTTAGCTTGCTTAGGAAAATATACATCACAGCAGATTGGTAGGGAGGGGAAGTTCTTCTTAAGTATGGGTTGCAGGAGTTACTCTCACCACTGTTTTTGGAAAACATGTTAATGGGATGTTTTAATTATATTATAGCTAGTTAAGCATTTTGCAATCTATATTATGCAGCCTGAGCCTCTAGTGACAAAGTGGTTTCCAAGGATGGTACGGTATACATTTGATTATGCAAAGCCTTTTTAAAATAAATAGCAGGTACCCATCAAAAATCCCATCTGCAAAGCATGTCACGATGTAACACCATCTGTGTAATAAGGTAACCAGCATAAGTTGAAGAAAAAAAAAAAGCCTGGTAGATATTGCTTATACATATTTGCAATAACGCATCTAGAAAGAAAACTTAAATATCAATTAGTTTTAAAATATGTAGTTAAAAGATACATACCCTCAAAACCTGCAACCACATTCAATGGAGCCTCACCACCAAACTCAATGGGATCAGCCTACACTTAAAAGGCATTGAAGCAAAGCTAAAAGGTCCCTCCTAACCACCTAAATGTATTGGCCTGACCTGAAATAATTTGTCTACAGGCTTGGTGAGCAAGTTGGGGATTTATTCAGTAGTGCCCCTCCCTCACTAACTTTTAGATCACCAGCATCGGTGAGTGGCATTATGAGGAGCAGCTGCTTTATTTCCAAAGGAATATCTATCAACCAACCACCTGCACCACACCTTATTCATACAAAGAGCAGAAATGCCACCGTTTAGACTATAAAGATTTCTCTGGCAAGGAGGAATACCCAAGTAACAGAGCCTCAAGAGAGATTTGTGTCACCTAACCCAGACAGTTACACCTGAGCTTGCCACTAACTCTCCTTTTATTGTAGTCTGTGTCAGAAAATGAGAACTTATTAGACATAATTCATTTCATCTGAAGGTAGATTTCTGAAGTTCAGATGAAAGACGAATAGCTCCTAGAAATACTCTTCTCTTCACCGACTGTAAAGAATATAGGTAACTGCTTCAGGAGGATACTGCTACTGTGTAAATGCTTAATATTTGTTGAGACCAAAGTCCACCTCCCATGTTCCTGTCTGATCCCTCAGGGAAGTGGATGTTAGCAAAGACATCTTGAGTGGCAAGAGATCTACCCTGCCCAAATAGTTTCTAGGTTATTAAAATGGGTTTCAAAGGTGCTTCCCTCCCCTGACCTACCTCTGGCATCTGAGCAGAATTTGACCAAGCAGAACTTTAAATGCATGCTACGCAAGAAGGGAGGGAAGGAGGAAACACATCTGAGTAAAAACAAAACACATCAGTTTTGTGATGAATGGCTCTGTGCTTTTATTGTTTTCTGTAAAGCTATTTAAAGATCAGACCCCTAACGTGGTCAAGACACATTCAGTTGACTGAATTTATGCAGTGATAGGGAAAAAATAAGAACTACTCAATTAGAAAACAGAAAACCGGAGTATTATCTGAACAGTACCTTTCTACCATTGTGAAGAAAATAGTCATCATAAACATTGCCAACATAAACAGAGATGACATTATGGTCATCTCTCTGTTCTCGCAGCGCTGGTTTAGAGCCCCCAGCTGAGAAGGCAGCTGTGCAGAGCAAGTAACTGGTGAGCACAGCAGGAGTCCTCTACTCTAATGCTGCTCAAAGAAATTAATGCTTGCTTTCTGTTGTCATAATCACTGCCAGCTATGTGAGTGTTTTCCTTAGTAGGTGCACAAGGACTGGTCTGGTTTGGCCTTGAAGATGCAAAAGCCGAGATCTCCGTTTTTCATAAGTTTGCGGCTAATACTTAGGATGAGGCAGTAGGGAGATTTTAGTCACCAAATCTTCTGAAGACGCTTTATGAAGCCTTGCTCTGGCAAAGGTGGACAATGGAATCAAAAAGCGTCATTTGTTGCATTCCTGCTGATACTAGTCACTACATTAAGGTTGCAAAATATTTTCCACGTTAGATCTGTGTTTGCAAATGACCTGCTTCTGGGAACATGACCATTATGAAAATGCAATTTTCAGTACACTAATTAGTCTCTGACTTCTGAAAAATATTTTGTGTATTTAAATGCAGGCATAAAGATTCTTCAAGAACATGTGATTAATTAGCAGATAAGTATGAAACAGAACTGTGTTTTTTAAACGAGGTTCTTACCTAATCCTGTGATGAAACCGATCACTGTGGGAAGCACTCAAATGGCATTTAGAAACCAGAATGATATGACCAAATGAATTTTGCACTGCACAATATTTCAAGGTAGGTAGAAACAAATGTGGTATCAGAGTACTAGTCCTGATATGTAAATAATTCTCCCTGAGAATATACTCTTTATTAAGCTTGCAAAATAACCCTAAGTGGACAGAGGTAATTAAGCTGCTCTCTTAAAATAACAACAGACACAAAAAACGTATCTTCCTTTTAGACAAGTAAACTGACCAGAATCAGCAAAAGATGTGGAGAAAGAGTAAGGTCCCAGTAATTCTATCCCATACTGGGGTGGGTGAGAAGGGAGATGACAAACAGGTACAAAAACCGAGAGCAAGGAATGAGGAGGATCATCAATCCTTACAGTAATGGCTATCACTCCATTATTAAATCCCACTTTATTAATGCTAAAGTTCACTCAAGCTAAAAACCACCCTAACCTAAGAAATCACCACTGTTCAATCGTCCACGCCAAGCCAACCCAACACTTTTAACTCCTTCCCTGACGCATCTAAATAAGATCACTCTTGAGTCAAGAGTCAGAAGCCTGCTGCAGCTAACCTCCTTTTGTTTCCTTTTTTCTCCAAAAGCTAATTTGTCAGTCAGTCATCATCAAAGTTCAGCCTGTGAGCCCCTACTCTGTACCTTAATTACAACTATGTCGGATCTTACTGTGCATCCCTGTACTGAGTACTCAGACAAACTACTGACTCAAAACTGTCAATACCAGCTCTAATAGTAATCTTAACGGCAAACTGCATAGTTATGTGGGAACAGACCCAAACAGGAATAGGAATGACAGCCGCAGGGCAGGATGTGTAATTCAGCAACATTGTCCCCCTTTCCTCCTCAAAAGCTAAAGGTAGGTACCATCTCATTTCCTCTGTTCATGTTGATATAGTAAGAGGCAGGAACCAACCCCAATTCCTCTTCATTTTACTTTTACATCTACTTTATTGTTCACAAACCAGACTCCTCCTGTCTTTAAGCAAGCTGTTCTTGGTTTGGTCTCCAGCTACAGAGTGTAACCTGGCTCCATGAAACATGCCTTCCAACATTCCTCCCTTTTCTTCTCTTTGCCTAACATGGAAGGGCTGGGAGGACCAGGATCCTCCCAGTCAGTGCAGTACCATGAGCTTCTGCACTCTGAAAGTGTTGTCACTTCTTTACGGCAAATGAGCACTGAGTCTAATCCCAAAAATGCTGAAATCAGGTTTCTATTTCCTTCCTGCTTAAGGCTTCTCTTCTACATAGTAGAAAACTACAGCAGTTCCACTAACATGATGTCCCAGCTACAACCATTATTCCTTCTTTTTTCTTTTTTTTCTTCATCCACACCTTAGGCAAGCACTGTTTCTACTCTGATGTTTACTAAATAGAAACTAACTTGCTATTTTTGCTTGCTGTGTAGGACAAATTGACTTTATGCCTTTTGAAAAGTGCTAGAAGCTTTTGTGCAAGAACACATTATAATCCTGTTTGCCGTCAAAGGTTTTTACTGTATTCTTGCTCAAATACAAAATATTAAACTCAAATATCAGAGTATGGAAATCACCAAAGGATGGCAGAATGAGTAGAACAGGCAATATACAATGTAGAAAGCTTTTTTCCTGAGAAGGTAAAATCTGTGTTCACACAATATGTACAACTGGCAGAAAAAGGAAGAACAGGTAGAGGGAAAAAGAGAAAGATTTCTGGCCAAAGTGGTAATGACGGAGACAAGCACGTGTGCATTAGTAATCAACCACTCTGTAGCAGAACAGGTGGTGTAATTCACTACATTACCAACAAAAAGCATAAAATCTTAAAAACATTGTAGTGGTGGAAGCATTTGTTTCCGTATAATTGTGATTTAAAACATTTTACATCTTTTGTGCCCTGAAAATGTCTCTTAAAATAATTAGATAGGACAGCACTGGACAAGATAATTACTCCAGTCACTGGCTGCAAGATTTGATTGATGCTATGAGCCTGACAAACGACAAATGTGTCACAAGTCATGATTTTGAAAGCTGGTGGGTATATTTTTGTCTAACCTTACTGTTCTCAACCAAGGCATGGTCACTGCTCAACACCACAAAGCTCTTCTTCTTAAATTTACCTGTTGTTCAGTCTTATCACAGCTTTGGAGTGTAACCAGTTTTGAAAAATGTGCTCATAGTTAGGCACACAGAGAATTACCAGACCTCACAGGCCCCAAACCATTTAACTTTATGCAAACAAAGTGCAAACAGGAGGGAGTCCTGGAGCTTAAACTTCAGTCTTACTAGTCTTGGGTTTGAGCACACAGAGGAGTGTCATTTAGCTATTGATCCTTCCCAAAATGCTGAGCTGGAAATGTTTACTTCATCAATACAGAGAAGGTGAGACTGTATCTTCAAGTGTTATATTCACCTGAACTGATTATTCTCCAGAACACAGATCATGCTATTACGTCTAATCTATAGATTTCCTTTACATTTAATAAGACCTGTCAGATGAAGAAAGGCTATTGCACCATGACTACATTAGTATTTCTGATGTAGGGATTATATCTGATCTTCCTAGAAGACTCAATACAAAAAATTTTAAAAAAAGGAGGACTGAATTAGGTGTAGCATAAAGATGAGAATTTTTAAAGGAGCGAACTAAAACCATTTCTAGCAAAACATGGCAAGGACATTTCATTTCAAACTATACTGTACAGGACACACCGAGATGTGAAAAATTACAGCATCTAGAAGACTTCTGTGTACTAGTATATAATATAAATCACCACTACCACTTGTACGAACACAAAAACATACCTTTGAGTCTTGGTATTAATTCTGCAGTGACACCATCGATGTAGTTTCATACTGGAATCCATATGGTTAAAAAACAGGCAAACAAGAAAAGAAATGAGTGTTTTACCTTGAACTGCAATTTTCTACATCTCTGAATTACATACACACACATAATTTGAATTTAAGACTAACAGAACATCAAAACCTAACATTACCCAGTGATTTTATCCACCAGCTCAACAGCATATTTATAGGAAGACTTTAAAAAAAAAATATTCCATTATTAAAGCAAAAAAGGCTCCAGTAAAATACTAGCTTTGAATAAATTGGCTGAAATTATCCATGCCCCCCTTTTTTTTTTAAAATAGCTATGGCATATAATAGCAAATTATGCTTCATATATAATACCCAAAAATACACATTTGATTTTCTTTTAATGAAAAATTAACTCTGTTCCTGGTGTTTTCCTAACACTGTGAAAATGCTTTAATTAAAACAAAACAAAACAAAACAAAACAACACAAAAAATACACACATGTAAATACAATCCATTGGAACATCTCTCATATGAGGAAAGGCTGAGAGAGCTGGGACTTCTCAGCCTGGAGAAGAGAAGGCTCAGGGAGATCTTATTAATGTATGTAAATACCTGAAGGGAGGGTGCAAAGAGGAGGGAGTCAAGCTCTTTTCAGTGGTGCCCAGAGACAGGACCAGAAACAATGGGCAGGAACTGACGCACAGGAGGTTCCCTCTGAACACCAGGAAACACTTCTTACTGTGACCAAGCACCAGCACAGGTTGCCCAGAGAGGTTGTGGAGTCTCCATCCTTTGAGATATTCAACAGACTTCTGGACATGGTCCTGGGCAACCAGTCTAGGTGGCCCTGCTTGAGCAGGGGGTTTGGACCAGACGACCTCCAGATGTCCCTTCCAACCTCAGCTATTCTGTGATTCTGTGATTCTATGAACATAATAGAAACAATAGAAAAGTAAAACTTTTTCCGACAAGTGCAAGGAATGTAAACAAGATGCCCTTTTATTGTTGTGGTTACTACAAAAGAGTAGTGCTAGATCTCCTGCATTACTTTAAAAATATTTACTAAGATGTACTGCAAGAAGATAGACAGATATATTCTGATGCTAAAAGATACAGGAAAGCTTATAAGAAGCATAGGAACTGCAGAGATTTTATCTTTCTTCCAGGCCACACAGCGGTGAGCTTTACTGGAGGCAGGTGTTAAAAAAAAAACAAACCAAAGCATAAAAAGACACCCAACCACATAGATAATAAATATTGGTGATACTTAGAGAAGAGGGGGAGAGAACCTTTTTTAAAAGATAGAATTTTAAAGGAGGAGACATCAGAACCATTTAGGGATTAACAGAGAATTACCAGACTCAGCTGTACATTTAGATTCTATATTGGAAGTAATATCCTGGATTTTCTAGGACTGATACTTTTGACATTTGATGATAGGCAATTAGAGGATGATGAAAGAGTGCCCTGAATAGCAAGATGAGCTAAACTTGAAGTTTATGCTTAAAGAAAAGAGCAATCTCACTATTTAGGGGTTAGGTTTACAGAGAAACTTCAGTGTCTAATGGGACTTTCAGGAAAACAATTGTTCGATGAGATCAACTGGACTGAAGCTCTGCTTCCTCTCTTTAAACTCCTATAACATGAAAAGCTGTCTAATCTAATACAACTGAGACTTTTAATTTAACTTACAGGCATATTTTTGGAGGAGAAACAAACCCTTTGCAGTTGGACTATCAGACAGCTAGTGAGCTGTACCAGTTTCAGTCAAATTTTAAAACAGATAAAAGAGGTGCTATGGAAAATGCACAAACAAATCGTCAAAGTGAGCCCTGCAGGCAGCTTCTGTAACCCCTTATTTTACATTTACATCCTGCTTCTTAACGTTCACATGGCTCATGAATCACACAGGAACTGACTATATGGGGAATATTTACCTACACAAGTCCTGATGATGCATTTTCCCAAGAATCTCAAAAAAATTCCAGACCTTTAGCATAATAGTGAGGTTAGGGGAGCAGACATGTTGTGGACCTCTGATTTGCGCTGTCATCAGTACTTCTGGACAGAGCTACGACTGTTGAAACATACCCAGAACCATCAGGTGTGATTTAAGTTTGACATCCTACTTCCTCCTGAAAGAATTTCAGGCCTTACCCTCTCCAATTATGTTCCACTCCTCTCCTGCCCATGCTTGTTTCATCTCCTAAAATCTGTACCCATCTAATGTGTCTTTGGTGTTGTCCAACACCCTTCTTTTCTTCTCTGGAGTAACCCAGACACTCGAGTTCACCAACAGGAAGACCTTCAAATCTCAGAGGACCCTCACAACAGTGAAAGTGCTCCTTCAACTTTTTCTTTTTTTAAAAAAAGCATAAGCCGTCCACCCAACCTATTTCTACTTGAAGACAGGACTACAGTTGGTGACGTGGTATAATTTCATTGTACCTATGTCTTTCACTTGTGAACTCTGCCTCTCCAAAACTGCAGAAGCAGAGCTAGTAAGACAGGACAGCACGTTTTAGTAAGTTCACTGTCTTTAGAAAATAAATTCCCTAGAAAGTAAACGCTAATAAAAAAATAAAAGCCTATTCATAGCATAGTGTTGGAAGGGATGAGCTACTGAAAGGAGCAGCGCTTGACAAAAAGGATCACTTGTATTCCTCTCAGCTCCCAGTCCCCCAAAGCACC
Source organism: Rissa tridactyla (assembly GCF_028500815.1). Taxonomy (NCBI): domain Eukaryota; kingdom Metazoa; phylum Chordata; class Aves; order Charadriiformes; family Laridae; genus Rissa; species Rissa tridactyla. The sequence continues at coordinate 82,164,641 of NC_071467.1, read as the reverse complement.
TCACAAAAGGATAAAGAAAGAATGAAGACAGGAACTGAATGCTAGGAATGCTGGCGAAAGCCTACCCGATTTGTATACATAGAAGTGGCAAAAGATTTTATCCAAAAAAAGAGGAGCCTTTCACGACTATTTTGTGAAAATCTTCTGCAACATCAACTCGTCAAGTAGCTGTTCATTAAGGAGGTCAAAAAATCCACAAACAGTATTTGAACATTACATCTATGATTCTCATACAATCATAAACTGCAAACAATGTTTTCTAAGCAGAAATATATCAGTAATAACTACATCACGGCAGTTTTACTTAGAAATACATCTTGCAACTCCACACATTAACTACTGAAAAGATACAAAAAAATCATCGTAGCTATCAAGGTAATACTGCCATACAATAAGAAGTGCTTGCTGTATGACAAAACAGAGGGTTTTTTTCCCCAGTTTGACAGCCATCTTTGGGTTCACCTGGTACAGGTAAAAACAATGTCATTAGTTACAACCAAAAAAAAATTGTGTTGCACATTCTTACTGTGGCTTATAGTCTTAACTACTGGATTCTTCCTGAAGAGAAACAAATTCATTTTAAGTGACACAACACAGAAAATTCCCTTTCTTTCCTTTCTAGAAAAATTTCTGCTACGTGATCTTGATTATTCTTTCACCTTTGGAAGAACAGGTGTTCGAGAACAGCCAAATCAAGGTACATGGGAAAAGTAGGCAGATATCTGTTTTGGCTGAGGAAGGAAAGGACAGCTCTACTAGAACATAAGCCCATTTTCACCTCTTCCCTGATGTTGCTGGTGAATGTGAATGAATTGAGAGGGGAGGAAGTAGAAGTAATAGCAACTGGAGAAAAAGAAAAGGAAAGGTATTTTTTAGCAGGAGCAAATGTCTCCTTCCAGTTGCAACAGGAAAAAAAAAATACTCCTGTGCATATTAACTCTACCCCTTCCTTTTTTATCCTGTACAGCAGAGTCTGGCTTTGGCCTTGTCCCCTGTACTCTTAAAAGTTTTTATATACTACTACGGTAGCATCAGTACTCTTAATAGCTGAGAAAGAGAATAGTAAGCAGCAGCTTCTTTGGGGCAGGTGAGAAGGGTGGTTCTAGTGTTTGTTGTGGCTGGGGGATGAGAAAGGCTGAGCCCTGGCATGGGGCGGTAAAGGCTGAAGGGGCAAAGTGTAGAAGTTCTGTACACCAGGAATGGGCAGAAAAGTGAAGGAGACCCTAGGGTAAAGAAAAGGCAGGTTGCCTAAGGTTTTAAAAGAGATGTTACCACTTTACCTAGAGCTTCCTAATGCTTCCCACAGGCACTAAAACAGTGATTTTGTCCCCAGCCCTGCTTCCCTCTGTGACCCACGCCAGCCTCCTTAGGTACAAGCACCTTCTAAACATTGCAAAGCAGGAGCCAGAAGTCAGTTGGGTGCCACTGGAGGTTTTACTCGCCATGGGGCACTATTTATAACAATAAGGAACAGAGAGAGCTGAAGTGCATAAAGCACACCTCAGCTTCCAGTGAGCAGTGGCAGAAGTTGGCCAGCAAAGGCAATCATGGACAGGCCCCAGAAGAGGACTTGCCTTCAAGCCACATACACAAACCACAACCACACTGCCAAGTGGGCAGCAAGAGGTGAGTGGCAGCTCAGGCAGGTGTAGTCTGGTCCCTGAGCAGACCTAACAAGATTTACTTGCTCTTGGGCTTTACTCACTCCTGGAAGTAATCATGTCAGGGCAGAGCTAAAACATGTGGACAACTTGCACTGTAGCCTTACGAGGGCTGTGCTTTGTGAGTCAGATACTGCAGGTGCTTTGTTGCTCTCATAGAGAGAAGAAGGGAGATTCCTGCCTTCAGTTATCCCCAGCAACCCCAGCATGGAAAGAAGAGAACATCTCTGGGTAACAAAGTGGATATCAAGGAAAGATGTTGCCAGATTTTTAACTGACAACCAGAAACTAACCACTGTGACTGCACAGGGTAACGTAAATGACTGTAGATTGGCAGTGTGGAAGCAGGAGGAAAATACTCTTACCCTGAGAAACTGAAGTGAAGAAGAAGTTATAATTGGTACTCACGGATGTTTCCAGCAAACACTTTGAGTTCTCATTTTCAAACACTCAAAGATGGGTGATGGCTGGTCTGAACAAAGGAAAAATTGCGCTGGGAAATCTCAAAAGGATATAAAACATCTTCTCAGTTCATCATGTAATTTCTCCCATCCAATTGATGGCAATATTATGACAATAATTGCATGTCTGTTTGACAACCATACACTGCCAGTCTTTTTAATGGACCTCTGTGTTTTCAAAATATCTCTAAATGACACAGTTTGTAATGAGCTACACAGCTGCAGGCTGGTTACTAATTTACGATAGAAACAGTGCTCTCATACTCTTCTTGCCTCTTGGTAGTATTGCAACGTCAGTTTGAGGTAAGCACTTCAAAATAATGACAATTCCAAAATATTTTCAACTGAGATCTGTTGGGTTTTGTCCCATCAAATCCTGACTTCTACTTGTTTTCAGTTTTGATGGTAAACAAGTAGAATCGCAGTTATGAATAAGGATTTTATTTTTCATTTCAGATCTGATGTGTACCTTTATAGATAGCATAAAAAATGTGCATGAGTCCAATGTTATTAAAAGGAAGAATCTGTTGTTATTAAAGCCATTACTTTCAAAGTTACAGTTGTCTAATTCTTCTTTATTTTGATACTTGTGGAAAAAAATGAATTTAATAAAAAACATGAAAACCCTAAATGCTGCTTGTATTCAGATTACTCATGAGATCAAAATGGTTCTAATTATCCCAGTCATGTTAAGACCTTTCTCAAAGACAAGAGGGTGTAAAATATTACTGCCCCTTCAGAACTTCAGTTGTCTGATCCATTTCTTTCACTGCTGGCAAACTATAAAAGCAATTTTAGGAAACCAGGGAAATGTTTGTAAGCCTTCTCCAACCATTTTGAAGAGGAATGATGACACACTCTATCAGAGCATACACCCTGGGAATTCTGACCCCAGGACTGTTACCTATTTTTAATTTTTAGGATAGAAAAACACAAAATGAAAAATCCTTCTAAACACAGCATTCTTTCAATGTTCTGCTAAAAATTAACCATTAATATGTAGAGCTTATGGCTGCACTACAATAAAAATTAAAATCTAGCTCTTGATGCGCAACCGCAACACTTTAAATCCTCATTAGTACACGTAGAACTCCAGAAAAAGTCCTGGCACAATTTTATCTGAGGCTGTATTTTAAGACATAGACAAAACAGACCTAATTCTCATAATGCTCTGGCTATTAAATACTTCACCAGGCATAGGAGACTGAATAACACGTAACCAATTTTCACAAATTTCACAGTTTCAGCTATAATATATTCCAGTCTATTAAGCATTCTTATGCTGAAGGTGGTTGGTATCTGACAGCAAGACTATCCTTGATCTATGGGCAATTACAAACTTCTCTAAAACTAAATGGCATGTTGGCTAACTGGGAGCAGTAATTAAGCCTTCTTTGTAAAAGAGGAGACTGGAACAAAAGAATACATTGTCCAGCCACTGGACCACATGGGAAGGCCTGAACAAATGCTAATTAACCCAGAGAAAATAGAAGCTTCATTGGTTCACTCGTTGATTGAGATGAATTTTAGAAGCAGACAAAATCAGAAAGCTTATGTCCTCCTCAGCTATGAGCTGATCTGGATTAACACTTTATCCCTCCTCCTCACAGCTCTGGGCCATCTCCACGCACTCTGAGGTTATTGCCCTCCACTCTCCTGCATAAATATTTTTCTGACTGCTCTTTAGCCCAAATTCATTCCACTGAACTGGGTTAAGGAGGTACCAAACTGATTGTCTGGAGAATGCTTTGATGAACAGCAGAGGGTAATAATTAGTTAACCCAGGTTAGCAACAGCCAAGTAAGTTTGACTTGATGCAAGTATTGACAGAAAACCAGAGGTTCACCAGCAGCTGGGGGAAGTATAGGCAGGGATCCCGTGATACTGGACACACTGAAAAACAAGTTTGGACTTCTTACCAAGGAAACTGTTGAAGAGAGCCAAAGCTGTGAGGGTTCCCTATTAAAATGGGAATTAAAAAGTTTATCTGGCTACTATTCTCAACTTGTCCTCTTAAGAGAGCAACCTAGCAAGGTCCTACCCAGTTCCCCTCAATTGCCTAGTTACCTAACAGGCAACAACAAGGTTAAACTTCAGCTAGTGAAGTTCTCGTTTTTTTCCCTGTACATTACATTTTGGCTTCTCGAAGTGCATAATTCACATTCTTCATGTGGGCTTACCTTTAAAAAGGCTTAAAAATACCCATACTTAAATATTTGGTGGGACATTTGCCTAATGGTTTCCAAAAAGAGTGCACCTAAAAGTATTTTACAAGCTTTTACCGATAACACAGAGATTAAACACCTTGTCCTACTTTGAATTATAGCCATCTCTAAAGTAAACATAGCAAATGTTAACAGGCCACAATGGCTTGGAGCAGGAAGTGAAAAAATACCTACTAAGAATTGCAAAAGAGAGCACACCGTCAGAACTATTACTAAACATGTAGCTTAGATTTTTTTCTAAGAATATTTAACACTGCCAGACTGTAAATCAATAGAAGGGGGAAGGAAGCTAAGTAGCTCAAAAAAGGCAATTAATTGGTATGGATTTCAAAGTGCACTTTATAGAAGTAGGCCTATGTGTTTTCTGTCTTTGGAAGGGACTACAAAAGAGAAAGAAGAATGTCAAAAAGGCTGCTTAAAAATCTGATTAATAAAAAAAAGAAAGTTCTGTTATTTGGGGAAACAAATGACTATTTATTACACTTCATTGGCCCACTTTTGCAAAACTTAAGCATTAAAAAAATCTCTTAAGATGTGTAACTCTTTAAAAAGTACCTGAAATTTGCTTATCACTAACGTTTACTGCTAAAGGGCTGAGCCTGTAAACACTTATTATTTCATTGCTGATAGTTATGCTGAGCATTGTTTCAAAGTTGATAAAACAAGAACTACTTCAACAGAAGAAGAATTTTATTTTAAGTGATACATATTTGGTAAACATTTTTCACAGTTTCATTTGCCTCTCCTTTTCTTTGACGAATGTTAAATTCCAAGAAGATGAAGGCTGAGTACTCCAAAAGAACGGTGCATATTTATTCTTGTCAATATTTTTGGCTTCTATTTCATCATAGAAATGTTGCTTCCTAGTCATTTTAACTGAGAATTTTCAGTTTAGCAGCAGCCTTTTATGAATGGCCTTGTAATACCGTACATTACAGCACAGGCATTCAGATAAATATAAATGGAAATTCCTTTTAGTTAAACTGATACCGCAATTTTAGCAATCATGCCTTCTCATTTGCCTCTGGGGCTTGTCTGTTCCATTCTAAAGATCTCTGTATTCCTATTTTAGTTTGAACTCCTCTACTCCAAATTAGCATGTGTCCTTTGAGCCTAAGAATATGGTAGCTATTTATCCCAAATATGACTATGTCAGCAGGGCTGGAGTGATTTATGAAAAGCCAGACCTCTTTCTTTCACTGAGGTCAATGTCAGAAATCTGATTGACCTCAGTAGAAGGTCAGTAGAAAAATGTCACAGAATTTGAGATCTGACGGGATTGGTTTCATGCAGCCAGTCTTGCCTAGCCAAAATTTTTCATCAACAACTCCTGTATAAAGTGCACAGATATATGGAGTTAGATAGCAAATACTTTAAAATAATGGTAATACAACAGCTATTTAAAAGATAGCTATGTCTTTCACATGACAGACCTGTTAAAAGTATTTGCTTATTATCACTAAATTAGCAAAGGCATTCAAGGATCTAGTGTCCAACACTGTTGAATCCATTGGTCTTATATACCCCTTTTATTTACTACTTTGACAGTGAGCAGGTACATGCAGGCAATCCCATGTAACTCAGCAATAAAAAGCAAAGGCTGACAGCAGAATAAAATAAGTAAAAGTCTCAAAAGATTCTTCAGGCATGCTTAAAAGACGACCAGTAACGATAAATCCTTTGTAAACAAGAGGTCACCTACAGGCAGCTAAATGTCAGGCACACGTAAGGGTGTGGATGCCTGTGGCTATTTTCTTTACCTTTTATTTAAAATCAATGTGACTTCCAAAATTATTTTGAACAGAGAAACCCCATCAGTAACCATAAGTTTCAATAGTCATGGAGCAAGTTGAACAGCCTAGATCAATGACCCTCCTTCTCATGATTATTTACTAACCATGAATTCCAAATCAACTTAAATTTGGAGATAACGATAAGGACTTATACCTGGCCCTTAATGGTGAAATAAGTATCAGAAGAAAATCCAGCATGATTTTCCTCCATTTAATGAGCTGTATTATTCAACAACACTAGTGGCATAGGCAGGTACAGATGAGGTACAGGCAAGAGACAGAAATCCGGCAAAACCTAAGTGACTGTTAATGATGCAAAAATACTGACAAAGCAAGACAAAGCAACATTAAACAGGGAAGATAAAGGAAAAAATGTTAGTAAAAAGCAGTTTCTACTGGCTGGCAACTACAACTGCCTTTGCAGCATGCATTTTTAATAACAATCACTACTTTGGAAACAAAACATGTATCAGCAGTGATGACATCAATTTCAGTACTCACCTTGAACAGTTCTCTTTGGTTTAGTTAATTTAGAGGCTCCAAAGACTTTAAAAGATAGACAAATAATATCACTTCCTTCCACATCTTTTTGACAAGAAGGAGGTCAAAAGGGTCCTAAGGTCCTACCAGCATTCACAACTCAGCTTTTTCACTGTAGTCACACTATATTAAAACCCTTAGAGAACTGCCCTGATAGACATGGTGCTGTATTGGATCCACGTGTTCTCAGCTGACTAGGGCCGAGAAAGACATAGCTACTAACAGTACCTCACCTGTTGCTTTTGAGGACCCTGCAGTCCACTTGCCTTGACCTTGAAATGGCTGCTCAGTAACCTGCACTAGCACCATGACCACTCCACATTATGTCTCCTCTGCTGAACTACAGCATAATTTACACACAGATTTCATCCAGGGATTCATTTACACTTATAAATACCTCACAGCAGTCTTAAATGTCCTTTATTGTCCCTTTCTTACAAGTTTGTATATCTCTAATTTAATCCAACAGCCTTTGGGATTTAATTTGTATTTTTTTCAGATCTCCGTCTCTCTATGGTTGAATGAAGTTGTATGAGGAAAGAGGAAGGAAAGGGTAATATATACATCGGTGCAGGCTAATTGTAGCTCAATAAAGATTGGTCAAATTTTGACAAGATCTTATCCTCAAAAATGTCTGAAAAGTAAATATTTTGTTTCTGTGTTTTCAAAATGAAAGATCTTGATTTTATCCATTGAATTCCACCCAAAGTGTCAAAATTTGTCTGTAGAAGGATGTGAAAAATGCTATCCTTTCACAAGGTGTGGAATTAGGAAGGGAAGTAGTATTTGTAACATTCATTAGAGTGTGTCAAGAACTATGATTTATTCAGTATTCTCATCTTGGTTTTGAACATTTAGGATTGGCTTCTTTCTACTCCAGACTTTCCAGGCAAGCACCAACTGCATCTGTGGCAGAAAATAGCAAGAAGCTTCAGGAAAAACTTTACAGGAAATCATTGGGAAAAAATACCCCAACAACCCCAAACCCAATTATTCTTATAGATAAAATAAGTTAAAGGCAGTCATTACTTAATTTAATTCAATTCCTTAAGGAACGATACAAAAAGATTCTTTTCTTAGAACTGAAATCAGTTACCAACAAGATTTCGGCAACAAGCCTATGCATATCTACACAGTTTGTCTACAACAAACTTTACAGCCACCAAGACAACCACAGGAACATATTTCTACAGATATGTCAGTTTACTCAGAAATACCCCAGTAAATTATAATGAAAACTTCTGTACCTGGATACTTTACAAGATATTACCTCAACCGCTACTTATTCATGGTCTGGGATGAATTATATGCTCTCTCTTTGCATGAATGTGTCAACGAAGAGAATAATGAAATGTCCCTAGCCAAGAACATATTTTCAGCTTTAATTGTAGAATAATATTCATATTTCTACAACGAAAAAAATCTTTCATGACTACATAAGAAAAAAAGGAGATGGCAGTCTTCCAACAATCATAAACAATAGACAGATAGACTCAATAGAGAGATACAAACAACAGATAGGCTCATGCCATGAGCAACAGCAATCCCACCATGTTTGTTTGTAATCAGTTCGTATAAAACTCAGTGAGGTCTACTTAAGCATTAAGTTATTCAAATAAACAGCAAAATTATTGCGGAAGATTTATTAAACAGAAAAAAAAGGGCACAACCTTTTGCTTTGAATGTCCTTGTCAGGTCATCTTGGCTCATTAGGGTAGTCACCATTCCATTCCATGCTGGCTCCAACCAGCAGGAGAGAAGGTGATTCTCTCCTTTCCTACAAATGGACATGTGAGCTCAGCAAACTTAGCCTGAGTAGCTTTGAAAGACCCCTGAACATTTTGCCTAATATCTAGTAACAAGAGAAAAACTACATGACAAATGCTATGCAGAATCTCAAGGACATTTAGTTGTTTTATTATCAGAAAAAAGCAATCAGTAGGAAAACCATATTAGTCTAGGTAAAATAAGCACCAGCTTCCACTTCAGTGAAAAGCAGAGATTTGCTGTGTATAAACCAGTTAATCTGTTTTCATTCTTGTACATTCATTCCATCTTCATCAAAAGCAATGATGTCAAACTACATAAACAGATTTCCCTTAGGAACCTGTTATATATAAGGTTATTGGTGCGTTATTTTACCAGCATGGCCTATAGATGTTTTTACTGAACTTGTCGAACTTGCAAATTTATCTCAGATTCTGGGATAGCTGTTGCTTCCTTTAGAATTTCAATCTGAATTCAGATTCTCTGGAGAAAATAGTGCCTTCTGGTAGCCAAACAAAAAGAGTATGCCAAGCACGGTGCAGAGCTGAGCCATGAAGGATGAGGTTTTCATTAAAAACTGTGGCTGAAATGTCCTGTCCAACTTCTGGATTAAGGGCTGAGCGCTGACAGCATTTGAACCATTTCTCTTCAAGAGTATGCAGCAGATGCACAAACACTACAGCTGTCTCAGATTCCTTGGTTGAGTCCCAAGGAGCAATAGCAGCCAACAGACACGACTCTCGGCTCTTGGGCAGGTCTCAGTATCATCTCCTTTAAAAAAAAAGGACACTGATAAAACTAGGAGTCTTCTCAGTTTTAGCTTCTCTTTCTTTACCTTGAGAAATAAAAGAAAGAAGCCATGCATTAGTTTAAGACCGTGCATTGCAAGCTGTAGGGAACACTTTAGCCCAAGAATTTTGAACTAACAAAATAGAGGAAAAGTCAATTTTGGAAAGCAGCTAGGATGGTGAGGAAAATAACAGCTGACACTCTCTCTCACAGATGGTAGTTTGGCATCAAGGACGGCACAGTCGATTGCCAGGTGAAGGCAGCATTAAATGGTCATGGTAGTGTCTCTCAAGCAACAATCAAAAAGAGGTAGGAAAGAAAAAGTTTGCTGAGAGAAAAGGTAAATTAGTCAGGGAGACTGAAAAATAAGACAAGCAAATGGAGAAAAATGAAGGAGATAATAAACTGCCTAAAGCTGGGGAAAAGTGAGAAAAATAATACGGAAGGACAGAAACAGAACAAAGAATTTAAAACACTGAAAAACATAAAAATATTTAAGAAATAAACCTAAAGTACAAGGAGGATGAAACAAACAAAAAAAAAATACAAGAAATAATTTAAAATTCAAAAATTTTGTAATACTGAAATATCAAAATATTGTGTTAGGCATAAACTAAGAAGGAACAGCTCCGCATTTATGACGATGAACATGTATTTGAATAGATGTATTCCCTGGAGTATGTCCAAATGAAAACCAACTAAATCACTCTTCTGCTTTGTTTTTAGGAGTCAGAAATATAAAAATAACCTTAGAAATTAAGGCTTTAGAAATGCTTTCTTCATGAAGTCTGATAGGCAACTGAACTACAGTGGATACATATGTCAGTAAGAAGAAAACGCAAGCAACTAAGAAGCTTTTGAATCTGAAAAATCACAAGCAGGATTAATTTAAATCAAAAGTTGGTTGTATATAGTTGTACATTTCCATGATTACTAATTATTTAAAAAAAAAAAACAAAACCAATGAGAAAAACATCTTCAATTTAACCCTGTATGTCTTTTTAAGAAAAAACCAAACAACTCTGATCAGCCACAGACCAATGCAGGGAGCAACTCAGTACAACTGAATAGTCTGTCTGTGCAGAGATCAGTCTCTTCTGGCCATGAACAACAGCATGTAATCTATGAATACATTTTAATAATTAAATATTTTTTCTTTATATATATAAGGATCTAGGCCTTAAGGCCATACACAAGGACAATGGCCAATTACACACAGGAACTATTTTATTCAGTCTTTGAACTATGGAAACCAGTCTTGAAACACACAGGAAAATGCAAGTTTACACATATGTACTCTAAGTATACTTGTATCAATACAGAATTTCTCACTCACATTGCTTTCAATGTGCTAATCCAAACCACGAGGAAATAGAATTTTAAAAAAAAAAGTGTGAGTTAGATGTTAGGTTTATCAATTGAGCAAGATTATTCTTCATATTTTTAATAATGACATGAGTTGCCACCATTTTATTCCTTAGAAGCTACAACCTTAAGTCCACAACATCAGTCCCCTTTTGTGCATATGTATTTCTGCCAAGGCCTCAATCACCTCGTTAGGAAATCGGTAAAATAAGGAATACAATTGAATGGAACAAAGAGTCAGATCAGGTCTAGCACTGTGTTTCTACCATACTTTCTAATCTGGGCTCTTGGGATCCAAGGGTGACCGAAGAAAACCATGAGACATGACAAACAAATGAAAGTTGCAGATTCTATACAGTAATCTATGTTTCTGATGTTTTAAAGGGTTCCCTTAGAAAAGATATTAAAAAAAAAAAAAAGAAAAAAAACACCTTGGAAAAAATCCAGTGGTCTACAGATCACAAGAGATAGAAAGCCACTGACTTGTCAGAGATATTTGTAACTTCGTTATCAGAAACATGAATGTGCCTCTGTGATATGGCCTAATTTTTTACATGCATCTGTCTGCATCTTCTTTTTTTAATTATTATTATTATTTTTTGCTGCAGGGTAAATCCCTGGCTTAATTCTCACTTCTTCCTCTCTGCCATCTGAAAAGCTCTTCCCAAAGGTACACCCAGTCCCTCCCACAGACAAAGTACTCACCATTCCCTCTAAAATTCACCCATCCTCTCTCTCTGCAGCCAAACCTTTATAAAAGTAATACTATTAATATAGAAACTGCAAGGAATTACAGACAAAGCCAGATTAGCTATATACCTATCCGTAGTAGAAAATGTAGGAAATTGTGTTTCACTAACCCCCAGACACAAATATTTCTACTGTCCAGAGGTACACGTAGATGTCTTTATTTTCATTCACCATGGGATGTTGTTTATGACAGAAGACTTACGACTAGAGGTGAGAATCTGTTTGACAGAGAAGAGGAAGGACATCCCAATATACTGATTTATCAGACCTGGAAAGAAAGCTTTGAGCTTTATTTGAAGAGGATCGATGGCATTTTCCTGTGAAAAAGAAAATAATTGTTGTCATCACAGGCCTAAAAATATGCAAGAATTCCTTCTGCCAGTTTATATTTTTGACAATATATGCTAGAAACATAGAATATCTTTTTTTGCAAGACGAGAAAGAACACGAATAGCATACCCCATATGATTTCAGACTCTTAACGTGTTTATATATACACACATTACTAGAGTGAGTATATGTGAAAGGTAGAAAGTGTTTTCATATTTTGCCTCTGGACTTACGCCCTTTTCTAACTACTGGAAAGGGTCTGCCAAATTTTGACAGCAAGGGGAGGGGCAGATGACCTATACTCTGCCTGTATGCTGGGGGATTCCTGTCTTCTGAAGTGCCTAATGCTGGTAGCTATCTAAAATGGGCCATTCACACATATATGGTCCAGTATGGCAACTCCTAAGCACAGAAATAGAAATAAGTATTTATAGATGTATGCCGTTTTAAATGGAGAAAAAGCAAGCTGTTTTGCAGTTTACAGAATTTAGTTTATTCCCAGGCAGATTAGCTATATTTGGATAGCGAACAAGGATTAAGAAAAGAAATAAGATAAAAAATGAACTGACTGTGGAGTGATACAGAGAGTTGATTATGTGTATAAATAGTCTCCAGAACAGACAACCCTTTCAAATTTTCATGAGACCGAATTCACATTTTTCCAAAGTAAAATGAGTTACCGCTGAGTTCGTGCTTTCGATGTGTAGAAACATCCAAAACATGTTCCAGAACACAAAGTACTCTAATGAAAATAACAGCATCACAATGCTTTTCTTCAGTATAATGTTCTTAAATATTTTACTGTATAATTTAAATGACGAAGAAGGTAAAAGCTGGAACAGACACAATTATTTCGGTGAAACGACTAAAAGTGTCAGCTCTCGGAGTTGCCTAAAAAGTCCGTCATGGAATTAGTAAACTGGATTCACAGAGATCTAAAGGGATGCAATGACAGATTTTCCTTTTCTTCAGGTAAAGCCCTATGATATATTTCAGAAAGTTTTTATATAAAATGAATTAATGACTCCTCTTTAATGAAAAGTATTGATTTCTTGAAGAGTACAGATTACAGGTGCAGAAATAGATTATTCAGGAATTTTGACCTGGCTGAAAAGTAGAATATATTTCAGGCAATATTCCCACTCTGCTGTTACGTGGTTCGTCCTTGAAAAGGTGTAGTAACTACTTCAGATTACAGAGGCATACCTCTTGCTTTTAGAGGGCTGTGTAGAGATCTTGTAAAGACTCATCTCACTGGTAATCAGGGAGAATGAAAAGACCTAAAGGTTTGTAGTACAGGGAAAACTAGTCATTGGAATATTTTAGGGTCTTAAGCTTTATGGAAATATTAATTCAGAGGGCACGGTGCAGAGTTTTTAGCCCTTTCCTGTTGGGCATGGTTTGGAATCTGGAAGTGTGGATAAACCAGCAAGGCATATGTGTTTTAACAAACCATGGTGCACTCAGAGTGTCTCAGATGTCACTGCCACACATCATGTCTATTTCTGGGTTCACCGTGCTAGCAGAGATGGAGCCCAGAGCTCCTCAATCAGAAAGCCCAACTAGCTAACATCTATTAACTGTTGGATTTATTTAACAGCCTAGGACATGTCATTATGTCACGCTAACCCCATCCGGATTATACGCCACCTCATTAATTGCTGTGGAAAGAATGATCTCATAAGGGTTGTTGGCATTATCTGGAGGTTCTGTTTGATTTGGGTTTTTTTTTGCACAGATGTTTACCCAAATACCACAGCTATTTGGGTAAATAGGCTGTATTGTGCCTCTTTGAAATTACTGCAAATTCATCTCTGTGGTTTATAGGACTCTACTTCCATCTGATGAAAGGTAACAGAGCCACTGGCTACTTTTACTCCTACCTGCATTCACCTCATTAGTCTTCTTAACAGACCTATCTCTTTACACTGTTCTCAAAACTGGAAATGATACGTACACTACATTTGATCACCCATGTGGCTCAGGGACCAAACAACTAAAGCAAACTTAGGAAAACTTCAGAAAAATCATGCATTGAAAACTGTAAAGAAAGAATTCACAAAAGCTATTCTGCAACCAAACAGGCAGGAAAACACAAGACATCACACAAGTTTCTATTGTAGCTCATTATATAGAAAAAGTTGTGGAATCTGTGTTTAACTTTAAAAATACTTTACTGGGAAAAAATCAGAAGGCTCTTGCAACATAAACTAACTGACGACTCAATATCTAATATCAGAGCCAGTATTCTATTCATTAATAAAAAAAAACCTTAAAATTATCATATACTGCCTTCCATTGTTGGATTTGCAGAATAATAAACTTCTACATCCTAAATGAAAGCACAGTGGCATCAATGGACCTTGGCCCAGATATTTATAGAAAGTAAAAACAGGCCTAGACTCAAATCATCCCCAGAAAGCAACTATTTAAAATCCAAATCTGAACCTCTATTTTAAATAAATATAGTTATCATGTACTGATAGGAGATTGAGAAAGTTATGCAGAAGAAACTGGGGGAGGAGACACAGGAAGAAGAAAAAGCTATCAAGTTTCGTACCAAATCTAAGTAATCATATGCCTGAATTAGTAACGATCAGTAAACCCAGTAACATGCACATAGAACCTGAATAAAAGTAATCGGTTTTTTCTTCATATGATATCCTTCTCCTTCTGAAGCAGGAGCCAGCCTGCTGGGATGTCACTAAGAATTGCGCAGCTGTGAAGGGACCCCAAGTTTGCCATTACCCTGAGGTGGTTCTGTCAGCACCTATTTCTCAGAGCAAGTGCCCCCAGAGCCATGCTGTGCTCTAGAGCCAGGCTGCATCACAACATGAACAAGAATAAACTTTGTTAAAACACAGAAAGTCCAGAATGAGGCAGATAATAAATAAAAATGTTTTCCAAACGAGTTCCCCCCCCCTCGCTGTCCACTGTGTCCTTGTAGTGAGATCCTTTGGCTCTAGGCCTGATCTTAGTTCAATAACTCTAGTTGCTTTTTGGCCGAGACTGAGATTTGCACAGTACTGAAGTTTGCACAGTCCCCTCTGGGTCTCTTGGGGGAAAAAAATCTCATGACCCCTGGGGCCTGGCTTTTTCTGCTCCCTGTTTTTCCCAGTTGTCTTAGACTGTCTGCTGTGCTGCAGGCTCCTGGTTCTTTGTTGTCTTTCACATGATCTGCCTGCCCTACTTCACTGTCAGCAAGGGTGCCCCTCAGCTATGCACAGTTGCTCCCTTTGGAGGGTCAGTCTCCTCTTTCCTCCCGAAGGTTCCACTCAACCCAGCGTGCAGGGTTTCACTCAACCCAGTGAAACCCTCAGCCTCCCTCCCCAACAATTAACCGCAGCCTCTGGTTAGAAACAAGCATTCTGTAACAAAATAAAAAGCAAAGTTATAAAACGAACAGCATCCACCATGAACGTAATCATGATCTTCCATCACTTGAATGGCCCCTTTGAACCCGTGCTGAAGTCCTGACCATGTAACTTCAATCAGCAGCAAAGACATTTGTCCTGCACTTTGTCCTCTCCACCTCCATCCTGTCCACCAGTGCGTTTGGCAGATGCCACAGCTTTCTTCATGCCCTCCCTCTAGCAATGATGTTCCTGCTGACCATGTATTTAACCTGCTGCCAGAGAGCTCAAGTGGGCCTCTTTAGACAACAGCAATTCAGCACATAAAATGCAGCAAGATTGTCCCTACTGCAACTGCAAAATGTAGCCTAAGTTTATCACCCTGGCTGTTTGCTTTCTCAAGCTGATCTTTGCTACATATTTTAATTATGGGTTTGAACTTTGGTCCTTTTTTAGTTCAGTAAGAAGCACCAACTTTTTCTTAAGTTTTATTAAACAGCTATCAGAATGGGCACACCTACCTGCGCGTGCTCTGATGATGCTTTCCCTTCAGAACATGTCCAGAACTGCTTTTCATACACTGAGTAATTCTCTTACAGATCTTACCTGTCAATACCTATGCAGAAGCACATCAGGCATCTGAAGAGCAGATATTTATTTCACATTGACACTCAGGCTACTTTTCAGTCTCATGAAATTGTTATCAAATAAAACAGTAGATGGTCACATTGTATGCAGAGAAGGGAGCGTTACAAACGCCAGGAAGACAAATGCATGGACCGCATTTTTGCGAAGAGTTACAAAGTTTTGTTCTGCTGTATTTGCCCAGCTCTCCAGCAATCTTTAAACATAGGCACAATTGACAGAGCATCTCCTGCAGCAAGGACTGAGAATCTCAAGCAGCCATTTTGGTCTCCTCTCTGAAGCTCTTACAGAAAAGCTACACAATTTTAACAAGAAAAAGACAGATTTCCACTGTAAGGAGTTCAGTAATATTCTGTGTTACGTGCTCTCCTTTCTTCCCCAACATTGCTTTGTATTTTGTTTTATTTTTTTTAATGTCAAAAATGTAATTGTTGAAATAGTCTCTTTAGAAAAACGTATTTTTGAAAAACGGTTAATCCTGCATATCTGCATGTGTTAGCTACTATCAAGTAAACTATTAAGGCTATGCATCTCAGGCCACGCTTCTGTCAACGTGCTGAATATTTCTCTCTCATAAATAAAAGGCAATGATGTAGTAATGTGCAGAAGACTAAAGCACACACAGGTTAAGATGTCTGCAATACCAGCCTTTGTTTAAGTACATCCAAGAAGGGAAATCAATATTCCTCAGGAGAGCATTTTGTTGGTACAGCTGCTGTTGCTAAGATTGGCTCGGTGTCGTGTTCTCATTAATACAGTCTAATGGCAACCCTAAGACTGAGAATGTGCAGACAGACATAATGAATTTTTACTAAAAACACAACAACGTAGAAATTCTAATTGCTTTGGCCTGATTGGGTGCTTTATATCTTGAAAGGAACATGTTTATAAATTAGAGTTTAATGATATTTATGAATCACAAAATTAAGTCCTTCCTTGTAGCAATCATTAGCATGAAAGCAATCGCTGCTGCAGTTCATCCTTTAAGAGCTTCAGCACAAAGGAACTGGTATACTCGAAAGCAGTTTTGCATTTTAGAGCAAATTGTTACTATTGCAAAGAAAATGTAATAGCTATACAGGCATTTTTGCTAGCATTAGAATAACTCTTTGAAGCCCACATCTCTCAGAGGAAGAGATGTGCTTTGTGTCCTACCATTCTGTGAAAGGAAAAATCCCTTTGTACCAAGCGTTATCAGACCTCCTCACTCTCTCTCTAAACACGCACACTGCCCTGGTTGTCATTTGTCATTCAGCTGTTAGTTTCTCTGTTGGTGCTCTGGAACCCTGAGAGATGCAGGCAAGAAACATGAAAAAAACTACTGTGAAAAAAAATAAATTGAAAGAAGATGCCATAGGGAGCTTGAGCAGAAAAAAACAAAAAAGCAAAACAAAACAAAAAAAACCCTGAAGACATAAATGACATCCAGGGAGCACAGAGCCGACACCCTCAAAATCACTTACTTACTGATCAAACATAGGTTACAACCCTGAGAGAGAACCCTAGACGTCAAATTTGACATCTCCCTTTGCTACATCTTGAATTAAGGAAACATTTGTAATGAGGCCCGATGATTAATTACAATTTTGCAATAAGAGTTAGACAGGCATTGAGCGTGCAGGCAAGCATGATGTGTGAGCTGTGTATACATGGACGGCAACTTTTCCTGCCCCATCCTGCCTTCATCAGCAACGTCTGGAGCAGCCTGTGCTCTATGTGATGCAGCATGGGACACCCCCTGCCTCCGGTGGCACCCGAGCCCTGTTTGCCCTTACTCCCTGGGACTTCAACATCCTATAGTTTAACACTAATAGGCGGAGTACATCAATCTTTACTGCCAGTTGTGCAAATTTGTTCATTGGGTGTAGGATGGACAAATCTTTCACTAAAAATTTTAATCAAAGCACAAAACTGCACCTTAGTAAAAAGTCCCAAACTCTGCACCATGTGTATGCCTATCAATAATCAGACACAAGCATGAAGTCTGTGAAGTAACTGTCTCCATTCTCTTGACGAAGATGCTATGTTTAGGTTCTGGCACCCCACCATCAATTATTTGACATTCATAAAAATTTATTTAGTGAAACATTATTTCAAGGATTTTTTATCAGATTTTTCATCAGATTTTTCAGTCAGACAAGCCAAAGTAGGGATGTTTGACAGTGCACATGACTTGTGCAACCTAAATTAAGCTGCTTGGGCACACGTGCTACCTAATGATAACATTGGACTGTATTACAGCATGTGTTACTCTGAGGCTCACTCAGGCATTGAACAGGCCGCCTTGGGTCTCCGAAAGGTCAATACGTGCCATCGTCAGCTAAATTTACAGGTGGAATTTAAACATCACAATATAATTTCCTATCACATAACATTTCAGCATCCTGCCTCCAATGCAGGGCTTCACAGCATTTTATACACATGCACCCACTCCCCTGTACATGGAGGGAACTGAAACTCTAACGGGAAGGTGCAGAAAGGCAGCACGCTGAGCAGGCAGCCAACGGGAGCTAGGAAGGGCGGGTGTGTTCCTTACATCCCGCGCCTTTCTTACAAAATAGGTGTTTTATTTTGAACTGTAGAGAAGTATCTTTGAGGATCTCCTCTGGGTTCCACAGCCTTGAGGCCCCTTTGGAACAGATGCCTTCCCTTTAAAATGGAAAGTGAAAAGTGATCGGGTCTTTCACTGGGCAATTGAAAAAGGCTGTTTCCCCCATGCACACGCTTATCACGTGGTAACTTGGTGCTTGGAGAATATACGCTAAAGATACACAGCTTAAATGCACTATCCTTTGTAAAGATGTCTCAAATCACGCTTATGTGTATAAATGCACTCCTCCATTGTTTAATTACTATGGTACTAATGATGCCATGAAAAGTCTCTTTGTTTCAGCTGATGAGACAGGGCACGCACATATCGGAAAGTACTTTGGTTTAATATAAAGAAAATTTCACAGAATTTTCAGAGTTGGAAGGGACCTCTAGAGATCATCTAGTCCAACTCCCCGGCTAAAGCAGGATTGCCTAGAGCACATCACTCAGGATTGCATCCAGGTGGGTCTTGAAAGTCTCCAGAGAAGGGGACTCCACAACCTCCCTGGGCAGCCTGTTCCAGTGCTCTGTCACCCTCACCGTAGATAAGTTTTTTCTCGTATTTGATTGGAACTTCCTTTATTCCAGCTTGTCCCCGTTACCCCTCTTCCTGTTACTGGGAACCCCTGAAAAGAGTCTGGCTCCATCCTCCTTAAACCCACCTTTTAGATACTTGTAAACATTAATAAGGTCTCCCCTCAGCCTTCTCTTCTCCACGCTAAAGAGTCCCAGCTCTCTCAGCCTTTCCTCATAAGGGAGATGCTCCAGTCCCTCAATCATCTTTGTTGCCCTACACTGGACTCTCTCCAGCAGTTCCCTGTCTCTCTTGAACTGGGGAGCCCAGAGCTGTACACAGTATTCCAGTTGTGGCCTCACCAGTGCAGAGTAGAGGGGGAGAATGACCTCCCTTGACCTGCTGGCCACACTCTTCCCTATGCAGCCCAGAATTCCGTTGGCCTTCTTGGCGACAGGGGCACATTGCTGGCTCATGGATAATTTACTGTCTACCAAGACCCCCAGATCCTTTTCTTCAGAGCTGCTTTCCAGCAGGTCCACCCCTAACCTATACAGATGCCTGACATTCTTCCTCCCCAGGTGCAGGACCCTACACTTGTTCTTGTTGAACCTCATTAGGTTCTTCTCTGCCCAGCTCTCCAGCCTGTCTAGGTCATGCTGGATGGCAGCACGGCCCTCTGGGGTGTCAGCCACCCCACCCAGTTTGGTATCATCAGCGAACCTGCTGAGCATACACTCTGTCCCCTCGTCCAGGTTGTTGATGAATACGTTAAACAATACCAGTCCAAGTATTGACCCCTGGGGGACACCACTGGTCACAGGCCTCCAACTCGACCCTGCTCCATTAATCACAACCCTCTGAGTCCTGTCACACAGCCAGCTCTCAATCCACCTCACTGTCCCCTCGTCTAGTCCACACTTCCTCAGTTTTCTAAAGAGGATGTTATGAGAGACAGTGTCAAAAGCCTTGCTGAAGTCAAGGTAGATGACATCTGCTGCTCTGCCCTCATCTAGCCAACCAGTTATAACATCATAGAAGGCTATGAGGTTGGTCAAGCACGATTTACCCTTGGTAAATCCATGTTGACCACTTCCAATAACTTGCTGCTCTTGAACGTGCTTGGATATGACATCCAGAACGAGTCTCTCCATTACCTTCCCAGGGACGGAGGTGAGACTAACTGGTCTGTAGTTCCCTGGGTCCTCTTTCCTGCCCTTTTTGAAGACATTGGCCTTCCTCCAGTCCTCAGGCACCTCTTCTGTTCTCCATGACCTTTCAAAGATGATGGAGAGTGGCCAAGCAATAACATCTGCCAGCTCTCTCAGCACTTGCAGGTGCATCTCGTCAGGGCCCATGGACTTATGGATGTCCAGATTGGCCAAGTGGTCTCTAACCCGATCTTCCTCTACTGGGGAAAATTCTTCCTCTCTCCAGACCTTCCCCCTTGCCTCCAGGGCTTGGGATTCATGAGGGACAGCTTTAGCAGTGAAGACTGAAGCAAAGAAGGCATTCAGTAGCTCTGGCTTCTCTCTGTCTTCCACCACTAGGGTGCTCAGCTCATTCATTAGTGGGCCTACATTTTCCCTAGTCTTCCTTTTTCTATATCAATAGAAAATTTCAATACAAATAGCTTCACCACATCTTGGTATTTTTCATAACTAGCCAACCCCCTTTTCCAAAGATCATAAACTTTCTTTTTTTTCCTGAGGTCCAGCCAAAACTCTCTGTTTAGCCAGGCTTGTCTTCTTCCCTGTCTGCTTGTTTTTTGGGAGATACTAGCTTTCTGTATGCTTATTGTGCACACCTCAGTATTCCTATTTTTCTGGTTGGCATTTATGTGGAAAGAAAATGGATTAATTATTGTCTTGAGCTGAACAAAACTCAGGCTGTGCGAAATCAAGAAAACAACAAAAAAACCCAAAACCAAACCAATGAACATTAGTACAAATGGTATATAAGCATCCTACTGTTCCTAATAAAGGGCATCTGGCCAGATATTCTATTTTATTATGTGTCTGTCAGGACACAGCAAGGGACAGGATGCTGGGGAACCAGAGTTGGACACAGCTGGGCAGGTCCACAACAATAAGCCAGGTCCAAGGCCGAGCCAGGAAGCCAGTCACAGGCTGGAGCCCAGCTTGGTGGGGCCCATGGCCTGTTAGGGCAGGGTTGTGGGGAGCTGGAGACTAGCCCTACTGCAGCATCACTGGAATAGGGGCTGATGGCCCTGGGGGTCTGACATAGTGTCCTGGGCCATGGCAGGTGGGGGGACACCCCGGAGGGATGGTCATAGCTGGTGGTGCCCTCAGGGCTGTGGCAGTAACTGTGTTTTGTGAGGATTTCTGAGGAGATCTAAAGAAACGTTCTTCTACAAACAGAGTTCTGCAAACTTAGGCACGTGGCTCAGGAGGGGCTGAGCTGCTGGGTAGCGACTCAGTCAAGCCGTTCCTTGATAAGACTCACAAAGCCCAAAGCCCAGCCTGCAGAACTCAGGTGTTTCTGGGTTCGGGTCACTCTTAAGCGGAGTCCTGAGAAGCGCGTCCTTTAGTCTGCCGATGTCAAAGGAGCATCTGTGGTCCAGCTCAGAGACCAGCGTGCTCATGGGTGACCACTTCTGGATGGCCACCTGGAAGCCTCAAGGACCTGGCTCATGGTACTTATACCTGCAACCAGCACCAACAGAAGCTGTGATGCACACAAATTAAGTGCTAATATAATTCAAACTGCTCTGTAAAAACTGGGTCATAGGTATTTTTCAGGTTGGCAGCTCAAGTTAAAGGACACTTGGGGATGAGTTTCAGTTGCCCATATGTATTTCATGGTCTTTAAAATATCCAAGGCCTGAACCACAAGTCCAGACAGGCATACGTGAGGTTTTTTTTACCCTAATGTGGATGCCTTAGATTCTTCTGAATGCCTGTGTTCGGGAAACAGAACCACATCCTTAATATCCTCTCTGCTTTAGGAATTTATCTGTAAAATGGAGACAACAAATTATTGCAAAGGTTTCTTATAAAAATTCATGTTTCTGAAGCTTTCAGGTAGTTTAGTGTTTAAGGTAACAAATACTTATGAAGACTCTAGTAATTTCTTCCTCAGTGTTTTAAATTAAATTTACCACAGAGTAACACATTCAATGGAGAGAAAGATAAAATATTGAAGATATGCCTATTCAGCTTCTGGATTACAGGTCATAGTCTGCCCAGAGGAGGATTCATTAACCTAACCCATTTAGTCTATGAAACTGATGGACTTCTATTTAAAGTCAAGTTATACTCTTTATGTTTAAGATTTCACATAGAATTTTGTTTAAGGAGTTTCTTTTTCTGCCATAATATACCTTTTAATTTAAAAAGTAACATTAAGAAGTTCAAATTCACTTTAAACTGCTTCAAATAATGTGTTCAAAGGGCTGTAAAATAACTTTTATTTTTCACTTTTGCTGAGTGGCAGGAAGACGTATTTAGACTAAGATGAAGTCAGGTGTTTACAATACCTCAGGTGTTTTCAATAGCTTAATGAGAGTGGCACAAGCTGTTGGGAAAAATAAATAAATAAAAGCCTACACTATGAGGCAGTGAGGTGTTCCAATTTTTTTTTTCCTGATCTTGATGAAAATTCAGTTATTTATTACTTATGCACTCCAAGAAGAGACTGAGTAGAAGAACTAGTCTGAACATACACAGATTGGTACTAGTAGTTCATGAAACAGTAGGGTGAAAGATTTTGATGTAGAAAAATAATGTCTTTGTGACTGGGATTTTTTGAGTGACCTCCATTTACAGACAATACTTTTGCCCAGCCCTTTCCCCTGAAAAAATGATTAGTGTGCTCAGTTGCTCTCAGTTCCTTTCCATTTCATTACAGTGTAGCTGGAGACAGACCACCTGCAGAGACACTAATTCAATCTAGGCAAATGTTTCAAAGCAGAGTGACAGAATTGTGGCTGAATTATGCCTCTGCAGAGACAGAGTCCTATCAAGAGTGCTGAGGAGAAGTAACAACTGAATGCAATGCACCGGCCAGAGGCAGTAAGACTATGCAACTCGGGTTTCTGCCAAAAGTGCCTGAGGGATTTGGCTGAAAGGTGGCCCCAACTACACTGTTCAAAAAGAAAAAGGGATGTGGATCTTTTCAGCTCACACAGAGTATGTGTCGCTGGACTGGGCTAAGTTTATTTTATTAAAAAAAAAAAAAAGTGTGAGGAAGACCTTAGAGGAAGAAATGTTTGTACAGAGCAGAAGATGGAGGAGGCATGGGTAGAACAGCAAACCAGGCCAAAGAGCAGGCCAGGCTACTTCTGCAACTTACTTTTTTCTCTTTTGAAGCCTATTACCATTGGGATAAAATAACAAGGAGAGGTCATATCTGTTTTTTGGGACGCCATAATGCTGTACTTATCCACTCTTACTTTTCTACCACTGTAGAAAATGCTGCAAAAATGACAGGAGATGAGTTAAATACATAAAGGCAGAGAGAACCCAATTTATACTCTGCAAGAAAAACTGCAACACTTCCAAAAGGATTTGGGAAATTAAATCTGTTAGACTATGCTATGTAATCCAGTAGTCAGAGACACAGATTTGCAAGGTAGAATTCACAGGAGGGATTTCACATCTACTGCCAAAGAATCCCTGCAAAAGATGGTTTCACAAAGACACAGCAGAGTGTCTACTTTTGGGATTAAAAAAAAGGAACTGTTCAGGCTTTTGAGAAGAGTACTTGTGATTTGAGCCTGCACAATCACACAAATTTACTAGCGAATCCTTCTCTGAGCAGGTTAGTCACAAATGGTGGCTAGCAATTAGAAAAGAAAGACATCACTGTACTAGTATCTGAGCAACCAGCAGAAACAGTAAGTGCTCAACAGGAGACACTGGGAAGCAGTTGGTCAATAACAAAACCAAATTCAGTCAAAACCAGAACTTTTATGGGGGTTCTCAGTGCAACACTTCTGGAGACATTAGAGTCTGGGACCCCTGGTTACTCTCTTAATATGTCTGGCTGTCTTGTGCTACCTGGTAGCCCAAGGTGCTGAGAGTGAGTCTTGTCCTTGTATCCAAAATGAGCAAATATGGCCTCACAAACTAATTCAGCCCGGTTAAAAGGTGTGAAAGTATCTTCTGGCTGTCCTCAGATGACCTTTACTAGCTTGACAGAAAGACCTTGCAGCTCGTCCTAAAGTATTGTCTCTGCTCAACAAAATATAAAACAGATTTGAAAACCTGGAATACTGACTGATTGCTTGATTGCAATTAAATAATGCAAAGCAGCACTTGTGTGCAGGCAACATGGCCCTTCAGTCTCATCCTGTTCCCCAGGAGGGAGTAGGGGACACGTGGGCATGGCAAGGGCCAAAGCGAGTCTTCTGGATGCAGGCCTGGATTAGGAGAGGCCACCGGATGCGCTGCGGGCTGCAGCTCAGCCCAGAGGTGAGAGGATCCTGGGAGGGGGGGGGATGGACAACACAGGACAGGCAGATTTTCAGTGGGCAAGTCAGAAACAGTATCCGACTCCTACAGACCGCTTAACCGGAGAAGATTGGATATGGTCCAGAAAAGCCCTGCTCACGCCTTTATGTAGAAACAGCCTGATAAATGAGAACGGCTGGTTTTGTTTCACTGTCTCCAAGTAACCAGAGCTGTGCTTGCTTTAGCCAAGATCATTTCACAACTTCTTCCACAAGCCCTTGCTTCACCTGTTTGTCTGCAGTACCTGCCTGTTACGGGCTGTGATTGCAAGCTCCTCATGGCAGGGGCCAGTTTTGTTTGTGGTTGTCATACTGCGTGGTTGACGTCCCTGGATGTTCATGAAGAGTCAAAAAAAAAAATTCAAATACATTTTTCTTAAAATACTGAGTAAGCTAATTCTTCATATTCCTAGGTTTGTTTTGTGTTTGGGTTTTTTTGTTTGTTTTTTTTTAAAAAAAAACCTTCATATGTAATGAAGAAAAGGCATATGAAGGTGAATGACAGTCTCAAAGTGCTGGCAGGCACTGTGAAGGCAGAAGTTTAGAAACCGCTACATAAGTGTCTTGTGGCTTCATTAAGTTGATTTGGTGTAGATGACACTGTAAAAAATACTGGTTTAATGCATTTTCTGCTCTTTCAAGTGTCTTCCTGAATAACTGTCCTTCATTCAAGGAGAATCAGAGAAAAAAAAAAAGGCGAAGTGTCTGAAATATCAACATATAAAGCTGAATGACAATTTTTTCATTGGCCAGTGGATTTAATTGGAGATAGGTCATCTAGAGTCTTCAAGAGAACATTTTTAAGCTGGCTTTTTCCTAAGAAATTACAGTAAGATTTGTTTAGGTCACTACACTTCATGTAATCATACCAGAAACGTTCAGAAATTCATTTTCAGATGTCATCCTCCCAGTCCTTTCATAAAAGCTTGTATACAAAAGCACCTGTTTACCAGCATGAATATGGACTTCGAACTAGAATGCACAAGCAGCAAAAGAGTTTCCTCTTCTTCCTTTAAAGGATGGAAATTTTTTTCTTCAGCCTGTATGACCATCCTTGATTAAATACATATTAAATTTAATGTTAATTCAAGAAGCTGCAAGGATTCTGAAACCAATCTTTTTAAGCTGGACTTGTTGTCCAGTTCTTTTTATCATATTCTGATAAGCAGCATTTTACAGTAGTTTGCGTTCACTTAACATTCATATATTAATCGACAAGGTGCAAGGCGCTAGGGAAATTAGGTCTATGCTATGCTATATTCATTTGGTGTTGTGCTTCTACCCTATCAGGTTTTAATATCCTGTTTGAATGTTGTTATTTGTATCCTGTTCCAGCTAGATGCCAATAAACCGCTGATCAACTAACTGATCCGTAGTTGATCTCTCCACTCTGAAAAAATTTGTAACGTAAAAGTGAAACTCTCGCAAATGGCAAAAAGAAAGGAGAACTTAAAACTAGAACTGTGAGAAATGACTAAGAAATTTCAAGTTTACACGTTTGCTGTTGTGTTTTGGCTGTGCAGAGATTTCAAAATCCTGCGTGATGTACAGATGAGATGAAACAAAAAATAAATGGCTTTGTCACAAATGAAACTACGTTTTCTTCCTGTAAAACCAAACCATGTCAAACATGGCCTGCCCACCTGCATGACACCAACGCTGCTTAAATAATATTTTTCTGTGTTCAGCATCCTCCACTGCCACACCATAACTCAGTATTTCCATTTAATCTGATTTTGCACTCCGTGACGGACTATGTCAGGTTTCCATATATTCAAATGCACCTGAAAATATCTGCTTCCTACAAGACTTCTCAGTAGCTTGCAGATAACGTAGGATACAAATATTAAAATCCTTACTGAAGTGTGTACCACCAGCATTTTATCAGAAGGCAGACTCCTTTCCCTGTGGCTCTAACATTAAGCAATGTAAGCATTTTACTTTTTGAAGCTGAGGTGTTTCTGAATATGCACAATCTGCTCTTTTAAAGCAGGACATGACACTGTTTTGGCTGATTCACTCCATTGTTGGATTGTGCACCCCTCAGGATCACACAGTGGTGAGTCAGTCATTTGTAAACAGGAGAGAAAAAAACCAAATGAATAGAGACAACCACAGGCTTCATTTTTGTGATCAAAGGCCTCAAAGAAACCATGCAAAAGGAGCGTAATTATTTACCGAACAAAACTCAAAGCACGATCTTTCCTGTACAATCTCAGCAGTGCCTGCAGCTGGCCTTGCCCACTATTGAACTAAGAAATCATTTGCACCTCAAGAAAAAATAACACACGTTTTGGATCCTCCCTTTGGGGGAAGGGGCTGAACTATGTGCAGTGCCTGCTATTCATTTTCTTCTGAGGGACTGCAGCATGGGCATTTAAACTAAGTCTTTTTTCAAGGACAGAGGCACAGTTTTAGGTATATTTCATAAGCGAAAGGTAAGTAAGTATAACGTGCTTGTTTTGCAGGCCTGAGCACTGGAACAGCACAGGACAACTTACAGTAGAGGCTTATATGCTTTCTTGCAAGCAGAATCAGTCCGAGGAGGCTATAAAAACCAACATTGCTAAGAAAGGATTTCTGCAAACACAAAGCTAATGAGACTACTTGGTATTATGTCAGATGTATAATGTTTCAGTATATTGTTTTTTGGCAGCAGTGGTTTGGTTTTCCTGGGCTCAGAGCCTAGTTTCTGTTTAATTTTCTGTAAGGTTTCATAGCAGCCTAGGCATACAGAGATGGCTTGCTTGCAAATAGCCACATATCTCAGTATACATATTGATTAGAGTTTAAACACACCCAGCAGCCTGTTGGATGGACAAACATTGTCTGTTTACGGCATTCTCATCTGAAAAATCTCTTCTTCAAACTAATGGGAATTTTGCCTATTGAAGAACTGATAAGGTTATACACCAATAAGAAGATAAATGGGATAAAAATTAAGAAGTTAAACTTCACATATCAAAACCACATTGACTCATCATTACAACTTTGGCCTAAATCCTGTCACAATTCTGCAGTGACCTCCAAGATTTATTAGGTCCAAAGCAAGGTACCAAAATGAATAGAAGATTTTGGTTGCCAGCGCTCTTCTAGGTCCACTCGCTTCCAAACATCTTGTTTGAGGCAAAGGCTCTTTCCTGAGGCACCGCAGTTCCCAGGCAGTTCAGTTCAACTCACAAATGTATTATCTCAGACTCTACCTGCTTTTATTCAGTGTTATTCCCAAGCTAATGAGCCTCACGGAGATAATAAGCTCTTGGCAGAAAAGTTGGACTTCCTGTGGAGTCAGACAGCTCCCACTGCGCTCCCCACCTTCAGTGTTACCTTGTGTGACACAAGGCTGAACGCTCTCTGCATTTGCACACCACTACAAATCTGTGTATTTGTATTTAGCTGCAGCTTTATATGTAGCTTGAGACAGCAAGACTGAAAGCTCTACACCCAGCTTGACACCTCCTTGAAAACTGGGACAATCTTTTCTATTAAAAGGTGAATATATCCCTCAATAGTGCACATATATACACACATATTAGTCTTGTTCTAGAAGACTATTGGTTCACCAAAGGCTACAATATGTAATTAAAGTTTGGTGAGCAATGAAAAATATTTAAGTCATACCTTTAAGTGACTTTTTACTGTATCTCTATAGGCCTTGTGCTTGCTTTCTGTGAAATGTATGTTTTTGAAATTTTATTTCCAGAAAAAGTCAATGGAATGGCATATCTTTTCTTGTTCATAGCAAGCAATACATGTAAGCTTTTTGCAAGCAATATTTGTATATGTATTCAGTAACAGAGCAGAAACTACTTTCTGTCACCTTTTTGAAAGGGCAAGGAATTAATACAATTCCCAGTTATAAAACATTAAGAAAAGATTTTTGTAATGGATATATGGACACAATTATGTCATGGATGCAGCTGAAGACTTTTTGATCAGTTTATGGCTATTAGCAGAAGAGGGATAAAGATGCTACAAATAGATACATCCAAACTGTGATGACACAACTAATTCTAAATCACTTAGCAGGCTGTGACTTTGGTTCTTTGCATTAAAAGTGTTTATGCATCACTTCCTTTCCTCTGCCCACCATGTCTACACAGTTGTTTTATATCATTCCTCAGAGACTGCTTTGAATGGAACTTGTTTGAATTAGGCACCACCTCTTTTCGCGTTGAGTCTCTGTTATAAGGATTGTTCTGTTATATCACTTAGGTTTGGCCAGTAGTGGCCACTAGTAATCAAGCACATCGTCCACTTTGTTATGCCCCAGTACCTTTTTTATAGCTGTTTGGTGCATCTGTGTTGTCTTAAGCTCTGATTTTTCTTTTCTACTAATGAAAGTTACAGTAATTATATACGATAATAACAGAGTAGCGTGGTGGAAATGAACAAGAAAAATACCCGTTCATTTTTTCTTGCCCAAAGAGACCGCTAGGACAATTAGTAGTGTGTAAAGACTCTGTCCTATCTTCTGCACTAGCTTTCATCACACAAAGTCACCTTTAAGTTACACAGCAGAAAAGAAAATCCTTAAACTAAAACATTTGAGCATTAGTATCTCTTGCTTTGAAATGTCTTCAGTTCAGATTTTGCATATTTCTGTGACAGTAGGAGATCATTATCCTGGAGCTGCAGTCTGATCCAGAGGCTCTGTCTTGATCTTACCATCTTAGACTTTCAAAAAAAAAAAAAAAAAAAAAAAGCTGGACGATTTAGTCCCTTGAATCAGGTTCTTCAGACTATTACATCTGTAAGGTTATCTTGAAAGTCGATAAAAGATACTTCCATTAATCACATTAACGGTTTTCTAATAGACACAAGGGATTGTTTGTCACTTGAATACTTGAATATCAAAGTGGGATGTCTTTGCAGATGATGTGTTCTCATCCAAAAATTATACATGAGAGAGAAATTATTTGCTGAAGATTTTGGCATAGATTATACCAGAGAAAGACAAAATGGTTTCAATGGACTCATCTCAACCCCAAAATGGTAGACAGATAAAAACTAGAGCTGTGAGTGATACAAAACATTGGGTCACTAGCAGCCAAAGGTCATTAAGCACATCATTCCCTTTATAATGTACAGTCATCAAGACCATTGAACTCACCATTACAATTAGTCCTAATTACCCCCATTGTTGACAGCCTTGGTAAAGAAACCAGAGAATGGTTTACACGTTGAGCATACCACAGGTCACTGCAGGCACGCACTGGCAAAAATCATACTTTGATGTATTTTTCTTGCTGATGTGGTCCTGCACTTGTTCTATTGAGTGGACTTCTATTTCTATTGCACTTCCACCAATCAATTAAAATTCAATTAAAAGTAAAAATAGAACTGCAAAAGCTCAACATCCTGTTAGCGGGAAGGTTTGTTGGTTTTTTTCCCCCTTCTCATTTCAAAACCTTAGATAAATTCAATTGGTAAAAATCCCGGGGGGAGAAATAAGAAAATGTAAGTTATTTTTGTCAAAATCTATGTACTCTCAAATTAAGCTTCACAGACTATGCTTAACTTGACAGGAGGATGAAAAAAAAAATCTATTTCTTACTAATTTATTTGGTAATTTATTCATAAGCAGTTCCATTTTAAAAACCTCGAAATGTAAGGCATTATGGAGATAATGTGTAAAAGAACTATGTCCTTTACTAGGCACTTTCTGGATGAGGTCTAATATGTGGAACATATAAGACTTCTTATACCATCTCAAATGAAAATCCTTGTGATGCTGTCTGTAATTGTGTGATCATAATCTGAAGTAGAGCAAATCAGTTCTTTTTTCTTACCATTCAGCTTGATTATTGACCTTGCGCCTCTGACATATCTAGTACCACTGATTACAGATGCTGCTTCTTTTGACACAACACAGTGTGTGAAAAGGAATTCTTCATTTAATGTAGTAACTTAATTGTTGAACTATACACCACAACCTTGCTGACACAAATAGCAGTTCTCATATCCCCTAGCAACAATAGAATCACAGAAGATCTTTTTCCTTCTCTATTTATGTCCCTTACTTAGAATGTAAAGATATAAATTGGGTTCACTATGTGGACTGTTGTTCATATAAATGATTTTAGCGATAAGATGACTCAGCAATAAGATGACACTTACATTAGATAATACACATTCAAATGCATGCTGTACTGATAGAAAGCAAAATTCCCAAATGGGCTGTATTTCATTCTGTCAGGTCTGGTAGTGGTTCCAGCAGGTACACCCAAAGCTGAAAAGGCTGTGGAGAAAAATATATGGAGAAAAATATCCAACAACAGTCTCTAGTTTTCAGAGAAAAGAGATGGAGTCAGGGCTGGAACACACGTTCAAGGTCTACCCATGAAAAAGGACTGGAAAGAGGGATGTAGGCAAAGATGCCTACAGGGTGCTCCCAAGTCCACACATAAAATCCAATCCATTAGCCAGCATAGCAGGGGAGAGAATCAGGACCACAACTACCGCCAGGACCCAGCTCCACGTAGACCAGTACTGGGGCAGGGATTGATGGTCCCAGGCTGGGCTGAACTGAGATCCTGGGGGTTGGGGTGGTGGCCCCAGGAGAGGCGAGGCAAGAACAATTAGGGCTGGTAGTGCCCTCAGGGGTTAGGCATTTTTTCAGTGGCCTAGTGCAAGAGATTCAGGAAGATAGTAAAAGACCTTGCAGATGTATAACCTGTTAAGGTAAACTTAATGGTGTACAAGAGAATGTCTTTCATTTTATTAAGAGTAACAACTAGTTCCCAGCTGGGATGGCTTACAACTTCTCTGCTTTTCATAAAACATGTATTACCCAGTAAACACCCATTCTCAAAAATTATTTAAAGTGTCATATTATAATGAATTACCTCCTTTTTCATTTTAATAAAATGGTATCGGGTTTGCATTGCAAGGTTTTAGTAGTGGGGAGGCTACAGGGATGGCTTCTGTGAGAAGCTTCTAGAAGCTTCCCCCACGTCTGATAGAGCCAATGCCAGCCGGCTTGAAGACAGACCCACTTCTGTCCAAGGCTGAGCTCAACAGCAAATTTGGAAGCACCTCTGTGATAACATACTTAAGAGGACAAAAGGTTGCTGCACAACTGCAACTGCAGCTGAGGAGAGGAGTGAAAATATGTGAGAGAAACAACATCTTCACTGTAGACACTGAGGTCAGTGAAGAAGGAAGGGGAGGAGGTGCTCCAGTCACCAGAGCAGAGACTCCCGTGGTGGAACCCATGGTGAGGCAGACTGTCCCCCTGCATCCCATGGAGGTCCACGGTGGAGCAGATAGATAGCCACCTGCAGCCCATGGAGGACGCCACACCGGAGCAGGTGGAAGGCCGAAGGAGGCTGTGACCCCACAGGAAACCCACACTGGAACAGGCTCCTGTCAGGACCTGTGGACCACTGGAGTGAGGAGCCCATGCTTAAGCAGGTTTGCTGGCAGGACTTGTGACCCCATGGGGGACCTATGCTGGAGCCCTCTGTTCCTGAAGGACTGCACCCCATGCGAAAGGGACCCACACTGGAGCAGTTCATGAACAAATGCAGCCCGTGGGAAGGATCAATGTTGGAGAAGTTTGTGGAGAACTATCTCCCATGGGAGGGACCCATGCTGGAGCAGGGGAAGAGAGTGAGGAGTCCTCCTCCTGAGGAGGAAGGAGCGGCTAAGACGTGTGATGGACTGACCACAACCCCCATTCCCTGTCCACCTGTGCCACTCTCAACTTCACTGGGAGTGAAGTTAAGCTTGGGAAGAAGGGAGGGGTGGGGAGAAGGTGTTTTTAAGATTTGGTTTTCTCATTCTCCTACTCTGATTTGATTGGATTAAACTAATTTCCCCAAGTCAAGTCTGTTTTGCCTGTGATGGTAATTGGTAGGAGATCTCTCCCTGTCTTTATCCTGACCACGAGCCTTTAATTATATTTTCTCTCCTCTGTCCAGCTGAGGAGGGGGAGTGATAAAGCAGCTTTGATGGACAGCTGGTGTCCAGCCAGGGTCAACCCCACACAATTAGTCAGACAGAGAATCCACGAAGAAAAATAAATTAGCAAAAAGTAATAAAATCATGATGCCTGTGTAAAGGATTTGAAGTCAGGCTGTCTCAGAGGCTGATACTGAAGTCCAGAAGGTAGGACAATCAGTTCCTGGTGCAGTTCACCACAAGATGCCATTGAATGACAACTACAAGGTGGAGCATCTTCTCAGGTAGAACTGTTTTTTAATCAAAAAAACTGCCTCACTGGTATTAACTGAATTTTATTGTTGGTGGATTTGTTTTCACCTTACATCCTTTTACACTAGGACTAAAGCATTTGGAAAGTCAACATTACTAACTTTGCTCTGCAGCATCTCTTCTGAGGCAGTGAATCGAACTTCCACAGCTGTGAATAGGGCATCTTCCCCCAGAGCTAAATTCGCATAACAAAAGTAAATTAAAATAAAATATGGAGTTAATAACTTCTGTGAGGAAATATAAAAAAGTTTCCCAACAGTAAAGTAATAGTGGACATGAACAAGGAAGAGCAGACTATGGCTGGTTTGGGTACTTAGAAATCTTACTTTGTGTTTTGATTTACGCTGAAGAATTTCCTTCAGTGGTGAAGCAGATGTATTACTAAGGACTTCAGTGAAGTTGTTCCTATTGTTGCGCTGTTAATTCAGCTCCATGTAATATTTATAGCATGCCTCTGGTTTTACTGGGGGTGGTAAAAAGCCTTTGGTGGTTCTGCTGTGCCATATGTGTAATAAGTAAAGATGACTGAAACAAAGGATGTACATCAACACATTGAATTTTATCCTTTTCTGGGCTGTAGACTAGTTATCCCAAGCTTTAAAGTCACCAGTGTGATGATTATGCCTATTGATGATGTAATGGAAGAATTTACTATCTCTTCATCCAAAAGAAACTCTTCTAAGCTAAAGACAGAAAATCACTGTTTTATAAAGCAAAAAATAAAACAAGAGCAAATTATATTGTCTCCTGCTATTCTTGTTTTCCTGAATTAAAAAGGTGGTCCCCAGAATTAGGAGATAGTTCCTTTGAGTG
The DNA here is from genome assembly GCF_028500815.1 of Rissa tridactyla. Lineage (NCBI taxonomy): Eukaryota > Metazoa > Chordata > Aves > Charadriiformes > Laridae > Rissa > Rissa tridactyla. Next base: position 82,131,353 of record NC_071467.1, on the reverse strand, counting down.
GTGACCTCATCAGTTTTAATTCTGAAAGAGGTAGGTGATTAAAGTGACATCACCACACAAAAACACTATTGCAGTCCAAGAGCCACAGTGCTGGAACAGAGAGTCAGAAAAGCGATGCATAACATCTTGATCATTTTTAAGGTCTTTTATATGGTCCCCTGTGTTTTTAGTGCTTCCAATTGATTCCAGTGAGATTTATCATGGAGTAAGGATCTATAAAATACAGTTACCAGTATCACGGTCTAGGTACTATAGATTAAAACTTGACTGTGAGCGGACGTGTACAAATTCTCATAGATGAGAAACTGAGTGCAGTGACACTCTGCCTCCTTGTCTCACCTTTTCCACGCGGGGACCCTGTGCAAGGGCATGCCACAGTAACAGTCTTAATTTCCTGGTTTAGCAATTAGAAAGAGTCGATCATAAGATAAGGATCAATTTCTTTCAGTCAGCCGCTGAGGACAATCTACGAATTTGGGGTGTAGAAAAGTAGAACACTTGTCAAGAAGGTGATTTTTAAAATATTTATGTTTGGAAAGTGCTATTTTCTTGTGTAGAAAGCTGGAAAACTGATTTTGAAATGTATAAACACATGCATTAGATCAAGTAAGGCCAGTCTTGATCTTGCTTTCATGTGCAATAATAAACACAGCCATTCCCATCTGATTCTCTCTCTTCAGTTAAGAAAAGGTGAATACCAACTACAGGCTTAAGAAGTGCTTTCACCTCTCAAGATGGACCTCCAAGAAGATGAGGGCTACATAAAATTGTTTCCTAACAAAAAAGTTCACCAAACAAGCAAGAGATTGTGCTTCTTCTGAACATGGGAAGCCAAAAAAGAAGCCACTAAGCTGGGACTCTGCAACCATCCCTCACTAACTACCTGATCCGATTTAAAGCCTAGTTATTGCTTAGTGCTAACTTCTAGTGGAAGAAAGGCCAAGGTATCTGAAAGACAACTGCACTTTCCTGGAACCCACTGGGACACGTGACATTTAACAGTGTTGTGGGCATTTGGCACAAGGAATGCAAGGCAGAACATTTTCAGTAGTTGGATCTAAAGATCAGAAATCTCTTCCTGACCCAGAGGAGACCTGGAATAAGTCTGTCCAGCACACCAGTTAACTGTCCCTAAAAGGCTTTTAACCAAAGTGATGATAAGAAATCAGTACCAGAGAATAAGGAAATGTCAGCCACCTGAAAAAAGGAAGGAAAATAAACACTAAGTCAAACTGGAGATGAAGCAGCGTTTTCTGCAATCCATAAGCACAGAAACAGTAGATCTCCAGAAGGAAATAAATTAGAAATTCTGATAGAGTTATTACTTGTGATAGCACATGGCATGCCTGGTTTGTTGCTTATTTAATTAGGGCTCTAGATGGGCATTATTTTACACAAAATAAAAAGAAAATAATTTGGAATATTTATAAAAAACATGTAAATGAATAATTCACCTCAGCCCATCAGGTTCAGCAGTGTCCACTTACCTGAAAAAGAATAGAGGTAAGAAAATGTCAAAACTTAATGCTTTTATGCAGCTTCTTCCATAATTCAGTCTACTCTTCCTTCAATGTCAAAACAGAAACATACTAGATTCTTGAACAGAAACTATGAATTGATTTCACAAGATTTTGTGGGGCTTTGGCGTATAGATTGTGATCTCCAATTTCAATAACAAGTTTCTACATTAAGTGAAATCACAATACCCGTATTAGCCCATCCAGCATAAGGCAGATTTATAATACATGTCTAGCCAGAAACCGCTCAATTCTTTTGCTGGAAATGCAGCCAAGCTGAATATAATTCCACTGTTAAAAATCATGGTTAATAAGGGTCTTTGTTTCTTCATGTATTCCACGTGCTTAGTGTTACTGTGCTCTCCTCTGCCTGGTGTAAATTGCACTTTCCCTCAAAACAGGAACTTCTGCACTCTCTCTATTTTTTCCCCAGCAATTTGAGTGTTTCTGCAGCAGTAACCTAGGCAACAGCAAGGATTTTTCCTCCCACTTTTCTAAATTGTCCACCTTATCATTAAGACTAAATCTCACAGAAATTGCCTGCTCACTAGACAAGGGACTGAATCTTCATCTTTGATATGATAACAATTCAAGCATGAGTGAAGGTGGCATGCAAAGGCAAGATTAATCCATGCTATATGTTCTACCAAAGGGAGTTTTCTTTTACCTACAATCCCAGCCCATCATCTGTGATAACCTTGAGCGGGTTAGAGAGATGTGCAAACATGCTCATACCTTAAGCACAAATGATAATGTTTTTAACTACTTTGATCCACTGATTTCCAAGTGTTCTGTAAATATCAGTTACAGCCTGACTCTCAGATAAGCAGTGAGCACACTTCTGTCTGACAGTTCCTCCCTGATTTCAGAGCAATCTTAGCCCAAATACGAAGAGCACATTCAAACCTATTTCCATTATCTGTCTACCAAAATCAGGAAACTGGGCTTCAAGAAAGTGTACTGTGGTAACTCTGCATGAAAGTCAGAACAACAGATTGTTGCCAAATTCAGTAATGTAACCTAGGACACCTTTAGATTCATCTATTAGCAGAACTAAATAGAGTCTGCACTGTGTAAGATTCAGACAATGTTTACACATAATACTTTAGACTTTTTAACCTTTTCGTTTATTTGGTTGTTGGGTTTTTCTAAATTTGAATTTGGAAAGCCTTGTCCTAAACATACCGTCACGTTCCACTTCACTGTGTTTTGGAATTTAACTGATTGCAGCAGGATTATAGTGACAGCTGACAGGAGGATGCAAACCAGCACCTCTGCTTTGCAAATAGCTTGGAAGTGGACCTACAGTTCTGAGGATTTGGGGAAGCTGGCCAGTAATTGCTAAGCTTTTTATTACAAGAGGATGTCTTTTTAAAAATGATGGAAAGGATACAAGCTTTCATGAATTGCTCCCAATGCATAAGGTAAACGCATTTGTCTCTCTATATTTAGCAAGTAAGATGCAAGCCTTTCTTTCTCAATCAATGTTTGCAAATCCTAATCAAGCTGATAGCAGATTTATAGATGTCATGTCATATATTCCTAGAAGATGGCACACCAAGGAATAGGCTTACGTCTATATTTTCAGTGGGATGATGCAGTAGTGCTAAGCATATTAAGTTTGCGCGACTGTGGCCAGGAATTTGGCAGAACAATCAAAATTTATATTCTATAAATCACAGAAGGATGAAGAACCTACTGGAGACAAATAAAGTTCCTTCGACAAGATTTTGTGTGTTAAGCCCAACTCTCAACAACAAATCATACCTATATTGAGCAAAACACTGAAATATCTACAGATATAGGAGGTGAAATCTAACACGATGTAAAAAAGTCAGTAAAGAACTATAAGCTAAAGTTATGACCCATATTTTTAGATAAAAAGGACTTTTTAAAACCATTTACTTACATGCTTTGCAAATATTCAGAATCACTTAGGCCAAGAGCTGGTAAGCATTCTTATAGTGCGTGCCTTCCATCAGAATTCCTTGTTCCATACAGCACATTTGTCATGCAGCAGAGCATTTCGTTTTTTACGTAGTTCATCTGTAAGAATAACCCTTCTGATTTACTAATCATACACTTTGAAGTTACAGATATGATCCATGCCAAGGACCTACTCAGATGTGGCAAGTTGCACAGATATTTAAATCTGCCTGTGGTTGTATCTGCATGCCATTGTTAAGCCTATACGTATCATTAATCAAATCATGCAACAATGGGAACAGATTTTCAAAACAGCTCAACATTTTTAAACAAGGCCAGAGTTTTAAAGAGATCTCAATTATTCCCACTGTGAGATTTTGAGCCAGATTATGAAAAATCTTATAGTACAGTAGGACCCTTGTAAAGCTCTAACCACTCACTTCAGACCCTTGGTAGCTGCTAAGGTCCTCCTTGAAAACCTGGCACAAAAGTGAAGACTGATCACTTCTGAAATTCTATCCTGTAAGAACAAGCATTCTTTAATCCAGCAGACTAAGATGTATTGAATACGCTATGACCTAATACCAGCTCCTTTTGCAAAATATTATCAGGGAAAGAACATCCTGGCAATATCATCTGATATAAAAATCACTTGATATCTGCAATGCTAAAACTACATAGAACCACAATGCATCTGGATCAAACGCTCTTTACAGACATGGACAAACATTTTGGGGTGTATTCTGCGAAATTATGTAAATGTCTTAAATCATTAAATATATTACTGCTTCTACAAAGTGATTTTGAATAAATGTTTATAGAATTTTTTTTCCATTTGTTTGTTTGATGGGCTTTCTTCACTTGAAATAGCTTCCATCCCAGAATGTAATTTGAGTCAGATGCTGAAATTTCATGTCTAGTTTCATTTTTGGATTATCATTTCATATTCAGCTTGTTTTAGGGAGTACTTTGGAGATTTTTTGAGCCAAGCACTTGAAAATATTTTCATTTGTGCAATATTTGAAAGCTCCCTCAGCTGCAAGAAAAAGAAGGAATAAACCCCTTTTTTCTTTTTAAAATTCCTCATCCTTAAACAACGGCTTTGCCCTTTCAGATGCTATTTCAGACTTTTTGGGCTATGCTACCACATACTGAAAATATTATTTGAATTCCAGCCTTAAATGAAACATAATCTTTCAAAGGCATAAAAGTCACCCTTGTTGATTGTGTGAACACTTGTATTTTTTAAAGGAGACACAAAATATTTCTCTATCTCAAAAGCAAGAAAAATACATATCACAAAAATCTCCCTTATACTCCCTATACTAATCTCCCTGTACCCAGAAACCTCCACTTTGATTGGCTATTACTCTTCTTATTGTTTTATTTATTAAACAAGTTAAAAATCTGATGCTAAGATCAATGATGAACAACTATAGTCATGTGAAAGTACAGACCAGTCATAAGACTATTATTTATTAAGGAGAAATGCATTCTTTGATAAAAGCCCTTAAGTATGGTGCAGTATGTATTGCTACATTATACTAGCTAGAGTTTTAAATCATAACATCTCTGCCTCATGACATACAGGAAAAAAAAACATTTCTTTGATCAATAGATAGATAGAGATGCAACTCCCTTTTTTAATACGCAAAGAGATGTTTCTCTTTTTAAAATATGCTTCTTGCCATATGGGATCAACAAGAGGGATACAAAGGCAGAAAGGAATAAAAATAGTTTTAAAGTTCATTCATTCATGAAGCAAACTAGGATTACAGTTACCCTCTTTTCCTCTTTTTTCTTTTAAATACATTTATTGCTGATGGAATGAAACAGACTGACAGAACATAAGCTAGAATTCCATAGTCATCCATGGCATAGGCAATTCAAACTTGATTCCATTGTTCAAACAACGTGCATCAACCTTATCCTTAGGGAACTGTCTCTGAGGTAAAAGAGTAAATGAAAGCTTCTGTTTCAATCAGTGGCCTCTTAGGTTGGCAATAGCCGTAGCAATTTGATTCCATAAAGTCTGCAACCTATGGTCTTATAGAATGATGTTCAAGCAATTCAACTTTGTACTCCTCACCCTCTTCGACTACGTTATGACTGATATCTCAAACTACATGTAAACATGGCTCTTAAATCCTTGTGTGACACCCATCTAAATCACTACTTATGAAGATGATGGCACTGGTTACCGCTCTGGAAATATTTCAGCTCACTGGTTTCCATTTCAGAGAGTCGAGACTTTGGGAATCTGTTCTCATGATTGATTTGTAGGGTCCCTAAAGCATAGGGCTATAAGCATCAGCACAATTTGACTCAACAAGGAGTAAAATGCAGTGAGATTAATCCACTCTTCCATATAGACTAAAGGAGCAGGAAAGAGAGGACAGGAATTGTCTCCCATTCTAAGCTGGAAAATTTCTGAGTACTCAGAGCTGCTTTTTCTTTGCTAGAGATTCTTTTGAAATTCTAAGATGATCTGTATTTTGATTCTGTATCTAGGCTCTTAATTTCTATTTCCCTCCACTTCTCTTTTGAAGGAGAACAGTCCAGGTAGTTCCCTCTGTCTTAGTACTACCCAAGAAAGATGCTAAAAATAAGGTGCAACTTAATGCCTAAACACAAGTTGAGCATCAGTGATGATCATGAAAGTAGCGTTCATCAACCCATTGTTTCTCTTGACCATTGTGTATAAAAGCACTTTACACTGATTGAGCTTCATACTTAGCAGGTTACTCAAAGATCTAGCATAAGCCAAACTCTGAAGCTGTCATAGCAGGACCCTCAAGATCCCCTTTTCCCTGGCTTGCTAGACACCCCCACTACAGAAAATATTCTGAATACATTTTAATTAGATAAAGCCTGCTCAGATTTGAAAGTGTGCTCAGTTGGGCACTAAAGTGTACAGATCTCCTTCATAACTAGCCAAGATACTCATGAAGAATGTTAAATACTTGTTTCCAGCCAGGCAGAAAAGACCTTAATACTTAGGGTTTTCTAACCATCACATTTTTCTAAGTTGGGACTTTCCTCTGAGATCTTTCCTCTTCTTCTTGTTCCTCTCCACTCTTTGTGATAGGGAAATAGTACTGAGACAGATGCAAAACAGAACTTCTCTGTTGGTAACCTCGTTCCAGTTATACTTTGAGGCTCACAGTCTCTCCTCAGCAGATATTTGTCCATCTGAATACAATTCCACCTGAAACTGACTTTCCTTGTTGTGAACTGCTGCACTAAAACTTGTCCTTTGTCTTGAATTTCATAACTTTTGTTCCTCACAGGACTTCTTTACAAGTCTAAAGCCTCCGTTCACTGAGGGGTGAAGAGCATCAGATGGGCTATGGAAAAACTGCACTGCTCATGGAGCAGTGCTTGGGTATTCTCACAACCCGGAGTCTGGATAACTGATTTTTCTGCAGTGCTACCAGAAGTGTACTTGAAAAACAAAATTATTTTGTCATGGGAGGATAAAGGAAACAGGAGAAAAAAATAAAAATAGAAATTTTGCAGAATAGGGACTGAAAGTTCCAGTCCTGAGACATTAAAATGCCAAAACAGGAACATTAACAAGACAGTACTTGCATCCAGTTGACTGTCACAGGAGCCAGGTGGCTGTGTGTGTGGTAAAAGTTATTTTCTTTTCTGATTTTTTTTCCTCCAAATGAAAAATATTTGACATTCCTTGTTTAAAAGGGATTGGGGAACCACTACAAGTTGAAAAGGTCTTGAGTTTCACAAGACAAAAAACATGTAATCTGAACTTCCTCAACCCACTGGATTCTTCATCTCCAAAGTAATTGGAACATAAACAGCCCCAGAAGTCCAGCAGTTTAGGAAAGGAAAACTACTCATTTCATTCTGAGTAGAAAGCCATGTTGCGTATATGAAATAAATTAGAATAAAAGTGCCAGGACCTCAAATTTGAAGGCAAGAGAAAAAAACTATTCACTTCAAGGGGAACAGGAGGCTATTTTTTTAGGCAGAAAAGAAAGTCAAAGTAGATTACTACAGACTTACCCTCAGCTAGAGTAAATCGAGAACTAAAAATGATGCAAAAAAACAGACGTAAAGCTGAAAAAAATGCTGTAAAGTATATATATTGTGAATACCCTCAGTGCAATAATTAACCAGAGTAGTATGAATTTCAGCCTTTTTTATTATTTGCACATTAAAGTGACCTAAGAAAAAATATATTTTCTGAATAGTAGCTTTTTTTTTTTTCTCTCTTTCTAATATTGCAAGTTAGGTCCAAAAGCAAACATTTTAACTTTTTAAAGCAGTGACGACTGAAAAGTAAGAGGTTTAAGAAATACATACTTTCACACTACCTTTGAGTATAAGACTGTTTCTGGTGATACAATTGCCAATGGCAGGAAATCGGTCTACAGCAATTTAAACATGAGGTTCTGATTTTGCAGTAAAAGTTGTGTGAATATAGGTGGCAGTCATATATAATTTCCTAAAGGAGTGGTCCACCACTCAACCTAAAAATTCAGGTTTTAGTTTGTTCTGCTTAGCATGAAGCCACATTTGAATTCAGCATTGTATGTGGATGTGTAAATACAATGCTGTAAGAAAGAAAAAAATATTTATGCCTGGTTTAGAAATTGGAAAATTGCTTCACTTAAAAGAATCAAATTAAAATTATCAGACCACATGCACAGATGATGAATGAAGATTCAACCGCAGTGATCTTGGCAGGATTGCAAGTGTCCAGCACAATCTGTTATATGGCTATTTGCCATTTATGTTTTATAGGTCAACAAGACATAAGGAATAAAGGAGAAGATAATTTTATTAAGTAGCAACCATTCTCCTATGGAAGCACCTGGCTTTGCAGGCAAACTATCAATCATTGCAAGATAGATTGTGACTTTCAGAAGTGAAATAGGAAAGTCAGCAGGGGATGAGCCAGCCAGAAGAGATTTACTTTTTGGTTTAGAAAGATATTCACAGCTCAAATACTTGTAACTTAAAAACAACAAAAGCTCCTTTATTTCTTTCTAGCATCCAAAACAGGTGTTACCTCCCTTCTTATATGCTTCGTACAGTTCACTCTTTTTTCTCATGGTGGGGAAAGCCCAGAATAAACAGAAATTTCAAAGTAGCAGGGGGTTTGTTTAACCCAGGCTGTGCCATGTGATGTAATAATTCTCCTGGAAAAAAAGAATTTAAAACTTAAAATAAGGTAGAAAAAAATATTGAAAGGAGTGTAAGAATTTAATGAAACGGATACAAATCAGAAGAGAGGAAAACATTTTGATCTGTTACTTTGGTCTGATTGTATCTCACATTCAGTTGTCATGCCTCAGGGACAGGATGCCATCCAGAGGGACCTGGACAAACTCAAGAAGTGGGCTAATGTGAACTTCATGAGGCTTAACAAGACCAAGTGCAAGGTCCTGCACCTGGGTTGGGGCAACCCCCAGTATCATTACAGGCTGGGGGATGAAATGATTCAGAGCAGCCCTGCCGAGAATGATTTGGGGGACTTGGGCTGGCAATGTGCGTTCACAGCCCAGAAGGCCAACCGTATCCTGGGCTGCATCAAAAGAAACGTGGCCAGCAGGTCAAGGGAGGTGACTCTGCCCCTCTACCACACTCTGGTGAGACCCCACATGGAGTACTGCATCCAGCTCTGGGGCCTCCAACAGAAGAAGGACATGGATCTGCTGGAGCAGGTCCAAAGGAGGGCCACAAAAATGACCGGGGGCCTGGAACACCTCTTTTATGAGGACAGGCTGAGAAACTTGGGGTTGTTTAGCCTCAAGAAGAGAAGGCTCCAGGGAGACCTTATTGTGGCCTTTCAGTACTTCAAGGGGGCCTATAAGAAAGATGGGGACAGACATTTTAGTAGGGTTTGTTGTGACAGGACAAGGGGTAAAGGTTTTAAACTGAAAGAGGGTAGATTTAGACTGGATATAAGAAAGAAATTTTTTACAATGAGGGTGGTGAAACACTGGAACAAATTGTCCTGAGAGGCGGTAGATGCCCCATCACTGGAAACATTCAAGGTCAGGTTGGACGGGGCTCTGAGCAACCTGATCTACTTGAAGAAGTCTCTGCTCATTGCAGGGGGGATTGAGTAGACCTTTAAGGGTCCCTTCCAACCCAAACTATTTTATGATTCTATGATTCTATGATTCAGATCTCACTTTACTTTCAAGCTTCACAATTCAGACTATTTCTAAAGCAATATTTCATTTTGTTCCCTGAAATGCATTACCTATGTTCTCATGTGCACAAAACAGGAAGAGACTAGAGTACAAATGAAACTAGGGAAAAAATTTAGGCCTGCTGCCTTTTCTTGTCATTCTAAATGAGTTACCCAATGTTTAACATTTCTCTCTTGAAATATATTGCATCTAGATGTATTGTAATCATTATGTAATCATTTTTTTTTCCTAATATGTGATTGTAAATTTATACTTCTCAGTTGGCTTGAATTTCATCCATTTTCCTGTTTCTAGTCAGAGAAGAGAAACATAGACACCTAAAAAGTGATACAAAGGGTTTAAATAAGGCAGTTAGGAAGGTACTTAGAGCCTGACAAGGGAAAACATTAAGCTCATGATTTTAGGGGGAATTTTGACATTCTATAAATTGTATAAGACCCTTCATCAGATGTCACTTTTATAAATGTTTGATAGCAGTAAACATAATTTAATAAGATGTCACTTCATCTACATATTTATTAATTTATTTGTTATCTAAAGGAAAATATCTCCTGTCCTCTAAAATCAACGGTTGTCTAAAGCTGCAAAAAGCATGTGAGTTCCTCAGCCAAAAACCACATCCTGTATGTTTCAGAAGATGTGATAGATGACTGTTAATAAACTGGAAAGCACTGAAATACAGATTAAACTGTAGCTAAGATACAGTGTTAACAATAACAATTAGAGCCATAATTGGAGGAAGCAGGTAAGACACTTGGAATTGTCAAAAAATGTGAAGTGGGAAAAATGTATAAATTATTTCTAATCTTGTACTAAATGCTACATGCATCTGTTGCTGGTGTTGGAACAACACAGTGGAATATTAATTTTATAAAGCAAACACACATATTGATCTTTCTATGTAATTAGAACTTTAAGAAGTCTGTTATTTGGAAGAACCTGAGGTCCAAGCCCAAACAGCATCCTGAATTTATGGTGCAGGAGAAATAAATCATTAGGCTGCCTCGTGTCTCATTATCTGGGATACTGAGTAGGTTCCACTTATGGTGGGTCCCTCTATCATGATGTTTGAAAGACAAAACTCTCAAAGACCAGGGATTTCACCAGAATATAATACCACAGTATGCAGGGGAAAAGCAAATTAAAACAAAAATATCTTCTTACATATATTAAGGCATAGATATTAAATATGCCTCTTAAAGTACATCTGCAGGAACCTAGAGACACGCATGCTTGCCAGCCTGCATGACATCTGGATGAGAGTTAATACAGCTTCATGGCTTTTGGTGTAGTGATAAACTACTTCTCAGCAAGGCCTGACATGCTTTTCAAGCTAGAGTTGGCAGGAGCAGGGCATGCAGAGCTTGTTCATTTCCATCTGTGCCTGCCAGCATAGGCACTCTCTTCATAGGCACTTCTTTCTACCTTCTTTTGAGATCAGTAAGACTAAAGCATCCTTGAGTACCTACTGGATTTCAGCACCCAGTCGGAGGCCTCAGCATCGCAATAGCAACAAACCTATGAAGATAAAACAGGCAAATAGCCATAGGAACAAAGTTTTAGAGAGGTTTTTCCTTTCTATCCAAAACAGCATTGTTCACTCGACAGTTTTTGGCAACCAGTCTCTAGCCTTGGCAAGGAGGCTTTATACTGACAGCTTCAGCTTACGTGAACCTCATGTACCTGCCAAAAGCTTTTAGGCAAAGACCTAGATTTGCATTGCTTTAAATATAATATGTAACCCTAGGATTTTACATATATTTTCTTAGTTTACATCAATCTGAAAAAGGGAAGAAGAAGAGAAAATTATATCAAACCAAATAAAAAGAGGAGCAGTGTGAGACTCCAGTATTTTCTGAGGTCAGACCGAGATCCCAGAAGACTTTTACGTGTCTTTTTTCTCACATATAACTTTGTGAGACACCCCTAAAAATCTTCCCCATACAGACTTTTCCAACCCAGATCAGACAACTGGATATCATTGCTAGAAAGTTTTCATATCTCTGCTTCGTTTCTTCATCAGTATAAGACACTACAAGAAGTATTTTTTCTCTATATAAGGGAGAAGAAGCAAGAGAAGAGAAACAGAGTCTACAGGACCATGACTATTCCCCAGGAAAAAAAAAAAAAAGGCAGCTTGAAATGCTGTGAGACTTCAGGTAGCAAGAGGGCAAAGCTAAAAATCCAATAGTCAAAGAAAAGATAAGCTTATTTCATATTAACTCATTAGCTGTGAGGTATCCTGTTGTGAACGGAAAGATCTCTCTGAACCTGAGGTGAATGGAGTTACAGCTGTTATATGCACTGTGTAAGATAGGAAGCTGTGAATGCGCTCTTCTTCTTGTCTTGATCAAAAGGTGGAGGACTGGCTAATGATGAGCAGGACACCAACCTGAATATGATTTTGCCAACTGTGTGTCCTCCTGAGCAGGCAGAGACAGAAGACTGTGGTCAAGCCTTTACTGCAGAGCAAGCAGGGTGCCAAAATACAAGCTAACTGCAAAGCCTAAAGCAACGCTGGTACAGCCATACTGTTCTCCAGACCCGAGCACCTGCCTTTATACAGCCCTCCATTATACTCTGGAAAGGTGCCTACATGGATATGATGAAAGTATCTGAGCTAATTAGCTTGAATTACAGCTTAGATATACTGGTGCGCAACAAGGATTCTTAGAGCTTTCCTTCAGTCAATGCATGCCTAGTGCTCTGCCCCCTCGAGTGTTACCTGTAGGATTTATGTTTTGGGACTGATGTTTCTAGAGCATGTTTGAGTAAGAGGGAGAGGAAGAGAATAGGTTCTTTTTTTCTCAATAAATCTTGTCTCAGGTTTACAGTAGAAAAAAAGTTCTTGCTGAAAGCTACAGCATGGTGCTATTATTCTTCCTTATAGCATCAGTTTAATGACATTATTTTATATGTTTTAGGCAATTTTCCCTTTGCCACAGACTGTGACAGAATGAAAATGTAATCACCATTCAGTTGGTAGTGTCTAAAATGAAAGAGACTTCTGAAGCTCATAATTCGCAGATTTCAAAGTTCATAATAATAAAGGCTAATTCCTGTTGCTGCAGAAATAGAATGAACTTTCCACATTTTAAAAAAAAGTCTCCAGCTCTATGAGGAACTGTCCAAAAGCTGCAAGTTCCTTAAAAGCAATAGAGCTCAATGCCTAAAACTCTAACATAGAAGCAGAAGTAAAATGAGCTGATGCTTATCTGTCCCACAGCAGCTCTCATCACGTGCTTATTTCCAATTTTTTAAATGAAGAGGAATGCAAATTAGTTCTTTTAAGCCATGATTATCACTTCATCTATTACAAGGTAAAATTTCCTTCCCTCTGTACTGTAGCTCTCCTGTATTTGCTTAGTTAGCTAGGAGCCAGACTTGATTTGTTTGGGGTTTTTTTAACTGGGAGGAGGCATTATCTCAAATAATTTCGTTGTGTGGTATAGGCCAACATCTGGAACGTGCAAATGTCAGACGCAGGCACATTTCTAGTCAGTACCTCTGCTGTGGTAACATAGATTTTTTCACAATTCACATCTATAGCTATTGTTCACACTAAGTAAAGTTTTGCATCGGCCTCTACCTCTAGCTGGTCAATGTTCCTTACCAAAACAAAGTTCACTGACCCATAGCAGATGGAGATCTTTAATATAAGAGTTCATTTCATATGCTGTTAACTGCCTAAATATTAAAGGCAGTTAAGCTCCTCATTTAAGCTCCACATCAAAACTCTAAAGGTCTCTCTCGTCATTGGAAGACGGAGGGCAATTCATACCATCTTAAAATAGGTAGACTGAGTCTTCTTTCAGAAGTGCCTTTTTTTCTTGACTAGGGAGGGATCACAGTCAACATACAGAATTTTTAAAGGGTACGTTAACAAGTAGTTCCCAGTGAAAACACAGCTTTCAGTCTGTTTTCTTAGGAGATTCTTCTGAACAACCCAGTTACTCTTGCTTGTACTTAGCACAGGATTATGTAAATATAATTTGTCTATTGTTTTACTGAACTGCGTTGGTGTATGGCTGGGCAAACAGTTCAGGAAGAGAGAGCCAAGCCCACTTGAACACAACAAATGCAAATAAGATGCTTCAAACTGAAGTTGAACACTTACCCGTTTAACTCCTTCCAGATAAAACCACAGAAACCATGGGGAGGAAAGAGCTTTAACATGCAGCGCAACACAAAGGACCACAGGAACCCTCTAAAGCTACTTAAAGTTCTTTCAAAAGGAACAAAATCTGTTTGAAGAAAATACCTCCTGAAATATTTCTAAAGCCCTTCAAATATTTGTTATTATACTTTGTACAGTCTTACCTAAGTTCAAGAAACGGCTGATAGAAGTCTGCAACTATAAACACGGGTATCTTAGGTGAATCCAGGTAGAAATATTGCCCTTTCATCAGAGTGCAATGAGCACAAGCTGTCTGGAAAAAAAGATTTCACTCTAGCTCTGTTCAGGTGTCAGCTGCAAATTATGTGAGGCACCTGCACAGAGGGGGAAATGCACGAGTAATTGCTAGACAAGTGTGTATGTCCGTGTTAAAGAATGTCTAAACTAGTGCTGCACCTTTGATTTTGTTGAAAACTGTGTTGCTGTTCTACTCTGGCAAGCTACAGTGAAGGAATTGTACTGCTTAGCTCCAAGATTATTGTTTGCTTTTGAGCTTTTCTCTGCTTTTCACTTTTCTACAAAACTAGAAAGTACATTTCGCGTACAAATATAAATGCAGGTTGTCAACATAAAGGAGCTGAAGGTTTCTGGTAGGAGAACATATATCAGGCACTCAGCCCCTTTTAAGTGTCCTGGAGCACTGCAACACTTAACTCCAACACAACTAGCATGACATTAAGTTAACATTTTAATCCAAGATTATTTTGATTTGACTTGCTGAAGCCACGGCTAATGTTTCAAAATTCTTCAAAACAACAACATTAATGAAGAGAGCAGTCTTAATTTTGAATGTGACAAAAATAACTCCACTTGGTGGGGAGTGGGGAGGCGGGGTGTGACAAAACACGACAAGGTTGCACTTATATCTATTCTGATTTTATCAACAGGCATATCTATAGATGTATGAGTTTGGATGTAATAGCTAACCAACAGTTTCCAAGCAAATTTTTTCTTTACGAATAATAAAATGTGATTTGTTCTTTTATTCACTAAGTAGATAAATTACTACTCACTGCTAAAATAGAATGATATATTACCCTTTGGAAGCCCGTACATAAATTGTACAGTTTCATATCATGTATAAATTTGAGTGAAGATGACATGGTCCTCTGGACTGCCATTTTACATCTGAGGTGCCTTTCTGCGCTAGTATCATTGCATTGATTACCTGGTTTCTGAATGAAGCAAGTGATCTTTCAGGAGAAACAAACCTACATTCATAAATCTTCATAATATTCCTTGCTACTAGAAGCTATATTCTTATTTCTGCTACGATGGTATAAAGCTAGAATGATTCCTCTGACTTCAGTACAGTTGCATTAGACTTAATGTGGTATTTCTGAGCAAGGAAATTCATAATAAAAGCTTTAGAGACAGCCTAAAAAGTTTATAGACAGAAAAGAACTTAGAGAAGACACTTGGCTGATTACAGTTTAAAATTAAATAATACTTTAAAAGACAGCTATTACACTTGTTACTCTGGTTATGGCAAGAATCTGTTAGAATTATGAAAGAATCTCAGGAATACGGTCTCTCTTGCAAGGGAACATTTTTCCTTTAGCAACCTAACAAATGGCGTCTATCAGCTACTGCCAGCATCATTACATATCCTCCTGAAACTACATGATCTCATTGTAAAGAGTTTATATTTGGCACAAAAAGCATACAGGCTTCATGGTTCTGGTCCCTGTTCTGTCGCTGCATTTTATTCAATGACACCTTCACATATACAAGGCATCCTTCCATCCAGAAGCATAAACCAAGACTGGATTAGTCGTTGCTCATTTAATCAGTGAATTGGCCATTGTAAATCCTGTTTTGGTCATTTAAGTTTTGCCAGTCACCAGTAAGTGAACAGATGCTTTAAAAGGCAGATGTGGCGATAACAAGAATCACTTCATCTAAGTTATAAATTATACTTGAATTGCTCATACAAACTAGCTATAAACTAAATTATTATTTAGTAATCTTGACCAGAATGAAAAAAGTAGATTCATCAAGGTCACAGAGCAAATATTAATAAGAGCAGAAATAGGCTAGAGCCCTGATGATTCAGTTATCTTTTCCCCCGGCAAAGGTGTTCATTTTGTCACAAGGCACAGCAAACAAGAGACTAAAACTCCAAGTACCTGGAAAAGAAAAATTAGTCTGGGCTCATTATCTGCTTGATACCTCTTGCATCATCCACTAATGACCATTGCTGTGTAAAGATCAAGCAAGAGAAAAGCCTAAAATCACTGCCTTGTAGAATCTGTGCCTTAACCAGCTATTTCCTCTCCAGAATAGAAGAACTTGTTCAGAACATATCAAAGAAATGAACATCCTTGTTAAGAGCTCCTTTTTTTTGATGCTATGATGTCCAAAACAGAACCTATCTTGCTTCTATATTGTCCTAATAAGCTCCCTGCAAACTTGTAAAATGTTCACAGGTACAAATGTGAGCAGACCAAGCTGTCAGGATGTTCTGGACTTGCCACAAATCCCCAGGTTGTTTGCTCACACATAGCAAGGCAGCTGACTGTATCTAAGGACAGACATTAAGGGGAATGTAGAGCCAGAACTTGAGTGTGCCTCTACAAATCCGCCATTCTAGTCCGAAATGGCAGAAAAAAAAAAAGGCAACAACATCCGCTAGGCAACAGGTGATTTGTAGACCACAGAATCTCTCACAGAACCAGAAGTTTTAACAAAAACATTAAAAGTGTCACTGACATACTTCCCCAATGTCTGCAAAAACACTAAACAATATGGCCTAGTTTGGTTACTTTTGAGTACTCCTATTCCTTGTAGTCTTCAGAGTTTGTTGTCTGTTAAAGAAGCAAATTAGTCATAGATTTTTATTGAAACAATATTGTTTAATCCTTACAGAAAAGAGCAGATGGTTTGGAAAGTACCTATCCATGGTGAAGATAAATATTTAGCTTAATGGTTCCTCTCATTTCTAGTTGTGAGACTTTGAGATTATGAATGGATTGAAAGCACATTTTTGGCCAACAATTTATGGCAACTTTTGGCATTTTACCTCTTGAACGTGTGAGCAGAAAAAAATATCAAAGGATAGCTGCCTTTTGACAACCATGATTGTAAGAGAAAAAAAGATACCTGCTTGATTTCTATTCATAATTGTGCCTCTGTATCATTTTCAGTGGCGCACCAAGCGAACAGATTTAGCCACAGCTTTCTCCCAGGAGTCTGTCAGCCTTTCTCTCAGGATTGGGCTGCTGACATTATAAATTATTCTGATGATCCTCTTTGATCATCTGGTTATGTAATGGGTGAGTACCTTGGAGGCCTCATTCAGATAAGGAACTGGCTGTGGGAGGGACCTTCTGCAGGTCGAGAATGTCTCACATACACTAACCACACAGCAGGGAAAAAGCTATGACAAAACTTCTTTCAATATGCCTTGAGCTTTCTACATATTTATATCACCTTGGGAATAGTAGGTGGTCTTCTTGCCTGAAACGTAGCACAGCGTGAGACTCCAGAGAAGAGAAAAGGAACTTATTTGTTCAAATAAAGTCAGCGGTCGTATTGCTGTTGTTCTCTCCAAGCCATTCTTTGATGTTTTCATGGCACAAAACCACAAAGAATAAACTCGACAGTCTTCCCAAATGGAACAACCTGCTACCCTGTCTTTCAGAGAAGTCTCTGAACAGCCATATGTGTCACAAATAAGCATCATTTTATATGCGTCACTTTGCCTTAGTTGTTAAAAAGAAAATTCCTCAAAACTAAGACATTAGTTTGTTTTTGGAATAAATACATGTGAAAAAAATCTTTTCTTTTTCTAATACATACAAGTTAACCAAGAGGTACAATAGAGAAAAAAAAAAAACGTACTAGCTAAGTTGAAAACCATATCAATGTTCTTAGAGCTCTTAAAATTTAATTAAGTTATACAAACTGGTATTTGCAAATACCTCACACTCAGAAAAAAACCCAAAAGGTTGTTCTTTTTAGTCCAAAGATCTTCTACATTAAAATCTGCCAAATACTCTTCTGTGTTAATTTAACATAAGTGTTTGTTTGCATACTTCCCATCAAGAAAGAAAGAATCCTGTGCACCAGTGTAGTCCCATATTGTTTTTTAACTTGTTTTCTTAACATTTCTGTGTCCTTAGAGATGACTGCAATATAGGGTGATAAGTTCAATGGCCAAATATAGCTGCAAAACTTTGAGGAGGCTCTTCCCCTTACAAAAGGATGACCTCCATATCTACCTTTCCTTTCTATGGATGTTCTGCTGAAACCACATTAATTAAAGATTTGACAACCAGTCTGCTGTGATATATGGTTTGTAAACTGTGTAACTCTTGCAATGGAAACCATGTAAAGCAGCAATTCTAGTTCAAAAAGTGAGCCAACATCTATCTACTCTCTAAGACAACAAGTAAGGTTTTGTATTTCTGCATATTGGACCGCTGTCTCACTTCTATTTGAATGGATGGCAGTATTGCCATCAAAAAGACTGGCCATTGGCTATTTCTGAGTAACAGAGCCTTTATACAGAAAAGATGATACTGATTATCAAGACTGACTTTCCTAATGAATCCCAAGAAGACAAAATTGGGAGGGAAGTTATTCAGGGAAATGCCCATTAACAACTGATTTTTTTCTAAATTAAGAACCTCAGAATTTAGCTTGTTAATGGTGGAGGTCATGCTTGGAAGGAATTATACGAGGAGATATGAAATTTTAATCATGTAGTACATCTTAAGGCAGGTCTAGCCTAAAACATAAGTAATTCCACTAAAATAATGACATTATACCTACATTACACTGTGTTAAAATAGGGCAACAGTAAGATCCTTAACCTAGTGACAGAAGATCTTTCTCTCCGCTGGAGATTAATGGCATTTCTGTTACACTCATGTTGCTTCTAGAGTAATGTTCTCTCTGGTGAAAGTGTGGGAATGATTGTTATAGCAACAGGTGTTAATGTTATAAATCATAAACTACTGAAGTCTAAGAAGTCAAGATAAAATTTTCAGCAAAAGCAGAGATCAAATGCATGAAATAACTTAAAGTCGTATTTAACCACGGGAAAAAAAGCTTGCTATGTGACTCTTTTTCTACATCATAGAATCACAGAATAATAGAATCATAGAATTGTTGGGTTGGAAGGGACCTTTAAAGGTCATCTAGTTCCAACCCCCCTGCCATGGGCAGGGACACCTCCCACTAGATCAGGTTGCTCAGAGCCCCATCCAGCCTGACCTTAAAAACTTCCAGGGATGGGGCTTCCACCACCTCTCTGGGCAACCTCTTCCAGTGTCTCACCACCCTCATGGTGAAGAACTTCTTCCTAACATGCAGTCTGAATGATCCCATCTCTAGTTTTAATCCATTCCCTCTAGTCCTACCATTACCTGACATCCTAAAAAGTCCCTCACCAGCTGTCTTGTAGACCCCCTTAAGATACTGGTAGGCCACTATAAGGTCTCCTCGGAGCCTTCTTTTCTCCAGACTGAGCAACCCCAACTCAGTCTGTCCTCATAGGAGAGGTGCTCCAGCCCTCTGATCATCCCTGTGGCCCTCCTCTGGACTTGTTCCAACACATCCATATCTCTTGTAGTAGGGGCTCCAGAATTAGATGCAGTACTCCAGGTGGATGAGCTTTGGTCAAGGGGCACCTATGAGTTTTTCAAATAAGTTGTCTTTTGTAAACTTGTCTTCTCAAGGAAATTGAATGTATCTTCCACATTTTTTGGCAAACAAGCCACCCAGAGGCGATGCTCAGAGACTAAACATTACTGAGTTCCTTAACAACAAGAAGCCAGGGATCTTCAAGACAGCAATGTCTGTGACTTTTCTGCACAAAGGACAATGGCAATATTCAAATAAGTCCTAGAGGGGGGAAATGTAGTGATTTATGCAAGCCAGCATTCATTTGAAGAAAGGAAGGAAGGGAAAGTGACTGAGCCGTAGGGCTCTGATAAACTCAAAAGACATAAACAGCAAAATAATTACAGAAAAGAGAAGAAAGGAGAAGAAGGGAAGGGAAGGGAAGGGAAAGGAAGGGAAGGGAAGGGAAGGGAAGGGAAGGGAAGGGAAGGGAAGGGAAGGGAAGGGAAGGGAAGGGAAGGGAAGGGAAGATACAGATTAACATAACTACACAAAGTCTGTGTTAAATGTTGAACATAAGTGGTGATGAGACAAAAGAAATTTATGTGCAGTATTGTAGGTCTTGATGATAAATAATAGCTTATTTGAGTTTTATTTCCATTGCCTGTGGAAGGAGTTTTATAATCATTTCAACTTCACTATTGACTAAAGACTCCTAGTTCAGACATTTAATATCTTATGACATATTGCCGTCATGTGCTTTGATAAGTGACATTACAAAGAATACAAGAATGTGTAAGATTCATCATGCAGCCTGTAGATATTTAAATAAAAAATAAAATAAAATCTTATTTTGGCACATGCAGAGTGATGTAAAAAAAATCCAAAACCCTTAGCCCAGCTCTTTTAATCCCTATCCGATGTTCACTAGCTCACTAGTATAACCATATATTGACTTACTTGCAGACACTATATTATTGCCCCCATGAAAACACAAAGTTCATGAACCATAAAAAAGCTCTGACTAAAACAGGGAGATGGCTACATTTGTTTTCACGTTCTTGGATTATCTCATCTAAATACCTGAGTATTATAGTGGTATAGCTGGGAGAGGAAAAGGGAGTTTTTATTGTGATTTTTGTTTCCACACACTTGGAACTTGCCTAGAAATGAACAATGACATTATTGAAATATCTCATAAAAATTCCAGAATAATTGCTCTTACAGTATCACGGGTTTTGCCTGAAAATAAGTTAAAGTTTAGAAAAATTGTCCAATTCAAAAGCTGTACGTCTCCCTGTCCCAACAAAAAAAAAAAAACCAACCAACATAGAAAAAGCCACCCTTCCCTCCATCCCTGAAAGAAAGCAAGAAAGCAGAATAGTTTGATTAGGTACCTAGAAATATCAACAGGAGAGCCTTTGACAGCCAAAGACCATCTGAAAGCTATGGATGACCCTTTAGCATTTGCAGATATCAGGCAACTTTCTGACTTGACCAGGAAGTTCTTGGAAATTGCTCAGGAAACAGGCACTTCTGCTACTTTCTGAGTACGTACAACCATGTCTCTCCTAACCCTTTCTACATTTAGCCAGCTCTGCTGAACCCTGGTTTAAATTCTCGATTTTGGCCTAAACCCAAATCCTGTTTGAGATCATTCTAGCTGAGCAATTGAGATTTCCAAGGCCACACACAGCCTGTCCATAAAAAAACCACATGGATAAAGTTGATTTGATGACTGATGCCTTTATGACGATTTGTATAATGCTAGTCCTGATGTGTTACTGAGCAGTTCTTATATTTAAGAGAATTTCCTTTTGACAGCAAGCTTTCAAATCTAGTGAAGAGCTGATTACAAACTTTATCTTTCCTAGTATTGGAAAAGAATTCTAAATAAAAGATAGCGGTTAAAAAGATGTTTTATTGCACAGAGTTAACAATGAAGAGGATACAAACCTGTAATGCTAACAGTGTAGGAGTTAATGAAATTCAGTCACAGGAAAAGATGAAAGAGCCCATTCTTCTATCTATTCCCTTATAGGAAGCATAAGGGAATGCGAAGCTTACTCTATTGAGTGAGACAAGGTTGTTAGAGGGCAAACAGCTTCCTGGAATTTCACCAGAGACAAGGAATCAGAGAAGGAGCTGCTAGGGAGCTTTCTGTAGCAACAGTGAGCATAAAAGAAAAGATCTGTGAAGACAAAGATAAGGTTCGACCAAATATTTCACTCCCAACTTTCTCACCAAAAGCTTTGTGCCACCAGCAATATGGATGTCGAAGAAAATATGCCTTCATAAAAAAAAAAAAAAAAAAGCTTTCATTCCTTAATGCTTTTCACATGAGAGCTTGCAGAATTATTCTCAAAGAGGATTTGCACCCATACAAGTGGGATTTTTCTTCTTCTTCAGTCAACCAGCAGTGGTAACACATAAAGTAGCAATTGGTAATTATATTTCTAACATCTTTAATCATTTTAGTAGGCCAGGAAGGGTCCAAATAAGCGTTTTTCAAATGTCTTTTTAGTGATAGGTTACAAGTAGGATTCCTTGCCTTCTTACGAGTTCCTTTTCATTGTATAATTCAGTGCTGTGCTAAATCTCCTGGTACCTGCTTTTATGTTAGCTGAATGATTCGTTTAATCACTGCAGCTGAGTTTTCTTTCAAGACATCCTTCTCTGACATTGCTCCAAGATAAAATGTGTCATAGAGGCTGACACATACTATAGCAAATCTCTCAAAAATTATTCAAACATCAGCTGCCCAGAACTTCTCAAGCACTTAAAATGCGCTCACTAATTCCTCCAATTGCCTATGGCAATTCGCTCCTTCCTTACCTTTCCCTATAAGCTATATGGCCCACTTCCAGATGTATTACCCAAGCATTTCTCAGTGGCCAGAGATATATTGCAATATTTTGCTTAGAACAGTGACCAGGACATTAACATACCAGACTTCATTCTGTCACCTCCTCCATGAAATGAGACAAGGGTATCCATTCACAAGGAGCTCATTGCTGGGAAGACTCAAACACCTGTTTACCTTCGCGTACTGTAAACCATCCCATTGACTTTTCTAGTGCTCGCATGCATCAAATCAAGCACGTGTTTAAAATCTTACAGGGTCAGGGGTTAAAAGATGAGCTTAGGCAGATTCAGAATACCATGACCTCCAGCTGTAATGCGGGTGGCAGAACAAATGCATGTCCACTCTTCAGCTGCCCTAGATCTCAATTCAGTGACATAAAACACACGTCTATAAACTATAAGCTTCATTGAATGCAATATGTAGGCTTGACATAGAAGTTGCTTTGTTCAGAAAAATACAAATTTTTATGACTGTGTGGAACAGTCATTGATATATTTATATAAATATAAATACATAAATAGCTATATTAAGATATTGTTACCTTTCTGTGTGCCGAAGGGTAACACAGAAAAATGGTTGAATGCAATTAAAATGTCTGCTTATTTCTATCTTCTAAGAAATCCCCATTTCCCTGTGTAATTTCAAAACTGTTGTGAAACAGTTGCTGCTCTCTTTCAATTAGGTCATTTTCATTTCAAACTCTTTTAACATCGCTCCCATTGTGGGAATTCAGCACCCCTAGAAAAAGTAGAATAAAATAGCGTCTGGAGCTTTTTGCTTTAATCTTTGATTTTGAGTGTTTTGCTACATGCGTGCACACACACACACGTGTTGCTGGTTTCATATTTGTGTATTTCAACATACAAAAGCTCTCACTTAACTGACACATAAATTCAATATTTGACACTTAAGTACCATGACAAATCACATTTTCATTTCAGAGCTATTCACACACTTTGTGATCAAAAATGCAGAAGAAATTTATTCTGTAGGAGATCCATTATTTCTACAGTTCAGAGAGACCATGACTGCAGGAAGAAGGAAAAGAGTTAAATAAAAAATTACATCAGAATCTGAAACTGAGGACTAGCAGAATGAGAAGAGCCCGAATCAAATTCTTCATCCAAATTTATGGCAATATAAGCTTCTTGCAACCTAATTATCCCTGTGCCTTTTTCTGTGGGCCCCAGTGGAAGAATACACGTTTCACTATTTTGCTTTGCAAATAAAGGTATATGGTAGCTATCAAATGAGAAATAGGTCTAGAAGATCCTTTAAAAGTAGCTGCAATAGAGGAAAATAGATTATAATTAGGAATAGATCTAGACTATTCAGCTTTCTCCAGTCTATTTTTGCAGATGCTTTCTAATTAAAAAAAAAAAAAAAAGAACGTGAGCTTCAAAAGCTTTGATGGGAATTCCTTATCTATCAGAGCTTGGGTCTCAGATTAGACAAATCTCTGGGCCAGATGCCCAGCTGCTACAAATCCATGGAATTACCCTGATTTAAACCAGCCAATGAGATGGCCAACTCTTTTACTCTTTTGAATGCACAGCTCAATTCCTTTTACCCAGAGCTTTTCTTTCTTTCTTTCTTAAGAAAGACTTTTTGAAAAGCAACCTGTGTGTAAGTATTAGGGTAAAATATGATTTAAAAGCACAAAGTAGTGTTACAAACCACCCAGCCAGATGCAAAATCTCTACTCTGCTGTGCAGTTCATAAGTTTATACTCAGGATAATGGTGTTAGGTTACTCTCATATATGGAGATATTTATGTTTCCACAAGTCAGAGATGGAAAATATTATTTGGTCATCTAGCCCTGTCAGCCAAAATGCTTTCTAGATCTCCATCAGCCTATCTTTCAACAACTGAACCAACAGGTTTCCGTTTGTCTTTTGCTTTAGAGTCCCACCTTAGTTTTGTGAATGGCATATTATATTTCTACTTCAATCATCAGAATGGCTTTAGGAGTTCATTTTGAAGTTGAAGCTTGATACTTTGACACTGTCTAGGAAATTACAGTGGAGCAATCAAATACAATCTACAAAGCAGTTCCATCCGAGTGGAGGTAGTACCTCTCATACTGGAAAAACGATTAATTTTGAATGTCTGCCAAGACACTAAAGAAGAGAAAGGGATTGCCCCACCCTGGAACTTCCTAGAAGTGCATGGACAGGTAGCAGAAACCAATGTGTAACCAAAAGCTTTAAGTATAGACTAAAAGCAAAAAAAAGAGAGACCCCTGTTGCTTCAGGTCCAAAACCAAGTCGAGATTTTCTAGAGGGAAGACAGCAAACATGATAAAGAGTTCAGGAGGGCTGTGGTACTAGTTCTGCAGTTTGCATAATGACATTATAAGGTCCTGCTGCTGCAACAAATGTGTCAGGAAGCGGTTTTCCATTTAAAGGAGGAGCTGCCAAAGCCAAGCCACACATAGGAAAAACTGCTTAGTCACTTGTTCGAATCGAAAGGAATCAACATATCTGAGATTCAGCAGCTGGAAATGCAGCACAACATGGAGACAGGTTCAATGTCTGGGAAGTCTGGCCCATGGAAAATACATGTAAACTATGGGACACGGGAACTCTTCAAGCTCTAGATCTATGTACTTCCTAGCTTTGAACCATTAAAAGAGACAGGTTTCCCCTATTCCTTGCAGGAACACAGCCCTGCCAGTTGGACTGAGAGTCTCTGAATTTTCTCAACATTTCCAACCTACGTTGGACCCCAAGCCATATTACAGAATGCCCAAATATTGCAAGCACACACATAATTCAGTTCACTTTTTCAAAAGCTTGCCAGTGCAACATTTTCAAGCTATTTTAAAGCTCTCATTTCCCTAAAGCAACAAACCTCAGAACTGAAACCATGGACAGCAATTTCATGGCAACTGAAAGGGAAACTTAAACTTTCCCCACATACACAAGTGTGATGAGAAATACCAGTCTTAGAGTGCACTGATGCAAAGCTTGGTGGCTTATCCTAAGCAGTGGCAAGAGCCAGGCATCAGGTCAGCCATGTGATTCCACAGAGAGAGAGTTTCCAGGGGATTATCTCTTACTACAACTTTTTGTGTATGTCACTGTGGTGGATATATTTAAAATATAGGCTCAGAAATACATTCACGTATGTGTATCTCTCAAAGACATAATTTGAAGTGCTTGCAAAAGGCAGCATAAAGTTTAATGTCCCACCTATAAAACAGAGAAGATTAGCACAGTTAGAATGATGGCGATGCTAAACAGCTGTTAATACTCCCTCACCCTCTCACAGATTCACACAAAGTGCTACTACATAGATTCTATCTCTTGCTCTACTCCTCCATGAAATTAAAGGCAAAGATAAAATTCACACTGATATCAGGAAAAAAATAATAAAACAAAAAAAAACCACAATTAAGCAACAGTGGAGACCTATAAACTTGAAATTAACGTGCACAAAATATGTTTGAGCAAAAGCTGCAGGAATTTAAATTCAAGGGCATTTTAAATTGGTGTCAAGGAGCCGTTTCTTCCAGATAGTGTTCAGAAATGCACTTTAATGTAGCAAAGACCACAGAGATCTTTTTCAGAGTGATAGAAAAACAAAGCAATAAGGTGCCTGCTTGACAATTGTTTCATTATCGAATTCAGATTTACAGGTCCCTTACGTCATTTGATTAAGGCTGAGTGAGAGATATCTGAAAATCTCTGGTTTGCTGATAAACCATTTGGAAAAACTGAAAGTACAAACTGGCTATTCAGAATGTTTTTCAGAACAGTAACCATCTATGAGGTTTTATAAAGCTGATTTCCCCCCAGAAAAATCACCAATGATTTTACATCATCTCCAGAATGCTTGAAGTTATGTCACCAAACATAGGACTCAAAAACTGTGTCTATAATGGTTATGGCTATTTTTTATTTTATGTAGCTGTGAAGATGTGTTTACAACCCATAACTCCTCCTAACAGCGTCTGCAAGTAGCCAACTGAAACAGAAGAGTTAACTGAGCTCTCATGGGGTCAACATCAGCACTTAGTGCATTACAGCCGATTGATCTGAACAGTGAGGAGTATAGCACTGCTATTTGTGGAACAAAGGATTGAAGATATTTTGAAGGATATTTTGAAATTTTCCTTTTACGTAGTATTTATATCCTTTTATATCTGGTGTTTCATATTAAAACAGAAAAAGACAATAAGAATAAAGGATATGTGAATTTCTATTATCATATGAAAAGCCTCAGTTTTGCCTAATCCTTAGCCTGTTTGTAGAATTAAATCTTGCCGGACATTATAAAGTTTTTGTTGTGACCTTAAATTTTTTCTCTCTTTTTTGTCTTTTTTATGTTTCTAGTTTTGGAAAGCAAAAGCAAATGCTGAGATTCTCATGAAATACCCAACTGTGAATTTACAGCAGAGTTTTGCAGACTAAAAGGATCAAACAAAGATCAGATGTGGAAAGCAGCAACTGCAGGGAAGTGAATGGTGGTGCTGCCTCCTACACCTGGTTTGAATTTTGTTGCACTCTATTAATTCAGATATGCTACCAAAAGTATTTCCTCTGAAGCTCTCGAAAAAGACTGAAATTTGCCTAAGAGAGACTACATCTTTTTTAAGCTTTGTATTATTACAAAGCTGGCAGGAAGCAGGACCTGAAGTGGCATCCTAAAAATCATTTTATGACAAAAACAAAGGGAGAGGGCTGAGCCAACATTAACAGTGATTTAAAATAATATATTAAAATAAACATTTATGTGTGTTTATTATTGTTATTGTTGTTGTTATTGTTGTCATTGTTGTTGTTGTTATTTAGTTTCAGTAGCACATGTAAGCTCTAGTCCTGAGCCACCGCTGGGAGATGCAATACAAACAGGGGGGAAAAAAAAAAAAAAAAAGAAAAAAAAAAAAGAAAAAATACTTTCAGCTCCCAGAGCTGACTGGACTCCTATAAAGAAAAATCTTCAAAAATCCTTCAAAAATTCTTTGAAAAGAAAACAGAGAAAAACCAAAAGGAAGTAACCTGTGTGACTTAGTTCAATAACCTACTAACCTATTCCACGTCTGTTTTCCTGCTTTCAAGACCTTTTAATGGTTTGTATGAATTTTCCAAATTGCACCTTATTATACCTGCCGTTAATAGCAATTTCCTGTAGTTATATGTTTTATTTGCCAAGCTTTTTTAATACTACAAAATGTTGTGCCTGTCAAAACAGACTTGAACAAAGCTCAATAAAAATGCTAGAAAGTACTGATGAATCAGAATACCTACTGATCAGCAGAAAACATGTTTATTTGTTATGTCATTGTTGATCCTGACTCTCCACGGCCAAATCTGATGAGTTTTAACCATTTTAAATTAAAAGTAGCTATTTAGCTTGGGTGAAAAGATTTCCCCTTGGATACCAAAAGAGAAACAATGTTGCGTTTTACTAGGATGTACTGTTCGAAGTTGGAATGTAAGGTGACGTGACACAGTGGTATTTGTTTCAAATTAGCAAAGGACAGATCCAATTCTATTCTCTTTTTAACAAAACTAACTGCCCGCTACACAGTAGAGATCATTCCAGTATAAAGGCTTTGTGTGCTTGTATTCTACTTAAGTTTGTGAACTTAAGCGGGCAACAACCAGAAACACTGACGCACCTACAGCCGGATGGCACTGTGGTGATGGTGTTGCCAACTGGTGATGGAATTTGCCCTTTAGTCGGCAGGGTTGTAATTATTGTCTACCAAGGTCTGCCCTGTGAACGAGAATTACTTTTTAAAAAGACTTTTAATCCAAGCTTCAAAGTTATCATGGAGTCAGGTAGAAGATAAACGCAGTTCCCTTTAAGAGAATAGTTAGGAAGTAACATGTCATTTATTACTAGAAGCAGGTGTGGTATCTCTTGGAAGCTCAGGGGCTTTTTTCTGAGTGCTAGGCGTCAGTGTGCTGACATGTCTAGTTTATAGCGATGAAAGTGCTTCTTCATCTCAGTTCACCAACTTTCAGGCTGTTATGGAACCCTGCCAAAGTTTAGTGCACACTGACAGATTCAATCTATCTCAGAACTAACCTCATTTTAGCCTTATTGCTGTCTGCACCACTAGACTGATGAAATGAAAAAGAGGAAGTCTTCTATAGACTTGCAAACGGAGGAAGATGTCATTTATCACCTCTCCTGCTGATTTTTCCACCCTATTCTTGCATAACTGTGTACAAAATTTTCAAGTGTTCTGCAGAGCTCTTTTTAAAAAATTACTGCTGCAGCTAAAAGCATCCTCCATTTACCTAAACTTAGACTGGACAAAGTAATTAAAAAAAAAATAAATCTTAATTATCTTCTGCACATTTGTAGGAAAGAGCAAATACTGCAAATTTACTAGGAAAAACTTGGGAGAGAAATGTAACTTGAGAGTCCTTCCCCACCTCTGTGACTGAAAGGTCACAAACTGCTGATGGTACATCCCTGTAGCAAACTGCATCTTTTACCAACTTGTCTGCAACACGTGTTTAGGATGATGTTCAGAGGACAAAAAGTTTTCTGTTACATCCACTCATCAGATATTCCTGCCTACCTGTCTTGCACTACAGGATATATTCTCCCTTTTGGTTGTGACATCAGGAGGCAAAAAAGGACGTCTCATACACCTGAATTGAGTAGCTGCCATGTAAATGTGATCTTGCTTTAAGATTTTCAAATAGTTGGGGGAAAAAAGGGAAAGTCGGAAAAAAAAGCAAAGAACTCAACCAACCAGTCCACTCGTCTCCCACAATATATACAGACAAGTTTTAAATAGTGCCAGAGAAACCATTTCTATTTATATAAAAAATATGTCCATCCACTGAAGAAAAAATGAAACACTAAGTTTCACGCTTACTTATTGGCAGATATCTATTCAGCCTAATACCACTGTAACTCAGCTCAGCACTGGATGTGCTTAGTGACAAATGCACAATAAAAAACCTTGTAAGTACTAAGAGAAAAACAAAACAAAACAAAACAAAACAAAACAAAAACAGAAGTGCCCATGCTATTCAGATTTGAAGGGTGTAATTTTTATGAGCTAGAGACAATTTACAGTAGATTGTAGACATCAAATGAACAGGTCATGTGAAGAAGCAATAAGGATAGTTTCAAATCTACTTGGTTTTGTCTTTAAGCTTCATGCTTTTTACTGTAATAGCTGAACTGGCAAAAGAAAGAAAAATTAAATGACAAATGCTGAACTTAGTTGATCGTTGTGTATCTGTCTGTATCTAGAGTAAAGAGTTCCTCACAGCAAAGAAACCCGATGGAAAAAACCAAAACCAATATCCCTCACCTCAATTAATTAATAAAATAATAGAAATTCTATTGCTTTTTTTTTTCTTCTGCTCTTATGAGAAATGTGTCACAAGAATGGATGTCCACAGTTAAAGACAAGTAAGTAAAAGACAATCCCCAATGACAAAAATAATATTCTTACGCTAATATGTTCTTTTCACAGCCCTGAAGAGAGATAGCAAGTAAATGCAGAGAAGAGAAGCTAATACCCACTTTGCTGAAGAACATAGCCAGACTGGACATTTGAATCCTCTGGATACTGCCTTGTTCACAAAGGAATCATGACTGATTTTGATGGTAAAGGTGCGTGTAAAAGTGTTATTAAGTACAGATGCACAGCGAGCTGCCAGATTAGTTTTTAGGTTAGAATCTTTTAACACAATGGGATGAAAGGAGTTAAATTACTGCAACATCAAACTCAAGCAGTGTGCTTTAGAAGACAAAATTTTGTGAGGGCTAAATAATGACATCTTTAGATTCATTGAAGTCAAGGAGACTGATCAAGACACGTTTGATAAGTGTAAGGGTACTCTAATATGATCTTTAAATATTTCTTTGGCTTTTTATTGTCACATGACAATGGTGAATATCTGTCAGTTTATTTTGCTTAAATACAACAGTCAGATAATCATGGGGAAAAGCTATCAAATTAGGCTATTCAAGCAACCTGCAAGACAAAGTATAATTTTCATAAAGCTTATTAGAAAACATTTTATCAGAACTACTATTGCTCCACTCTTGCAATGATTCAGCTATAAAGCATAAAGAAAAAAATGTGCTCCAAACTTTCTGGACAATAAAATAATTTCAAATCATCAGTTACTGAAAACACCAGGATATTTTCCAGACTGACATTTTTTGATAGCTCTGAAATGTTTTAGGCAATATTTTTTCACTGAATTACTTTCCCTGTAACTGTGAGCTTCAGGTAGACCTACCACAACCAACAGCATGGAAGGCATAGAACAAGAAATTAAGTATGTGAAAAGAAAAACCTGTATAAAAAAAATATTATGAGAAGGTGGTAGGGAACTGGGAAAGCCAACAGAAAAAGAAAAATACTGGTCTGTGTTTAGATGTCTGGATGCTGAGCTTGCCAGGTGGTGCAACTGAGAGAACAGCCAGGATTTGGGGAAGGGTTATAAATATTATACTTTGCCTGTTAACTGACAGTACTGGAAGAGCTGATAGGCGCATTTGTACTAGTCACATACTATGGCTGAATTGTTGGGCATGTGGAGGGCTTTGTTTTGTCTACTGAGAGCAACACATAAAAAGATTCCTAGACCTATATGTCAGAAGATGAGAAAAGGAGAAGGAAGGAGTGAGGATAGGCCAGTAAGACGACAAGCATAGATCACTTGATTGCCTGTTTGGCAACCACCCCAGCGTCCCTGTCTTATAAAGTCGTGCATAAATTGGACTACAAAAAAAAAGAGTAATGAAGCCAGTCTTCATTTCCATTCATTAACACATTTTGGATCAGCACTTAAACTCTTGAATCACTACCATGCTTTATATACCAATTGCATCATTTTGCAAGAGTAGAATTACATATTATGGTGCTGAGAAATGACAGTTTTTTACAGTGTATTCTATGTTTAATTTCCCAGATAAATTTGTGGGAGAGTAAAGATTAAGCACTCAGGCCAAGGAAACACTGGGACATGTTCGGAAGTTTTGTTTTGACTCTTCCTGCACGTATTTTTAGATTACCAACCAAAAAACTCCCCCCAAAAAAAATCAGGCGTCCAAAAAGTAACAGAATTTGGTTTTTTACCTTAGTGAGAGTTAGTCCCTTACCTAGGAGATATGTGTTTAAATATCTGTAAGGATGTAGGCCTGACTGATCACTGAAAAAAAGAGGAAGTGAGGCAGATCAGAATTAGAAGGGGTTTTCCCCAAACAGAGTTCCAGAAAAATAATAATAATAATAATAATAATAATAATAATAATAATAATAATAATAATAATAATAATAATAAAAAATATTATTATTATTATTATTATTATTATTATTATTATTATTATTATTATTATTAGAAAACTGGCCCCAGCCCAAGATAAAAATCCCTGGGACTTGCAAAAAAATTGTTAGGAGCTGAAGTTGCTAAAACCAGTTGCAAGCACCCAGGCAGATAAAGTCATAGGAAACTAATGCAAACAATATTATCTCACCAGCCTAAGTTTCAGGTAGCAAATCTACAGCCCACAAAATCCTTTTCTGTGCCTTCTGCACAATTTCCTGATTACCCTGAATACTCAGATTTGACAAAAGTCTTTGCAGCCTCAGGTTCACAGTTCCAGGTTCAGGTCACTCATGTAACGCAACATTTCCCCCAAAAGAAGGAGTTAAGCCAGATTGATTTATCAATTTAGAGAGCCCACAAGCTGCTGGGCAAAACCCATAGGAAAAAGCCAGAATTTAGAAACAAAATGCCTTGCCTTTCACCGGAGTGTCCTCACTGGATTTTTTATTTTTCTTGCATTCAGTGCATTAATGTGTTATGCCTACAGAAAATAAGCTCTGAGTTTCATAACTGTAGCTTTCTCACAAAACACAACATTGCTTGTTCCCTACCCTTGTTGAGAGCAGCTGGGCATGGCTTTAAGAAGAAACACAATACACGCACATGGCAGGTGAAGAGAGCAATTACCAGAGCATCAGTCCCGGAGTCACACAATTAGTCTTCGGGATATGTCTCATTTTTTGCATATGTAAGTAACAGGATGGTTTTAGCCAACCAAAACCTTATTTACTATTCTTATTAAAGTAGGTTTTGTGTTCACTTGAGGAAATGTGGATTGACCATGAGTTTTAGAAAGTTTATCAGTAATGAATAGTAAGGATGATTTGGGGTTTGGTTTGCACCGGTTTTGCCTTTGCTGTTGAAATTTCAATAGAAATGTTCTGCTAAATATTTCCTGTGGGCTTGGACTTTCTAAACTTTGTTCTTTCCTTCTGCTCCCACAGGCTTTTTTTCTGATGGCATTGTAAAGACTGTCTGAAGGTACTGATATGAGTTAATTAACTACCTGTTTCGGGGAAAGAAAAACAGTTTTGGCTAGCCCTACATTGCAGATAAGTGGAGAGAATGGTAAGAGATTTAATGGCTTTTTCAAACAACTAGTTGCAGCTAAATATCTCTGGTGGCATCTAGGACTCTTCTGTTCTCTCTGCATCAATCCATCTTATTTAAGCTGTTCAGAGTTTCTGTTCTTATGTGCCCTGCCTGCCCCATTTCCTGAAGAATCCTAGTCTTTGAGCTAGAGTTGATCAGAGGTTTTCATGGTGCTCTTCTATCCACTCTCCACAGCTCAGTTGTACATGACCACATTCCTAAGGTGCATGAAAGCCCTGACTTTCACATGCCTTTTGCAGACTTCAATGCTTCTTGAGAAAGATTTATTTATTAAACTGCTGACTCTTGCAAATAAAGAAACCTGTATCAAAAGATAATGTCCCTCACACTCAGCTTTTGCAATTCTGCTGTAGCACTGGAATTTTTTTTCTCTGTTTACAGCTTTATTTATAAATTCTCTCATATTGCTCCCTCATTTTGAACTGCCCCTTGACACTGTCTTCGATTAAAGCCTGTACAGGACAGACGAGGGCATATTTCTGTTCTCCTGGGTTCCTCTGAGTTTCTTTCCTTCATTTTTCACTCTTCACCTCTGCTTTGATTTACTTCCACTTAGATTTCTCTGCCTTTCATCTTCATCATCAGTCACACTGTTTCCACTATGCTGAACTCTCCAACCTACCCTGCAAGGTGAGAACAGGCAACAGAGGCTTCACCATCCATTCAAATTCTACCTACAGCTTTCATTTCCTTGCTAGGGTGGCATCATCATATGGAAAATGGGGAGGTGGAAGCTATCCCACCTCCAAAATGGATTTTTTCTGTAGTGTCTGACGCCATTTATTAATTGGTAATGCCAAGAAGAACCAGATTGGGGGTTCTTCTAGAAAGTTACCCATGGTAAGACATAACATGATTCCTACAAATCACATACAAATGTCTGTTTCTGATATATGACTGTTTCTGCAGACAGTACTAGGCAGATTTTTTTCAAGACTGAATAAGTCATCATTGGCTCTAGGACAAGGTTGGAGAGGAGAGCAGGAGAAAGTGAGCAGGTCTTAAAGGTTCCTGGTGTGCATAGCCATCTGCATAGATGTTATGTGCACCCTGACCTACGCCCAGTCTTTTGGGACCCAGACCATGCTGCCTACTGGCAGAAAAACAGCATCAGGAACACCTACATGAAGTTAATGCCGGGGCCAGCTGCATCAACAGCACAGAGGGGACAGTGCTGCATTGCCTGTACAATGTGTAGCTATAGCCGTGTAAGTGGCTCCAAACAGAGCAGAAATACAGAGATTGTCATAGAAGATCAGAGTGCACTTAGTCCAGGGACTTGCCAGTGGTCAGATCCTCTGGAGGACAGAAAAGGAATACTGCAAAAGTTTGTATATAATATGCCGATGCGCAAAAAAACCAGAAAGTCTCGTAACAGATGTCTGCCTCCTGTGCTGGGGAGCTCTTAATCTTTGCTAGATAGCTAGGGACAGAATCATGAGTTTAAATATCCTTCCAAAATGTTATCACTGCAAATCTGGATATTTTACTCTCCCATGTATATATTCAGTTTCCCTATATCACTAAAGATCAGACATTACATTTATTATGGCCTTTCAGTGTGGTTCTGTAATTCTTCTGCACATAGTGTCGTGTTTACTTGGACTTCAATATCATCTATAAATTTAATGCATCGTCTCCTTATTCTGTCCTCTGGGAAGCTGTTAAAATAAAAATGTAAGTTTTATTACTGTCTCCTGCATTTTTGGCTTTTGAAAGCAATAGTCCTACAATATCATAATGGTTTTGACCAGTATGAACCAGAATTTACAAACACTTTTCTCCTAGGAGTGTGAATTCCAGTGATGGTATTTTCTGCAAGGATAGCATTCAAGATTTTGTAGATTATTTGAAGAGCTTCAGAATAATAAAATTACATGACACGCTCTGAACTGCTTATTAGATATAGTAAGAGACAGAAATGTTAGCCATAGAAAAGAAGACAGGTCAGAAAACTTTGTCTGGCTAATATGTTAAGAATTATGTTGAAAAATAGTAGGATGCAGGATAATACAAAGACTAATAGAAAATCAGAGTGTTCTTAATGCAGTTTTGTCTCTCTGCTCCCCTTGGGAAGGTTGCAACCAAGTTTACTACCTCTCATTCAGTTTCTAATTTGTGAAAATAACACCTCCTAGCCTAGGCATCTGAAGACCCTAAATCCAGTGTTGATATGCCAATGTCTTGTCAGCTTGTCTGTCTTCCCCAGACCTCCAGTTGTACGTACTCCACATTTACAGGGATACTTGATAGCAAATTAATAAGCATATTTTGTCTTGCATCAGGAAACGTGCCTCTCAATATTTTCCTGCACACCATTTGACCACTCTATGATATCGTCTGGCTTAGGTCTAAGTATTGCAAAGCATCCAGAATCTTTTCTCTCCCCTCCTCTGGCTTCTCACTAGTAAAGAGACCACTCTTCTAGTGCCACCACCAGTCATTCAAATTTTGCTTCTACTCCTGCTCTCTTCAGTTTTTCAGAGTCCTTCTTAGACAATTTCTTAAACCTCAGGCTCTTTCTCAGGGTTCCTCTCCTTGCAGTCAAAGTACTGCTTGTCATTCAATTATCTCTCTGAAGAACTCAGACTTAAAAAAATGCTTCAGTAGAAAAAAAAAAAGAGTCAATTCATCCAGCTGAGCTTCCATGCAAATAAATGGTCATCAAGAATTAAAGCCATTTTGCTGCCAGTGCCATGTTACTTTCTCTGAGAATTATGTTGTAAGGTAAGGCAAAAGAGAAGACAGATAAGCTCTTGCATGTATTGATAAGAAGGAAATCGCAACACCAAGTGTATTTCGAGTGCATTTCATGTTATGTATGTACATCTACGCATTTCCTCAGTTGTCACAATATACAAAATTCATTGGTGATGTGTGTAAAACACTGGGCAGCACTTACTAGTGTTATCTAGGAAAATGACTGCAGTTTCATTTGAAAATCAGTGTTATCCACCAGGAGAGAATATCAGTATGAAGACACAAAGGTTACAAAAGATTTACAAAAGTAAAATAAATGTGCACAGGTATGCTTTCCATTCACAGTGAGACCCCTTAGGCCGTGTGTAAAAGCTTTAGTGCATACATTTTTTACCCCCAAAATTCCTCAACACTGCATAGGAATATCATATGCTAGAGTGTAAAAGAAATTTGGACACTATTTTATTCATTAGTGGCCAGGATCCCATGAAAAGCTAATTGATAGAAGCAATAAATTTTCTGTCTAAAAGAGGAGACAAGTTCTGCTCAACTCAGATCAATAGTCTTCCATTGATTTTAATAGGAGCAGACCAAAAACATTTTGTACAGCAGATTGTCTTCTTGATCAGCCCTAACACAGCTTCTGTCTGGTCTTGGCTTTCGTTAAATTAATGGCAAGAACTCAGCTGGGAGGAAATGCAAAGCCTCAGGTTGATGGTCAGTTCACCAGGAATTTATGAAAACAAAATGGTCCCTATCTGAAAGCAGTAGGCTATTGGTTTGTAAATCTGTTTCTCACCAGGTGATATTCTACCCTCTTGGATATTGCTTGCTGTGTCTTGTGCCCTTTACATTAAAGTCCCCAGGCACACACCCGCACAGCCTTCCTTTTGGTGTATTTTAAAAGGCTAATTAACAGCATTTTTCTGCAGTGCCTTATCTAATAAAACTATCCGAATCCCCACCCCCTCCAAAATATGTTAGTAATTTATATTTAATCGCGTTTCTATTATTGGTATAGGTCAACCTGTTGCCTTGGTGATGGAGAATCTGGGGTTTGCCATAAACAATACTGTCTTCTCCAGGGAAAGAAGGTAAAGACATGATGTAAATAGCCTCCTAATTCCGCCTTTCATCTAAATTTATATCTTTAAAATAGAAGTAATTAGAAGTGAAGTTCAAAGTATTCTGAAGTTACCTACTTTTCCTAATCTGTCCACATATAGAACAAGCTATTAGGATGTGAAGAAAACCAGCATTAATTCAAATTAATGCTGTCAATGACTATCTACTTCTTTATATGAGATTTCTCATCTTCAGTATGGGAGACCCACTGCTGAGCAATCAGGTTTGACTCCAAGCCCCTGCTCATCTTCCTCCTCTTACCTCAAATATAGCAAATCTACAAAGCCAGAAGTCACAGGCAGAGTTATTTTTAGCACAGTCACATGACTGGAATTTGGAGAAAAAAATAGCACAGTTATTGAACCTCCTTACTGTGAATGCATCATGGGAGAGAACCGTATAACAGTTCTCTTTCTGTTGCACGGTTGAGAAAATGCAGGAACCAAATTTAATACATAACATGACCAAGCTTGAGAGAGACTTGCTGTAAAACTCCTGAAATTCCATTACATTTCTTTTTTTAAAACAACAATGACAGTAATATATAAGAAAACATGCTGTAGGAAAAAAATACATCTACTTCTAAATGCAACAATCAAATTTTCAATTGTCACTCAATAATTTTAACACAATCTTTTAGATCACAGAGTGAAAACCAAGAAATACTAGACTGTCAGTAGCTCAGGAAACAGATAAAAATTACAGTAGACTGATCACTGTAGAACAAGTGATAAGAGGAGACAACCCCACACTCCTTTGCTTTGTAGACAGAGTGAGGTCAACACATATCAGACTCTATAAATCAAAACTACAGGGGCTTGCCCCATGCTATTTTATGCTATACTTTTTCTTCATCACACACAACATTGAAAGGATAACTGTTAGTTTTATAAATCTAAGCATAGGTTTGAATTCTTAAATTAGGATGTGGAAAGTTTTTTTCCAAATCGCGAACTCTTCAACCCTGCAAAAATCAATGATGCATAAGAGTCAAATAAAATCACTGCTGGAAACTAACTTACATTTTTGTCCTAGATAGTCTACAGATTTATACTGCAATGGTTATAAGCCAATTGGTTACATGAGGAAAAGGGAGGAACCAAGACAGACAAATGTAAGAAAGAATCAATTGTTCTGTCCATTCTGGCTCTGTGCCTATCGAGCTTTCAGATACACAAATTCTTACTGCTTCTTAAAGA
The DNA here is from genome assembly GCF_028500815.1 of Rissa tridactyla. NCBI lineage: Eukaryota > Metazoa > Chordata > Aves > Charadriiformes > Laridae > Rissa > Rissa tridactyla. The sequence continues at coordinate 82,093,656 of NC_071467.1, read as the reverse complement.
ATCGAAATCTCAAAAAATCCTCTTTTTCTCTTGTCTCTACTCCCTTGGTTGTTCTAAGCAGAGAAAAGATGGAAGTAATTCAAACTGGCAGCTGCAGGCAAATTTGGTGGTAAAAATAGGAACTAAGAGCTTGGAGCTGTTTCACAAGATCATTTTTCTAGCAGTGAGGTTTCTGTTTAGACAGAGAAAACTAGAGTTTTAATTCTCTAGATGAGTTCTGGAAGTAATAATTCTAACAAGTGAGGTTGTTCATAAAGGCTATAAGATGTCCAGCACCATTACAAAATCTCTTTGTCTTGCAACACCCAATACTTGGAAAATGTACAAATTAATCCATTGGCTCCTAGTCTAAAGGCTGGCCTTTTGGTTTTCTCCTGCCCAGGAGGAGAAATTACAACAGATGAGAACTCAGTAGTGGAGCCAGTTGAAACGTTCCAAAAATTCAACACATTAGTGAAAAAAAGTTCTGTTTTGTGAACATTTTTTGATCATCTCTGCTGAGCAGAAGGGGCAGGACACAGGGGATAATTCCATGGCACTCATCTAACTCTGCAAAAACCACCAAGGCCCAGAAGACATTGACTGAAATGGGTCTTTTGTACATGCCACACTAAGCAACAGACTCGGGCAGCAGAAGTATGAATGCATTCCTGGGCATGCAGCAAAGAGCCCCAGGGACAGGGTAACTGCAAAGCGTAGGCAGAAAGCCACATAGAGGCACAGACATATATATGCTGGCATTACACATACAGCGGTTTGTAAACAGCCAGATGCTTTTGTTCTGCCTGAGACAGACGCAGCCGCATGTGGTGGGCAGAGGAAACAGGGACCCTCCGTCCCCCACTGTCCCCTCCTTACTTAGGGACAAGGCTGAGCAAAGAGGGCTCTCCGCCAGCTCCCTGATTACTGCCCTTGGGGCAGAGTCATCAGCAGAAGAAAAGGAGATCTATTTAGAGGGCAAGTAGAGGGATGAGTTGACCCTTGCTTTTCCCTGCCCTGTGACAGCCCAGGGGTGGCTGCGCTTCTTGCAGGAGGTGCAAGCTGACTGCTTGCCCTGTCACTTGGCGGAGCACAGACCTCCCTCAGCCCTCCCTGAGCTCCAGGTTCAGCATAGCTGGGCTGCTGGCCATGCTTCAGGTAGAGAGGGAGGTTTTAGGTACCTCCACTGCACTGTAATCTTCAGTGAACACGTTGAGAAGCAGAATACTGTGATGCCTAATACTGCAAGGGAGCGCTTTTATGCCACTGTGCAACTGTTCCCTCTTTTAGGACAACGCCCAAGGGAAAAAAAAATCTCACCTTTAAATGATCACATGCCTATTGTATTTGATTATAATAAAGGTATTGTTATGCTGGGAGAACTGTTGTTAGGGAAGCCCAATAACATGCAGTACAAATCTTTTTTTCACTTCTGAGGAATAAAAAGCTGAAGCCAATTATGTGTCTGTCACAAAACGGATAAAGAAAATGAATCTCAGTAGACAGATCAGGTGAAGACGGTAGATGGGCATTATCAATCCAGAGATCTGAGGAACTCTGAGCACTGTCTGTTGATAAAAAATAAGGCTCAAGCTGGAAAAAAGGTGTGTATATCTAATGGAATTCATTCAGCCACAGGGTTTCTGGATTCAATATAGAAAAGGCATGTAATTAATTATGCTTTAATCCTTGACCTATTTTATGTCAGTAAACTACAAATGCTTATGTTCATGTTAAGCCTAGAAGTAAAAGTAATGCTGTGTCAGCTTTCGTGGTGAAAAATACTACGTTTTTGTTGCCTCCACAACAGTGTGTCTAATTACCTCCTGAGGCTGAAGCCAATAGGAAGGTTAAACTGTGATCTGTTCTTACTATTCATTATTCAGAATTCTCTGAATTACAAATGCATAAGGTTTACACCAGAAAAAATCTAACCATCTCTAGGCCAATTTACAAAGTAATTCAGGGTTTCCTGCAGTACTGCCTTGAGAGTTCCCGGGTGCAGAAGCCTGAAAGATGGAACTGCTGCCGAAGAATCTGACTGAAGACCAAAGAAACGACACTTTAGATATTAAAGCAGAGCACAGCAAAATGGTTTAATAGGTCTTTAAGCAAGTCTGCTACCTAATGGAGGTAGCTAAACCCCGCAAAGGCTGAGCAACATGCCAGTTCAGGCCAGCTGTGTCTCAGAACAAGGCACAGTGCGCCTACTTTGGCTCTCCCCTGTGTCATCTTGAACTCAGTATTGCAAAGGGTGTGACCCCTTCCCCAGTAAAATCATAAACTTTATCCATCCTTCATGGCTTATTTTGATTATCAACCAGCTTCAGTAGAGAAATCACAATACTGACCCAGCCACTAGTCAGAAACTGTAAGGTATTTTGTGCCGTATGAAGAGAGACTGGAGTACAGTCAGCTCAGCACAAGCCTGCCTGTAACAGAAGACCAGGAGAGCAATATTTCACAGTAATTCATCAATAAAACTGGAAGCAGCTGGGAATAATGGACAGTCTTATCTTGACCGTGATTTCCTACCGTCTAACAGTGCCATATCTATTATCTTCTGTAATTTGCAAACTATTTTAAATTTGCTGCAATATATTATCACTGGCTTTTCAAGGAAAATTTGGACCCACTGTTACTTCTCTTTTGCCATCTTCTTGAAACCAAAAGAAGAAAGCTAATAATAAATATCTAATAATGGTATGCTGATGGAACTTTGGGATATTGAGGAATGTATCATGAGAGAAAGGACAACAACTGAAATTGAAACTGTTTTAAAACTCAGTTGTCCTTATCTGCCCTAGGAAGTAACACCAGGTTAAGTAAAACATGTCAGTTACCACTTCTAATATAAGATTTTAGCTATTTGAACATATGACTAGTACTAAGCCTTCTAATATTATTTAATATATTGCCAGACGAATGCTTACATTTTGCAGGATATCCAGCATAAAGCAGTAAACCTAAGAATCATCATGTTTGTAAGGATAGAAGAAAACATTTCCTAAAGAATCAGTGAATATCAAGGGTCAAGTCTTGGTGGATTTTATATTTCAAAACCCTTTTAGGAACAGTTTTTCTGTAAAAAAACCCAAATCATCTTTTTTAATAAAGATTTGTTCATACAATGAGTTCACAAAGACTTGTTCATGTCGGCTGCAGAACTCACGCTGAATTTAGCAGGAATCCTGCAATCTAAGCAGCAGAGTACTTTCTGAAAATGTGGAAAAAGCAATAGATTTGGAATAAAAAATGAAGGTGTTTGTAAATAAAATGTGATAACAAAGTGCATTTTAAATAAAAAAGTTCTTCTATACTTCCACAACTGGTATCAAGTTTATAATTCACAAGAAATTAGAATTTTAAATGGACAGATAAAACAATAACCAAAGCCTTTTTTCAATGACTCAAAGCCCCACATTTTCATTTTAACACATATGTTTCCTACTTAGGTCTTGGTACACATTTCATATGCACACATTTTGTTGAGGTGTGTAGTAAACAAACTGCAAATGATGCCTAAAGCAGGAATACAGGCTCTGTCACCTTAGCTAACTCTTACAAATTTAACAAAAATTTTATTTTAGTACCTGCTCTGACAGTTTTCACATCAGTCTTAAAAGCAGAAGGATTGAGAGATAGAGCGAGCGAGCAGGAAAGCAAGAAGACAGGGAGTCAGCAAATATTTTGCAGGTTTTTTGAGGAAAGTGCACTACACGCAAGGAAGTCTACTACAGGAAACAAGGCAGCCACAGAGTCCCCCTCTGGTGTATGTGGAGGGGGTACCCACAGGAACAGACTCTCAAAGCCAAGCCCAGAAATCATGAGTTCTAGCAACAGCCGTTCTTGTGACCGCTACTAACATCTCTGTCCTCCAGCACCTTCCTTATAAGCTAATGTATTAGCCCCCTCGGCACGTGTACTTGCTTATTTTCTGGATAAAATTAGCAAAGGGTGTAACATGTGCCATTTTAAAAACAGATCTGGAAACAGATGTTGGTTGCTCTTCAACGTAACAGCTAATTCACAAGTTTGTCTAGTGGCTTTTCAGGCGAGAACAAATGGAACTACAAATAAGGTAAATCTGTAGCCCACAAGCCTACTATGCCTCCCTGTCACCTTGACCACACACAGAAGTTTACGGGCTGGATACCACATCATTTTGAAGGGATCTCAGCCTTCAGTTGAAACAATGAAATTTCGCACTCTTTAACGCTGAAGTCTGAGAACGATTCCCTGCAAGAAACTCAAATAGGTAAAAACTCTCCACAACCTCTGTCTTCTAATCTTCTTCAAAATAGGATGTACAACTCTGATTTTGAAGGTCAGGTGCTGGAATTAAAAAGGGGAATGCCTGGCCTCAGATTTATCTCAGAAAGGAGGAGCTTCTAAGACAAAACTGGAGGAGTGAGGGCATGCCATACACTGGACCAAGGACAGGCCGTGCATTTAATGGTGGTGGTTAAGCATTGCTGTTCCCAGCTGTCTATGCCGTTGCCTGAGGCAAAAAACAACAGCAGAAAGTGATTGTGTCTATGCTTCAGTCACCCCTGGATCTTTGCTGAAACCACCTGTGAAGGTGAGTTTCTCTGACATGACAATTACAAGCTGGAGCACGGACAGTGTAAATACAGGTTGTTTTCTGCTGAGTGTGTGTTAGGAACAGTAATGCTCCGCACAGGGGCAGAGTGCCAGTTCCAAGCAGTAATGCCTGAAATGGATGATAGTGATTTTACCTGTGGGTATACATAAGAACCCTGTGTTTTTCTAAAAAGATTGGGGATTGGCTCAATTCTTTGCATTTAATTTAGGAAGAAAACTTTAATTTAGGCTTTAGTAAAATCTAAGGTTAAACAACTGTTACCAAAATGGTTACTGTTTCAATAGTAATTTCTCCATAATGTTTTGCTCTAACTACTCAAAAAAGCCCACCACTCAGGGGCAAGGATTTAACATCGATCCTTCGAGAAATTACTTTCCTTGGGATGTTCCTAATGATCTGTTGACTCCTTTACCAATACACCAGCAGATGGGAGCTAATCCAGTTTGACGGGAATTAAATGTCCTTTCTGCCACCCAACAGGGATTTCAGTGTGAACTGAATCCTCATTCTTATGCTCACGTTGAAATCTCACCATTGCAGCTGCTTCAAAGGAGGGTCTTCTGGGTTTCAGTTTGTGTTGGGTTTTGGGGGGCTTTTTTTGGGGTTGTTTTTTTTGGTGGGAGTGGGGGGTGGGGAGCAGGCAGGGTTGATCACAGCGTGTTTTCTTCGGCTTCTGGGGACTGAAATTTCCAACAAAGGAGAGGAACTAGAAGAGGAAGTCAGCAGAGGAACTTGGAGGAGGTGGTGGCAATCATAATAGGACAGCAGAAGGAAGGCAAGGTCAGGAAGAAAGCACAACTGTCCAAAGACTCTGACTAATAAGCCAAAACTAGCATAAATGATCTATGTTGAATGATTTGATGGCTCTAAGCTGAAGATATTAACTCATGATTTTCAGAGAATGACAGTGATAAATATCTTGTTGCAGAGATGCACAAAATCTGTATCAGTGTTGGGAATAATTCTACCAGCCACTTTGCAGTGATTAGAACAGAATTTACAGTTACATATCACCCTCACAATGCAGAAGAGATGATATAATTTGATTTCACAGAAACACTTCTGAGGACTAGAAACATCTGACTGCTGTTGAATATGCGCAGTGTATTTCTAAGCAACCTTCTAGCTAAAACCAAATTACACAGCACTGGAAGGCCCTAAAATCCATTTACACAAAAGGAGCAACACTAACAATAGTGAGTAATTGGCTAATCACGATGAAGGTGATGTCATTGGGAATAAAGAAAAGGCTTAGGCATGTATTATTTATTAACCCATTTACAAATAGTTTATGAATAGCTAAAAGGTTCTTAATAGCAGTCCTAAGCATGTCACAGACATTGATAGTATGTGCTATAGTTCGTTATAAGCAGTACATTGTTATAAATTATGCATGGATTTCTAAGACTCTCTAATGGCACTTTATTAAAATTCTGCTGGGTCTATTATTGACGTATTCCACCTGATTTATAAAACCTTAATGCAAAGTTTGATAAATGTTTATTTTGACTTCTCAGTTACAGTCTTTATTTTCCATTTGATGGTTAAATCAATGGTGAACAAAATTAATGGATATTACTATTACAGAAAAACACTTTTTTACCAAGCATCATTTTTCAAGAAAAGTACCTGTGTTATGCAAAAGTGTTCACTTTTTATAAAGACTGGAAATCAAGATTAAAATTACTTTGTATTCAGATTGCCAAGTGCCTTAAGCTACCAATTTACTTTATCAGTTTACTTTATGTACCAAATTCTCTGGTTGGTCACCTTCTCTGTTGATGCACTACAGGCAGAGATAACTATAAAATGCGCCACCTATTTGAGACAGGAAAAATACTGAATCCGAAATGGTGCTGTAGGGAGGGAAGTTCTCATGCTTTTAATTATCATTTTCCCTTACAGGCTTGGATCTGTTTCCAGACTGATCATTTATAATACATCTCTTTCTTAACTTCATAGTTTCACTAGATCTCTGACAATTGTACAATCTGTAAAATCTGATCCTTTGCCTGTACATATGTTGCAAAAGGATGATTTAAAACGTCCTGAAATTTCATCTCTGTTTCCCACAGGCACTGATTATACATGTGTTTGTCTCCTTCCCATGCACTGTCTCCAGCACTGAATATTTAAAGTTATTGTTCTCTTTAAACAACGAATTAGTGACCTACTGTGAAGAAAATAAGAAGCACTGTTTAAACATTTACCCCAAACCTGACTTGAAATAAAAGCTTTACATTTGTTTTTCAATATTCTGAAAAATTCAACAAAGAAAATATTCACAACTCCTTCAGTCACTGTTGAGGAATGATCCTTTATTCCTCCTCTGTCACCATCCTTCCCACCGGGTTCCTTGCTGGATGTCTGCATGGACCTTTTGTACTTCCACTAGCCTAAGGTATTTGAGGAGACACAATGGTTCGTCTCATCCTTCTGTTGGTTGTGCTCTGCTGAACTCTGTTATGGTGAAAATCAACAATTAAACACATTTGCCAAATTCTAACAGTGTTGTTCCCTCTCCCAGTTTCAAAGGAATCAGCCTCATTCAAGGTAAAATAAAAAATGGGGAAAAATTATGAATTTCTTAGATATTTCTTTCCTTTCTATAGGCTAGAGGACCGCATTCCTCCCATACACCAGCACCAAACATCTGTCTTTCAGGCTATCGATACATTTCTCTTCTGTGGAAAAGACCTCAGAATAGGCAGGACTGGTATAGCACTTCCAAGTGAAAAGTTTTTGATGTTTCGCCACTCCAACTATTTCAGATTAAAAAGTATGTAGAAGAGCCCAAATCCCTCCCTGCTGCCCTTAAAATGACCAGCCAAGTAATTGTGTATCTGTGCAATCACCCCTTCCGTCTAAACAAGCCACCTCCAAAGTGCTAGATCACGAATTCCTTTCCAAAGGTACAATCTAATGAACGTTCCGGGCAAGTCTGGTGCGGTCAGTTATCTGCTATCACCTATTTGGCAACTCACTGTTTACACAGTATAGTCTGGTTTCTGCTTGGAGACAATATCTACTGTAGTCAGACTACGTACTCTGTAAATAGAAACAAAATTCCCCAAGGGGACCCAGGCAGCGCCAACACTTTGCTTTTAATTATTCGACTAAATTAACCAGTTCCTACTCTCTGGGGTTTGATTTGTTTTATGCTAATTTCCTTAATGGTGCAGTCTTCCTCACACAGACAGCTCGCAATGACCACGCACATGTGTGAAGTGAAATAATGCCTTAAGACTAATAATTGATAAGGTATCATGCAGAGTATTATCAGCTGGCAGTCTGGCAGTTTCATTAATCTAAATAGTACACAGATTTTTCTTACCTTTGTTTCTTGGAGTTTCCATCCAAAAACTCATTAGGCCTATGAGCATGGCATACCTGTGTCTAACCCATTTACAGCTGATGAAATGGTATTCCCTGTTTTCCAGGTTTCTTTTATTTGTGGATAAACAACTGATTTAAGCCTATCCTGGTGAGTAACTCCATAAACATGTTCCTGCTTTTGTACTAAGGCCCACGTTTCTGAAGGTAATCCAGCCTCTCCTCTACTGAACATAGCCCATAAGCTTTGCCTAAAAGCATCTTATCTTTCAAAGTGGCTCAACTATACCTCAAGATATTTTGCTACGTATCTAGGAAAAAGCGGGCCAAGTGATAGGACTGTTAACTGCTTGAGTAACTCTGAAAAAGAACTTAACCATCTAGGTCATTCAAGCCAAGGCAATGACACCTTTGGGAGTTTTCAAATATTCCTAGGAGTATATTTCAGTTTATTTCAACGAGGCATTAAAGAATTTACTTGCATCCTTCAGCCTTTAAGTATTTTTCAAGTAAGCCATGCAGCCTAAAATCCTTAATATTTTTGTCCCAGAGCCATAATTCCTCTTTAAGGCTTGGACTGGTTATCTCTATTTCCACGAGTTTCTCACCAAATAGTGACATCTAGAACATCATTTTTTAAAGAAAACCGCTCACTCAAAGAAATATGATGTTGTCATTGCTGTACCTCAACCCTTACTTGCAACAGCTTCCTACTGATAACACTGGAGAATCTTTCTTTTGTCTTGAAAAATATCATGAATGAAAACAGACAGGCATTAATTTTATTTGCAAGAGATAAATAAAACTCTGCAAAAACAAAGCTGAGAACGCACGCACACACACATGTTTTCATTTATATGTTTACAAAGAATACAGTAAGCTTTCTAATCTTATGAGGTGACCGGGGGACACTCTGCAGGAGACTGAAGTGATTACTTGAAGAAAAGAGAAAAACTGTTTTATTTTTGCTATATGTTAATATGTTTTGTTTATGGCATGCACTTAGTCATTTGAATACTGACGAAGTAACAACACAGTATAGAGTCAGAAAAGCCAGAATGCATTTTTGGAGTTTATTTCTAGCATATGGTGAAAGTTCGCAGTCTAGCTCAGAAAAGCTATTTAGCTATTTCCAATGGTTTAGCATTGGCTTGTCCCTGCCTATTCAATAATAAGGTAGGTTATACCCTACAGGGGATGAAAAAAGTCCCTTTCCATACTTCCATTGTGTCATTGCAGGGGATAATGGGAAGCCCCCTTTTTTTTAGTCATCTTCCTGTAATTGAAAATACCTTAAACCAAAATAATAGTTACAGACAGCTTTTTAAAGCTCTCTCAAAAATGAGGCTTTTCTTGGTTGGTTACTGATGTCATTTTGCTTAGCAGAGTATTTTCACCTTTTCCTCCATTTGTTTGAATTAAATTACATTAAAAGGTCTTTATTACAACCAAACCATCAGAAACACTTACTTACCCCTAAACTTACTCTGAAACTTTTTAGAGTTAATGTATACTAATTAATATTCAGTACTAATTAAACTCAGATTTTGGCATAGGATGCACCAGTTCCCATTTCATAAGCACACAGTTTTAAAAATTAGTATATAAAATTATCTATCCAGAGAAATCCTTTGGGCCTCAGATGATATCTTATGGCGTTGTTCCTCCCACCTGCGAGCTTCTCCTCACGCTTGGTATCATGACCAGATTTAGCATTAGAGATAAGCCCTCAGGCAAATATCTGGTATTCAGTTTTGAATAAAACCTAAGTTTTTCAGCAAGCCCCAGACCTCTTGCCTATGATCTGTTTTAGCAAATTACTCTCTACACAAACAATTCAGTGAGTGTTCCTTAAGATTTCTGCCACTGACAGCAAACCATGCATCCCTCACAGGTGTATATTGATAAATTACAAAGAAGTGGAATGGCATCTCTAGAAATCAGCAAATTATCAGGCTTTATTTTACTCTCCCTCTGTAGTTTGGAAGTACGAAATTGTCTGCAGTGTAAAAGAATAACTATTTTAACCAGGTCCACCATTAGAAGACACTGGAGATGGCAGGGAGATATTTAAGTCGTTCAGGAAAGTAACGGCTCAGTTTAGAGTTATGGGATCAAAAGCAATCAAAGGAGTTGTAACTCAAATGGCCTTCAGTGAAATAGTTAACTATGTTCCCACTGGCAAATTTTAAGGCTATTCAATCTCCGGATGTGCACTGAGCACTTCATACATCTCTTGGTTATTATTTCAGTTGTACAGTGCAGACTCAAGCATTAGTAAAACATCAGTCCTCAGGTGATTCATGGCTCGTACTTTTATGGCCACATGAGGAGGAAAAAGTATGCAATACTGTGGATATTTATATCCTGGATCACAGTCCTATGGAAAGGGTAAAGGATGTAAGATACTCCACAGGCATGGTATCAAAGGATGTAAATGCCTCTGATCTTACTGTGACTAGCACATGCAGCAACATTCTGTTTCTTTATAGCACACCATAATGCTCACTTCCAGGAGCATAAGCTCACTATGGACCAGCACACATTACTGTGCCACACCAGCGGGGATTTTCTTTATTTGCTCCCTGCTGCTTTTCCCTGTTAGCCTTGTTGCTCTGCTCTGTTAGGTCTGCATTCCTGTCAAATTCCTATCTCTGCTAACTCTCTTAGTAAGGACAAGACTGGGAGATTTTCATGATTCCCAGCCTTTGAAATGCAACATGTAGGAGGTGTGAGGAGAAGAAACAGTAGAGAGCAAAATAAGCACAGAACAAGGAAAATTTTGACACCAAGAAAAGGCTAGGAAACAAACAAGCAAACAAACAAACAAAGAAAGAAAAACTATGTACGTTCACAATTCCTTTATCGTTTAGAAGCTCAGTGTATTTATCTAGATGATGGATTGCTCCAATTTAGAAGATGAACAAACTCAACCCAGTGACCCTAACAATATGTTCAAGGTCCTTCAAGCGGTACTGAAATCCCACTCTTCCCTTCATTTTCCATTTGATGCACATCTAGACCATGTATTAATACAACAGATAGACAAACAAAAAATTGTGTTATACAATTTTAAGAACAAAAAGATGCCAAACCACATGGATAGGCCTGATCCCAAACCTGGGCTACAGCTATTTAAATATTCAGAGGAGCTGGACCCAGGATTTTGTGTTGCCTTGCTATAGCAAAGGCCTCAGCTTTGAGAAACACATTTGAAGAATTCAAAATAGACTTAATTCATGGTTATGTAATTCAATTACTTTACTTTTAATTATGCAGTAAAACTTTGTCATGAAGAATTCTAATTCTCGTTAAGTAGTTTTGCATTTTGACAGATTGTGTCACTGGATAAGCACAGAAGAAGAAGGGGAATTGTGGGCAAGAGGCTTAATTAGCCTTTCTTTGCTAGGACGCTAAGCAGGTAAATAGTTAATAGCTTTGATTTGTATGTTATATTCATTCAGTGTTGTCAATTTATTGATGCCACTAATCTCCCTCACAGGCATAATTCAGTTACCTGGTCATGATTAATTTGCAAACCCAGGAAATAAATTAAAGTTTTCACCTCTTGTATCAGAATCATAAATATTAAATGTGAAGCTAAAAAAATATTCATCAGATGAAAGCCAAGACCAATAATCAAGGAAGAAATGGGCAAGTCAAGAAATATGCCAAAGTCTGAGCAGAAGTTAAGGCCACTGCATAGAAGGCCACCCAAACCTGTTTTCAACTCACCCCTCATGAGGCAACAGGTTGAAACAGTCCTTAAAGTCATACAAAAAGTGACAAGATATTACCTGGGAATCAGAAGGGGAAGTGATGTTACGAGCCAAAGCCATACTGACAGTCAATATCTAGCAGAGCTTGCCTTCCCTCATAAAGCATAGACTGAGAAGTTGTGAGCAAAATCTCTCTGTCAAGAAGGAAACACTGATTATTGTCAATAAATTAGAATGCTGCCCAAGTACTGCCTACATTGCCTACATAACCTGTGTGTAGCACGTTGACATTTATTTTCTGCCTACATGCATATTTTGGCCTACAGACTTCTTTTTTTCACTGTGTTTGACAGTGATCTTCAAAGGATTCCAGTTTCTCAACAACACGTATGAAGGGATTTGACCTCCTGGGACAAGCCACAGCAAAATAAACACAAAAACAGAAGCTGAACTTTGAAATTATCAACATTCAAGCCCGAGTACGAAGCCAAACACTGTCACTCGTCAGTAATGTCCGTAAAGCACTACAGACAGTTACACCAAGAAAGGAACGAAATTAAGGTAATGGTTTTCTAACCCTGATAAAAGAGTGGCTTATCAATTAAGAAAAGTCAAGGACAGGTTGCTCAAACTAGCAAGCTTAGTTTCAGAGGCCATAAACAGAATTTCTGCTGATATAGAGTGATATAGTACTTTAGAGACATTGAAATGTTTGGGTTATTTTTTTGTATTCACTTGCTCTTTTGAAATCTCATTAACAATGCGGAATGACTATCAGACAAATATGCAAGCCTCTCCTGAACATTCTTTTGCTGTTTTGTTAATGCAGTTTGGTGTAGGTTTCTTAACATCCATGGTAATTTAAAAGTGTATTTTATAATCAGGCTTTTGTATGAGGACTGAGTTTTAAATTTTGACCCGTAAGCTACCACACTTGCTATCCCATCTAATAAAGACAAGGAACATGATGTGATCTATTCAATTGGTCCACCTTGGCTTGAACTTGACTTCCAAACCCTGATTTTGGGAAGCCCACAAACAGGAAAAGCAACTGTGTTCCTCAGGAACTGAATATTTTTGGAATTATGTCTCAGCATCTAATCAAGGGATAATTAATAAACAAAAAAATACATCAAGAAAAAGAAGTTATTTTCAGAAACCTTTAAGGAGTCACACTCATCCTAAAAGGATCCAACAGAATCCTGTATGAACATCACATGTGTCCAGATAGATAAAGCTGAACACAGTTTAAGGAAAATTTAGGAAGTTATGTTAGGTCTAATTTAAAGTAGTGCATAATGTCAAACAGACTAAAATTCAGTTTCCGTGCTATAGGCAAGACTTAAAGAAGATAAGGACACTATTAAATTCTCTGTGCTCAACACAGACTTGATTTCTTCCCAATATTTGTTGTCATCATGAAATCTGAAAATGAAGGTGAAGCTTGAACAGTTTTGATAACACAGAATTCTCAAGAACATTTCAGCCTAACACAGACAAGGTCAGAATAAGTCAAACCAAACTTCCATTGTCAAAGCTTGAGTTCAAAGCATATTGATCCTAAAAATATAAGACATATACAAGCTGTTCATGTGAATTCATGCAGTAATGGCTGTACACCTTATCGGAAGCCTTCTTTTGAAGACACCAGTTGGTGCTCTGCTTCTGCTTATTAGTTGGGGGCAGGGGGAAACATGCTCTGACTAGAAAATATGTTACACAAAAGATCTGGCTACGAAAACAGAGAAAGACTAATCCTGCTATGCCCACTAAAGAAAAACAAAACATGCTGATTGGTTTTGTCAGAAGACAGAAGCAGGTGCTCTCTTCAGGGCTTCAACAGAGACCTGAAGGCTCTTTGGTTGATTTGTAGTATGATCTCCATCGGCAACAAATTATCAGGCTACACAAGGGGTTGCGAAAGGAATACTCAGTCCTCATTGTTATAGTATGTGCAGAAAATAGATGAATATGCTCTAAATAGAAAATTATTACCATCATTATGGATTTTTTATGGTATTGTTTGCTACAATATGCTTGAGAAAAATAGACTTTATCTTCACATTTCTAATGCCAGGAAAATGGAGGAGGGATGAAGTTTGAAAGGCAGCAGGGCTTAACCCAATTTAGAGGTTGGCAAGCAAAGCAATTACAGGAGTGCTACCCAGAGATGAGTAGTATCTGTTTTTTCAGAGCACTTATCATTCTTGCAGCTATTTCCATGCCCGAGTCTCAGTTTCCAATGGATTCAGTTGCAGCTGTGTATGTTTAGCACTTTCTTTGAAACTCTGGCTTATAGTTAAGAGGAGTAAGTTAAACCTGTCACGACAGAGAGAATTCTCCTATGCAGGAGCTAGCTTCTTTAATCTAAGAATATCCTTTTTATTCCTGTGAGCCCTTCCCTCATTCTCTGGATGTCCTCCATGTTCAATGTAAGCAACACTGAATTTCTGCAGTAATAAATGAAGCCTAGCGCATATACAAAGATGAAAATTTATAAATTATAATTATAAATATGAATCAAAATCTTCTTCCTTTATGTGTTTCATAACGGTGTACAAAAATGAAAGGGTAAAGCTTCCTTACTGTGCAGCAACTATCCTTCCATAAAGCCATCCATACAGCATACTGAATGAAGTAGAGCCTAACAGAAAAAAAGGATGTCATCACATGATTACACGTGAGATGAAATGAACAAATTCAAGCTAAACTGATGATCTTTCATGGAATTTAAAAGCACAAACTACTTAATTGTGTGGCAACACAGTAACATTGAATCACCAGTGGGGCTTTTACCTTTAATGGCATAAATCTCTGTCTTTGAGCGAACAGACAGCCAGAGTTGGCAAATACCTCTGAATTGAGACCAACTTTATAGTTTTAACTGTAAGGCAAAAATAGGAAAACATGTTTTAGCAATGACCTACTCATACACCTGCTGATAGCGTGTCAGGCCTTGAGTGCACTCCCTCTCTTCTAGGAGTGTAGCTGGTTACGCAAGGCCAGCTTGCTGATAAGAGCCATTGTGAAGAAAAAGTTTTGTGGGGAGGCTTCAGCAAGGGCTCCCCCGCTTCCTTCGGGGGCTGATTTTAACCATGAATCTCACCTCTGGACTCCACCTGGGCTACATGACAGCTGTGTGGTAGTCATGCCTGCGCCTGGCCATGTAGCTCATTGACCAGGACCCTTGATCCTGACACACAGTCTGGCCACCCTGGGGCCCAGGGCTCTGTATTGGGGCCAGTTCTGTTTAATGTCTTTATCAATGATCTGGATGAGGGGATTGAGTGCACCCTCAGTAAGTTTGCAGACAACATCAAGTTGTGCAGGAGTTTTGATCTGCTTGAGGGTAGGAAGGCTCTACAGAGGGATCTGGGCAGGATGGATTGATGGGCCGATGCCAATGGTATGAGGTTCAACAAGGCCAAGTGCCGGGTCCTGCACTTGGGTCACAACAACCCCAAGCAATGCTGCAGGCTTGAGGAAGAGTGGCTGGAAAGTTGCCTGGCACAAAAGGACCTGGGGGTGTTGGTCAACAGTGGGCTGAATGTGAGCCAGCAGTGCGCCCAGGTATCCACGAAGGCCAATGGCATCCTGGCCAGCGGGACTAGGGAAGTGACTGTATCTCTGTACTCAGCACTGGTGAGGCTGCACCTCGAATGCTGTGTTCAGTTTTGGGTCCCTCACTACAAGAAAGACATTGAGGTGCTGGAGTATGTTCACAGAAGGGCAACAAAGCTGGTGCAGTGTCTAGAGAACAAGCCTTATGAGGAGCAGCTGAGGGAACTGAGATTGTTTAGTCTGGAGGAAAGGAGGCTGAGGGGAGACCTTATCACTCTCTACAACTACCTGAAAGGAGGTTGTAGAGAGGTGGGGGTCAGTCTCTTCTCCCAAGTAACAAGTGATAGGACAAAAGGAAATGGCGTCAAGTTACACCAGGGGAGCTTTAGGTTGGATATTGGGAAAAAATTCTTCACAGAAAGGGTTACCAAGTATTGGAACAGGCTGCCCAGGGAAGCGGTTGAGTCACCATCCCTGGGGGTACCTAAAGGACATGTAGATGTAGTGCTGAGGGACATGGTTTAGTGGTGGACTTGGCAGTGTTAGGTTAACGGCTGGACTCAATGATCTTAAAGGTCTCTTCAAACCAAAATGATTGTATGATTCCATGATTCTACGATTCTATGACCTCATCACTTTGGACTTGCCCATCGATCTAGTCCACATCTGACTTTGTTTTCACCAGACCTGCTGTGCTTTTTGAGAATTGTGGGAGGGCATGGCCCTTATGGGCAGGCAGGCACCTGCCACCACAATCCTGGCCCTCATGGAGCAGCCCACATGGCCCCCAACAGAAAGTGTCTTAGACACTTTGTGCTTTGTTGCAGTCACAGGAAGGGAACGGACTTCTCTTCCCAATCCAGCCAGTCTTTTTACCAAACTTCTTTTCCTAAGTGTTTACACCTTCCGGCTTTTGTTCCCTTTGTTTCAGGATCAAATATTGCCTAGATGGAAGGACAAAAGCAGGCAGGGGAGAGGGGCTCACTAGCAGCGCAGGAGAGACAAGCTCTTGGTTTGGTACTGACGAACTGGTACTGGTACTCGGAGGGTATTGGCACACCCTCCAGCTCAAACTCTTGCCAAGAACCATCACTGGAAAAGTGTAATCCTTTTTGTAGTCCCTTGCTGGTGCGCTCTTGGTTTCTCTCTTTAAGTCGTACTTTCGCAGTTCATGCTATGTTAGGCGCTATTAGGGAATTCAACATTGCAGTAAAAGGCTATTAAACTGGAGAAAGCTTCTGCTGTGGATGTGAAGACACAGCTTAGCTAAATTTGGGAAATACAGGAAAAATACAAGAAACAGCCAAGAAATCCATCAATGTTTTGCAACAAAAATATTTTGAAGATATAGGGCTACAAGGCCCAGTAAGTGCCATCCTCAGTTGTGCTGCCATCTCTACTACCGAGTTAGGGAACATGCACATTTTATGAATAACAAGCATGCATCCAAATTCTTACAAATAGGAAACAGCATGATAGTAAATCAGCCTCCTTTCTTTATGAATATATTTTAATACATTCTGTGACTATTGGACTAGAACGATTTCTAATATAAGCTCATTTCTCACAGGTCTCTCTCACTGTCTACTGATATATCCCTTCATTCTTATCTCTTCATGCATTTAAAGTAGGCTAATTGCATAGGACATGTTAGAGACAGGTATTTGTTAGGAAACATATTAAAGTCACCACCATGATTCTTTGCCCAGCAGTCAACTGTTTGAGGCATTACAATTTTGACCCCATTCTGACTGTAGAACTGTATCACAGGACAGAAAATACTTTCACCGTGTTTCTTGCAATCAGGGAGTTTTACAAATGTATTGTGTTAACAAATAAGATCAGATGCTTTCCTTATTTAGTTACATTATAGTTCTCATTCAAACACCGGAAGAATCCTTGCTTCCCAGTGATTTTGATGGCAGCCACAGAAAATGAAGACAAGAGAATTCAGAATCCAGAAACTGCAGGGCATCCAATGAAATTTCCAGGTACCAAGTTTAAAACCACATTACATAATAAACTGTCCATCTCATTGACACAGTAAGCTGTTGAGGCCAACAGCCTGAATGAGTTCAAAAAAGAACTGGACAAAAATCACAGAAGACAGGTCCACTAGAAGCTTTTAAACACAATGGACAAATAACAGCCTCTGGCTCAGAAAGTCTGCCCTGTTAAATGCCTTAAACTGGGAGGTTTCAAGGGAGAATTTTTCTGCGCCTGCCCTAATTCTTGTTCTTGCTCTAAGCATCATCTATGAGCTACCATCAAAATAGGAGACAGAAAGCTAAACAGGTCTTTGGTCTCAGCGTATATGACGTGCTGCTTTGGAAGAAAAAATATTTGAAAATGAGTGCATTTTTCCCCATTTAGTGGCATATTTTAGTTATTACAAAGTCTTTAAGGTCATGATTGGGGGTAATAACTAAAGAAGGAAAACATGAAAAGAAATAGTAAGTTTAATCAGTAAATATGTATCATTTCAGTAAAATTGAATATATTGCTATTGCTTGAAGAAAATAACAAAATTAAATGACAAACACAGGGCTGCAAAGACAGATCACGTCAATGTTAGTTATGCATAAAATTGTCAATTGTCATTGCACCTGTAACAGATGGTGAGACTGTTAATCATTTTGTAGCAATAGTGTATTTACTGCCCAGAGCAAAATGTAATGTTTCAAATAGCCTGGTGCTCTTGTAATAATGATAATATATGTTCTTAGCTCTTCAAAGCTCTTTGAAGTTCTTTTCTTCTCTAGACATCCCTCACAGGTATTTGAATAGCTTTTTATTAGTTTTAGGACAAGAGACAGAAATGCTAAGGTATGTGATCACATTTACAGAAATTTATTCTTCCTATAGTGAAGAACGCATTCACATTCCTGAGACAAAGCTTCATTCCCATGCCTTATTTCACTGAAAACACTGGAACTGTTTACACAATAAGATTACCTGATCATACATGTCAAAAATTCAGTCTCACACCCTCTGGAACTATTGCAACTCATAAATCAAAGGCCTGATCATCAGATGGTATAGATTTGCACAAATCCATTGAAGCTGGTTGGAACTGCGACAAATACTAAAGTAGAGGATCTCCAAATTTGCATATGATGAAGTTATAGAAAATGTTCACGTGACACTGTCATTTTCTATTTGTCTCTCATCAATATTTACATTATCATGGGTATTTGAGGGTCTAAGAGTTGTGGCAGTTTTTCTTCAATTGCATATATAAACATTACATGAATTATGAGGTTTCTGTGTACTTCGGGCACACTTCTGCCTGGATAAAATAATAAACTAAATAAAGCTAATGCTAGCAACAAATTCAATGGCCACATGTACTTTTAAAACCACCTAGGAACCTGAGCCCCTGACCTTTTCATTCTATTAACCAAAGCCCCCAAGCTTTCAATAACAGCTCTTGAACTTCAGCCCAAAGCTCTACCTGCAGGATTACGTGCATGGTCATACTCATTTAAAGGCAGTGGAGGTGCCAGGAGTGTCATGGGCTCCCTGGGGTCAGTCACAGCAAGGTCTGGCAGCCATGGCTTGTCCTGGAGCAGGGCAGCTGCGGGGCACCGGGGCAGCCCCAGCCCCAGGTGTTGGGCACCTCCCTGGGGATGGGGACGGGCTGAGGCCGGGCTGGGACGTGGGCCCATGGGTGGGCCTGGCTCGGTGGGGTCCATGGCCAGGCAGGACTGGGGGGAGCTGGAGACCAGCCCTGCTGCAGCATTGCTGGGGCAGGGGCTGACAGTCCTGGGGGACTGACATGGGGTCCTGGGCCATGGGGAGGGGAAGATCCCCAGTAGGGCTGGGCAGGGTTGGTCAGGGCTAATGGTGCCCTGAGGCCATGACACAAGAGGGAAAAGATATACACCAAGTGTCATGAGGTCACCAGTCTAACTCAAATTCTTGTTTAGAAGTGCTTGTGGCAAGCATCCCATCCCCTTTCTAATACAATGCATGTGCTGGCTGCAGACACTACTTCTTCCACAGAGCAGCCTGGCATTAAAAGTGACCACGTTAGTAGCAAGAGCACTGACCTCATCAGGGACCGAGTACATTAGTGCAGCAAGACTCTTTCACACTAAACCATTGGTCATTCCACTTGCTGCCTATTCTTGAGAGTACTGCTGCATATAATACTCATGTAGCTTCAGTTGCAGGGAGTTCTAAAAATAAAGTCTTTTTCAATAAATCATTCTCAGTCCTCCTCTGCAATTTCACTAGTTAAAGTCCCACCAGTCAGGTGACAGGTTTCAGGTCCCAATTGATCAATTTAGAGTAAGTTTCATATAAAATGTTAGTATAACTCCAGACAGACATTTCATTTCATGGTAGGTCCTAGATCATTGCAGTAGCCTTCTGGGCTTATTTTCCCATGTTTATCTTGAGACTTTGAGCTCCCTGGCCTTGTTCAGGGCTTTTTTGGAGACTGCCAGCCCATGTCTGTGCTCTGTGGCTCCTGATTCTCTTTTCGGCCCATGCTGTTGTCTCTAGCAGCCGTCTAATCGCCAGGATATTGACGCTAAAGCTAATTTCTGCCCCAGTGCAGCTATAGTGCCCCTGATCCCTGCCTCCTTGCATACAATTCCCACAAAGGACAGATTTTTCCAGCTTGTACTCATACTACCTACACAAAACTGCCATCCAGCACATTGTCTTATTCCACTTTTTCCAAGAGTGGCCAAATGTGGATGCCTGAAAAAGAGAGAAGAAACAGGGAAGGCATGTAGTAATGCCCTAAATATTTACCAGGTCACTAGCAATTTGCAGACGAGAAACATGCTGAGTCAGAGTTGTTACCTTTATGTAACCCACAAAATATTGGTTTCCGGATTTTGATCCTATGTGCAGTTTTAGCATGCACATCATCCCACAGCACAGATTTCCACGCATTTATTGTATGTTTTCTAAAGCATTGTTTCCTTTTTTGGGGGTTTGATCTTGCCACCTGACAGTTTAATCTAATGCCACTGGAAAAGAAAGAGAATAGTTGTTCCATGCTTACCCTCTGCCCTGGGTTATCATGCATAGTTAGATACTGGTCCTTGAGACATCTAGGTTGAAGTTGGCTGGGATACTCTTATATGTTTCTGCAGTGGCATCCACGGTGGTAACATAGTTGTACCAAAGTGGCCTGCAACTTCTAGAGTAGTTGTACTGACAGTAGAGATCTGGAATGTATTAAATTTTTTTGGAAGTTTGCAGTTTTCCTGAGTTGATACCTGTGACAGAAAGCAAGGCAGTTTGGTCTGCTTTGTTCTATTTAGTGTTTAATGTTATCTTCCTTTCCCTTTTCTCTTCCTTGGGGAGTAGGTGGGAGGACATCATCACAAGCCAGTGTCAATAGGATGTGAAAGGTCAATGAGATAGATATGGATCCATAAATCTTAGAATGCAACGAATAAGATAATTAATATGAGTCAACAGAGTGGGTCCCCTCCCCCTACCGACAGTATCAAGGTTGTTGGTGAAGGATATCTGAATGACTGTTACACTATACCCCTTGATCACTACTCACTAACCCATGTAGATACCCTTGCATGGGGTCTATTCTTTTCTTACCAACCAATGAGCCTGGCAATTAGGTAGGGGTGCCTCCTGCAGCAGAAGAGGACAGCATAATGCAGTGAAGACAGAGAAAGGGGAAATGAATGCATTAAAGAGGTAAGGCTGAAACAACTGCTTTAAGCAGCCTACTTAAAGAGATAGATTGCTTACGTGCAGAGACTCAGTAGTAGACAAAATTTCTGGATGGGGATTCCATTTTCTCTTTCCTGCAGAACAGGCCACATCCTCTCATCTCATTCCTCTCTTTAATAACACATGATACAACCCTTGCCAGACTTATCGCTCACGCATAATTTTGCTAACTTTTTTTCTTTCCCTTATTCTTCAATTTTGCCTTTTTTACAACACATAACAGAATAGCATCAAAGTTTTTTAGGACCATTCATCTGTCAATCTGTCAACCTCTGTTTAACAGATCTGACTGATTACAGGCAATGGTTTCAGAAGCACTGCGGTGCTAAATTAGACCTTCCCAACAGAAATTCATGTTCCCAATGAAGCACTACACTTGCACTCTGCCCTCAGAGAGCCGTGATGCCTAACTAACATAAGACATGACATCTGCAAGCTTCTCATAAATAGCATCCAACTGCTGTATTTAAAACTTAATTATCTGAAATCTAGTGAAACTCTTCTATGTAAACACACGATCTTACTATTGTACATGAAACTGACCTTGGGTATTTAGACACAACTATCAAGTATTGAAAACTTTAAATGTAATCATCAGATATTTGTCTGATGGGAATCTTTCAGAGAGCTTAGTATTTCTACTGCTATCCAACTCACAAAAGGGATCATAGAAACCCCTTGGATTTTTGGGGACATAAATCTACCACTCAAAATAAAGAACCGTGAAGAAGGACCTTATAAAGATAAGCTTGTTACGAATCATCATGAAACATTTTGGAAAGGCCAATTACCAAACAAGTGGATGGGTGTACGGTAACATGAAGTAATAAAACATGTGCAAATGCTTCAGAAAACACCATCTCTTAGGACACAAAAGAGTTACTTAAGAGTTTCTATAGGAATTACTGTTATCAGTGAGCTGGGGTTCAAGTTGATGCTAGTTGGTCTCTAAATTGAAAAAGCAGGGATTTGATAGATGGACCACTCAGTGGATAAGGAACCAGCTAGATGGCCGCACTCAAAGGGTTGCAGTCGATGGCTCAATGTCCACATGGAAACCGGTGACGAGTGGTGTCCTTCAGGGGTCAGTACTGGGACCAGTGCTGTTTAACATCTTTGTCGGTGACATGGACAGTGGGATTGAGTGCACCCTCAGCAAGTTTACCAATGACACCAAGCTGTGTGGCACGGTTGACACGCTGGAGGGAAGGGACGCCATCCAGAGCGACCTTGACAGGCTTGAGAGGTGGGCTTCTGTGAACCTCATGAAATTCAACTAGGCCAAGTGCAAGGTCCTGCACCTGGGTCATGGCAATCCCAGGCACAAATACAGGTTGGGAGGAGAGTGGCTTGAGAGCAGCCCTGAGGAGAAGGTCTTGGGGGTGCTGGTGGATGAGAAGCTCAACATGAGCCGGCAATGCGCACTTGCAGCCCAGAAAGCCAACTGCATCCTGGGTTGCATTAAAAGAAGTGTGGCCAGCAGGTCGAGGGAGGTGATTCTGCCCCTCTACTCCGCTCTGGTGAGACCCCACCTGGAGTACTGCATCCAGCTCTGGAGTCCTCAGCATAAGAAGGACATGGACTTGTTGGAAAGGGTCCAGCGGAGGGCCACGAAGATGGCCAGAGGGCTGGAGCACCTCTGCTATGAGGACAGTCTGACAGAGTTGGGGTTGTTCAGCCTGAAGAAGACAAGATTCCGGGGAGACCTTATAGCAGCCTTCCAGTACCAGGGGGCCTACAGGAAGGATAGGGAGGGACTCTTTATCAAGGAGTGTTATGATAGGACATGGGGTAATGGCTTCAAGTTGAAAGAGGGTAGGTTCAGATAGGATATCAGGAAAAAATTCTCTACTGTGAGGGTAGTGAGGCACCGGAACAGATTGCCCAGGGAAGTTGTGGATGCCCCATCCCTGGAGGTGTTCAACGCCAGGCTGGATGAGGCTTTGAGCAGCCTGGTCTAGTGGGAGGTGTCCCTGCCCATGGCTGGGGGGTTGGAACTAGATGATCTTTAAGGTCCCTTCCAACCCAAACCATCCTGTGATTCTGTGATGTCACTTTTGCCTCTAGGAAGCCAAAGAATCCTCTTTCCTTTTGGATGTGTAGGAGACATTGGATAAGAGCTTTTGAATGCCCTGTTCCTCATGTTTACTAGATGGGAGAGTTTTCAGTTCCCTGGATCCTTTATACGAAGCCATGACATATGAAATGCAATTTCTTTCTGCTGCAGTTGACTTGACCCTAGTATAAATAGAACTTCCAGCCTTTATGAATCAATACACGTAAGACACCTAAATAGATCAAAAAGGACAATATCATGCTGCCTGTTGGCAGTGCTCCAGCAAGCTCACAGTTCATTTCCAAGCCGACTAGACCTAATTAAAGTGTATCTCAAGATATAACATGAGTAGGGATGTGTTGGAAACTAAGCATAAGCAAACAGGTTCATAACGAAATCAGTGATAATTGGAATTTTAGATGGTGAGACTGGCTTGCAATGTCAGGGTAGTAACCATTCCTACGGAGATTAAGAATTTACTGAAAATTAATGTAGAGCCTTTCATAGGCTAAGTAATGAAAGATTTGAGCAGATGGAGACCCCTTTGCCTTTGGGGCAAAATTAATATTATCTAAATGCATGTACTTCCCAGACAGCTGCATGCCCTACGAGATATCCCAGTTATTATTCTGCTATTTTATTTTAGAAAAATTAATGCATTCTTAAATACTTTTAGGTAGCAAAGGAGAGGACAACAGTGAGATAGGACGCTGCATAAAGAGCAAATTCTAGTCATAATCAAAAGTTTCCACTTCTTCTGCAAATTTTATTTTGCTCCAACACCTGTCCAAAAGCTGTGTGTCTCCAGCAAGACAAAGCAAGATGATCTCAGGGAATCCATTTTTGGTCCTGTACTATCATATGACTGGCACTGACAGTGATATAATTCTTCACACTAAAAATATGAATAATATCACCAGTAATATCACAATTCCAGAATCTCAGCCCCTTAGCACAGAGTTTATCCTGGGTGGCACTTCAATGCAGCCCGAGTTTACAAAGGAATTTAATCTCCATGGATCTTTCCAATTTTTTTCATTGAAAAGAGACTTCATAAATATCTAAGATAAATGAATGAATGAGTTAGGTAGTGGGGTTATTATGCCAAAAATGCGCGCACACACACATATATGTATATATCACAGGTTAAAAGGACCAGAGATGCATTGCCACTGCAGCAGCCCAGAGCGTTGTTTCGTGGTGTTTCCTGACATCCCTCTGCCCAATAGAGAATGGAGCCATACTATGCCTTGTATTACACTAACGCAGGAGAAAAAAATTGATAAATCACTTTAACAATTATGGACAATTCTTTATATGTAACTATTCAGGTCACTATAGACTATGCAGGTAACAAGAGAATCTCATACCACAGTTGTGTTTCCCTCTGAAATGTTAATTCTCTGTGGCTGTTTTAAACCTTGTGGTTTTATTTATTTTTATATATCTATTATTTTTTAGTCATATAACAGAACAGGTGTGTAAAAATGGAATTAACATTTATTCTTGCCCTGCCATATATTTAAAGTAACCCCACATCTGAAGCATACTACTGTAGGGGGAGAAAATCACCTGCAGTGATTATCCTGATAAAACTACTTGTTGATGAATAACAATGATATTAGCAAATCACAGAATAATCCTCTGATCTTTTAAAATTATTTCACCTTAGATGTAAACTTCTAAGATCCCTTCATCTTGTTACATCATCAAAATACATATTTTATAGCTACAGAGCCAAGACAAACTGCTGAAGTCTTTTGACCTCAGCATAGCAGTACCACTTTAAATCAGAAAGGAATTGACCCACTTAAAGCTAATGGTTTTAGGTTCTGCAATCACTTTGTTTCTTTTATAAACAGGAGTGACTGAATATTTTGTACCTATTTTAGATACTGAGTAACAAGTAGCTATTGGGTTACATAAAAACCTCCTGGAAAAGAATTCCCTGGCAGATTGGGTTGTTTGAGGTACCTAGTGCATGAGGTAAAGCATAAGTTTACAAGAAACCTGCAAGAGCAAGAAATAGATTTCTTTAGGCGTACCATGTTGAGCAGACAACATTTAGAAAAGTTTACCAGCTTTGAAATAAAATAAAAATATTTGATCTTAGGTACCATCACCTGCATCTGAGGGTTTGGCAATAGTTGACATTCAAGGGACTACTGATTTAATGTTTATATTCCTTAAAATGACAAAAGCCCTTGCCTACAAGCTCCATGTGCTACTTGACTCTTCCAAAGCTCTATATCCTGGATGTTGTAACAGACAGGGAGACATACAGTCAGACCTGCCGGGAGTGAGATCACCTTACTCCACTGGCTGAAACCCTCCAAACAAGACTAGAGTCGGGGGGGGGAAGAAAAAAAAAAAGTAATTAAAAAAAAAATCTCTTGTATTTTCTGCAGCTCAGGAGTAAATCTAAAATTCCAGGATATGCCATCTTCTGGGATGAACAGGAATAACTGTGTAAAGCTCTAGTTAATCAAGATTCCTTTCTCAAGCTCCACCAGATCAATAAGGCATGTAACCGTGCATTAACTCTCATTAAATAAGACACACAAAAGGCCATGCTGGCTCTGTCTGTGTTAGCATGTACTGCAGGCTAATATGATTCTTCCTACCATATCCAAAGAAGCAGAACTTTAAACACATCTCAGTAGACAAAAAATTACACAAAGGAACTACCTGGTCATGACTTAAATTTTACTTTCAAGAAAGCCCTAAACAACACACAATGCTATTTGTTTAATATAAAGCGCTATATGCAATTCTGATACACAACTTGAATAACAGGCCAAAGCACATACTGAAGTTCCATTTTGCTGTGGCAGAAGGCTTCTATCCTATGCACCAGATAAAACATTTCTTCTTGGCCCTGTGAGAGTTGGAGGGAGATCTGTTACCAAAATGGAAGGTCAGAATGTGAACTACGGGTGTATTTTCCATGAATTATTGACTGAGATTTTTCTCCAGTAATAGGATAAATGCTCTCAGAAAAAGAACTAGCATAGCAAGAGGTTTGAAGTGTTATTTTCTCTCTGTGTGCTAGAAGCAGCAGGGGAAGAGGGGCACCATTTCATTGTTTATTTTAAGAAATTAGCCTTTTATACAAAAATTGAGATCCGTTATCACTCTAGTCTCTGACCATACCAAAGTAAGAGCAGATAAGAAACGTATCCCCTTTGCCGTTTCAGATTACAAATCAATAATTCCAATACTGTATTGAATCCATGTACACTAACGTACATGCTCAGAGCTCAACAACAACTGTCTTGTCTTCTGTATCTTTTATGGAGTGCGTCTCCTGTTCCAGCTTTATTGTACCCTAGCCACTCTCTTTGCACTGAGGAAAACGGTGTCAACCAGTATGCACTACCAAGTGGTGAGTCAACCCACAGCACCCACCATAGACCCGGGGCACCCATTCCTGACAATCACATTTAGTAGCAGAAAACATACACTGTCTTATTGCTCACCACCTTTCTCATGTTTATGTTTCCTTTATGCACAGCCAGTGCCTGAAAAGGGCGAAACAGTATAGTCCGTGGGTTTGGGTTTTTGTTGTTGGGGTTTTGGTGTTGGGATTTTTGTCAACTCAGTGTATGTTCTGCTCTTGGTTTAAACAAAAAACGTGGCGGGGAAAAAAGGCTTATTGTTCCGATCACTTGATAAATGCAATCCCCATGAGCAGACTTTATCCCATCTGGATTAGAAAGATAAGAGCAGTTAAGGCTTGCCTGTTTACCAATCTATAACCAAATCATTGGATGCAATAGGTTTTACTTGGATAGTACATGAAGATAATACACAACCTTACTTAGAATTGATAATTGGTGATGAATTTCTGTGATGTAGATGTTAAAAGTGTTTTCCTTCAGGTCCTACATTTTTGTGGTTTTGATGTTTCTTGCATCCTTTTCTCTATTAAAAATAGAGAAAATTATTTAATTCATTTTTTTAAGGAAAAAAAAAGATTTACTTTTTTCTGACTTTTGTATTAAAATAGTATAAAGTTGGGTGCATCTTAGCCCATAGTAGAGTATTCATACTAGCATACGAAATGAACTAACATTTCGGGACAAAAACAAAATATATGATTTATTGCCAAATATTTTTGTTCTGCAAGTGAAACTAATTTAGTTGAACAACATTTTAAAGTATAAATGTTCCTTCATAAAAGCAAACATTGACTAGCTCTAAATATTGACAGACAAATCAAGCTGGATAGATTGTTTGCTAGATTGAATGCTGGATCCATTGACCTTCAAATCTATCATGTTTTGCAACCTATATTCAATTGCCTTACAGCAACACACTTTTCTTTATTCTCTGTCAAGCAAATACCTGACATACTGTGTGCACTATTGTCAAACAAAAGAATGGTTCTTTCCCTGGAGTATGACATGCAGGTGGGAGGGGAAGAAGTAAAGGTTATTTTAATTTAGTTCTCAGTTCTGTCTCAGACAAGTTGCTTAGCTCACCATAAATTCATCACCACACAGCTCAGCTATTCCTAGTATGCTGCCTTCAGAAATTTATTATTTATGGATGCAGCCATGGAGTAACTCAAATGACTGCAACAATTCCGTGACAGAGATTCAAAAGGAATATTACACCTTCTCTACATTTTCTAGTAGTCTTTTCTTGAGCTGATGAAGTGATTAAAGTTAAATGCACCATGATTCCTGTTGCTGCCCATCTATGTTCAGAAGCTATTACTTAAATTAATTGTCCATCTAAACCTGAGGTCCATCACAGACTGTATGATTCTTACTGTCACTGCAGCAAGAGCTTACAAGGGAACAAGAGTAGCTATTGAAGAAGGAAAAGGCAATCAACATGATGAACAGGAAAAAGTTAATAGCTAAAACAGAACTGGTCTGCTACATCCCATTCAACAGCTCCCTAAAACAAAGTACTATTGGACTACATTTTCTCAGTCAGGTTATTCGTCTGAAATTCTAGAGCCATCTAGACAGGATTAAATAGGATAAGAGCGTTCCCCATGATAATAAATATTAAATCCAATGACTGAATGAGAGATAGAGGGTGATCCTGTGTGGGGGGGTGTGTGTGTGTGTCTGCGTGCACAGGCCTGTGTTCCCCCGCATGTGATGGCCCCTATAGGCTTGAGCAATTCAACTGCATTTCTGGCACAGCCTTTTATTCTGCATGCACACAGTCAAACACATAAAATATTTAGCATTGTGGAGCAAAGCGATGCTGCGAGTTTGGAGTGCTGGTAACGATCTTGTCCAGGCAAGTCCCTAATAAAGTACAGATGTGGCTTCAAAATGGAACAGAAGTACTGGACACACACATGTGCACACAGACACATGCGTACACACAAAAAATTCTGTGGGTTATTTACATTATGCCTGGTATTGATTATGACCAGATGGGAGGGAAAAGCAATAGCTGACAGATTAACCATATGGATCTGCTTTAATTTACCCTGAGTTATAGGTTTGCAGTTCTCCCTCCTTCCTTTTTGGCTCAGAAACCTATGATTTGCTAAGGGGAGAAAAATGTAAACCTACTGTAAGGGGCATATTTCCATCATAAGCCTCCCAGTGCTACACTCGGGGATAGAGCTATCTTTCTTTACAGGAATTGCAGTTCCGGCACCACTTCATAAAGCCACAGCCAGTACCATAAGCAGGAGATTTTGTTACAGACCAATGAACAAAAAGTGGTTTAATACTGATGAGCCTTGCAGACAATAGATTCTAACCGAAGAAGCTTTGTTTAAGACTCTGCTTTTCAAAAGCTGTTTCAGCCAGCCTCATACAACATACCGACAGAAAGTCCAGAGATGGCAGTTGTCAAGGCATCATTCTATTCTGAAAACTGGGAGCCCTCAGCACTGCTTTGAGCTTCAAAGACTTGGCTCTGGAGGCTTTCTAAATAGCTGCTCTTCCTACAAGAGTCAGATATAACAGGAGCTACAAACTCTCCTAAAGTAACAAAGGAAAACACAGTCTCCCCACCCAGCTGTGACCTTCCGAGACTCGTGCATTATACATTAGAAGGCTGGAGTGTAAATGGATACTTCAGAAAAGCTTCAAGAAAAAAAAAAAGTCTAATCGACAAAAAAAAAAGCTTTTTGGTCTTTCTGCTAAAAGTGGATGTGAAACAATGTATTTTCTGTACAGTTTAACCTTTAATTTATATTGTTTTGATTTGCAGCCACCTCCATCCCACTTCCAAGGGCAGAGGACAAACAACCCTCTATTGCTTATAGGTTTTATTTATATATATGCACCATTATAGTTATCTAAGCCTTCTGCTTTTCATATCCATCACTGTGCCTACTGCCAAACAAGTTGCTGCAGATCTTTCAGTGCTCTCTAAATCCATATTCCAGCTCTAAAATGAGTTGCATGAGCATCAAAGAAAAAACATATAGAGCTGAGAGAGAATGAAAAGGGACGATGCAAACTAGGAAGTCAGCGCTAGAAAGAAATGTACACCACGTTCCAATGTGCTATTCACATCTTCTGAGGGTTACAGGCAGATTCCAGCCTCTCTGACACTAAAAGGCATGAATCCCTCCTTTCAGTTCTTGAGTCAAGAAGAACTGTGATAGCCAGAGTTTGCGACTGGTGAGAGTTTTGTCCCTCGATTTTGTGACCCTTTCTGTGCAATCTTGGACAACTGTGGGGTTTTATTCCATCTTCTTACCCCTAAAATTGGAATAAACACTAATTCATGCACAGCAACCGCTAGTGGAATTAGTAAAGCATTTTCAAACCCCTAGGTAAAAGCCATGCTCCATCAACTCTAGCTCTGCCTGGCCATAATTCTAAAACCACAAAGAAGCTGAGAAGGTTGCACCCAATCTGGTAAACAATTCTCAGTTGAAAATTTAATAGCCTGCTGGAACAAATGGCAAAAGCCCTGCTGATTTAACACAGTTAGGATTTCACCCCGCTAAACAAAATTCTTAATGGAAGTCATGCACTTCAAACATTTGCACACCACAGCCCTGCATTTTCAGTTTCAGAAAGGTATTTTGTAATTCATGCATGACTGCTGCCCTACAAAAGAATATTAATAAAATGTCAATGTTCGGTGAAACCTGTGCAAAATACAGTGGTTGGCCTTAAAATCATGCTTTTCGTAAACAAAATTATATTTAAATTCAATGGCTGCTTGAGCAAGAAGTTTGTTTTCTATTATAATTTTTGACAAAAGCTAATGGCTTAACATTCTGCAACACATATAATCAACATACAAAGACAAGTGTTAGAAAACGTAAGGCCATTTGTGGTATTTCCCCTTCCTCAGACAACAAGCACAAGGAGTTCAATCTGCTGTTATGCTGTCAGTTCACCTACCAAGCCTGTGACAAAACCAGGATGGGAATCTATAGCTCTCAAAACCCAGCCCTATGCATTAGCGGATAAACCACACTGTTTCCTTTTGTGCCCATGCTGCTCTGATGGTGGGTAAGACTGGAAGCCAACTTAGGGAAAACTACTATTTTACTGTAAAAGAAGGAAGGTTACAGATGTCTCCCTGAAGGTTAAAAACAGAGTAATACATGAGTGCTTCTCTTGACAGTGGAAGCTCTGCCTGAGATTACTTGCGTACCCAGGACTGACTTTTACACCTCTGCAGAGAAAGAGGATGACATCCTGGTGATACAGCCTTCGTGGTTTACTCAGAGTGACACTACTGTTCATTATTGGAGGGTGCTGGCCCTTATTTCTAAGCGGTCCCACTGGATCCACTGGCAGAAGCTTGGAGAGAGGCAGAGCTGCACTGAGGCCCTTTAGTTTCAGCCTGAGGGTAATGTATTCCTGCATTACCTCTGGGCTTGCAGAGTGGAACAGTTAGTAGGATGCAAGAAGAGGTTATTTAGATTTGCAATTAGCGTTGTGATACAGAGGAGGAAAAACGGACTCAGGTTAGTATATAAAATATGTGCAAAAAGGCACACTGGGAACTGGGTTAAAATCTTTAAACTTCAGCCATAAAATACAGTCACGTGTCAAAGGACTTTCCCTAAGAGAAGACAGAAAATCTGCTTTCTTTGGAAAGCAGCTTGGAGGGCAATCTCAGTACAGAGCACGTCAAGGTAGATTTCTTTCAGCTGTATGGATGTGCAAATCCAAACATTCACCCTGAAAAGTCAAATCCAGAAATGCTAGGTTTCACACTGCTTCCACCAAACC
Source organism: Rissa tridactyla (assembly GCF_028500815.1). Lineage (NCBI taxonomy): Eukaryota > Metazoa > Chordata > Aves > Charadriiformes > Laridae > Rissa > Rissa tridactyla. The sequence continues at coordinate 82,062,504 of NC_071467.1, read as the reverse complement.
ATGAAACGCAAGCAATCCTTGATAGACAGCTTTGCTCCTAAGTTTCCCCTCTGCATTTTAACTCAAATTTTCAGGCATACCTAGCCAACGTTAGGTAAAAAATCAGAATATCTGAGCGGGATTTAAATGGCAATGTAGACGCGAGTCCTTCAATGTACAGTACAGGCAGAGACCGTGTAATTTGCCTACTTGAGATGCTATATGCAATGCACTACACAAATGTTCAGATTACAGCTGTGTTGATAGAGCCCCTGAATACAGCTTGAACGTATTCAGTAGCTCTGCTGGGTTTCTTGACTTAGCTTCTTCTTTATCAGGAAGAAGTAATATCACTTCTGACATAAAGCAAATATGCCATTTACATGACCATATGCCAGTATATTATGCAAACTTGCAGACACTTCCTTACAGACATAAAACTTATGTAAGTAATTTTTGCTGTATTGTACTGGTTAAATCCAAAGGTGTGCATCAGATTTGTAAAAATCATTCTTATGCTGCCTAAAGTCCTGGCTTGGTGTTCTGACACACCTGTGACAACAGATTAAAATTACATGACCCAGGTGTCCCTCTGCACCTTCCTTACAGATGCTGCTAGGCAGCAAAATAGACCTTAATCGAAGTTGTGGGCAATAACCCCTACAACCGTCTGGTTTTAATCCATTGCCACAAATCTGCTGGATACCATAGAAGCAGTTATATTGTCCAAAAGTGCTTTTGTCAGTATAGCTCATTTCACACATTGAACCACTATAAACTATGCTAGCCCTAGCACTTTTTTGCTAGTATAACTGTGATTCCATTAGTAGGGTTTTATCAGGAAAGTTATCCAGCAAAGCTATCCGTAAAGCCAGGTCTTTCATTAGGAATGAAACTGCTAACAAGTCTGACATTCAAATTACCATTACTAGCCAGCTGAGTTATCTTGCTGAAATGAATGGATCATTCGCACCTCTGAGAACTACTGCTGCAAGCTCTTTGCTCTGTCCCCCCATGATACAAGTTTCTGAGGTTTTCTTTGCAAGCAGAACCCATAAAAACATCACTATTTTTCAAAATTCAGAGGACCAAGCTATAGCTGCAAAATGGTGCCTGATACGATCTGCATTTACCGGCAATAGCCTGGAAAATTCCCTAGGTTACCTGGAAAGTTCCCAAGCTCCTGCTCAGCACAAAAAAATGCAGAGATTATACTAAGAGAAAGAACAATCTCATGCTTAAGGTTCAGGTTCTCCTGAACACGACTTTGGGCAAATATTTTTATTTTCTTTGCTGCAGCTTTCCCAGTGGTGAAAGGTGATAGCCCTCTTCTTCTTACAGGCCTGCTGTGATGGACCTTGCAGCTCACTGCATGAGTAGGGAGAGACTAAAGCTTTCAAGTGCTTTGAGAAAAAAATAACAAAATAATGTTGATCTAATGTTGACTGCTAACAAAAAGACTGCAAAATACATCCATTGTGCTCTTTCTGGATGCTGCTGTACTGATTTTAATCTTTTTGGTTGAAAGCTGCGGAAGTCCTGCCATGGCAGTCATAGGGACTCTTAGGTGAGGCAAGGCTATGGCTACATGATCAAAGAGGCCATGATGCAGGTACGCACTTGGACCAGAAAAAAAGGTACTGTGGCAGCTCCTGAGAAAGGAGCAGACGGGGTATTTGAAAGCCTGAGAAAGAAGCAAGCTGTATGCTGAAAGAAAGACGTTTGATCATGCAAGAAACATAGCCCTGACTCATCCAAGGGTGTTTTGGGACAGCTCCAAGCTGTACGCGTGATGGCTTTGCTGCTTTTCGAAAATCGAGACAGTTCGATTTGCCTTGGGTTAACTGGTTCCCATGTCTCTTGCCTACATGTGATCTCACGTAGCTGTTTACTAGGATGCCCGTTGGGGGGGGGGGGGAGGGGGGGGGCAAAAAAAAATACATATAGCAAAAAGCCACAACTTTGGGTATTTGAGGGTTGCTTTTTTTAAAGCCACAGGCTTCCTGAGTAATCAAAACCCTGTCTTTTTTGGACTTACATATTAATGTGATGATAGACTGTGGATTACAGTGGAGAGGTCTCTGCAGATTCTGAAAAGACCTTCAAAAATCAGAGGTTACTAAATAAATGTAGGCAGCAGGAGTGGGTTCTTGATTTCCCACAAAAAGTGAAGAAAAAGGCACAGGAAGAGGCCTGACCTTCCTCTTCCGTGGACACTAACCCAGCACAGAATTATAGTCCCGTCTCACTTGCTTCATGCAAACGATGAGCAATGCCTGTGAATGGAGGTACACCAGCCTAAATTCTTCCCTGCTCGCTTTGATCATCCACAGCTTGCTCGTCCGGGGTCTGAGTAATGCTGCGTAATTGATGGCTATTCATGCTCTGGAGCATCACAGCCTGGTAAGTAACAGCATTCACAGCAGCTGGGAAGAAACAGATTCTTGTTAAATAAATAGGACCAGAATTAGAAGGCAAGGATTTTAACCAAAGCTAGATATTTCTAATGCATATTTCTGACAGCTCATTCACTTGCGCTAAATGCTTCAAGATGTACAAAAATGTACATGTATCTAAGACAGCTGGATCACTGTGCCATCAAGTGTTTCCAAGGCTGCAGTTTTATAGTTTGAGAGCTACTATGCTAACTTGGTGCTGTGTATTTGAAAAATGTTTGCTAGAACAAACAAACAAAAAACACAGAAAAATCACTATTTTCTTTGCTGCCTTTGGTTTTACAGGACAATACAAACATTCTTGAAGGTTGCAGAAAAAGATGGCAGGAGTGTTTTGTCAGGGAGTTTCACCTAAACACAATTTTTCAGAGTTAGGAGAGCTGGAGACAGTAGAAACATCCACAAGAAGTCCAGGCACCAGGCAGAGTAAGGTAGAAATGCAAAAAACAGATCAGGCTTGCTACAAGGTCTCAAGGAAAAATGAAGAACGTTGTTAAGCTTTATGTTTTGAGTTCAATGTAGCTGCCACAGATTAGCTACTTGTTGGGTTTCACCCTCACGTGGCCAGACAACATTTGGCAGTTTCACTTTGAGATGGCTTGTAGTCAAATTTAGAGTCAAATATAGAAACATTCTCAGACCTGATTCAAGCGCTTATTACTCAGGCCCTGCTCAGATAGTGAAGAACTGGGCTAAAACAGTGCAAGCTCATGGGTATCAAATCAAAGAAAATAAAAAGTCCTGTGCCTTTTTTTTTCTTCTTTTTCTTTTTTTTTTTTTTTTTTTTCTTTTAAACCTACTCTGCTGGGTTAGAGAGATGGCTCTTGACGTAAAACTAAGAAATTTGTGCTTATCTGTCTGGACACAGTTCCGCACTCCCGTTATTTGCCTATTGCACCCCAACTCTCTACTTTCAGAGCTCTCCATACAGCATCTCTGACTTACAGAGTTGATGATCAATAAGTATTTTGGACGTGGAAGTTTTTAAATACATGGGAGAAAAACGCCATGATGCATTTAACTATTTGTATCACAGGGCTAACCCGAAAGATGCACCCATGTGGGTAACTCTTATAAGCAGGCCAGCTTTATTCTCTTTATCTTCTTTCTCAGACTATGCTTTCTTCTCACTGAACTGAGACACTAACTATGCCCCCAGGTGAGTGGGTGGGTGGAGGTATGGAAAAAGTGTTAGCTCAGCTTGCTGATGACTTGAGCTGCTCAACTTGGCGACAGATTTTGGTAGGTTTTTGGTAGTCATGATGGTAGTAACTGGCCCATGTTACACCACAATTGTTTCCATCAAAGCCTCATAGCATACATTAAACTGACCTGGTTTCTAAAATAATATTACTTTCTCAAGCAGCACTTGGAACAAAAGGGAAAACAAACAAAACTGTTCTTTCTACCAATCCAATGATAGAAACAGTTTACTAAGTTACGCTGAGGACATAAATCATATTTTGCTTTTGTCTACTTCCTTTTCATAGCTTTGTGAAAAGCTGGGAGTTGAATGTTCATAAAGATTTCTTTGCTTATCAAACGACAGTCTTCCATAAATAATCTCCAGTGAATGTCTTTTGATGGAAAAAATTACACTAATAGCAGGGCAAATAAATGAGAAACAGATTGTTTCAATTCTTATTGAAAATAAGAGACTGGATTAATGCAATGATGACATTGAAAACTATTACGAGTGGATAAAAATCTCCATTTACTTATACATGGCCAGTATTTATGCCTAGAAGAAATTAATCGTGCAGTATTTGTAAGGCGCATTCTGTTCTTCAAAATGCTCTATAAATGTTATAATTCTGACCCTTAAACACTCTGAGGTCCTTCATTTCCTATTCCAAATGATTCAAATTAGGAAAACTCTTTAGAAGCAAACCATACAGACTTCTGAAAAAAATAATTTGTTCATGGATAAAGAGGAAGTGAACATAAAAGCTATCACTGGTTGTCCACAGCTCCAGCCTCCTACCTGTTCAGGTTTAGATCAGAGTAAACCACCTCCTCTGCTTGCTTGGCCCTGCTTGGCTCTGCTTGCTTTCAGTGATAATGGTTCTTATGAATTTTGAATTCTTATGAATTCTATTGCTGTGAGTTTCCAGCCATCACTCAGTCCAGTTGTTAAGAAACTCTGTACTCAGCATGGAGAAGCAACAGTCTTTACCACGACCAATGCCATTATAATTCATTACGAAGTGCTCCAACAGTACCTAGATACCCAGAGCCCACACTGGTGCTCCATGTGCTAAGGATCAGCCAAAAACAATTGTTCAGTAGTGCAATTTATTCCTAAAGAATAGACCTGCTGGGGATAAGCAAAGTCACAAAGAATGAGTTAGTCCTCCAGATCCAGCCTTTCCATTAAGACCTTGTAACTTGCCCACATTTTAAAGAAAGCCAGGAATAAATCAGCATGGGTGGTTGAACCATCCAGTGTTGAGCCTAGAGGCAGTTTTGAGCAACTGAGACTACGAGTTCTTATTCAGAAAATGTTTACACCCCGGTCCCTGCTGTCCAGAAAAACATTTCAGAGACAGCTTCAAAGTACTTAGATCAGAGGCTGCAAGCAGGGAAGAAGCCACAACATAAATCTCAAAGGGTATTAAATAGCTCAAACATTTACTTACATTCTCAGGTGGGATTCATAACCTGCATTGAGCATCATGAATACGCTGAGAGCAGTACTTGAGTTAGCTAGCTTTAAAGTTATCTTGGAAAGGTCTTTATTAACCACAGTGACTACAATATTGGCAGAACCTTAGGTTGAAAGATTTTCCAGGAAAGAAAATACACATTTGACAATACGCTGAGCAACTCGGAGTATAAGCACTGGCAAGGGCAATGGCACTCCAACCTCTAGCTGTGATTTTAGTCACAAATATGAAGTAGGAAGTAAGAATTACTAAAAATAGGATGTCAAATACTGTGTCAAACAGATTATTTTTGAGTATGCCCAGTAAAAAACAGAGCTACTTGGTTTTGACCAAGTTTTACACTCAGTCATTTCCGCACCGAAGCACACAGTTATCAAGAAATGTAAAAGCATATATTTCAAACAAAGCCCTCACAAATTAAACTGCAAGGTTTCACAGAAATCTCTCTGTATACTGTACTGAGTTTGCCATTTTTATTCTTATTGCTTTTTCGCTTTAATTTTTTTTTACCTTTACTCTTGAAGTAACTCTCCATTCCCACACATTCTCTGGCCATCATTCACCACCTACCTTCCTATAATAATAAAGAGAGTATTTGTCTAATTTGCTGAAATCACTGTATTCATTTATTTCCAGTACAGAGTATAAAAAAAAAAAAAAAAAAAGAAAAAGAAAAAGAAAGGTGATTTTTGCTTTTTTTTTTCATAAAGATAATGTATTTTTATTTTGTTTGTTCTTCCTCAATTCACATATATCTTTGTTGTCACAGATTCTGGGATTGTGGCAGCACTTTTAAAAAACATCTTGTAGATAAGTTAAAACATGTCACACAGCAAACTGAAATAAGGCATTGAATCACATCTCCCATAGGTATAAATCTGCAAAATTCCTTTCAGGTCAATTTTCTTACACTGATCTGCTGACAACGTGGTGGTGTGGAGGGGTTAATCCCCTTTTGCATCACTCTTCCCCTCTCCCACCACACTCCTACCCTCTTATCACCTCCTTTTGAGTTGTAAGACTTAAAGTCAGAAATATTTTCAGGAAGTTTTCATAATGCCGATGACACTTCAAACGGGTTACAGAGGGCAGAGAGAGATTAACTAAGTAACTATATTTGTATGCGTTAGCTCAAAAAGCAATTAACTGCTGTAACAGGAGACCTAACAGATTGGTGCCTAGCAAGAGTTTATATGACTAATGCTGTGTGACTGTATCAAGAAGAGCAGTTTGCCCACTAGAGAAGCTAACACATTACTATATAAGAAGTAATTCACTTTGAACTCACATTTTTAAGCTTGCAGCTGCTCTCAACATATTTTTTTTTTTGAGCTTTATGCTTCCTTTTTTCCGTAATTATTTTTGACAACTCCTCCCCTCCTACTCAGCCCAGTGCAAAGAAATGCAGTGGAAAAAGCATCGCACTTACACCACAAAAATGGGTAGTTGTGTATTTTCTTGTTTGTCTAACCCTTCTGCCTTTCCTCCTCCCCAGACCCGAGATATAATAGGGGACAAAAGCAGAATATCCACTCTTCTACAAATGAACAACAAAACTCCTATCAGTTCCAGTGACAGCAATGTCTGGCTTGATATTAAAGCATTTCTCACCTCCTACACTTCCACCCCCAGGTTTCTCCCCAATGTAAAATGACCATTCCAGACAGATCCAGTTGACAGTTCCTCCTTAGCAGTTACTTTGGACTGTAGGATTGGCTAAAAGCGGTGTTACTTTGCAAGTGGTCCAAGACAGGCCACTCATTTTAATATGAGTCCTTCTAGCTGCAGGGGTATCTGATATTGTGGTAACACTGGGAAATCACTAGAGGCCTTGAGAGTTGGTCCTTGTAGGTTTCCTGAAGGCTGGACCTCTGGTCCTTGGGGAGGAGGGAAATGGATGGTGAGTGAACCCCTTCAAGGTTTTAGGCTACGCAGCTCAGGGGCAGCTCAAATACAGCAGCTGTAAGATAAACGTCTTTCACCTTCCTCCTCAGAGGACCCCCTTACCTGTGTCTGAAGTCACACATTTTGTATATCAGCTTTACATTACCTTACTGGAATACAGCCTTGGGAGATAGATGCATGACTTCTTACCGAGCCAAAGCTGGAGGAAAACATGCAACCCCTCTTCCTCCGCTTCCCGTTCAGTAACACGATCAAGTATTTGGAAGTCTCCAATTCCAGCAGATGAAAGACATTTAAGGCAAAGCTTTAGCTTCTGATTATTAGGTTTTCCTCTCACAGAGTTGATAGGTTTCTCACATACTTAATTGCATTTTTAAAAAAAATAATACAGGAAAACCGCTGCAGAAATCTGACACATATTAAGGGAGTGCAGGAATTGATAAACAACACAAAGAATAAAGATCAATTGCTTTGAGAACAACTGATGAGATCATTCACTTATGAAATAGCAGGCTTGATAGCAAAGATCAGGTGTCCCTGAACTAGCTCCTGAAGTGTAACCGTACCATGTAATTAATATCAGCCCTCAGAGAGGCTAACATTTCTGTTCAAGTCGTTTCCTTCTGCTATCAGTGAGTTTTTCTGCTGGCTGAAGGCACAGTGGAGCAGAACAACAGGGAGTGCGGTGCTGTTGCTATAGAGGCTGCATTGTCTGCAGAAGCACACTGCTAGCTGGTCGTGGAAGAGGCAACAAAGAGACTGCTGGAGGGTCACTTGGAAATAAAAAAAAAATAAAATAAAAATGCCAGAGCTGTAACACTGGATATGCTAGCTATTACAACTTGGCTCAGGAAACAGAGAACTTTCCAGGGCCATTTCCAGCCTTTGCAGGAGACTATGCGCTCTGGAACACAGAACAGACCGGGCTGAGTGGGCTTGCTGTACCCTGTCACACTGTTCATGGCAATTGTGCCCATTTTATCCTCTGTTTTTCTGAAGGAAAGGGTAAAAGGAAGTGTCCCAAACAGCCTTTCCAAAATATAGAAAATGCCAACCAAAAACAGCAAAAATAATTAAAACCTAAGGCCAGCTTAAAAAACATGTTGGAAGTCATACAGCTGCAGTCTTCAAAGGCTTGCTTTTTTCTGGAGAGGGGTGGAGAAGAGAGCTTTGATTTAAACACTACCACCACCACCACCACAATGGATCATTTGATCTTTTGGTTCCTCCCGGTTTATTTTAATTAATGTTTCTAAGTACTGATTTAAAGTCAATCCAGCTTTATTAAAGGTTCATTGCAGGACTAAGAGAGATTTGAAACCAAGCCCAATACAGTCAGCAGAGACAATTTCAAAGTGGCCACTCAGTAAATAAAAACCATATCACGCTAGTAGTGTTCTGAGTGATCAGCCAATAAAATCAAGTAGCATTTCTAAAGACTGTGGTGTGGTGTTGTATTTTTTCCCTGGCAATGAACATCTTTTAAACTCCTAGTTAATAGGCCTTTGTGTCACTTGTGAAAAAATTATTTTCATTTTTTTAATAGAACATTCATTCATTTAACGTTAGTGTTACATATGTGTACGTCAAGTACGCAGTCATTACCCATCCTAAATGCAACTTATATTATCAACCTTGTACAATTTGATCCCACTCTTTTGCCAGGTTTGCAGGCTCAGAAACAGCAAGATTTCCTATGTGAAGCGGGTGCCAAGGCTCTAAAGTACTATACTGTACGTTCCTCTCTTCCAAGTAACACATGCAGGACACAGAAGGAGCAAGGCTTGTGAAGACAATGAGTTTATTTTAAATTTTGCAGAAGCAGCAGCCTTTCTAGCTCTTCCAGATAGGTTGCCTCCAGCTGACAGCCTGTCTTGGTGGTATTAGGATTGTGTCTAGGAACTTTTTAGTGTTTCATAAGGATTAGGCATCAATCTGTTTATTTCACACTCCACTAGAAGAACAGAAAATCTGAGATCCTTTAAGAAAAAAAATCCCTGTGTTTCTCTTGCCTTATTCCCACCTCAGATGAGACAGCATGCCACAGGTATCAAAAATGTCCCCTCCTCCCTTCCAGAGGGAATTTTATCCAAGTCATACCTGCTGAACTCCTCAGACCACATCTATACTACTGTCTCTGTTCAATCCTTCTGTCTCCTGCAGGTTTTGGGGAAGATGACAAAGAGGCACAGTTAGACTTCACATGAGGTATAACACCTTGGAAAGCACCATTCTCTCTTGCAGAAAACTTTCCACAGCTAATGCTGTGGGTAGGTGGGAAAAGAGGAACCATCCTGTGAAAAATCTGGATCCAGATGTGAGGAAGCCATGTTATTAGCAGGAAAGAGCACGTAGCAGAACAGTGTGGGCATTGATGCTGGTATACAGCAGGTCCGGGGTCAGCCGATATGGCTCATCGTTCCTCCGCTTCATTCGGCACAGCTAGTCCCTCCTCGTTCAAATGGAGAACAATTCACAGCTGCGGATATCTTACCCTAATTCACTCTGTCCCCTGTGAGTGGGTCTACAGAGGGTATCAGGGGGCCTCCATTGCATTAGTGCTGCCACTAAAGCCACGCGGTACTTACAGAAATGCATTTCAATTCTGAGTCCTGCAGACATGCTTTGGTTACTTTTGTCCACTTAATGAGAAAATAATGTGAGGCCCAGCTGGTGTAAGTCAGCACGGAAGCAATGAGCCTAAGGAAACAGTGCCAATTTACCTCAGTGAGGATCTGGCCCAAGGGATTCATAATGGGTGGAGATGTCTAGTCAAGAAGAGGTTAGAACAGCTCAAAACGTCTGCATTTATCCCCCATTTTCACAGTTCAGACAGCTTTTGCCAAATGGTATGAGCAGCTGGACATCTCTTTCAAATCCATATTTAATTCCCTAAAGCTGCATTGAAATGAAGAATCCTGCCCACAAAACAGATCAATACCTTACACTGCTTTAACTTCAAACTGTAATGAACAAGGAAGATGCTGCTGTAGCTTAAGAAGAAATCGAATAATCAAAGTTACAGAATCTCTAGGCTGAGGAAACCAAGAAAATAAGCATTTTAAAACATTTTCTTAGTTTGTTTCCTATGATGTAAACAAATTTATCTCCAATTATGACACCATTTTTTATTCCATACGAGGGTGAGTAGTAGAAAAAGAATAATAATTACAGTCTGAGAATTGAAAGAATTGTGCAAATAAAATGAAAAAATTTTGAATTATTGTCTTTCATGATGCTGCCATCAGTAGACAGAGATACTATGACTAAGTCAAACTATTTGAATCAATCAGGATCAGATTATTATTAAAATTAATCTCTCTAGTTTTCTCTTTCACCACAAAACCACACAAATTTCAAATTGGTGAATAACCATAGCTATGGACGGAAGAGAGGGGTAATTTAAATTCTCATTGAACTTTCCTTCTTCATTTTCTTAATCTAAGTGTAAGAAAGTTCCCTTCAACATTGTTTGGTGCCAAAAATTTAGTCAAATATAGCTGAGATACACCTGATCATAAGGAATGGAATATAGGAAGGAATAAAAATGTCAGGTAGATTTATTGATTTTGTTGGGACTATTTAAACTGTATGAGGGTACATTACAGTATTGAATGGGACAGAATCCACATAAATGTGGGGTCTTGGATTATACTTACAATTTCTAGTCTTAAGAATCTGTTTTGAGGCCTGGCCTCTCAAGTTGAATTTTCACTCTTGTTAAAAAAGGCATTGTAAAGGCATGCCCCACTGGATTTTGTCTACATCCTTGACCAAAAGCAATCAGGTTTCACAAGACTACATAAAAGAAGCCTGGTTTAGATACTAATAAAAATTTGCTAGCACCAAATACAACATTCCATGAAATGGAAATCTGATCTTTACTAATGTGTCGCATTTTAAAATTAATATCTCCTCATCTTTTTAATTACTCTTGACAGTTTAAATCAGAACAAGGAATTTGGCCCCTTAACCACAGAGGTGCAAGGTTCCATATGCTCACCTGAGACTATAAAACATATACTGGCTTATTTTATGGGTGGCTCAAACCCTGAAACCCCAAATAACCCATCAGCCCAAAGATAAGATGATAGGAATCTCACTTTCTCTCATTGACACTTTTAAAACGTGAAAGTGGCACCTCTCCTCTTAAAACAAAACAGAAGTAGTTCATCTCTAGAAATAAACATTGGAAAACACTTTTTCAGAGAAAGAGGCTCAGTTTCTCAATCTGATGCGTCTACACTGATAGTTTCTGCAATGAAACAACTGTCATTTTGAAACCCCACCAGTAAATAAACTGCAGGTGCTTTCTGCTAAAAACCAACTCCTACTAAAAAATATATTATACAGCGTACACATACCTTATATAGAGTACGCATTAGATCAAATTGTGCCTGGTTGTCTCTTTCAGAACTTGTATTTGTCTTCTATACAAAGGATTCCCAGGACTGCTAGAGTTGGTGTGGTTTTGAAAGGTAAAACTGCCTAACCATCAGGGAATGAGAAGCCAGATTACCTGCTTGACAACGCTTCAAGGACAATGTGCATGCTCTGTTCCAAATTAAACTTCAAAAGAATCCCATAATCAAACAAACTGAACATAAGAGGTATCCAAGGACAGCACAAAAAAGGCCGCTTTGCAGGGACAGAGAGAAAGAAAGGAATGGGAAATAATATAGTGAACCCTCGCGGGCAAAAGAATGCAAAGAAAGGAAGTGAAAGGTAAGGAATCCAAGCATATTAGAACAAGGTAGAGTGGGGTGTTTTTTTAATTAATTGAATAAGCAAAAATGCTATAGACTTCCTGTCCCAGGCTGACCAACCAACCGTCCCTCTGACAGCTTCCTTCACAATTTAGGAAGTTCTTGCATGAGAAATTGCAGATTCTACTTATCAAAGTCAGAACAATATATATATTTATAGTCAGATTTCCACGTTTTTATTGCTAGAAAAGCCTTTTTACTGAGAACACAACAGTTCTTATTTTATTTATTCAGCTTGGAGATGCAATTAACAATAGTCCAGACCCTAATACTACGCCAGTAGGCCTACTACAGAAATACTACAGGACTACAGTTTCTGTAGAATTACTACTACCTACTTCAGACCCCAGCGCTACTTCCAGTATCACAGCATGCAAGCTCCACTGAATCAATAATAATACTGAATCAATGGACTGTGTTTTCTGATCAATATGAGCATAATGTTGAAAGCTTGGCCTTTCTAATTTTGAGATAAGGCATGAAGCTGGTAATGTCAGAAGACAGGAACTACAATATATACTGTCATAGGGAGAACAGGACAAGGAGTTGACAAATAGTGTGGCACAACAGAAAAGGAAGGACTACTGGATGGGAAGGATATAATTCTTCGGACTATCTCTGGCCTAGTCCTGTTGACTGAATGCTCACTGGTGCAGTAGGCACTTGGAGCACATCTGCCAGAAGAAATCTAGTCCGTATACCCCAAACATATCTCCATTGCAAACAAACCGTGGTAAGAGATGCATGGGAGAGTGAATTGAAAAGTGCTTTCCCGATCCAAACTAAAACATTAACATGGATGCACCCCTCATCTTCCTGAATGAAAAGCAGAGATAGAGCAGGGAAGGAGCAAAAGGGTTCAGGCTGGCAAATGAGGAAGCTGGGAGAAATGAGGCAGAGCCGTGCACCACCAGAGCAAAGTCTTCTGCTGAGCTCTGAGTGACCAGTGCTGCAACCCACTAACTGTAAATTGTGCGGCTCTCCCATCTCTGGTGACTGCTCAAACCAAGAGGAAACAGTCTGTTTCTGTTATCATGAATGGGATAAGATCTGTAATGTCTCTCCAGAGGATCCAGCATTGCCAGGTAAGGATGATTGCCCAAGTTTGGTAAAAAAAAAAAAAAAAAAAAAGGAAAAAAATTTAGAAAGCACTATCAGAGCAACTGGATTCAATAACTATTTTGTATGCTGGTTGTTGAGACCATGAAAATCCGATTTGGAGGAGTGCTGAGTATTCCCTGTGCACATCTGAGATTGGTGGGAGCATGGCTAGACATGTTAGTCTTTCAAACCTAGGCACTTCTGTCAAACCAGATAAAACAAAACCAAGAGTCTGAAAACTGCCCCTTCAAAAGGAGGATGCATGGGTGGGGGTCAGGTGTCTTTGATGCAGGCCAGATACGGCACAGGAATGTGCAATATCCTGCTTCCTTCAGCACCAGAAAAATCAAACAGCTAGAGATCATCTCCCTGCTTACCGGCCAACGATCTCTCCACTGAGGGGACCTCTCTCAGGGAACTGCTCCAAGTGCCTGGCTGTGCCTGGCCATCTGCGTGTCTGCTTTTTTATTATTATTTTATTTTCCTTTGCTTTGTTGTTGTTTGTTCTCTCTGACTTCATATTCCACCACTCAAATAACCCTGTGCCTCAGTCCACACTGTGCAAAGTCTTAAAAGGCCTTGGGCGTATTTTAGGTTGGAGACCAATGCCATGCCATAAAGAAATTTAAGTTTTTGCACTCAGGGAGGTATTTATACATACCCAGGCCTTGATGCTGATGGGGTTGGAGATGTGGCATTTAGCAGGCACAGCCTTTTGCCGTGTCGTGGTCCATAAAGCCCAGGCTGCAGGTTACTATGGAAGCATCACAGTTCTCTCAGATCCCCAGTGAACTGCCTCTGCAACCAACGTGGAGCTTTCTGATGAACTCTAACTGCATTCAAAGCAGTCACACAGATTGTCTGGATATATGTACACACATGCACACACACATATAATCTTAAGCGTTCTGTGGCTTAATACCCTACCTGTAAAATGCAGTCATATACCTCAACCTCCCAAAGGTCATGCGACAGTAACTTAAATAATATTTGTGAAGTAGCCAGAAATGTTACTATCAGCAGCAGAGCCCACACAGAATTTAATAATTATTTACTCAGAACAGGCTTGGCTCTGATTGTAAGCAAACAAAGGGCATTGAACACTGAAGGCTAGTGATAAAGCAGAAAAAAAAAATGGTCATTTCCTCACCATCTAGTGCACTGAGGCAGAAATCACAGGGGGAAAATACTAAGTGATTATTCACTCAAATTTATGGCATATTGTATATTGCAGGGATCAAGTCTGGACTGAATAGAGACTTTGTTCTTCAATTTTCTTACTTCCAGGTGAGTTGCATTTTGCAAATGTGTCTTTACATGCAATACAAATAATACTTACAAAATTATACTTTGCAAATTCAAGGAATTACTAATGGGATAGGATGTATTTCACCACCCAGGTTGTCAGCCAGTACTACAAAACTGACAGACAACCTTTTGCAGGAAAGTCCTACGAGTGCCAGATAGTCATCTTCAATTTTCGTGCAATTCTGAATTTGCATAATTAAGACTGAACGCAACCAACCATTTGATAATCTCAAGGATGACACAAGAGCTCAACGAAGATTAGAAACAGCAAGAAAATATCAGAGTCTGAGGGAGAAAGTTGGGGTGAACACTGCATGGTGGTGGGGGGGTAAAAAGCAAGCAAGCAACCCAGAAAGTCAATTATTTTCCATTCCTCTTTGCCAGTTGCATGCTAGCTCTAATGAGAACAACAGCTAAGTAGCCCTGCCAGCCCTCTGGGTTGGAGATGGTTATGATGACAAGGAATGTGAGGAACCGAGCACGACTGCTGCTGCTGTTAACATCTGTTTTAAAAAGTGACATCAGCCTCCCTTCAGAGCTAACTAACCAAGCAAATTTTGCAATTGTTAACAGAACACACTTGCTACTAATGAACTCAAGGTGGCAGGAAGAATCAGACCAAAATCTATCCAGTCTAACAGCGTGATTGCTATTATTTTTACCCCTTAAGCTTTTGTTGTCCATACGTCTCAATAGAGTTTGCTTTTCTGTAAGTTAAGTCCAGGCCATTAAAAACTGTAGAAAACAACAACTTTCAGCGCAGACTCATTACATTTCAAAAATATTAAAAGATGAAATACCTTTGGCCTTTATAAAAGATAACAAACCACAAAAATGAGGACAAAAAATGGGAAATGAATGCCTGCAATTGGGAGTCCCCAGCTCAGTATGCCCGTCACTAGTAGCGCGTTATGCCATAACAAAGAAATCAGCAAACTGGGAATTCCTCCTGCTGTGCACAAATGAAGCCAGAAAACATTGTCACTGCTGCTTGTACAGACATCAACACCTACGTGATGCTTCACAAGCTGGGTATCTTTGGTAGCCCTGGACTACAGAGCCTGAGCAGCATATTCTGACGATTCAGCAGCATGCTTAGGCACAAGCTAGTTTCATTTCCATTCTGAGGTGGATACTGTTAAAAGATTTTTTGTAACCACTGGAGGATCTGAGGTAGCCAAGGGGGGGAAATAATAATTTCTTTGAAGTTCCAGACCTAAAAAGATTGAATGCCACTCACTGATTTAGTACAAAAGACAGTAAGGAAATGAACATTTTTATTATCCTTTTTTCCCCAACCAGTCATTCACATTTTAACCTGTGCATTTTAGAGGCAGAATGCTCCCTTTCTGGACAACAATTCCACAACATCCTAATCTGTGCATTTGTGTGAACAAGCATTATTGATATAATTGCAAAATATCACTGCCTCTTCTTATGATGTAATTAGGCATCAGGCATGATAAGCTTATTATTAACCAGAATTTATTGCCTTCCACCACGGCTGCTGCAAGTAAAATCATTCAGCTCTCATTTTATCCAGTTGTATAGAGTACAACAGCAAGTTTTACGTTTTGTACAGAAAACATAAAATGCTGAATGCAAAATTTAGACTATTGAGCAGAAACGTGTATTGCAACGTTAGCCACTGTGTGATTTAGTGTCCGGCCATAATCTGGACAAGAAATTTCAAAGACTTTTTCCTTGACTTAATTAGAAAGTAGACAGTTTTCGCCAGTTGACAAGATTTGTACCCAAATGAATCTCAAGCAGAAGCAAAGGAATGGCTGATTGTGGAAACAAATGGAGAGGCCAACACTTTTTGTAAGCAACTCAGAGGATGTATCTTAAGTAAGGGACAGTAAGGGACAGCAGAAGAAGCTACAGTAGAACAAACCAACAAAATAATAACCAGTAAGAAACGAACAGGATGATATTCGCTCCAAAATGATAAATGAACTCAAGCAATTGCATTTGAGGACTGAGAGGTGGCAAAAAGGATGTCAGATTTTTAAAGAAATTTCACAAGGGAACTACAGGCTTCTAACTCTGGCCTTGTCTGTGCTGGGGTAATTAATAGAAACTATAATAAAAACTGAATTAGGGGACATGTGGGTAAAGATTATATATTTGGAAAGAAATTAACAGGAGTTTTTACGTGTTCCTGCCTGGTAACATGTAGGAGTTCTTCACAGGGTTCTTCACAGCTCCATTACCTTTTCAGGAAACTAATTACTCATGGTATTGCACGCTGAATACTTGGTTAAAATTCAGGAAACAGAAAACAGGGTGAAAATAGAATAGAACAAGATCATCAAAATCAAGAAAAATCTGGTTTGGGACCATGTGCTGCTCAATACAGTGGTGATCAACCTGGAAAGGACATAACTAGTGAGTTGAGAATATCTGCCAATGATATAAACTGATACTGAGTAGGAACAGGAGAGAATGGTGGTGGCAAATTGCAGAGGTACTTTGCACACTGTGTGATGAAAAAGCAGATGAAGTTCAGTAGAGGTTAAAGCTAAAGAAATACACAAGGGGAAGAACAATCCTAACTTCATATGCAAAATTATGGGCTCTGAGCTAATCACTAGCACTCAGGAGAAAGACCATAGGGCTGCAACAGATGACGTGTTAATGATTATTAGGAAGGAAATTGAGAAAAAAAACAGAGAATATCCTCACTCTGCCATAAGGAATCAGGGTTCCCTACATATTAAGCTATGTGATTCTTTCTCCCCATTTTAAAAAGAACACAGCAGAAGTGAAATAAGGACATGAAAAGGATAATTAGAAGTGAGAACCAACTTCAATAGAGCTGATGACCAAGTGGAGTAAGACTCTCATCTGGCTTAGGGGAATCCTGGGGAATTGAGATAAGGGTCTCTAAAACCAAAGGCAGCAGGGAGAAGACAAATAGAATTCAACCATTCATCTTCTCTTTTAACTTAAGAACCAAATGTCATTGAAAAGCCTTGAAGGAGAAGGCTTCAAAAGGCAGGTGAACTTAGGTGTTGCTAACTAGTGGAAATCCTTGACAGAGAAATTTGCGGACCCCAAATTTACCTGGTTTGAAGAGAATATTAGTCAAGTTCCTGCAACAGAAATCCCTCAAGAACTACCATCTGTCCAGAAACCATATCTATCTCATGTCTTTTACAGCATATTCAAGGAGTAAGAATCCCTTTTTCCCACCTCTCAGCCAGCCTGGAAGTTGGTAATGCACAGATTTGTCTGAGAGGTCTCTCCAGAGACCAGCATCAGTCAAAAAATGGGTTTGGTAAGCAGCAGGACAGTAGAGAGATTTTTATATATAATGCTCTTGGACTGAGGAAAGGACATTAGAAATCAGGATTTATGACAAAATAAGTTGAAAATATTAATGAACTCTGGGGATACTAATATTTGCTATGAGATCAGACAAGTCGCTGGAGAAGTATTACCATATGCTTGTCCTGTCCTTATATTCTTTGTAGCAGATGTCTATTACTGGCTGTAGTAAACTGAGCTAGAGGTAACTTTGGTTTGACCCGCTACAGGTATTTTGTTTGATCTTGCCTCTGCTTTTATGGCATCATGCAAACAGGCAGTGTCAGAGCTTAAAGAGCATCCCCCTTCTCCTGGGAATTTGGCTGCCTGGGCTTGGGGCCAGCTTA
The DNA here is from genome assembly GCF_028500815.1 of Rissa tridactyla. NCBI lineage: Eukaryota > Metazoa > Chordata > Aves > Charadriiformes > Laridae > Rissa > Rissa tridactyla. The sequence continues at coordinate 82,044,664 of NC_071467.1, read as the reverse complement.
GAGGGAGCACAGCTGCCGACTTTGAAAGCTTGTTGTGAAGAAAACTAGAAGAAGCCTCAGCAGACACTGCCCTTCCTTCCCCTGGGAGCTGCTTTTAGCTGAGACTGTCCCCCTTGGCCTCCACCTGAGCTTTGTTGTAGTTGTGTTATAGCCATGCTATGATATATACAAGGGGGAGACCTTATAGCAGCCTTCCAGTACCTGAAGGGGACCTCCAAGAAAGCTGGGGAGGGGCTGTTTGCAAGGGCACATAGCAATAGGACGAGGGGCAATTGTTTTAAACTAGAGCAGGGTAGGTTTAGATTAGACATTAGGAAGAAGTTCTTTACATTGAGGGTGGTGAGGCACTGGAACAGGTTGCCCAGAGAGGTGGTGGAGGCCCCATCCCTGGAGACGTTCAAGGCCAGGCTTGATGAGGTTCTGAGCAACCTGATCTAGTTGAAGATGTCCCTGCTTACTGCAGGGGGGTTGGACTAGATGACCTTTAAAGGTCCCTTCCAACCCAACACACTCTATGATTCTATGCCCGCACCTGGCCATGTACCCCATTGATCAGGACTCCTGACCCTGAGCCACAGACCGACTGCCCAGTGCACTCCAGGACCTGTCCTGAGACCATGACTTCACCCAGTGATGACCGGCCCTGACCTGTCCCTTGCCCTCGGCCCCAGCCCTGCTCTGCTTCGCTTGTTGGGGTATGGTGGGACTGCACCCAGCCAGGGATGGCACAGCCCTGCCAGCCTGCGGGCACCTACCCTGGCTGGGCACAGTCATGCCCCTACCCTGCCCACACTCCATGGCCCATACTGTACCCTGACACAGAGCAGCAGTGCAGAAGCTTGGTCAGTATCTTCTGCTAATATCCATCCTGCATCGGCAGAACACATCAATAAAACGTGAGGAATCTGAACAGCCAGGATGCCTGCGACAGCATCTTTTGTCTTTAAAAGAAAAAGTATCTCCTGTCTTAACTGTCATAATTCAGAAGAGTTTCATTTATATAGAGATTTCTACTGTGAAATTCTATTGATTGCATAATAAAACATTTCCTTTTGAAATTTGCGGTTAAAATATATAAAGCCCTCTAGCACAGGAGACTTCTGTCCAAAGTTAGTGTACAGGAAAAGTGGAAAAAAAAGCTAAATACAGGCTGTTCTCTTCTTCAGTGTGCTTTTAGAACAATGTTCCCTATTCCTGCCTCTGTAAGAAGCACTGTGAAAAATAACTCAAACTGCTATAGTAGGATAGCAAAATTTCAAAGCTCTGGCTCTGAACGCAAGTGTAAAAGTATATTGAAAGCCAAGAAAAAAGAGGGAAAGGATAAAAAAAAGAAAAAAGCCATTGTCTTTACTGTTTGGTTCATTGCAGTAGATATTCCCCTAAATAATACATAGCATTAAATTTTAAAGTACTACAGGTTTCAAAATGTTTGATCCTTCATTCTGGTTTGTATACCTGTGGAGTTCACGTATTTGATTCTTTCCATAGTCACGAAGATTAGAATTTTCCATTTAGTTTTAACGTGGGAATCTTAACTCATTTAGTCAGCTGATTCCAGGAACTGAGGCTTTAAAAGTAGAACATTAAACATCGAAAAATTAGCAATAAAGCTCTAAGAGTTGGCAACAGTTACCACTGGAAGGACTTTTCTTTTTAGCTCTTAAAGTTTTTCAGTTCTGAATCAATATAGTTCCATGATGGAAACAGCAGAAGTCTTCTGTTACTGCCTCCCAACACCCCTCCTCTTAAAGCTAGAATTCCCATAAAATAAGTGAAAACAGCAAAAAGAGCAACAGCTTTTATGCAGGATAACCGTTACATGTGCATGTACTTCACTCCTGGTCAGACACTTCACCTTTCTTACTTTCCCCATACATTTTGCTTATTTACTTAATTGTCTGTTACCTTACATAATGAATATTGCTTTGTCCAGAATGTAATGATATTTCTAATGCTATAGAGTAAGAGGGTCACTGCTGTTCTGCTGAAGTTAATGCAAGTTTTGCTGATGACCTACCGACTTCAGTGTCTGAAAAAGTTAGGTTCCTTTTCTGCCTCGGTAAAACACGTTGTTAGCATTGAGTAAATGAGTCTAGAGTTCAAGCAGATTTTTCCTTTACAGCCAATTTAAAATATTAATTCTGTGAAGTCAGGTCTACATATATTATAAAAATTAAAATTAAAAATAGGACATGAACAGTTTCCACTTCACTGAAAAACGTCTTTTGTATTTAACCAAAAAAAAAAAAAAGAGTGACTATTTGGAAGAGAATTGGAGAAAAAGAAAAAGTTCAGGATAGGCTTAATTTGAATATCTGGTAGTTTACATTAGAATAAATTTTACTTGAATTCTATGGAAACCAGAATGAGATTTCAGGTAAAGCTTTCTGAAATACATGTATGCAGGTAATTATGACAGATTCCATAAAAGGAAAAACTAAGCTTTGTATCAGTAGACCTTGCTCTCCTTCAGGCATTATTGCAGACCAGAACCAAAACATGTCTGGGCTCAGGAAAAGCTGCTGTTGATAACCCAGATGAGGAACACAGCTTTCTTTCCAGCTACATTTAGATGTGAGCTAACCTGTATTTGCAAATTTTGGGGGAAGGCAGGCCTTCTGTCTTATGTTACTAGGTGACATTTGGCGCTTTCCTTCATCCTGTGTCTTGAGTTGAAATGAGAAAGATAGGCTCAACCTCTCGTCAGCATAACTGTGAAAGGTATTTAGCAACTAAGCTTACTTTGTCATCTCCCTGCAAGGAGAAATTCAGATACCTGAATTCCCATTTACAATGCCAAAACCTAAACATTATTCCCTCCAATAGTCTCTCTGTCTGCTAAACCACTTATTAACGAGACCGAAGGTTTCTTTCCAAAGAAGCCCTGGAGCAGTTTGGCTGATTTACATAGGGGCTGATTTCTTCACACGTAACAGAAAGACTATAGTAATCAATCCACTAAGGGAGAAAAATTAAATATTCCCCCAACTACTCAACTTCTAAAGGATTCCAGCAGTTTCTGAATTTAATTACTGACAAGTTTAGATACGCTGGGAGATTCCAGGGCTGTTTTTATGCACTTTCCCTTGAACCTCTCTTGTCAGACTTTCTCACAGTTCTTCATAAATGAAGGCCCTGACTGTTTAGATTAAATTGGAACATTGTGTTTATGTCCATACAGTGTAACACTAAACATAAGCAAAGTCACATGAAAATTCTTGGTATGAGCAAAGAAGACAGATCTCCAGTGTAACTCCGTTGTGTCACAGAGCACGTAATTTCTCTTAAAATCCGGAAACAATACGGTTATTTAACTCCAAACAAATTACTGTGATGTAAAAGAACATACAGATTTATTCTGAATAAGGCAAGTGAGCTCTGATTCTTTCCATTGACTATTCAGACAACTTATTGTGGTACAAACAGGTTCAATGCTAGCCGGAAGGTCAAGGTTCCTACCCAGGCTCAGCTGAACACAGCAAAGAGCACTGAACAAACTTGCACAAAGTTAGCTATATCAGTTTATACATTTTCCACTCCTTCAACTGGGGAATGTTTGTGTATACATAGGACCTTTGAATTTGAAATCAGAGTTCCCAGCTACACAGAGTTGATGGACAGGCTGTTTCCCTTTTAGTCGCAACCTTTCTCAGCAGCTCCTGGCTTTTGAGCCCTGTAGCCTCAAGTCAAACAAATTGTTCAAAGAAAATGTAGCTGCTCATTCGTGTTCAGCTACAAAGGTCACATGCTCAGGATGCAGAGATCCAAGAAAAAGACTGAACATGAGGTTGGTGCTTAGAAGCAAAGTTATTGACAATATTTTGCCTTTAAATTCATGTCAGAATAGTCTCAGTAGAGGCACTTACCTTTTTTCATTATTGAAAACACTTCTTAATGAAACACCTGAAATTTCTTAGAATTAAAAAGTAAGATTATTAAAAAATTATCTTTCACACACGAAACTGAACATTTTTCTCAACTCTCCCCAACGCCTTTATAGAGCAGTCGTCATCTTTTTTTTTTTTCCTTATATTTAAGTAAAGACGCTGAGCAGAGGAAGACCACAACTAAACACATAGTCAACTGCAACAATCCAAGAATGACTTCCTGATCCCTTCTCCATCAGTCCTTCCACTATTACTACAACTGTAGTCCATACACCACCAATGGCATTTTTTATCTCAATTTAGTATCATATTTTATGGTTTGAAACTCCAAGAAGTTGCAATGACACAGAGGAAAGTCAACTGTTTATCTTAGATACTTTCTAACTTGCCTTGACTGGTTAATAAATTGTCGGTAATCACATTATTACCTGGGAGATACTGAAAATACTCAGAATAAGCGTAATCATTTATGTAGCTTAAATATAAGAGGATTTAAAGGTGTTACTATTTGCTAATGCCTGTAGTCACTTTTTCATGGCAGTGAACAAGAGGTCTAAATGGACGTCTTTCAATGTCACTTAACAGGGATTGAACCAAGCCTTAATTCAACAGGCACTTTCAACTTTGAAGAACCAATGAAGCATGCAGAGGCACACCCCAAAAGAAACCAAAACACGTGACAGTATTTTGGGGTATTTTTACAGGATGCTTGGCATACCTACTACAGGGTTATTGCAAAGAAACAAACAACATCCGAACCCAAAAGGATTTTTTTGTTGCAAGAATAAAACTTGAATTCTTTGCACTATCAATGTTCCCATGAAGTCATGAGAACTGGTAAGTCATTGCCGTACTTCCGAAGATCTACATTTTCAGCCTATGACACTGTGATTTAGCCTTGATCCACAAATAAGCCCCATGAATCTATTTGGAAATATTGGAAGCATGCTTATGCAAGTGTAAGCATGTTTTGGATTTAATGAGCAGTGAATAATTAAGTGACAGTGATGACACTTCAGCACAGTTCACAAACTGGTATTTGGGAATGTACATGCACTCTGTAGAGGCAGTTCTATATTATTATTTAAAACACAAGTAAACAGCTATCAGTATGTACTTCCCCATATAAAATTCCTCATTTGACAGCCTTACTTAATGGTGTGTAAAAACACCATAGTTAGAAAACAACATGCAGCAAAGAGCTACTTTGCAGAGCCAGCTACATTCAGGAGCTAACTTTAGATACAGAAGGAAAATCTTTCAGCTAGAGCTTACCTTGCACTGGAACTCATTCTCTGTTGACTGGAAATGAAGGTTTTTTTAGGATCCAGTTTTTTTGTGAAGCTGTACAGCCCTCAGCAAGAAGACCTGTGCAGAAGAGTAGAATATCAAATGGCATGTAAAACCCCCATTTCACCAGTCACTGCTCACTAGCTGGATCCTCAGATACATCCTAAGATAATATATTTAATTTTTAAACACCATTAAAATTCAACCAGTATTTGACACAACCTCTCTTCACTGTGCTGTGCTGATGAGGCAAAAATGGTAACAGTTTCTCCCCACAGGCCCTCATCATATAGGTTCCTTGTCTAGGCTTGAGGCTATCTGGTGCCTTCTTGAGAAAGGGTCATTAAACAGGCGTTATCATCATGGGGACGGAGCCAGACCAGAAGATGAAATACATTAATTTTTTATAGAGGAGATGTAAAATTAAGGGAAGCAGAGTTGTTACAGGTCACTGAGGTGGAAGGGGATAGATACTAAAGGAGAAAAAAGCCATCTGTTAAAGTTAAGAACCGGGGAATGGGACGGAAAAATACTATACAGATGGAAAAATGCACAGTCAAATGAAGGAGTTAACAAAAGGATTGCAAATATGGAACCGGTAAAGCATTTCCTACCAGGGATAGCTGGGGAGGATTTTATTTTAATTTGGAGAAAGATGGTTAAGTTCTCTTTTCCCTTTTTTCAACCCAGCAATAAAATGAACCACTAGATGTTTGCATTGTACTCGTATGTCAATACAGAAAACCCAAATGAAAAATAAGGAAACCAACAAGTATATGCTATAGAGGAAATCCAAACTACCATGGTTCAGCATACATAGGAAAGAACAAGTAAGGTAGAACCATTTCCTTAAATAAAAGAGTTTGTAACTCAGCATAATCCCAGTTTTGAATCCTAGTTACAACTAGGACACCTGATCCTGGCATCATAACCTGCACCCGGCAGCAACTTTCTTTAGAAGAGGTCTTCTCATAGACTGCTACAGAGGGACAACTAGATCAAAACTGAGCAGAATCCAGCCTAAAAAAATGGTTCAATGAGATTTTATTCTAAAACATCTATACCCAAGGGTACAGCAACAAAAGAAAATAATGGTGGTGTTGGATGAAAGTGAAGTGGAATTTATCAGTAGGCATATACTACAGGAAATCTCAAGTAAAGAAATGGGAATGGGTATTTTCAAAAACTACAGAAAAAGAGATGTTTGTACACACATCAATAGAAGGCTTCCTTGTACAAAACAAAAGCAAGAAACAGAGACAGGAAGGAAATCACGGGGAATAGCTTGAGTAATAGCCAAAATGCAGCTTCAGATCTGTGTAAATGTCAAGGTAGGGGACAGAAAAGGGGGAGAGCTCACATGTAGCCTAAAAATCAATTCTCCAATCGAACAGAATAACGTGAGCAAAATGAAAAAAAAGAGAGAGAAAGGAGCAAGTACCTTAAACAAGAATGTTACTCCCAAAAGATATACTTTCTACCTGTAAAAATAAAACCCAGAATCCTAGCAGTGCCAGGAGGTATGAATAACAAACTGCAAACATTAGCTGAAAGAGGAAAAGTGTAATATGATAAAGAAAACACAAGGCACAGGAAGAAGAATGTTTAGAGTAAAAAGTGTCAGGTGGAGAACACACTCCCAGTTGAATATTGAGTCATCTCTACATCTTTCGGTTCCCAGATAAAAATGGATGACCAAAACGTTAGAACAGCGGAGGAGGAAGAGACACTAGCAAATACTCTTTCTGCCGTTTTCACTTAAGGTAATGAAGACTGAAGGAAATTAAGTGACTGCCAAAGGCTACGATTAATGCAAGCAGGAGAATTATTTTCAGAAGGAAGCAGGCTGTGTGAAGCTTCTCAGGTACCAGAGAGTGCAGCAGATTCATGAATTTCCTGGCTTCTTTTTTATCAATGCTTATATAGTACCATTTCAAAGCTTTGCTGACTAACTCTTCCAGTCCTGCAACTCTTTTGCATACAGATTCTATCAGATACCAGAAAAAACAAACTAGCCTCAAAAATTATAACACCATCTCTCATAATAAATGTGTTCTGTTTCCATGATCATAACAACGAAGTCTTACTGCAAGGTGAGAGAAGGACAAACCGGTAACTATAAAGTGAAAGTTTATCACCTGACCATGGTGGCTATGGTACTGTCCTCAATAATAAACAAGACACATAGAAACGGCTGTTTCTACAAGATCATGCTATGCACGTTGCACGGAAACATCATCCAGAGCAATTCTTGTGGAGTGCTTGCGTGGGCATGCTATGCTCAGTGTATCTTTCTGATTCTGTATCCTTGTCCAATATATAGCTGCTGGAGCAATACGTAAATATGGACAAGAAGTTAAAGGAAAAGTACTAGAAATAAAAGTTTCAATGGGGACGGAAGACCTCTTGTAACAGATCTGCTTTTTAGACTTTCCTTCAGCGTTCAACCTTCAGCCCTGGTCAGAAGGTGAATCACGCTGAAAAATCCTTCTCAGGTTCATTCATACTATAATCAGCAAATATCTTCATGAAGAATATGAGGCCAATTTATGTTGCTCGCCAGTAAGCATAGTCGATATCAGAACCAGACTATGCAACTCTTTTTGAATTCTAATTAATTCAAGGCAAGGATTTTTGACGATGAACTCCGGATTAACAGGGACTGTTAGCCCATTGACTCAGTATGGCTAAGGTTTCATCCTTCTTACATAGGAATACATATGCTGTAGCATTTTTAGCCCTAATTCTCATTTCACTAGGTGGTCGAAATGGTTTCCTTGTAATGATGCACTGCTGTAGGTTTCTAAATGGTAAAGAAAGGTTAAGAGAAGAAGGGTGACAGTTTTCACACTACCTTCAGAACTGATGAAGGAGGTTGACAACCTGAAGTGTACATTTGGACTATCTGCCCATCTGACCTAAATTAGGAGCTCTTTCTGACAGCTGGGAGGAAGTCTGTCTGGAAGCTGAAACCTGTCCTTTTCAAAACATTTGGGACTTAAGTGGAACAGAAGTTATGTTTTCTTGAATAGGAATTTACATATATGCTCCTTTCTTTACAAATTTAGGCATATAAATTGCCCAAGAATTAAGAAACCAGTAGATGATTAAATCAAGTTTTGAGGCTTCCAAACAAGAAAAATCTCAAGTGTTTTCTTTTTTTCTTCCTGAAATTACTATAGGTAGATTTTGGGGGCTTTTTAACGTAAAAATCCCTTTAGTTTTTGAAAGACACTGTGCTTATATGTCCCTTTTTGAAAATTCATATTGAGACCTGTGAAGAAAATTGTATAGACAGCTACCTTCACTTTTGAAAGAGTAAGAGGGAGTTAAAAGAAATTGCTCATAAAATCCTACTGTGAAGCTCAGATGGCACGTGGGCATGTTCACAAGGTTGGTTGCTTACACAGATTTCCTCAGTGAAGAAATCAGATTGAGCATCACCATAGGTTTCCTAGCATGATGCATTTCTATGTTTTGAGAAGGTTGACTCTGGAACCACTGGAATGGCTGAACTACAGACATAAACCATGCCCTAGTAAAGGTCCAGGTCTAGCCATTTTTAAAGCAAAAGATAAAAGGATGCAAATCCTTCCTAGAAAAAAGGAGTACAAGCTCTATTTTCAATTACTGTGAAGAATAATCGACCTTAAAAGCTTACAAGTGAGTTACAGAACCACTCACTGCCAAGTTTAATTACAGGTGGAATGAACTGTATGTGATGGAAAAGAGGAGTTTAATTTTCTGCTTCCTCTCCCTTCATACAGGCACCAACAGATGATATGAGAATATGATGTGGTGACTTTCTACACTTGCTTTTTTGCCAGTAAGAAAGAGGTAACATATAATTATACAAGGTGGAGAGCAAACAGGAGGTAGAGATAAGGGGGAATCAAGATTTTCCACTCTAAATAAAAAAAAAATCTCTCAAATTCTCTGCAAGCACATACAAAAGTTAAGATAAAGACACTCTGGAAAGTCCTTTTCCCAGAAAGGCCACACAATAGTTGCTGCTACTAGCATCCAGTGAAAGGTTGAACGATGGGTCCTGATGAAATTGCTCCTTGCACACCACCTCCCTTCCCCTATTCCTCCTCAGCAAGAGGAAGAATGTACTAAACTTTCTCTAACACCTCTGATGAAGTATGCTCCTTTACCTGCAGGTGTCTCATTCTGATTTATTTTACCTGACCTAGCTGTCCCAATAAGGGTTTGTCCAATGCCTAATAACTGTAGGACCCGGGAAATTCTGTTGATCATTGAAAAAGGATAAATGGTCTTTCCTAAACCTTACATAATAACAAAAATACTGTCGATGACTCATCTCTCTCTGGGCATAACTTGATATTATACAGAACCGAAAATGAACATTTAGGGCACTATTTTGTCTCTAATAGCAGCTGAGCATCCCCAGGAAAATGCGAACCACTATGGGAAAGTAAGGATCACAGAACTTCAGTCTCTTTTTCATCTCTGCCTGACATGTTCCAAGTCATATGGCTTTATAAATTCTTACTGATTTCCATCAACATGTCTCTTTGATGTTTAAAGTCTCAGCTGGAGTCACATTTGTAAGCCAACAGCTCCTTTCAAAATATTTATGTCCTTTGACTTGAAGTTCAAAACAGGGCAAGATTCTTTTTGTATAATCGCTTAGAGCAAGCACAGTATTTCTGTTATGCCAGTTCGAGGAATAGGCATGACGTGTATTTTAATGTAACTTTCATGTAACTTTTGGCACCAGCGTCAAAGAACTATAACCTTTTAGTAAAGGAGAACAATGTGCTCAGGGCTTCCCACATTAAGCCAGTTTTTACTGTATTGAAATCAGTTTCAGTAGTCTATAAATTTTCCACGAGGAGAATCAAGCTATGACAACACTCTAAAAATGGAAATCATACACAGTTTACTGTGTCTCCAATACATACATAAACTATCTATGAAAAAGATCCAATAGAAGGCGATGGTGATTAAGTCAATAGGGTTCATTAAATAATGCCATCATAAATAATGGCATCCTTCCTCCAGAAATTTTTAAGCTATATGTACTTATCTAGCAGGAGGGAAAATGGTGAATTTCAGTTTATAGAGCCCTGTGTGGAGTATGGATTTTATGTATATCACCACAGATTTTGTTTTGCAAGACTTTTAGATTTATGGTTCCAGTGTCCTTCTGCTTCCTAGGTATTCTTGGCAAGATGCTGAAGCGCCCCTCAGGATGTCAGTTCTTTGGCTAGCTGATCCAGAGAATCGGCGAGAGACAGATAGAGAGGAGGAGCAGTTCCTTCACTTCTCTCCAATTTGCAGAGCTTGTTCTATCTGGGCTGGAGGGCTCGAGCCAGCTGCTGCAGAAGAGATGTCAATTGCTACATAGAAAGATACAGCCCATATCATTCCATAACTCATATTCCAGATACCCCTGTTCTCAAAGCTAGAGTCAAATAGAGGATTATATTAAACATAGGTGGCAGTTTCAGCCTCTCTGCAGCTGAGCCTGGCTGCTGCTGCTGCCTTTTCTTTCTCATTTGCATCTTCCCATCTGTTCTTGCTTCATTTCCTGCCACCCCACACAAATTATTACACTCCTTTCTCAGTCCTCCTCCATCTCCTTCCTTCTCCCGTTACAGCTACCGTCACTGCCTTCCCACTTGCCCCTGACTTTCCCAGGCTGTCACATTCCTTCCTCCTTACCCAGCTTCAGCCATCACAAGTCTTTCCCTTCCTTGCTCTGCCTTGCCTCTCGCCACCAGCAGCTGTGGCAGCGCCAGAATAGACAGCACGACCACAAGGCTTCCTGAACCTGCTGACTTTATTACAAATCTGCCCCCTGCACAAATACAGCAAAAATGTGGCAGTCCATAAGCCTTATGTGAAGTTACACTGCACTTTCATCTCTTATCAAGCATACATACAACCTTGGAAACAGTGGTATAGATACTCATTTAAATTCTTTCATGCATAGCACAATAAGAGATCTCTGTGCATTTTCTCAGCCCCAGGAATTTTGCAGAAAATTCTGGTGACTTTCTGGCTACACTATTTGAGGAACATGGGAAATTACCAAGGGAACTCCCACGGAAATTATCTTTCAATATTTTCAACCTTGTATATTTGAGAACAGTGCACCACAAACAACAAAACTAATGAAATATGACTGCTTCAGAAAATACATGCCTCCACACTCTCCTCCCTATATTAAGTGTATTAAACGGCAAGCAGAAAATGCCTATGAGGTTTATGATGAAGCAGCAGAGAACACCATGACCACTGAGGTTCCAGAGCAGCTCCAGATATACTACAAAGACCACTTTACATTACTACTTTTACAAGGGGTTGCCTTAGAAGACCGCCCAGGTGATTAAGGAATTACCCTGCCAAACTATGAGACAGAGCTTTCAACCACAGAGAAAACTAAGCTTACAGCTACAATGCTGTGGTTTACTTTAAAGCGTAGTATATTTTCTACACTTTTTTTTTTTTTTTAATTTGGCAAATGTAAACTCCTTAATGCAAAGCACAGGAAACTATATTCCTGTCATCAGGCTTTCCCTATACCCATGCCTAACCAAATAGGTACCATTTCTCTCTCAACTCAAACCTTGTCCTTTATGTCTATATATTTTCATCCAACTGCAACAATCCACAGAGAAATTCACTTTTCAGGCCCTGCTTGTGCTTCACTCCTGTTACACTCATGTTCTTAATGTTTCAAAAGGAATGGCATAACACTTTTACAAACCCACTCTGAATCTGATGGGGAATTTTCTCTGTAAGGTATTGTGATGGAGGGGAATTTCGTGAGGATGTGGAAGACCTACTTGACTTATATGTCTCTGTGTCCTTCTCTAGCAAAGACAAGTCAATTCTGTGAGGAAAAATATCCGTAAGAAGGAATTGCTATGATGCAAATTGACCCTGCTTTATTTCAGATAGGCTCGTTATTATCTTGTGAGTGATCAGATGAGAAGGTCCAGTGTATTAATGCTCTGTGGAACAGGTTACAAAAGTCCAGAGAAAAAATAGCTCTGCTTAAGAAATTCTTTCTCTGTATGGTCTGCATTATTGCCCCTGGTCTGCAGGGTCTAAAGATTATTAGGGAAAGCTAATCTGTTTACAATCCAGGGGTCCATTCCGTAGTAGGATTTTTTCCTGCTCACTGAAAAAGGTTGAAAATCACAGCTCTAGACCCCTTACGATTAGGTTTTCCCTGTGTGACTGCATTCTGCCAGAACAACCACATAAGAGGATTTAGCTATGTTTTTCAATAAAAGATAGAGCAGCAACTTCAAGCGGCAGAGGAAGCTTGCTTCTCTGTACTGCCCTGTATCTATGTCTCGCTACTCTTATCCCCCTTTACCAGCAGTAAACCCTGGCTTTGGACAGAGCCTGACAGGAGTGGGCTGAATCCACCTACACAGACCTCCAGCAAGTTCACTGGGATTTCCCACACTGAATCAGGAACTGAAAATGTATGTGATGTGTACAGCTGCTTGTATTTATAGATTATGACTCCTCTGAGTGAACAACCACACATTTGGGGATTTTGTTGTTATGGAAGCTACTCAGCTCCCTTTGCTTTATACTAGGTGTCAAGGAGGTAAGCTGTACTTGCAGAAAGAAGATAGCATAAGCATCTATCTAGACTGAAAGCACAAAAACAGGTCTATTCTTATAGCATAGCCTTGAGTCAGGCCCACAAAAACTAGTTCTCCTACTTCGGCATCTTGAATTTTTGTTTTGATTTCAAGTGGGGAAGAGGGGACTCACATGCATGACATAATTTGACTATGTATGTCCAAAAAATAATTTATTCTGGCTATTTACTTTGTATGCAGTCTTGCATAGGTTTATTTTTGTATCTGTGATATCTTTATTTGCTGTTGGTTCTTTTTAAAAACAATAAGCCCTTCCTGTGCTTTTGCAGACTATTGTAAGTAAACAGCTCTCCTTTTGGTTTTAAAATTACCTTTTAGACAAGGAACATTTGTCCTACATAACAGCCAGTAAATAAAAGAGGATGTTGACCAGAAGATACATCTGTGGATAATATATTACAGCAAGTTTGCTGACTTTCTACTTAGTGACTTCTCTACTATTTTACAAGTGTGGGCCATGAGCCATTCTGGAGTGATCAAGAAGTCAGAAACTTCTCAAGTGCCAGATTTTCCATGAAAATTACAACAGGCAGCTGAGATTTTATGTAGATCTGGATCTTCCCCACCTTCTGACCTCTTCTTCCACATTGCTTTATGGACAGATTTTCAAAAGAGCTCAACCACATTAGTAGACCATTTTGAAGACCTAAGCCAAAACCTTTAAAAATCTTGGGAGTTTAAAAAAAAAACACCTCAGAAACCTGTAAATCTAGTCTGTGTTCAGTACCTGACCTATTGTTCCAGGCTCTCTCTTTTTTAAAATTTTCAAAATCTCCTGCAAGATCTTAAGAAACCTGTTCAGACTGCTTCTGCAGAAGTCCTACCCCACTCAAATTTATGGGGTCCTTAGAACAGTTGGAGCAAATCACAGAGGGATTTTTTAGCCCAATAGCTGTTTGTGAAAGATTAGTCTTTCAAATATTTCTGTTTCCTACCTCCCCTGTTTCCATCCCTCCATTCTTCCACTTGCGTTATTTCTCAGCAAAACTACATGCTGCTCTCCTCCTTTCCCAACCCACCTTCCAGTTCCAGTAAGTACAAGTCCTGTATTCTCTCAAGTTTTGACAGCTGACATTACAGTCTTTAATTTCCACCTATTTGCGGAAAGGGTGAAAAGGGACAATTCTGCTTGGTTGAATATGGTGAGAAGGAACTATTTGCCCTTCATCTTCCATTCTCCTTCCTGCCCAAGTGGAAGCAGATAGGCATCCCTGATCCGTCCTTTGTGCTTGTTACAAATGCTGTCCCAGTATTTCATTTTGAAAACCTGCAGGTTTTTGAGCAGGAAAAGAAGAGACGTGAAGGCAGCCCTATGATTAGAAGAAAGACAGAGGGTTATGAGACCTCTAAAGATCAATTTTGTTGCTGGATGAGGAAAATCTGAAAGAGACACAGCCTATGAGCAAAGACAAGGCAGGTAGGTAACAAGCTGAGAGAGTGAAGCAGGTTGTTGATCTCCAGATGCAATTATCAGATTGACTTTGTGAAGCACATAGAGAAAACAGAACATGCAAGATTGGTGTCACAGGTAATAGAGAAATCAGGCAGAGAGCCTGGATGAGAAAACAAGGTGCTCTCTGGCAGCTCCACAGGCTTGTTCTCAGTAGCTGTCAGCACAGATACAGACCAGAAGTAACAATGCAGATACTAGCCATGGAAACCTGGCCATCTAGTGCTGCTATCAAAACCACAGTGTTTTCTTCTGACTACTATAAAGTAGCTTCTGAAAGGTCTGTGCCCCTTTCATTGCAGCCAGGCTGAGAAGGGGGTGAGCCCTGGTAACATATCAGGAACTGGAACCTACTGCTTTATACCTGTCTGTGACCTTTCAGCACAAAAATCCAGCTTAAAATATCTGTCACAGCTTCTCACTTATGATACCTTACCAACAGTATAACAATAGTCAGTCAGCAGCTGTATTTTATCAAGAATCTTTTAAACCGGACTAGTTACAGGGAGAAGGTGGCTGCAAGAAAATAATACATTCGCTTTTTTTTATTATGAGTTTAGCTATCTTCAGATACATTCATCAACCTTTTACTTTTTCAAGTTTTGCCAGTCCTGTCCTGAAGTGCAACTTCCCTGGTATAGGTTATCAGACCCTGTGCTGTGAAGTCTAAACGTGTTTGCAGAGATAAAAGTCACAAATACGTGCAAGCCCAGAACACTCCAGTGAAAACTGGAGAGTAATATGGGAAAAACAAATGAAACCTGAAGAGATACGTAAGAAGGACATGTACTGTTTAAACACCTCTTGGCCCTTTCCTGTTGATAGTTTCTGAAGATGTAGTTTAAAAGTAGAATGCCCTGATCCATGCCACAGCTTAAAGAAAGTAATGATCCAGCTTCATTTCTACTGAAGCCAACATCACTTCATTTCTCCACAGAAGCCAAGAGTGCGACAAGAGGAACACTCCCCTGCCCAGGTCAGTCAGCTAATCCATTTAGACTGCACCTCTATAGGTAACTCAAACAGACCAGAGCTTGGCCTCCACTGAGATGGCAAGTGGTGCAGTGTGACTCACCTTCAAATGGTTAAGCTTTCCTTTCCCCCCACACAGCTGGATGGTTTCATCCATACTGCTTGCCAGGAAAGGTCCTCAGCTTATGGTCCTCCCCAAACCGTGCCTAGAAGCGTGTTAGCAACCATTGCTCAAACAGGAACATGGTCACAGTTAAGCACTATCAAGGGCCAGCCCCTGAGCCTCGGCACCGTTTGGGTGACTGGCATGCATGTAGCCTTGTCTTCCTTCTACTGAAGAGCACCAGGAGCACAGCTGAACTGTGATGTAAGGGAGAAAAAGTAAGAATAGGTAGAAATGTATTCTGCTCAATTTAAAAACTGAGGGGAGATGAGCTGTGAAACACGGGGAAGTTATTTCCATTACTTGCTCTTGTGACAAGCTTGCTGACATCATCCTACCATACACACCAAGTTCCAAAACTCAAAACAAACTGGGGCCAAATGCACAAATGAGATTTGGCAATATGTCACATACCTCGCATTGAGTGTATTTTTCCCATTAAAAATATTCTGCCTGATGCAACAAACCTCTTTCCTCAAAGGGCTTCTGTTGCCTAGCCCCTGTCAAATACTTTCAATGAAAGTAAGATGGGGCCAAAGGGGAGAAACAAACAAGCAAAAATAATAAAAAACCCACAACTATTCAGGTCATTTATCCTTAAGACTTCTACAAAGTCCAAAACAAAATTCGTATTTGTCATTGAATACCTGCAAGCAGCTTAGGCCACTTGCATTCAAAAAGTATGGGATTTTTAAATGTTGAAAGCATCAATTCCCCAAACATTTCCCATTAATTTCAGCTGGTGGAAAGGAGTTTGATTATATCAAATGGTCCCTACACCAAGGAGAGTAAACCATCCTAGGGTAAGTCTGGAATGGACTTCTAAAGCCTGCACACTAGTGCAAAACCTGGATACTCTTTATAAGAGTGGATAAATTATCTAAGAGGTAAACTGTTTGCTTTGAATAGCTGAACATTTCAAGGGGAACAGAGCAGAGGGAATAGTGCAGGGGACAAAGTTTCAAGATCGTATCTGGTTTAGGTAGCACCTTTTTATCTGTGACTTCTCAGTCACAGTCAATACTCACAAAATGTTCTCACTCCATGTCATGCCCAGTGAAACTGGTCCCGATTTGTACCCTCTCCTAGGTTTGTGCCGTACTGTTACCAAACAAAACAGACGTCCTAGGGTCAAACAGCTTATTGCATTCGAGAAACAGCATCCGGACCTGGTTTGCAATTATAATGAAGGCACACAAATAAACACAGAAGACTCAGGAGTGACAGAGGCAGGCTATAAAATAGAAGTAACCTGACAAGGTCAACAGAAATGGCACTAGGAAGGCACTGAAGACATCATTACACCAGAGGTTAAACGCTGAGCTGTTAATTTAGTGGTTATTCCATTAGGGCATAGATTGGAAATAAAATTTATTGAAGTGACATTATATTTAGAAGTAAGCTTCGTTTTACCCAAAATTGCACTGTCACGTATCATAAAAATGCCCTTCCTCTTGAGTCTTTCTGGCCTCTGGTAAATGAAATCCAGAATGCTGTAATATAACTACACCCAAATATATTTTGAACTCATAAGAAAGATTTGCACCTATGAATTACATTGATCTCATCTGGAACAAATTTATTCTAAGTGAAGAGGTACAGATCAAAATGCTCTTGAGACACGGAAAGATTTTAGTCACCCCTTTGATTCAGTATCATAAGGTTGGCCATGGCAGGTGCTGACACTATTTCTTTTCTTTCTTTGTGTGCATAACCAGCTCACATAGTTTCCTTCATTAATAGGGAAAGATTGTCTCCTTAAGTAATGACCTCTCTTATTGACATGACTTTTTTTTTCTTTCATACTGATTCAGCAGATTTAAACGAAATTATTCCCCCGTACAACTCTTTTCCTTATTTCAACCCCAGCTGAAGTAATGGATCCCACACTAACTTTTTCCTAAAGTCAGACCGAAGTTGTCTTTTGATAAGTTTATTATCATCAATTGTTATTATAATTGTCTTATTCCTTCCTCTGTAAGATTCTGCTCTCGTTTTTCTGTGACCTTAACCCACTAAGTTTTGGAGATAAAATTTTCTCTTTTGCTACTGGCTCAGTCTGACTTTTTCTGAACAGCTTTCCGCTTATCATAGATAAGTCACTTTTGAAAGACTAGGGAAAGAAAAGCATGGGGGTTTTGCCATATTAAAATTGGTGACTTTTTTTTTTTTTTTTGAAAGCTATGTGGTTTAGAGCAGAAACTACAAAGGAACAAGGTAATGGCATTTCTATCAGGAAAATGTGCTTTGCAAATATGCATTCAATGGGTTGTGCTACAAGCCTTCTGGTGCTGGAGGAATCATCCAATTTTGCATATGAACAGTAGACATTAACTAGGGTCTGACAGTTAAAACTGCTGTTCCACTCACATTTTCTGGGGATAAAGCAACACCTTCTTTGCCACACCAACTTCCCGTCATGTGTGCCAGATCCCAAGTAAGGAACAAGAATCTACCTGACTCCTACGCAAAAGAAGAATAAAAGATACGAGAAGTAGATGTGGCAAGAAGAGGTGTCAGGAGGAGTAGCAAAAAGGTGGCTAAAAGCACTGAACCTGCAAACCAGTGAAAAGATGCCCTAAGGGATAGGTGAGACAGATTTGATGAAGTGTGTAGGCATGGAGCTGACTGGGCAGAGATACAGGGACACAAAACTGTGAGAGAATCAGAACAGAGCCAGGAGGATAAGGAACAAGTGCCTAGAGGCCAGACACAGTGGGAAGAGATGAAGGGTGCAGAAAGGTGAGAGTAACATTGTCAGAACAGTGTTGTATACCTCTTCCCAAATCCAAAATGCTCAAGTTTGCAAGAGTGGGGAAGACCTTACAGGTGAAGGAAGGAACAAAACACAAATGTGGTCCTGTTTTGACTATCCCTGCTTGTGCTGATGGACAATGACAACATCAAAATTCAATGAGATTTTACAGCCAATGAAAATCATAAACTAAGGGAAAATATAGTCCAGTGCCTGAGAGGCTAAGCTTTTAAAGAGAGAACATATAGAACTACACAGAAAGAAAACAACAGATTGCAACACGGCTCTAGAAAACAGGAAACAAAATAAGAGCAGACTGTTACAGTTGTTATGGGCAAAGGGTGTCTTATACTTCAGTAATATCCCACTACGTCAGCAGCAGGCAGGAAGAAATCTTAGTGCTCCTGAGAATTTTAATTCATTAAAACATCCGGTTACATGAAAGACTCCTTTTTCCATCAATCAAGAACCTGCAGAACAATGGGTCAGAGCTTTGGCAAACTACACAAAGATGACTGATTTGTGCAATTACCAAACTCTACAGGCTGAACTAATTTGCGACAGAATAATGACAGGACAAAAATCCAGGCACTCAAATGAGAATGCTTAGAGATCCCATTAACTCTACAGAGAACTAAAGACATGTGCACGCCTAGTGAACAAGCTCACACCCAAATAGAGAATACAAGCAAAGTAGTCACATAGGTATTTCAGAAGGCAGAGCAAGGAAAGCATGAAAATTTACTGAAATTTTGACAAAAGCAGGCATACAAACACAAAGAAGGAGAGATTAACAAAATCCAGAGATGTATGGCTATTGTGGAAAAAAAAAAGATAGTAATGAAATGCCCTTTACATGGGGTCACATGCAAAAATTCTGACAAGACAAGTCATTATGCAAAGGATTGCAGACAAGAAAAAAATGCCCCCATATTGAGAAAGTAAGCAGTGAGTCAGAGATCTTTGCATGTATGTGACATCAGTGTAGGGCAAAACAGCAAAAAAATAAATGGACTGTGAAGTTCAGACTAGCACCAGATGCAAAGACAAGGCAGCAGAACACAATAAGAGATGGAATGCAAATGAACAGTGGGCATCAATGTGTGTGAAAGGCACAAAGACCTCTTCAGAAGTGTACAAGAAGACAAAGGAAAACAGCAGATCCAAATTTTAAATTCTCTGACAATATAATCAAACTGAATTTTAAATTCACTGATAATATAATCACAGTACCATGAGGCCAAGTAAATTAAGAGCACAATATCAAATAAGAAGTAAATAGAGCGAAAGTCAGTTAGTACGAATGTTAGAGAAACATTTAGCAAAAGGAAGAGAGTTATTAACCCCAGCACATTAAACCTAAATTACAGATGATTCCTATGAGAGACACACAAATAAAAACCATACCTTGTGTGGCCAGTGCTTTATTGCATCCATGCGGCGAAGGACTGGACTTTTAAAGCAAGACAATAACTGAAATGCTCAGAAACAAAAAAATGATCACTCTTAAGACAATAAAGAAATATTAATATCTTTTTTTATTTGCTTTTAGTGTCACAGGTTATATAGCACCATTTCAGAAAGCAGCATAGGATAGGTATTGGGAAGATAAACGTATTCATTAAAAATTAAAAGAAAAATAATAATAAAAAATAGTTTACATCTAACTACTCACAATTAAAGAACCATTACCTGATATACTAAAGCAAAACTTTTCTTAATAAAATCAGTACTTGTTACCAAGTTGAGAATAGCTATCTATCTATCTCAGTAATTCTATGCAGTAAACCAGTCTGGTTTGCAGTTTACCACCATAGAAAATGATTAGTGCACATTATACAGTGCACAGGTTGCACTCTTTCACTTGTAAGCTCAGAAAGCATCCAGGAATGAGCAGGAGACAGTGAAGAACCACGGGGCAAAGAGATCATGCTGCAGCAGAGAAGTCTGTGTCTCTGAGAGCCCCAGACTCTGGGCACGAAGGGACTGAGCCAGTATGCGAAGAGGTTTGGGAACACATAGCCTCCAAACTGGTGGTGGTGGGGACACATGGAGGAAAAAAGATACTGCTGGAAATAGGCAGAACAAATCAAAATCATTCATTTTTACTTATAAATTTAAATAGTACATCATGTTTTTTGCCATTTTCTCCTACGTGACAATCAGCTGTGATTACACACCAGCACAGCAGTCTTTGGACTCCCATTTGCACTGGAGGGACATGGCAAAGGTGCTGCCCAGGGGACATCAGCAGCCACCTTGAGAACCAGCCCCCCTGTGAGGGGTGCTGTGGTAAACCCGCCAAGAACTGGGCAGTGGGAGCTGAGGGGGAGCACGGCTCCACTCACTTGTCACCCAGAAGGAGCTCAGAAAGAAATATGAAATTAAATGAAATTAACCT
This sequence comes from Rissa tridactyla, assembly GCF_028500815.1. Classification (NCBI taxonomy): domain Eukaryota; kingdom Metazoa; phylum Chordata; class Aves; order Charadriiformes; family Laridae; genus Rissa; species Rissa tridactyla. The sequence continues at coordinate 82,024,091 of NC_071467.1, read as the reverse complement.
GGGGCTTCCCCCACCCCGCCCACGGCCCAGGACCCCATTGCAACCCCCCTAGAAACCCCCTACCCCTCCCATGGCCCAGGACCCCATTGCAGCCCCCCAGGGCCGGTCTCCAGCTCCCCACAGCCCTGCCCCACATGGCCATGGGCCCCACCAAGCAGGGTCAACCCCCTGACCCACATCCCTGCTTGGCCTCTGCCCGTCCCTGTCCCCATGGAGGTGCCCAGTGCCAGGGCTGGGGCTGTCCTGGTGCCCCCCAGCTGCCCTGCTCCTGGCTGGGGAGATGGGACGGGTCCTGGCTACCAGGCCCTGCCATCACCCACCCAAGGAGATCCCAACACTCCCAACACCCAGCGCCAGGGAGCCACCAGCCCCCTCAAGTGTCTTGACACTGGTAATGTGCTTGGGCCACCATTCAGGCAAAAGAAAAGAAATTATAGCTACTGCATTCAGGTACCCAGTAAACACAGAGGCTTTCCACACCAGCAAGTGAAACACAGTGAGGATACAGGCTTGAGCCCTGGCGCACAATAGCCCAATTGTTGAGCTGCCAGGGTGCCTTCATACCAACGTGCCGTCTCCCTGACACAGCCCAGCTACCCTTCCGGGAACCAGGCAAGCCAGAGGGTCAGTGTGCCTCGCTGGCAGCACAGGCAACCCCATTTAAGAGGAGTGGGAAGGGAGCAGGAGGACAGTTTAGCCATATGAATGTGCCCTGTAAGGCCTATTTTATTTACCACTACTGGGGAAAGCCCCGTGGAAAAGGAATACCCTTCTCACTCAGATGAGAAAAGTTGAAGCAGTACATTCAAGGAGAGGGAACAATTCAGGCAAAAATTAAATACACATAACTACAGAGCATTTTTTCAATCTGCAATTATATGTATTTGATGCATGGTACGCAAGACAGCTATGTGCTTGCCAAGTTATGCAGAGCAGCCTCACACTATGAAATAAATAGCAATTAAGTCAGAGCATGAGATCTTCAGCCAGCTAGAAGGATGCCTATCTTTCTATAAGAAGGAAATAAAAAACAGAAGGCTAAGGGACTGCTCTCCCCAGGGCAAGGGGGTGGAAAGAGTCCAGTAATAAATCTTCCAGAGCAAAGATGAATACGTGTTCACTATGTTGTTGTATTGGGTGATGGCAGAGCAACCCCACCTGTCTCTTAAATCGCAGGACTTCACATAATATTCATGCTAATGTAAACAGAAAATCTCCTAAGACATCAGAGTCACTCTGGAAAAAAAAGCAACAGGGAAGGAGCACACAGAAGCCTACAGTTGAATTCACCTCCTCTACCTTCAGGCAGAAAGAAGTTAAACATGTCCACTAAACAACTTGCTTACTCTGCCCTGAAAGTTAATAGGCAGCTATCTCTGGATGAGGTAACTGTCCTGGAGACACCTGTTTATACCTACTGATTTCAGGGAGAACCTTATAGCTACAGAGTACAGTCCAACATTTGTGCTAGCCAGAGCCAGGAAGATGAGTCCCAAGCAGCGCAGGAAATTGCATATGTAGAACAATACAGGGTGAAAAAATGTACACGCAAACTTCAGTCCTTGAAACTAAAAAGGAAGTGAAACTGTCACTGCAAACCCCTTAATTGTTATAGGCCACTAGAAATTAAATTAACTGCCCTGGTAGTCCTCTCAGACAAGATGATGAGACATTTTAGCAGCTATAATATCCTAAAAATATCACTTCAGCCAACAGACACTTGCTTATACAACGAAAAACACAGAAACAACAAAAATACAATTTTTCCAATGTCAGTCAAATAATCAAGCCAAATAAATTGTTAAGAATGTTTATATGCTACCAAAAGAAAGCTGAAAAAGATAAAAAGAGTCACAGGATTACAGAATGGTTGAGGTTGGAAGGGACCTCTGGAGGTCATCTGATTCAGCCTCCTGCTCAAGCAGGTTGCTCAGGACCATGTGCAGATGGCTTTGGAATATCTCCAAGGACGGAGATTCTACAACCTCGCTGGGCAACCAGTGCTGGTGTTCAGTCACTGTCACAGTGAAAAAGTGTTTCCTGATGTTCAGATTGAAACGTCATATGGCACTATTCTTGAATTCCAGGAGATAACCATAAAAAAGCACAGGACAACACTTTTGTGACAAATGTCCTTTAATGAATAATGACATTGAGGAAAAGGGGTAGTATTTGACTAAGCATCAATTTTTTTTCTTCACTGCGTACTACACCACAGCTGATCTGTAAGAAATGCTGGAGGCAAGTTGTGGGGTTCATAGGGAGTTCATGCCATAGTCATTTATAAGACTGATTATGAAAGAAATTTTGCACCAAGCAAGAAGAAGTTGTGTAAAACAGGTCAAATGGCCTGGTTAAAGACAACTAAAACCCAAAGCAAACTCTCAGGGTGAGGAAAGAGACCGTATTTACCATACAGGCTCTGTAAAAGAATGAATTTGATGTCAAGTGAATCTAGACCACCTCAGCAGGAAAAGTAGTAGGTTTATATTCACTAGTTTTACTACATGAGACAGCTGAGTATTAAATTTGTATTTTTACTGACAAACAAGACTGCAACATCACTGAGCTGATTAGCAGGAAAAGAGGATACTGGGAGTTAAGGTGTTCTTCTGAAATTCACTTGCATTTAGTCTTTACACAATAAGAAGGAACATCTCCAGAAAGCCATGATTAAGAAAAGGATACAGATCTGTGAACCAGTAAAAAAAAGAGCATAACTCCCCTGAACCGGCATCTCAGTAGTACTACTGGTAGATAACTTTGCAGAAAATCTTCTCCCTGATATCCAGTGATAGGACACATAGGAGTAGTTCAAAGATCCATCCATCAGGGGAGGTTTCGACCAGACGTTAGGAAGCCTTTCTTTACCAAGAGGGTTGTCAGACACTGGAACAGGCTTTCTAGAGAGGCAGTTGATGCCCCGTGCCTGTCAGTGTTCAAAAAGCATGTGGACAAGACCCTTAATTACATGTTTTAACTTTTGATTGGCCCTGAAGTGGTCAGGTAGTTGGACAAGATGATTGTTGTATGTCCCTTCCAACTGAAATAGCCTATTCTGTTCTATTCTAAAATAAACACTCTTCAGAGAATCCACCACTCTGATATGAATAGAATGTGGGCCAAAAAGCAACAGATGACAAACTAGATTAACATATCCCAGCAATATATGAAGCAAGTGCAAAGTAGTAGCCAGTCATCACAAGAAAGACTTGAAGTTTTTCCAGCATCTTGCTAGATAAGCAAAAGACTTTTTACCAAGACACAGAAGACATTATTCCCAAAACAAAACGGTAAACTTTCAGCAGAGTTGGTGTTAATTTATCTGAACCCAAGAGCTCAGTATGTACACAAGTTTTTACTCATGTTTCATTTCTTTAACTCCTATGAAAGTGACACAAGGAACGTTACAGTATGAACCTCCTAGTGTGGGTCTGTCTGACATGTGCTTGTAAGTTAATGCTCAGGAATTTAAAAGCACTTACAGAAAGTACTTGGTGGTTGTCATAACACAAAGAGCAGAATAAAGCCTGGGTACTGCTTTTTCTTGGCTGCCATTTTACGTCGGTTGAATGTGAACGGCAAGGAATGGAGGCGGGACTGAGAAAGGAGCTGGGAGAGAGAAAGTGCCTGTAACGGGGACAGATTAGATGGAAAGGAAAAAAAGAAACAGGCAGGAGAGCATGTGGCCCTAGAGCACAGTCTCCCAGAACCTGAGGGAGTCTGAGGGTTGTGAGTCTCATCTCACGTTCTCTGTTATGGACCCATTAGGAAACCCGTTCGAAGAGAGCCCCTTCCTTTTGCAGCACAGGTTACGACAGAGGTGACACCCCATCACTGGCACCATTGCGAGCTACAGTAACCCAAATGGCAGAGGTCGAGGTGGCATATCGAAGGAGATCCAGTCATGCTGCTGAACGATGACTTGGAAAGACACAGTGGAAGCTGGGAGATGCAATTTGATCCACTGCCTTTCAGCATACACCTAACACTGTTCGGCTAACAGTGGCTTCTACTGCTAGAGCGATCTACCCTTTTTCAGTCTAAATGGCAGTAAAACCGAGACAACTGAGATGTTTCTGATGACCAAGAGCTAAAACCAGGCTGATTGCTCCCAGGGTCAGGAACCCCACCATGCATTCTATGGAACGGCACAAGGTTGAGCTTAAATTCTAATCAAGTTGGAAGAGAGATATTTTTAATAGAATTGTAATACAAGGAACCAGAACCTTTTGGTCCAACACTTCGTGAAACATTTCTAGATGCAGAAGCAAAACCAAAATTAAATAAAAGATGTACGCAGTAAGGCAGAAGTCATCTCTGTGAAAATCTAGTTCTCAGTTCAATGATCAAAGGGGAAGCAACCCGTGGAGGTACTGAAGATTTAGACAAGTGTAATAAGATAATCTTTACTGGAGACAAAAAATGTCAATTAAAATGTTTACAGTCACAGCATTTTGCTTTTCATTGTTGCATGACAGCCCAATATTTGTTGAAATAGCAGGGATAAGCCAATTCCACAGCTTCAGAGGAGCACAAGTGAGCAAATTCAAATAACAATACCATAGCAACAACCCTATGATTAACTCCATGAAACAAAATTGGACCCCTCTGGATCACTATGTGGACACTCAAGACATCAACATGGAAATCCTGAAACCTTATATAACTGTTTTTAATGCAATTATTTTACTTCTTTCCTATTACCATTATCTAATTAGAGATGGGACAAATTAGTTTTCCCACCTTTCTACACTGTGCTTTCCCTTCATGCCACCCTTCACAGTAATTAATATTAACTTACTTCAGCACTGAACTGTTATTACCTATAGCCTAGTGCAATTCTGGCTTAAGTTTGGAACAATCTAATTTACTTTTGGACCAGACCAGAACAGGCAGTTGTAGCCAATGTGCCATCTCAGAGCAGCTAACTATTTGTGAACAGATGCTCATGACTGATCGGGTGCTTCACATGCTGAAGTCAGCAAAAAGCAAGATCAATGGCAAAAAAACCCAAACCAAACCAAACCAAAACCTGAGATCAACTAAAAGCTGTATTTCATGACACAATAGTATCTTAACTTGTGCATCCTTTCTGGAAAGGAAACCGTATGATCATTATACATAACCGCTTCATTTTGAAATAGATTTATTTTGATTGCATCTGTGTCCTTCAAACCTTAACATAGGTTTCTTTGTTCTCTATATGTATCTCTTTATAGGTATCACTATAAAGAATTTAACTATGGTTTCTGCAGTGCAAATCAAAACCTCATGTTTACAGTGACACAATGTTAAAATCTTTGACTTCTGAAATGCATGTCTTTCATAAACATTAGTGAAATACACTGTTCTCTCTATCCAGTAGGTCAAAAAATTCTTGCTCACAAAGAAAGTTTTACTGTCTTACTGTGACATTTCTGAAACCAATTTAAGAGCAACAAAAAAACCCTATGAAACCCTATGAAGAAACTAATGCAAATGAAAAAGGGAAAAAGTGACTAAATACGCTATTTGGATACTTAGCCAGCAGTTATTATACCCACATTTCCGAAAAAATGTTTAACATACTATTGATACTTAAAAATGCAAGCGATCCTATGGCTGCTACACTGTTAAACACACATACTGTAGACTCCAGTAAGGAGGTCAGATCCAGGCAGATAGGATGATAAGATCCAAGGATATAAGATTTTGTTCATGAAGTTACAAAGAACGATCTTCCATTGCACATTTACCCTTTTTTTGAGCAAATTATTAAAAGCCCAAAAATCAAGATGACATTTATAAGGAACAGTAATAACTGCCTACAAAACAAACAAACAAAAACCCAAACAAACAGAAACTGCAGCTGTTACGATTACAGATATCTCAGACTGTAAATCTGCATTTCTAAATGATACATTAGACTATGCCGTGCATGACTTGCAACTGTCTTGATGTAGCTTTTATAATCACGTGGGTTGGGATTCTCATGATAACCTAATATTTACAGGTTTCCCTTAACATATTCCCAAATGGAATCCACAGTCCCTAAAATTTACTGCTTCCTCCCATACTAAATTGTTTGACCTCAATTGGTTTAGTGATATTCAGAAGAACTTTTTAGAGCAGTTCCTCAAAAAAAACCCCAACAAACCACCCCCCCGACGTATTTGAAGAGAAAGAACACTAACAGTGCACAAGACATTTCTGATGTAGAGGGAGGAAGCACTAGCAAAGAGGCCCCATTTCACCTGAGATCTCAGCTGTTCAACAAGCTGTTCCTGTATAATGAGAGCTTAATTTACTACAGAACTACCCTCTCTTCTTTTCCCCCCACTCTTTCCAAGGTACCCCCATAAACTCTTAAATTTCTCCTTTTTCTTCTTCCAAGCACAGAGGCTGATGCAAAGCAGAACATGAGGTTTGGAGAATATAGATCATTACCTGCCTATTAACAACCAGATGCTCTTTGTGTTTTGATTGTGCAAGTTCATGCCCTCAAAATATTAAATTCAAGCTCTTTTCTTTGTTCTCAACATTTCCTACCACCAGTAGATTAAAAAGTTTGGTTTTAACTGCTCCTCTTGTCCTGTAGCAAAATGTATATGACTTAGATCAGTAGAGCAAAGAATCTTCTACTTCGAGAAATTATTTCCATCTTTTCAGACCAACTGCATCACTTGAAAATTAAGGCAGTGAGAAACACAGAATATTAGTAACCAAAATTTTTGGTTCTTAAAGGAGAAAGTGGACAAATAAAATTTTAAAATATTAATGTTTGGAAACACAAAAGCGTAAAAAGTGTAAAAAGTATTTCTTTCCTCCAAAAGAATTCAAGTTGGTAGCACAAAGCCAAGGTAAAACATTTACCTTGTAACTATCTAGGATTATTGACTGAGCATCACTTCAGAGCAAAGAAGAAATTTGCAAGTTTCATTTATTTTCAGTACAGAAATGATGTTCAGTTTCTACTGGCTCAAGTGGTATACCCACAAAGATACGGGGGGAGAGAATAAACGAAGGACAAGCCAACTTGTTATTTATTCATTTAAAAGTCAAAGAATTATTGACTTACAGAAAGACAAAAAGAAAATTAAATCTCAACCAATAGAACACAGGTAGAGCAATTTGGCAGTCTGCTTGCATAACTGAAGACCAATAGAAATATTTCTATTCATTTTTTGAAAATAATGGATTACCTCCAAGATCTTTGGAAGATAAAATTTGCATCACCGTTCTGCATATTAGAACTTAACGTAGGAATAACAATCCAGCTGATGTAATTTTACAGTGAGGATGAGTATCTCGGAAAACAAAACAAAATCTTGAGTAGACTTTGGAATGAAGTCATGGTTTTACTTCAGCCATTAGTTTCAAGGCATTCATTCAAGTGGCAGAGAGGTTTTTTAGTCAATAATATCAGTGATATAATTTCATTCTAAATGAAAGCTTTACTTTGAACAACGTTAGCTACGTATTGTAACTAGAACCATGCTGCTTATGGTGATAGGTAAATTTAAAAAAAAAAAAACTAACTTTCCCCCACCCCCTTTCCCAGCAAATAGCATGTTGAGAAGCAATTATTTACATTATTTCATACTGAAGTCAATAATTGTTTTTCTCCTTTTTTTCCAGAAGCCCATTCAAATACCTTGAATAACTTGGTAGACTGCTCTGTCATTTCTCACTTTGATGTTCCTTCAGAAAGTTGGTTTTCTTTCACCCCATCCCACCCCATAAGCACAAGCAGCACAACAAGGGGTTGTGGGTTATCGGAAACCCTTTCTGCTCAGATCCTGTGCCACCAAGACTTTCCTGTCACTCACTAGCAGGTGACTGACAGCGAGCACTTTCTTCCAGACCTTATGCTGGGAAGGAAGGTGAGTATGATGCAGCCCTGTGTGTCCCTGTGGAGGTTTCTGAGGGCTCATTGGACAAGACAGAAATATGTGCCAGAAGTCCTGATGGGATTCCTGCTGAACTGACAGAAATGAAGTTTTGCTGACCCATACACACTTGGAACAACTATGTTTTGGTCAGCATTAATATATAACAGAGGTTTTAATTAATTTAAATCATATTTGGCATAGAAGAATGTGTTTTTCATCCTAGAGCATTGTACATAGCACCAAGTGAAGTTTTCTGGCTCAGATTAAGTAAAAGATCAGAAGAGATAGTCCCAACAGCCCATCGAAATTTTTGAAAAGCTTTTGAGCTGACCATTAATCTGAAGACAGTTCTTACAAAACACAGATAACCATGAAATTGAGGCCTACTTTGAATTCACTGGCAAGTGCTTCATCACAGAAAGACTAGAAAATGTATTTACCTAGAACAGCACCAAAAACCATAAACATAATTAAATTTCTTTTTCTGTTTGTTAATATCCTGTAAGAAAACAGCAGCAACCACAGAACTGTAGGAACTGGTGAGGAAAAAATGGGAAAAAATAACATAATGATCTGAATATTTTGGGTGTTTCTTTTCTCTTTGTCCAAAGCAAGGATGTAAGCATTTTTCGGGCTGATATAGTATTCTAATTTTACTAGTGTTATATTCCTGTCACAGACTGAACATATTGATGAGAACATTTAAAACACAAAATATTCCTAATGCTCTAATGTCCAATTAGAGCTAAAACATTAGCTAACTTCAAGGAAGGAGTCTACTGCAGATGCCAGTGTTTTGGAAATTACTTCACATTGGAATGCTTAACTGTTAGCAGAGAATGAGACTCTCGAGTATCACATTTGACTTTAACCTGTTGTGAGAGATACATTTACTTCATTAAAAAGACTGCTGTCTGTAGCTGCAACTGATATAAAGAAGTTTCCTTCTAATAAGGCTATTTAAGGCAGAACACTATCCCAAACCATTATACCTAGGTATGGAAATTACCTTGAATATATAAGTAAGTGTACATGTGTACTTCTGCGCAGATCTATTTATTTTTATGCCAAATACATGTGTTAACGTATGTATCCATGAACTTGGCAGCAGGTAGTTCTCCCATTCTTATTTCTTAACATGTAACAAATGCTAAAAGGAAAAAAAAAAAAAAGAGATAACCAGAAGAACTCATGGAAATCTGAAAACGTGGTAGTCTGGAGATCTTCCTCCCCACAAAGCAAGGACTGAAACATTTTTTCTGTCCTTTCTACAATAAGGCTTTCCTTCAATTCTTCACGTGTCTTCCAAACTTTACCTGTTTAAACTGAAGCATTTCACATTCTTGTTTTTCAGAAGTAAATAAGCAATTTCCTCAGGAACAAAACAACATAGAGGAATCACCATGTTAGAGCACTCTAAGGGTATTTGTTAGGTCTGCTCTGTGCTTTTTGAGCAGGAGCTTCAGATTTGGCAGATGGATCATCCCAGTACTGCTTTTTTTTTGTCCTGATGGATGTCCATGCATACTGGTTTATAGGCCCCTGAATATTTCAGTCTGTATCTGCTCAGTGGTTTGTTAGCAAAACTCTTAGAAAACTCTATCTTCTGTGCTCAGATCTCCACAGAGCCTGAGGGATGAACTGGACTTTGCCTGGAATTGCATCTGCCGTAACACAGTAGCTGCTGCAGTGACAGAATGACTCAGAGGCTGCTCTAACAAGACCCAGGCAACAGAGAGATGGAAAAAGACCCAGACTGTTTAGGAGCAAGGAAGAAAAGCAGAAACCGAGATGCAAAACCCAGTACAGATGCTGAAGGTGTGGGACACTATGATAAGAAAGTAAATGAGCATCAAGGAGTTGCAGAGCTGAGAGATAAAAGCAAGATTCTCCCTCTCCCCTAGATCATTTCTGTGATGCTGAATATACCACGGAGACAAACTTTTTTTCCACAACAGATTATCAGTGCACAAAGTCTTTGTAAATATCAGCTCCCAAACCGATTTGATTCTCTCTTCTCAGTCTTTTTCACAAATCTTGTTACCATGTAATTTGCTCTTAGAAAGTGTTAAACTACAAGCAGAAGGGAGGGCGGAAGATTTTGATCACACGGGACTTTCTGAATCAACAGCAAGATCCTGTGAGTACATTATATAGGCTGCCACTCTGAAAGTCCTTAGCTTTATCTTACTGTTGGAATGCATTGTTCTGCTATTTCACGGCATGGAGGGGACTCTGTATGAAATTCACCAGCTGTTTTTCTTTGAGAAATGTATGCTATAATCACATTATCGGTTTACTCATTTCTATACCAATTTTCTATTTCACATCCTTTACACTCTGATGTGACTGGATATGCTGGAAGAAAATATTCCACCTCGATTTGTCAGCTTTGTTGTAACATTTCATAAAAGAAAAAAAAAAGAGGGAAACCTTGCTCTGACTTGGCACATCTGAAGACCAACATTTCCGCTATATATATATATTTTTAAAAAAACAACAAAAATCCCCACCTCAAAAAACCCCACCGAAGGCTTTATTCTGCATCAATGAATTCAGTGGAAACTTTCCCTTTGACTTCACCACATACAGAAATAGGCCATAGAAGAAGGGTGAATATGAAGATCTAGTTATGTACATAACTATCACTTCATCAGCTGACACTATAATCCTGGCAGGAGAGAAGAGGAAAAGAATAAATCACTGGATATCCATGTTGCAGTTGGCAGCCTCTTGCTACAGAAATTACATAGGCAGCTCTGTCTTCTACCATAGGGCCTTTGCTCAGAACCTAAGCCACCCAAGTGAGACATCTTTGTCCTACACCATCCTCATTCTCTGGACACTAAGAGTCAGTTATTTAGTTGCAAACAGCCATTTGGAAAAGCAGAACACCAGGGAGGTAGCTAATAAACAGATAGCGAGCCAGGCACTGACCAGCAAAAGACTTTATTTAGTTGGATTTGGGTTTTGCTTGACTTTCTGTATAACAAATATCTGCAACCAGAAGAGTACAGTAAATCTAATCTCAGGAAGCACTATCGCAAAAGCCTCTCAAGGCTTTCTCAACCCCTTCCTGAAACACCATTCAATCAACCAAAGCATTACTGTCACTCACCCTCTGAGGGAAAATCTCCACCTCCTTTGCTCTCAGTACAAAGGAAATATATTCATTATAAAAAGACTAACAATTAGCATGTGAGCTAAAGATGGAAGCTGCTAGCTGAAGAACAATACAAGGATTGCAATGGGCTTCACTGAATAAGATACCACCCTTTGAGTGATGGTGTGAGATAATTGGAGATTCTGAGCATGATACTGCACTTAATGACTTTACACTTCACTACAGCTGCTCCTAATTTAAATCTGAGCAGACTCGTATACTCCCTAACTTTCCCCTTATCCTGAGACATCTGCCTCTGGCAAGATGTTTGTCATCTTTAACATGGGAGTGTCCATATTTTTACTTTTCAGGCAGGCCTACACGTTCCTATTCCTATATGTCTAGTCTCAGATATCTAAATGTTCCTCTGTTATATATTAATCATTCAGCAAAAAGGAGTCAAAGAGGTCTGATTAATCCAGAGTCTCAAAGCTGTCACGTCAGAGAGACGCATCATAATGTGGTAGATCTTTTTCATATGATAGTCCCTGGAGTTAAATTAATTTGTTTAGAAGAACGTGGCCTTATACAGAGGCTCCTCTCTATTCCCAAAGTAAGAGTGTACATGTACAGCAGAAGTAGCTTCAGATCCACTTTCATACTTTTTCATGATTATTATAATAGTGTTGATACATGTTTCCATGTGCTTGTCAAGCTGAGAGGCTAGCTCAGTTTATTTGAAGGCTTCACTTAGTTGATTTTCTGATACATAGTTAAATTCTCTGCTGGCTCAAACTAGCACAGAAGCACTGCATTTGACCAGTAAAGATACAGGCACTTAGAGGGTCAGCAGAGTATATTGGTCAAATTCAACTTTCAGTTGCTATAAACTGCAAGAGACTTAATTGATTTCAGCTAATGTGTTGTAGAGTTGCAGTTGTACATTTGGGAACCAAATTTGGGCCAAGGACACTAAGGACTGAAGTCACAAAATGATTGCGACAGAGAAGTAGCATTTAAATTCAGGGGTTTATGGGCAGGTAATAAGCAGACCATGGCAACACTGGGCTGGGTAACTGACCTGCCAAAAAAGCAACTACAGTTTGCCCACAGTTGGGTTACAGATAGATTGACCCCAGCTCTAAATTTCTAGCATTAGCTAGGGTATTTAAATGTTGCAGAGCAGTTTGTGTTGTGACTGCAGCACAGGTATTTCCCAAGTTATACAACTCTGCAAGAAAATCCCATTGATTAACCGATCACCTACTGCTGGTAACATTTTTTCAAATTAATTCCAAATAGTTCCTTACCCAGCTCCATTTCTAGAAGATAGCTTAGCACTTTCCCATGGTGTCATTTACAAAACAGCATGAAAACAACAGCCTCCAGGTGCTGTGAATTTCAAGCTGTTCCTTGTGAGATAAGTACCATCAAGACTCCTTAATTTAGTTTTGGCAATCCTATATTTAACCATGTTGTTAAGTGTGCTGAAAGAAAAATCTGAAAGGGCTTTTCTCAGTTTTCATGTAAGTGCTGCTATAGAGCTTGCAGGGTGATTTCAGATTTCCTTTGAAATACAATGGTTCTTTGGATTTCTTGAACACAGGCTGTTTCTTGGTTGCATTATAACCTCAGTTTAGAGCAGGGAAGTAGTGCCTTTCAAAGTTGCATACCAGATGTGTGCAAAACTCCTAAGACTGAGACATTTTGAAGCTGGCTTCAGATTTTGAAAAGGTACTGTAGAATGGCAATAATGAGGAAAGGTCATTTGGTGCTTGGAAAGTATGCTTGAATGTCATTTTATAGATATAGATTCTTTTCTTCTCGAGGTAAAAAGACACATGTATCAGTGAACCATGTAGAATTAAACATAATCTATGCCTTTCCACTCATAATTGTAAAGACAGTCTTACCAAAATCTCAACGTGAGGCCTACTCAGTTTTATGGAAACCGATAGAGAATATCAGTGAGCACAGAAAAGTCTGTGAAACTGTCTGGCTTTGGGTCAGGAAAAAGTCAGGCCTTCTGGGAGCAGGAATATGGAGAGAAGCTGGGGGCTGCAGGTGACCCCAACACTGGCCATGGCCTTGCCGAGGAGCAACCAGCTTGTGGCACCTGAGCAAGTCTGGGCTAATGACAGAGACAGGTCCCATCGATGGTCTAGTGATCATCTAATGAAGGCAGGGGGATGACTTGAGTCAGGTCAGGGATCACCCTGTGAAATCCAAACAATTTAAAGCAGCCACCTGCAACATAGCTCAGGAAGGAGTTGAAATGGGGTCCTGGGCCATGGGCAGCATGGGAAAAGCCCTGGGGTAGGCTGGGCAGGGACCGTCAGGGTTAACAGTGGCCTCGGAGCCAATACAGCAGCCAAAATAATGAATGTTGGACACTTTAGTTATTTGGGACTGTGATTTTTGTGACTGATTTAGTGTTACCTAAGCTAAAGCCAGACTGTAGTCCTCCATTCCAAGTCCAAATATTATTTTCACATAAAAAGCCTAAGCCCTAAAAGATACCACTCACAGATATATGAGAGAAGTATTTTAATCTACAGATGGACCAAGGAACAACAAACCCAGGTTTAGTCCCTAAATTAAAAACACATCTCACTCCTTGTAAATTCACAACCATCTGTACCAGTGGCATCTTTTACATCTTAAACTTAGTATGTGAAATGAAAATGCCTTGATCACAAAAATTCTGCTTCTAGTAGATGGAAATCTTTCCTGCACCTCATGTCTCAGAGCCAATGAAACTGGTAAAACTGGGTAAAAGTTCTTTCTTGAGAAGAGCTGTCATTGAAAGCCTCCTCATTCCTTCTTTCTATGCTGTGACCAGTTGAAGCATTATTTCCCAAAAGCGCACCAATTAGGAGGTTTCGTAAAGTTTCCAAGTCACATTTCTGTGGGATGAGGAAGTTCAGCATGATGACTATCTGAAAGACACAGCACATCAGTTGAGTTATGAATGCTGCTTCCTCTCCTGCTTTTCTTTGACCATTATTCATTTATTCATTAAAGAAAGTACTAGTAACTAGTACTAGTTACTGCTGTGCTTTCAAAATTTGCCACTCCACGGTCACAGAGACGAAAATCCCCTTTCTCCTTTCTCACAGGATAGGAAACCTCCTGGTGCTTCAGGGTTGTTCTGGAAAGCCCAGCAACAGCTGAAAGGTTAGTTCAGTGGCTGCAGTCACTGCGCCCTGAGACGGTGGCTGCCATGCTCTCTTGTACGTGAAGGACAGAGAACTAGCTGCCCTAATTATGCCCAAACTACCCTGTGTCACCAATGGACATCTGCAAATTAATTTATTTTCAGTACACAAGTCCACATGCCACTCACCCTTGATCTGGGGCAGTACTGCCACTGACAGTCTGTGGATTTATGTGTACGACCTAAGTAGAGGACCAGATATTGGTTATTTACTATTGCTTCTAGGTTTTTCCCTGGGGGAACTATTAATATCCTTACTTTTATTCAGCCTCTTTAAATAAATATAGCTCAAAGGGTTCTGAGTGTCAAGCAGTGGTGATTCACCTGCAGCAGTGCAAGTCACAGTGGTCCCCCAGAAAAGGAACAGCAGGGGAATTATACACACATGCCCCAGCTTTCCCAGCCTCATACTGTGGATGCAACTTCCTCAACAGTTTCAACACACAGGGCTGTGATCGACAGTGGTAAAGTCACCATCTAACAGTCAACCATCCATGCTTCCCTTGCTACCACAAGCAGAAGAAGCAGAGAGAAAGCATGGACAGATGAAGCCATTCATGTCCTACACTGCCATGGTAAAATACAGGAGTAAGAAGTAAGACCCGGTGCTCTTCCTAAATGAAATCTGATATAATCAACGTGATTAAAATTCCTGTTTTGGAATCCCTGAGGTAAATAGCTCAGCTCATGCTTTAGAGCTAAACCTTTCAACAAGAACGTTCAAGTTTAGGAAATGGTTCGAGGTAAAAGCAAGCAAGGCAGAAACCCAGCCTGGAAGAATGTCTCAATCCCCACAGCGGTCTGGCAGGTTGTTTCCTGAGGTTAAAAGACACATGCCAGAACTGCAGTACAGCCTTGTGAAATGGAAAATAAAAGGGAGAAACTAGCTAACTTCATAGAAAGTTTTAATCTTAAAATAGAGTTAAGTGAGCAGTATCCTGCAGAGCGCAGAGCAGAGACTGTGTTCGCTCATTTCTGCTTCTAAGACTTCTCTGCTGCCTGCCACTGGGAGATCTGTATGAACACGATCACTAAGGGCTGTAATTTAAAACTCAGAACAATGCATTAATAAATCTGTTGAATAACACAATGAGCACAAGGCAGACTTGGGAGCTGCAGTAAATGCTGGAAAGCTGATGTGGCTACAAAAACTTTGTCTCATGACCGGCCTGGATTACTTTTACATGAGTCACTTGACCTCAGAACGTGGGCCTGCGAGGGCTGGGCTTTCTGATTACCCTTATTAGGGGTTTATTGTTTCTCAGGTTTCACACTGCTGGATTGTCATTACAGAAAATGACAATGCATCTGATGGAAGCATCCCCCAGGGGTGGCCAGTGACTCATTTTGAGTGCTGTGATAAAATTGCACAAATGTTTTGGTTGCTAGATAAGCAGGATGCTAACGTGGTGACTATACTTACAGGACTCTCTCATGTGGTATTAAGAGAACCTAGTATATATATTTGTGATTACCAGAGAATCATAGAATAGTTGGTGTTGGAAGGAACCTTAGAGACCACCTAGTTCCAACCCCCCTGCCCTGGGCAGGGACACCTCCCACTAGACCAGGCTGCTCAAAGCCCCATCCAGCCTGGCCTTGAACACTTCCAGGGATGGAGAAACCACAGCCTCCCTGGGCAGTGCGTATCAAACATGTCTGCATCAGAACAGTAAGTCAGGTCCGCATAGCTGAATCACTGTAAAATGGCTAAAAAACCCACAGAAGTACAATATACCAACTTAAGGGGCCCACTTTATTGAGAGACATGAAGAATCACCCTTGCTAAAAGTTAATGAAAAATACCCTTTCAAAATATCACTTCTAGTACTAAATGCAAATCCAAACTTTCTCAAATGCTGTGTCTTCAGGCCTCAGATTTCAGCCTATACAATGAGATATGAATTTTGAAACCTGTCTAGATCCAAATTTGGGATTTAGCTTCTAACCCACTTTGACTTATTACCCACTTCATATCTACTTTTCTCCCCCTCACCCCAAGAATATTTCTTCTTTAATGTAAAAAAAGAAATGTTCTCTCTGAAAATTTTAATCTTATTTTAATAGCTCCTAGCTGCTGAAGTCTGTAGGGCTGCATTTTCTGCTGCATTTTAATTTCTATAGGTATTTAAGCAGTTCTTCTACTCCTATTTTTAAAATTAAAAAAACCCCATAATCTATTTCTCACTTACAAATAGCTCTACTGTAGGTGAAATGATCACTGGCACGGGAGTGACTAGAATCCAAAAATGAAAATATTTATTAAATGCAGTTTCACATTTCTTTTCCCTTCTGGGGCAGGGACACTATGAATCAAACCTTTAATCTGAGTGATTGATATGCCAATTTACACCACCTTTAGCTTTCATCTTTCAGTCCTACCACAGTGTAAATTTAACTTCATATTTAAAACTTGGAAAACCCCCTGGTTATAATGTCTGCTTTTTCTCACTTCCCATTCTGAAATAGTTGTCTTTTTTGTGGTTCCTTTGAGAAGTGTAGCCCAGCATCTCCTCTTGAACTTTGATTTCTTTGTGCATTTAGACAACTAAAGACAACTGCTTCAAGATTTTTCTTATTATTACATTGCAACAACTCACACGGTAGAGATCTTCATGAATTAAAAAAATGCAAGTGTGCATGACTTTTAAATACCTCCTAAAGTGTCATTAAGCTCATGCGTGAAGCAAAATCCACCAAAGTATTTTGCTGAATAGAACCCTTTTGGGTTTGATCCAATGCACATTGAAGCCAGTCAAAAATTCCCATTGACTTCAGTGGGCTCCCAGCCGATTCCTGGGAGGTATTGAGTGTGTGAAGTTCAGCACTTCTCCTGCCAAACTTTGGTTCTTGCTCTGACATGTGTTCTTTAGGTTTTTTTTACACTGTCTCCTATCAACAGAGAAATAAAAAATTTTTAAGGCCTCCCTGAAATGCCGGAAGAGTTTTTCACCACTGCTTTAATTGCACTCTTGTCAAAACTGAAGCATTTCAAAACCATTAATTTTCTCCTATAAGAAACATAAAACCAGATAGGTTTAGGTCTAATGTATAACTTTAGGGATGGTAAATGTCATTGGAGTTTTACAATTTTGAGGTTATGTTAGTATTTTTATACAAATATTCAGGACATTCATTAGAAACACTATATACATATTTAAACACAGAATGCAAACACACGTGATTGTACCTATTTACAATCTTCTAATGGTTTAAATAGTTAAAAATACGTTTATCTTTTTCAGAATTACAACTTTCATAAATTTGGGTTCAGTTGGAAATTTTAGAATAGAAGTATTTTCAGTTCAGATTAGATGGGTCTTTCATCATAACAAGGATCCAAAGTGTGTTTTTCCTGCGAAGAGAAAAATGAAAATCATTGTCAGTCATCTCCCTCAAGCACTTTTTCCTCCTCCACCTTCTCTGCCTGCCTGTTCACAGCAGTGGCTCTTCCGAGTCAAAGAGAAAATCAGAGAAAATGGTGATTTGAAAAAAAATCACCTGTTGATACTACTTTGAACTTATCCTCTCCCACACTAAAATTAGTGGTGATGTAATTAATTCCTTCAGTGCAGTGCACAACCTGATCCTTGTTTTGCAAAGTCCTTGTTCGTCAATCATCACCAGTCAAAGCAAAACTTCCCTCAATTTCATTCAGAACAGGATTAGGATATGTATCCTAGTTTGGTTTTTTTTACCACGTGAAGCAGCACTGGCCAGGATAAACACAGACAAAGTAGAGAGGTTATTGGAGCATTGAAGTTCAGTGACTTCTCTTACTCCATGAGAAAAATAACAGATTAATTAGGCTCTTTGTTCCCCAAAGGGAAAGTAGTCATGTTCTTTCCATCAAGATTTTGAAGAAGGAAACAAACATAATAGAAAGAAGAAAGCCTTAAAAACAAAAAGAAACCTACAGACATCTCTCTGAGACCACTACTGTAGTGCTTGGAGAAGCGGGGAAGTGGGAGGCTGGTAAGTAAGAGCAAAAATGTTGATTTTTTTTTAGAGCACACTGGATAGATTCTTAAAAAGAATTGCTTGTCAGGAGAGCTACGGAGTAAAGAGAAGGTGCACAGCAGATACTTTATACTTACAATATGTCAGTGGGGTCCACCAGCAGAGGATCATAAAAATATAGAAATATTACCAAGGGAGAAGTGCCAAAAACTGCTGAGTCTACAAGCACAGAAACAAAATGAGTAGGAGAAAGCAGAGAAAGCCTCCACCCTGATCTCTTTAAGTTTAGCTAGTACTTTTAAATCCTCTCACCGACTGTTTCCCTGGTGCTTCTCTGGCAAACTAGCCCCCCTATAGATTAATTAAACCAATAGACAGTAATTTATACTACTGTAATTCACATGATGCCTCTTCAACATTCCAGGATAATCACAAACGTTTTCTTTCTTGGTGGAGCATTAGTTTACGTTGTACAGATATCTACACAAAGGCAGCTTACCAAAATACCCAGTTGGAACAGTATTGTACACAGAGGTTTAATAAATCCTTATGCTTTCAGATAATTTAATAGAGTTAGTATTATTACAAATATATGAAAACATAAGCTTTTAAGCTTTCTATCTCATCAGAATTATTTCTCTCCCTGTTTTATCAGTGGCTATACTAATGGTTATGCCAGAGCAACCGCGTCACACTTTTTCTCCCTCAGATGACACCGCCTGGCCAGACTACAATGCTAGGCTGCCAACCAGGAGCTCCCCTAGACTCTCACAGACAGGGAAGTTGGGGGGAAGAGTGAGCAACACGGGTAACTAGCACAGGTTTGATTTCAGAACAACAGTTAATAATGGATAGTATAAATATCTTGTCCAGGAAAAGGCTGTGTTGTTTTCGGTTTGGCTTTCCAAAAACCAAAGTGAATTAGACTGTCACTCTGTACTGCACACTGTTTCTTTACCTGCTGCATTACTGCTTATGCACCTGAAGCCTGAACTAGATGTGACTCTTTCACACTAATTTGAAGCTTTGTTTTGGATTGAGGGCATTTTTTTAACCTTCTATGTTATTTTTCCCTTCATTAAGAGTAGATCATGCATTTAAGAACATCTAAAGAAAGCTCCATACTCTAAAAACTTAAAAATAAAAGTGATGTCCTAAAAAGAATATGTGTTAGCAAAGAAACTTCCGATTAGTGCATAATAAGCAATTAATAAAAAAATAAAAATATCTCTTCTTCCTAACTTTCCACTCCCTGCCCTCAAGCCTCCAGCATCTCTTGGGAGATGTTCTGATTGTCCTCTTAGGCAATTGCTTTAAAACTAAGCAAATCCAGGGTGGCAAGTTTTAAAAAAATGGTTTGTGTTTGTCCCAAGGTGGAACAATACCTCATTAAACATAAACTCATGACAGAGTAGTGACACCCGTGATTGTCTGGGTTATCAGCCATAGCAGGAGTGGTGTCTCTTACCCTGTGGCACCACTGGATTCCATTTGCACGCACTAGAAAAAATGACTGGGCCCACTGTAACAGCTATAGGTAATGGGATTACGTATGCTGCCATTCGTCTTCCATAGTGAAATCAGCTGATCAAATATACCTCATAGTCCATGAGTGAAAGTTGCCAAAGTATGTATTATATAGTTCCCTTCATTTAATGATTTAAAATAGCATCACTTTTGCACAATGAATGCACTTAATGAGTATTATGAGCAGTTGCAATCAATGTAATGCCAAATACTTTACACATAGGAGAAGTTTGTAATATTTCCCTAAACGAAAATTATGACAACTGAAAATATTGTAACTTTCCAGAGGGAGAAAAACAATTAAACCACACTGCTTAGATCTTTGTTAACCACATCAGGAAGAGAAAAAGGAGCTCTCTTCTTTTTATTACTGTGTTTAGGTTTGATACAATGGCTCAAGGAACTCAGCTCTCCCCTTAGTTATTCAGTAACTTCTTAGGCAGGTCCAATTGTACGCTCTGTAAGAAATTCATGTTTCTTATTTGAAAAAGATAAAGCCGTTCAATAAAGATTAGGGACTTTGTGGGAGTATTATAAATAGAGACAGGCAAGTACTAGAACGCTACACACCCGCCTGTTAACTACATAGTGATAAAACAGTGGAGAAAAGCCACACAGTAACAGGGTGAGACACCCCTTGCTTTCAGACACCAAGTGAGCTGAATCTTTGGGAACCACTCATGAATCAACAGTCCAGATTCTGTGGAAGGGCATGGCTGATTACTCAGCAGCCCCAGTTTTTATTATGGAAAAGATGCTCAAGCATCTTGGCTACATGCAGTTGCTCCAGTTGAACAAACTTTCGTTTTCTTTTTTTCCTTCATTTTAGTAGCTTTAATGGTTATTTTAACAGCATAATTATCCTGGCTAAAATCACAGGAAGCTGTACGTGAAGTCTGGTCCTTAAGTTCACTGAAATTTGGATGAATCTAGAGGGCTGGGGAAACATGGAAACTGTGGTGGTTTCAAAGACTTTTGATATAAAACCCAGCAGTTTTTGCAGATATTTCACTCTGAAGTTTAGGTGTTAATAGATGAGAGGAGTCAAGACAGAGTACAGAGGGAGGCAAACCCATGGAACTTTCAACTGGAAAGAGTTTGAAAGAATCCTCAAAATTGTTAGTTCCTGAGTTACAAATGGATCTAATTACTCTTACACATATGGCTGAGTCACTTCTGTGCCCAGACATGGCTGTGTGGAGATGC
Organism: Rissa tridactyla; assembly: GCF_028500815.1. Taxonomy (NCBI): domain Eukaryota; kingdom Metazoa; phylum Chordata; class Aves; order Charadriiformes; family Laridae; genus Rissa; species Rissa tridactyla. The sequence continues at coordinate 82,003,204 of NC_071467.1, read as the reverse complement.
ACAAGGACTTGAGAAAGGCTGACCTAGCTTCAGTTTCTAACCTTGTTGCTCCCTCCCCACAACAAAAATGAAAGGCTTAGAAAATAATTTTCTCTTCAGGATAAAAAAAGGGAGTTTAAAATTTCGTGGTTTCCCCTATGCCTCTCCCAGCTCTGAATTAACTCAGTATTAGTATATCTATGCACAGGCCAGCACAAAGGAAAAAGCACAGAACAGCAGTGATTGCTCAGCAGTCAGCACTGTACATGAAGCAGGGATTTTCCAGGTCATTTTTATCCAGTTCATCACTACAATTCGCTGGTCCAGTTCTGCCAAATCAGCAGACGTACTTCTTAAAAGAAAGCCTCCCATAGTTTTGCACAGGCAGCACTCTAAGAGTTTGCAGGGTTACTAGCACTTTTCATCAGGGATCCACTGTGAATTGCACTTTTAAATAGAGCACACAAAGATCAGAAAATTCTCACCACTGCTGGACATCTGCGTATCCCCAAGTCAATTTATAACAACTAATGACTTTGCCCCGTTGACATATGGTCCTTGCCTATAGCAGGCTGAGACATGAACTGAAGTGCTGCAAAAATATATCCAAGGGAAGGTTGCGACCAAAACACATGCTATTGTTTCTCATTTGTGGTTTGATTGATGTATATGGGAAAAAATAAACAGTTTTGCCTATTGATGGCTTGCTGGACAAAAGAATGGCTGGAATGAAATCATGTAAGAGAGGGGGGAAAAGTAAAATTGAGAAACATTTCATTATGGGCACTCAGACAACACTTCGAAAATCCATTTAAAAAGGGCGTACTCAGTATCCCCAAGTAAGAGTCTGCAGCTGTTGAAGTACAGCACTGTGGGGTTTATTTAAGACTGAACTGTATCTTGTACTGCCCTTAGTCCCGCTGAAGGCAACATAGAGTGAATTATTATTCTATGAAAGCAGATATAGTCTAGCTCTTATTCAGGTGGAGGAAAACAGTTGTCACTGGAACAATCTTTGGTTACCACAGAACAATAGAAAACTTGAAAGACTTTCACTTTCAAAGTCTTTTAGGGCTTCCCATTCCCCTGCCCTAAGTGAAATGCAACCACATCCACATAATTCTTGACAAATAGTTCTCCTCATCATCCTTAAGCGCCCCCAAGGTGGTTCCATGGCCTGGGTGATTTATTGTCCTCCAAGCCAAGTCTCTTCAGCAGGAGACTGGTGCAGATATGCCCCAGGCGGAAGGAGGAGCAGCTGGCGGGCAGGGAGAGGCAGCCCACTGCAGGCAGCCCTGGTGGGCTAAAGGTGGGCAGCTCTCCTCACCCATGCATGGTCAGTCCAGGCCTGGCAGCACACAAGGCAGCTGGAGAAGTTGCTCATAAAATGACCTCTCTGGGTCAACCAGACCATTGTTGTTCCAGGGAAGTACTAAAACACTACTCACCCGCCTGTATCTATGTAGTGATAAAACAGTGGAGAAAAACTATGTGGTAACAGGGTAAGGCATGTGATGGTTTCAGATACCAGGTGAGCTAGTACGTCTCTGTTTCATACAAGACGCTTTGAAGGGCAAGGCTGTACATAAAGCCTCTGCAGAAGCACAGGAGCTCTCTGGAAGACGTGGTATGTGTCACATTCCTTTTAAATGGGTGCTTTGGCAACTTTAGAAAAATCTTGCCTGTTGACTAAAGCATATCTTGGGGACAAGAAAGAGATCCTTGAGGGAAAGGTTAAGCCTGCAGGAGGAAGTAAATATCAATGTGGGAGAGCTGGAGTAAAAGTGAAAAGAACAGCAGTGAGTGGCTTTCTCTGTGCCTTCACATGCAGGCAAAACCCCTGTACTTTTTTTTTGCATAACATCACTAACCTGCAATCCCTTCTATCTAGTCCAGACTCTCAGCTTGTGTCTTGTCTCCATATCCATTCAAGGGGGTGCTCTGAAAATCATTATCCTGGCCTTGCACACTGACTGCAGCCTTCTGACATTCCTCCCGTGGCTGACTCCTTCCCACATGCTTCTCTGACCTTGTAATGTCTTTTTAGTCATCTTCTCTTGCCACGCCCTCGTGTCACTGCCTTGCAACAGATAGATTGATTCTTACTTTCAATGCTATCAAACTAATTCTGGGATTTTCAAGCTGGACAGCAAAGTTATAAAATCAATGGAAACAGCCATTCACATAAAAGTTGCTCCTTCAGAAAAGCTGTATCTATGCTGAAGTATTATGACTAGAATTGATTGCAGTTGGATCTGATTGATAGTATCATTGGATCTGATGTTATCTCATGATACCACCACTAAAACAGGACTTTTCATTCACTGAAAATCAGCTCTGATCACTGTGTAGAGCTGTGGCCACAGCTTCCATCCCATCCTCTCATTTTTGTTAGAAAGATTGCATGTATTCAGGGCAGCTAGGAACTTGTACTTCACCAACACCACACTTCATTTCTTCTTACACTCCTACATCCTGCTGTAGAAAGGTTTTGCTTATGCTGTTGCAAAATGTCATTGAGTATACCAAAATGTATTTTCTTGTATTTGTAATCTAAATTAGGTCTCAGAAATTTCTTTAAATAAGTTTCAAATATGATCTAAACATGACTGCAACAGTAGACATGTCTTTTTTCCAAACTAGATGTCCCTCCAACTATCACAAGTTTTGTTTTTGCCTAAAAGCAATATTTGTTCTCGTGGTACCTACATTTTTGTACTCAGCTTCCTCTTCCTCTACAATGCTATATGTGATCCCATTTGTAAAGCACTGCTCTTCTCAGGACACAGAGTATGTCTTTGACAACTTAATTCTACCATGAAGTTAAATATCACTTTTATGCCAACTATCATACATTCAAACTCTTCTTCTCCGTTCTCTGCTTATCTTGACCAAGGAACTGTATAGCTTTTTTCAAGTTTTCAGTCTTTCATCTGAGACCCAGAGAAGCACTCTCCAGCTCAGCAGGCTAGAATGTATCTTACTTCTTGAGCATTTAGAAGGGAGGGCGTCAGTGAGATGTGGGGCACCCAATGCACGTTAAAGCCCACTGAGAGCTTTTCCCAGTCCCTGCCATTGGTATGGACACATCAAAGCCAGAGGTAACGAGTTCAGATGGTAGCAACATGGACGTGGTAGCACAGAGCTCAGTCTGGATGGTAAAGGCCCATATGAGAGTTTGGGTCATCACCTATTCAGATTCCCCACTAATGTAGCCGTGTTGGTCCTGGCAGATTAAACTAGAAAAATTCATATAAAATTAGGTCAGATATGGCTACAAAAATAGTGGCAGTGCAGTGAAAACAGAGCTGCTGTTCAAATCTCATCCAAAATTGTGGTCCAACATGTGTGTGATAAGCTAAGCTAGAACACCAAAATATGGTGCAAGGCAAAATTCAGCTCCAAGTTATTTAAGTGCAGCATGATGCACCAGTTTAAATTTCTAACGTCTATTAGAAAGTATATAGCACTCCTCCCTGCTATCACTTTTTTTCTTCTGTTTCATTTTTACATGCATATGTAGAAATATGCTGATCCTTATGTTGTCCACCTAGTTTCACAAAAACAGCGTGAAACATTCATAAAAACTGATCATCTAAAGTCTTGAATAAATCTTTTAAATTTACTATTTCAGAACTTACATTACATTCCTAATTAGCATTCATACACCGCTTCAATTCAAATCCAAACCTGTCTATTATTAAGTTATCCCTAAGGTTAGCAGCTTAATTCTCTCATATCCAATCATTCAATGCTACCTAGTATAATGTGACATTCTATTGCAAGTAATTTTCTTTTTCATATCTATGTGGAATAACTGCAAATAAAATTATTTTCACACAGTTCAGCGGACCTGAATCAATAATTTTGCTAGCTGGTGAACTGGCCTCCCATGTTTCAGGTTTTCTTTCCTTAGCCTGCAATGCATGTCCAGACTCTATTAGATTGTCCATTTAGCTTATCATCAACAGTTATGCCATAAAAGTATACTTTTATGCATGTCCTGGCTACCAGGAAACTTTTGCTTTTAAATAAAATATTGGAAAAGATTCCTAAGTAGCGTTAGAGCTTCTTCTACTGGGAAAGGTTATTCAAGGTTTAATGGGATTGAAATTTTCCATTGCAAAGTACTCATTATGAGCTACTGTTGTTTGCCTTTTCAAGCAAAAATGCTAGCTTGGGAATGCTGTCTTTTATTTAAAAATAAAAAAATGAAATGCAGCTGATGAAGTTCAGATAATTGGACAGAGCAGCAGAGTTTAAACCAACAATGTATTCAGCATACTGACACGTGATATCTTTTGAAACCTCCATAGGGTCTTTTAGCTTACAGTGAGCCATTTCAGAATCCTGGACCGTTGCAGAATAAAGGGTTTGCTCTTTCAGGCTTGCGCCAATTTCCAATGATATAATTATTTTTTCAGCTTCTCCTTTCCACCAGATTAATTCATATTCTACTTGGTAAACATACAAGTTTTTATGGACCCTGTCCTTGGAATCCTGCAAGCGATGCCAGAACTTTACCAAAAAAATTGAAAGCCAGAAAAATGCCATTAATAAAGCATCAGTATGGTCTGTCACTACAGCACACTATTCTCATTAACACATAATAAACCTAAAACTGGTAGAAAGCCAATAAAGCAACAATACGGGAAAAGGAGTGCTAAAAACGAGAGCCACTGGAATAGACAGAACAGAAGGCCAGCAGCTGGTTTCCTGCCACGCTGGGTATCTCTAGTAGCCCAGCTTCTCAGGGGGGCTGTGTAGCCCACGATTAAAACACCTACAATTCAGGTTTAAGGTTTAAAGTACTAACTGTTAAGTTTTAAAGACCATTTGTTGGCTAGTATGACTTCCAGTCTGACTATTATGGGCTTTGCCCCATTCCGAAAGTGAAAAGACCATCTAGGGATAGACTCCTGTTTCACACTGTTTTTCTGAACTGGATGGAGCTGAATAGGTGAAAAAAAAAATTGAATTCTATTACTTTTCCACCTCCTAATGTGAACAGCTCTATTATGTTCTTGTATTGAACCCAGTAAGATTTGTTTAATTCTCAAGTGAGATTGAATGTCGAACTTTACCAAGTGTTAATCTAAAATTACTGGCCAGCTGAACCAGCAGTGATGTTTAGCAAGTTATTCATTTTGAAGAAACCTGATGAGATTCCAAATAACAGACTGGTAGAGCTTGTAGGAAGATTTCACCTTACCCTCAGCAGGAACATCATGTAAAGCCTTTGAATTTTTGCTTAGTAAGTGAAACGAAGTTGTAACTCAATCAAATCTGCACCTCACTTGACTGAACAATCTCAAAAAGAGTCATCTTTATCGAGCCAAGCCATGAAGAAGCTCAGTCAGCCTCCTGATGCAACGGGAGACTCTCAGAGATCTAAGACTTAAATTGTGGAGGGAAGACAATCTAAAGATGGAGGCAATACATTTAAGCAGCCATGAGAGTAAGAGCTTGGAATTAGTATTTTTTGCCTACACAAGCAAATATGCTAAAAGAGAGACAGGTACCGTGATGAGCTGGAGAGACCTGGTAACCCTATGGTGGCCAGTTAACATACAATAGTGTTGTCTCCAGGAAACAAAAATATTGTGTCATATGCCCTGTGTCCCAACTCCTGTGGCCATATTTTGAAACAGCCATTCCTTCCCTCTCACCCCCCAACGAAAAAAAAAAACCAACCTAAAAATACCTCCTCCTGTTTACCTGAATCTGTGGCCGAATCTTGAGCCCACCATGATAAATGCAGCAAGCAAAGTTCTGCCAGTCCCGGAGAAGACTCTTTTTCATAGCAATGAAGGAAAAAACACATATATGCTGCTGTTTTCCCATGGCTGGAGGGCCATAGTTTCCAAATCTGACTGCTTAACAGCTGATACGCATTCATATTGCATGAAATACAGTGGGGAGGTTCAGTATAAAACAGGATGTTAAAAAAAAAAAAGTAAATGAAAGGCAGAAATTCAACCAAATCAGACTCTGCATAAATGTGGAGTGTTTCATGCCGAAAAAATATGCGACACCTCACCCCACCCCACCCCACCCCCCCAAAAAAAGAAGAGCAAACCAAGTGATTAGCATTTTAAAAATCCTTAAAAAGAGCCTTAGAGACTATTAATTCAGTGCAAGGAGACAACAATGAAAGTATAGAGTAGATGTACTGAAGAAACGTACTGTCAGAGAATGCCTTCTGCAGCACTGGCAACAAATCCGAGGTAGCTCTTTGCCACACTCCCCAGTTTGGCTAAATAAGGATAAGGGCACAGAAATGCAACCTAGTGAGAAGTTGTTCCTGAAGCAAGACTGAGGGCTTGATTCGCCCCCTGCTTCAAGCTCAGTTCAGTGCACTAGGACCAAGCTGGAGTCCAAGCTGATCCGGAGGAGGCAATTGTTAGGTGAGACAGAGAACAGATAGACCTCCTAGTTAAGCTCCAGGAGACATTCAGGAGTCGCTGGCTGTTTAGGTACTGGCAGTCACACAGTCACATGCCTAGAAGTGCTGTCACATAAGACCAACACATCCTATAATGTTTTATTTTACTGATTCTTCATGGAAGTGTCTACCCTGTACAGACCCATAAGTAAGTCCACAGAAAACAGCCACAGGGCGAGTGGTAAATATTGCTCCTAGGCAGCTATTTTATTATGAATATTTTAACATCACTTTAGTTGTTTTTCTATCGTAAAATGTCCTTATAAAAATACCAGCAGGCACGTCTCAAGTACAGTAAAAAAATGGAAAAAAAAAAAAAGGAAAGGTTAAGTCGCTGTACATTTAACAGCAGCTGCATTTCTCCTTGCTGTGAAAGCGCAAGCAAATCGTAAGCAAAGCCAGTGGCACTGACCTTCCTATTGTCGAAGGGAGAGCAACAGATTCTTGACAGTCTCCAAGGCAAAACAAGGGAGACCTTGCAAACATCCCTCTGTAGGGGCTCTGAACAATAGCAAAGGTTCTTTCCCAGGGCTGAATTTCTCTATTCCTTTGGCATGCTTTCACAAAAGGGCTGGGTCCTTTGAGGTTATCTGCAATGTGCTTACGCTCAAAGCATTAACATGCCTGCTAGCTCTGTACCCTTAGCATACTTTTACTGTTATTAAAGAGTGATTATAACTCAGAAAAAGAGGATCTTAGAGATGAGATACTGGACTGAGGTGAAGAAAAGCAGGGCTCTAGGCTCTAACCTCTTCTCATGCCACTTCAGGCAAGCAGCGTGCTTCACATTTCTATTAACCATATACGCTTAGTTCATAAGCTCTTTGAATTGAGGTGATTTCTTTCGTTACATAGATAGGTATAGAATAGCAGCACCGTCTAGCAATGGCCCAAGACAGAAAGCCTTGGCACTACCAGTTACACACTAAGCATTTTAACTATAATGACAAGGCTAATTTTGCAGCCCCCTCTATTAATAAAAGAATTAAAAACATTACACGGCAACTTTCCCTTTTATTTTTTGAGAATGCTGAGCACTTAAATAAGTAAGTGCATCGATCTTTGTCTGCGCTGCCTCTCAGCTTCCCAAACACAAATGCACACTTTGCCCATGTGCTGGTGATTTCCAACCACATGGAGCATAACATTCCCTTGCACCATCGACACTATTGGGAAGAAACTACCGTCAGCAGCAAGCAGGTTGTGAGAACTGCAGCATGTGTGTTAAAGGTTTGCTGTCAACTGCTGCAGGGGCTGCTGGGTTCAGATACAGATGTGGAGCACAGGGGTACTTCTAATCGCTTCAAAGATAAAGACTGCATTCAAGATCTTCTCACTGGTTTTTAGTATGCCAGCTGAAGGAAGTTCAGGGGAAAACTGAGGTATGTGTTGATTGTCGAACTATTTTTAGAGATTAAGTGCTATTTTTGAACATTATATTGAAAGTGAATGGGTGTGCTACCAGCCAAGTTGCAATATTGTTAGTAGGCACATTCACATACCGTCCCAGTAAACAAGTTACATACCTATTATCCATTGGCAGCCACTTCCAGCCCAAAGGCAGAGCATAAATGTAGTCCCATCATCCTCGGGTCGATTCAGTGCTATATCACCACAAAAATATTGCAGGATCCCCGCACTCCTCCTCTCAATCCTGGACTCGTCTCATGAACAGTCATGGAGGAGTTGCGGACAGAAGTTCCCCCTTTCCAGGACACATCTACACTGGGAAACAATGGCAGAGGGCTCTCAGATTTGCAGGAAAGCCACAAACTTGGCCACACAAAGATGCTGTAGATGGTGACAGCTATATATATGCGCAAAGCTTGGTAAACTACTGCAAATGTGTTCTCTGCCTGGCCCCCTTGCAATGCTTCAGCTATTTAATCAAAAGAAGCCTGTCTTCTTTTTAAGCCAGAGTACTTAGCTGACCCTTCTCTGTGCAAAAAAATCCACTTTATTTTGACATGTTATGCATGAAATGGACTCCTTCGGATTAAGGATGCAAAAGCTTGGTGGTGGTGCAAGATTCATGCAAGTGAAGGACCTGATCCAAACCCAACAGAATTACTCCTGCCTGCTCCAGTAAGCTTTCCACATGTGCACAACTGCACATGAGTGTCCCCAGCACGGTGTAGGAACCTTGTATTTCTGAATAAAACAAAGGATAAGAATTATGGAAGTCTGTAGAGTGAATCATCCTCACCGCATGGAGAGAGGGCACGTGAAATAATTTATATCATTGAAAAACACCAGTTCCCTTATTTACTAAATACAAGCCCACTCATCCCTTTGGTATGTGTCCAAGCTGGGTTTCTATTTCCCATTGCCCGCTTCTCTCAGAACTTCTGCTTAGCCTAAGAGCTTATTAATGGGCAGACCAAATATGCTTCTTTAACCAGTTTTGTGAATCCTGGGCTCTGCACTGAAATCGTTGTCTGTATCCAGCAACAACACCGCTCAGCAGAAACTGCAATTAATCAGCAGTTCTGCTGAATAAAAATGGGGCAAACAGGCAAAACTATTGAAAAATGTTGTTTATGCTAGGCTAAACTCTGCTCAGATACACAAGGTTACCCATATTAGAAATACACAGAACTGGGCTTTTGTGGCAGCTGCGGTTCATCTCCTGCACAATGGCAACAGGGAAAAGAACAAAGTGTATCAGCACTAGAAATATTTTAATAGGACTGGGATTAAAATTAATTGCCTCATTTTAAAAGATCAGTTTATCAAATCCACTGTCTTACACCCAGTTAAAACCCAGTCAGCATGCCTCTGGCTCTTTAAAATACCAAGAGAGCAGTTTTTTCATGTGTTAAGGCAGGCAAAAGCCCTTTCTACTTTGTCTGGGATAAAACATGTATGAGATGTGCTGTTTATTCACCACTTCTTCCAACCCCACCTGTGAATGCTTGTGGTTGTTGAAATAGGGGTTTATGGCAGCATGTTTCTACCATCATGAGGTTGATGGTTCTTTCTTTGCCTCTACTTCACTACAAATAGGCGAGTAAACAGCCCCAGATGTAGCACTTCTTCTCTAAGTGTAAGAATCTCCTTCACCTAGTTCCCAAGGGGTAAAAGTGAAGATTTAATCAGTCTTTACACTTTTATATTTTTTAAATTATTTAACTTTTATTACTGTTGCACCATTTATACAATTACATATAATTTCAATGCATCCATTGTACATTTTGTTTTTTTCATTTGTTTTCCAATGAGTGTGTGTTGGTGTCTGTGACACAGAATGGAAGAGAAACTGGAACTGCAATGAACGCAGACTTTTTCATTTCCACTGACCAATAAACAGAACTACAGGTGCACCCAACCACGGACATGCATTAACTCGTCATGAGAAATCTAGGTAGGCTAAGTAGGATGAGAATGCTTTTTACTCCCAAAAAATATTTGGAGAGGAAGAATTGGAGGATTGGCATTGAGAAATATGTGGACAGCTAAGTGGGTTTTGTCTGAAAGTTGGCATTCATCCACTGCATAAAAAAAATATCAAAATAAGAAAGGCTGTAAATAAAAAAACCACAGAAAATACTGCTTTCATAAAGATCTGATTGCCTTGGCACAAACCCAGTGGGCAGAATCAAATGCATCACTCCCAAACCCCATTACAGAACAAAAAGAAGATTTTGATACATTGGTGGAGTGCATTTACAGCAGTTCAGATACAAAAGATGTGCTGTACTTTCAGACATCCATTTATTTTACTTTTTTTTTTTTTTAAATCCAGGACTTGTGTCAAGTTGGCAGAAAGTATATTAGATATTTCCCCACAAAAATACTATTTGGATTCTCCCCCCTCCCTCCCTCCCAACTTGATGGGACATCCTTTTCATTTTTTTCTTTTTTTTTTTTTCTCCTTTTCTTTCTGGGCAATACATATTTGTTATTTCAGATCTGAAACGAGTTAGTATAGCTGAAAAAATAAAAAAAAGACACAGGTTGTTTTAAGTGGTTGTTTCAACAGGCTGTCCAATTTAATCTTGCACTGCTATGGTTTGATCCGAATTAGCCGCTGGAACTTCAGAAGGTTTCGCTTCCTCTGGTGGGGCTGCAGGGTCCGAGGCCTTAGCAGTGGAACTAGGTGCTGCTGTTGCCGCCGTCTCCTTGGAAGAAGGCGCAGCCTCGCTGCTGCTAGGTTTTGAGTCTGAAGCTGGGGCCACTTCACTTTTAGTTTCTTGGGCTGCAGGCGTTGCGGGAGCCTCAGTCTTTTTGGCTTCCCCTTCCTCTTTGCTCTTGTCATCTGCTTTACTGGGAGCTGTGGCTTCTGAAGGCTGGGAAGCTTTTGCATCGTTGCTAGGCTCAGAAGTTTTGGGTGCTTCGCTACTGGCAGCGGGAGCAGAGGCTGCAGCCGGCTCCTCTTGCTTGGCTGCCTGTTCGTTGCTCTTCTGTGGCTCTACTTTCGCATCGACAACAGACTCCGACTTCTCTGGTTCTGGTTTCTGGGTTTCTTCCTGGGTCACTGTTTTCTCCTTCTCCCCTTCTTTTTCTTCCGTCTTATTGGCAGCGACCTGAGTATCCTTTTCGCCCTTCTCCTCCTTGTTGTTCTCCTTCACTTCTGTGGTCTCTGTGGTTTGCTGGGCATCCTCAGCCTCCTTTGGAGTCTCCTCTTCCTCAGTTGCTGCTCCTTCAGCCTTCTTGTCTTTGTCTTTAGCTTTTTCATCATTGACACTGTACCCCTTCTTCTTCTTGCTCAGTTTGCCTCCCATGTTGGAGCTCTGTAACAGAAAAGAGAAGGAGATGGTTACCCCAAGCCCAGCATCTATCACTGAGAGAATCATTAGATCAGCTGAGGTGCAAGAGAAAAATTGATGCTGGCTCCTTGAAAAGGAAACTACAGCAGGGTTGGTCAGACGTTACCAGATGAATGCCCTGACGCTGCTGAGCACCCCTGCCGCTGAGCTCACATCCCGCTCAGCCCTGCAGCATTTCACTCAACAAACCCCCCTCTGCCACATCCCCCTGCGAACAGTCTTCTGAAACCCTCTAACCCTGGGTACTTTTCAGGGGGGAGGGAGGAGGAGGAGTAACAAGATGATGGAGGACTAACATACTTCGTCGCCTCTTGTGTCCTGAGAAAGGGATATAAAGGGTGGAAGTAGTAAAAAGACGTATTGATATTCAGGTTGGGCACAAACGGAATTTGACTGTCAATCTTGGCATCCACCCCTGGTTAACACAAAGTCCGCTATCACTCTAGCAAATGCTGTGAACAAGCTTTTCATTAAGGCTTGGAAAAATAAAAGTAAGCCTAGAGTCGGTGAGAAGGCTGATGTTCTCCCTAAGACACAAGACTGCATCTACTCACCCCTCTCCCACTGCCTGTCACCCACACAGCCAGCTCCCGCTGTGGCTACAGCCTATCTGCAGGGATGGTGGTACCCAGCGGCCAGGAGCCTGTGCCTCCCTCACCCAGAGGGCTGCAGGCACCACGGAAGCAGGAGCAACTCCTGAGCGGGGACATCCCCACGCACGGAGCACCTCACCCAGCCCCTTCCCACTGCGATCACCCACCACAAACTCCATGTTCCCGCACACGGCGGCACCTCACACCCCCCCTGCAGCAGGATGGGAAACCCAGAGCCCAAAACACAGCAAACCTCCCAGTAGGACAACCGAAGCAAATATGGGCACTTCTGACTACAAGCTTACATGTGGCACGCGGCATGACGCAATAAAAAATAGGGATCAAGAAGAGGGGTGCAGGCTTGGCATCCTCTGCTCCCGGGTTCCAAGCATGACAAGCAATCAGGTACACAGTTCAGTTGTTTAAAAGACATTGAGGACGTGTGTAACCATATCAATATTTATATACCCTCCATGTGAGAGTGTTAACTAAGAATATATAAAATCTTTTCACAGCACTTCAAAGCAAACTTTGTCTATTAAAACAGAAGGAGACACTTGCAGATACACTGGGTCATTAATGAACACAAAACCCTCTTTGATTCCTAACTAAATACACTTCTGGTATTAAAACAAAGGTATCATTCATACTCAATGAAAGGTTAAGAAAAAAATGTTTCCTAGTTTTGTACTATTTGAAATAGGTGAAGGTGTTTTTTTCAAAGTACTGCCAAACAAATGTTTAATTTAAGGGCTTCTCCAGGGGAGATGAATCATTCTAATTTTCTGGTTTGCAAAGGTAGATAGACTTATAGGCCCTATATGTTTTACACACTTGACAAAATTGTGAATACAAACCAGTAAAAATTTATATTCATAGGAGTGCTCATAGAAGGCTGAATATTAAATTTAAATACCGCTAAGAACTAGCTGTCTCTCACTAGACTTTCTGCTAACACAGATACAAGGCCCAGGCACAGCCTAGCAACAGATCTTCCACATGTCTTGGGCAAAAATGAGGCATTATGGTCAGCAGAGACCTTTCTGATTTCAGCTCCCCGAAAGAACAACAATTTGCAAATACCGTTGAAGGGTTCGCACACAGCCCTGCGAAATGGTAACGTAATGTTACTGAAACACTACTTTGCTGCCTGAAATTTTATGGGGCACAGCAATAAAAGGATTAACTTCCACAGAGCCACAGTTGAGCAATCTAATCTCTGCCTTCGTGGCAGAGATACCAGCTTTTTAGGTATTTAGGGCAGGCTACGGACATTAGTTTGTTATCTGACAAATTTACAGGCTTCTTGATACTCCATAAATATTGCTCCAGCTTATTGTTTATGTACAGTTACAACCAAATACTTTGAAAGGGCTTTTGCAAGTCAGCAGGATCAGAGATTTACACTGAAGTCATGTGTGTATCCCAATTTGCAATCCCTAATTGAGCCTGTATTTGTTTCCCAGTACAACACAGGTACTGTAAGGCTAATTTCATTTGCTGCGTCTCCTGTATTTTTCCAGATTTTTGCTATTTCATGGCTAGTAGTAGCTCACCACAATTTATATTTTCATGCACAAAAAGCTTTTAACTTCAGATACAGCGGGCTAGAGAATGCGTGTGCCAAAGGATCTTTAATAAGCAGAGAAGCATGCATATGAGAAGCGTGCTCCCAAACTATGAAAAGAAACATGCACTGTTTTTCCTGGGAGGTATACTGTGAAATTGCTGTGTCTCAATTTGCATCACAGCCAGCTGGCTCGGGATACTGGAGCAGAAGACGGAGAAGAGGTTCAGAGACTATCATTATGTTCTATTAGTAAATATTTACAGTTACAAAAGGACTGCCACCTTCCAGCGTAGCTTCAACTACTTTATAACAGAACAGATTCACTCTTTGTGACACTGAATCTCACATGTCCCTGTTTAAAAGCCGCCTGGATCATCATCGTAATAGCTATGCTGGGCTATCATGCAAAAGCACAGCAATCATCAGGGTCATCGCCCAGCCCTGAAGGCAGCAATGCTATGAGGTTCCTTTCCCCCTGTATCTGAATTACAAATACTACTCCTCCTCCTCTCCCCAGCCTCCTGATAACGTATCTGGGCTCCCCTGTCATGTCCTCCAGAAACAGCCCCCGACGTGCTCCACTGCCTCAAACAGACGCTGATCTAGTCCCTGTCCCACCTTATCTGTTCCTGGAGCACTGTCTGAACCATCCACTGCAAAGAGTCTCAGAGTGCAGCACACACAAAGCAGACCTTAAGAAGTATTTTAAAATTACAGCCAGCTGCACCTGGAAGAAAAGCAGCACATAGACCAAGCCACTTGAGCATCTCTGTGACCAGGCTGGATATTCTTGCAGGGATAATCCTGCCTGATGCCATGTGAAAGTGAATCTCAGCGAAACAGCTCACAAGTGAAACAGACAGTGAAGTGCATTAGGTCACTGAGGTATGTATTCATACAGTGTTAAATCCACTCTGTATTACTACCTTCATATCAACGCTTGCAAGAGTACAGACCTTTTTGCTCCCCGCCCCCCCCAAAAAAGAATAAAATCTAACAAAAAGGAGGTACCCTGTCTGTCCCAGTGAGACTGATGGCCCTGGCTCAGCCTCTCCCACTTGCCCTGCCTCTCCCTAACTCCCATAACCGCCACATCCGCCTTATGAATGAGAGACCCAGAAAAAGAAATTTGCCTACAACTCTTTACCATATAGGCTAAACCCCAGTATGGCTTCAGTTATTTGCACTCCCATTGACACATAGTAGTTCTGAACTACTTCCAGCAGCTGCCAGCTGAGTGCAAAGCATTTTGTAGCAAGCGTGTCCGAAAGGATGATCCTTGAAAATCCTGGTGCTGAGCACCATTCCTGTAAAATGGCACAGCATTTGATGGCTGTGCCTCTTCGCTGCTGAACAGAAAAGGCTCTAGAGAGAGACAGTCAAGAAGCAGATTTTATATAAGTTGTTGCGATATATCAGTTATTTTCGGGAAACTTTGGTGCACCAGTTGGCAGACCAGTGCTTCAGAAGAGCAAGGTTAAGTACACCACTTCGAAGTTAGAATAGACTTCATCTGCTTCTCAGTGTGCTGAGTATTCTTTGACTGTATTGCTCTTCTCATGGAAGAAGAAACAAATCCAGAGACCACTGTGGAAGACTTCTACAACAGGAGGAAGGACTTCTTTAGTTTCTAAGAGCTGCTGTTCATTGTGCTCCTCCTGAAGGTTCCATTCTCCTGCAGAAAGCAGGAAGAGAAATGGAGAGCTTGCACAGGTATCTTTCTTTTTGTATAGAAGAAATAATCTGACCATATCTGTATTACAAAATATCATGTCTACAGGTCACCTAGAGCATGTTAAGCACTTTGAATATTCATGATAATTAGGATTTCCTGGGATAACAGTGTCAAAAAAAAAAGAGTTAATGTCCATCAGATCATAATACAGCAGGAAGAAGAACTCACAGAACATTTCAGATTTTACACCTGCAGACTGAGCTGATCTGATGGAGATGAGTCCCTGGAACACAGGCAGCATACATTTGTACAGTTTGGGAAAATAAATATTATTTCAAATGTTAAGGTTTCAAATTTTTCTTCTATGTTGAAAAAGTCCCTAGAATTAGACTCTTACTATCTTTCTCTTTTGTCAGTAAAGACTTGTCTTCCCAATTAGATTTCTTACGTGCTTATAAATTTCTAAATATTTCATTTAGCATACGTGTTCACATCCCATGAAAGGGTCTGGCTATTATGAGAATGCACTTGCTACCGCCCTCAGTATGGAGAGCAGCACATCAGGAAAGGACAAAACCACAGATACCACCTATATATTATCATAGTCTGATTGCCAAAGCTACACTTCCAAAGCTCCTGTTCAACTTCATGCGTAGTGTGGGGAGCTCAGTCCACCTCCAGAAAAACCAGTTCAGGAAGACAATAGGTATCTTCTGAAATCCCACTGCCTTCCGCGCAACGTAGGCCTGTGTGGTGGGTCAGGCCAAAGTAGCCCTTGCACAAGCCTGTTCCCAGGCGTGAGCTATCTCACACAGCCTGCAGACAAAGAGCTGTAAAATGCACATCCCTCCCAAGGCAGGGTTTCAACACTCCAAATGAAAGGAAATACGGATTCCAGAAACTGCCCCACCCCCCAGCTGCACAAAATAAATAAAAAGATCTTGAAGAAACCATTACATCTCTGTACCTCATTGATTCACCCTACACTTCTGTTTTTAAAAAAAAAAGCAAGTTTTTATAAAGGGACATATATAGGAACTTAAGGAAACAAGAATTTCCAGACACGATTTTTGAAAGATTTTCTGAAACTTTTATGAAAGAAAAAAACAAAGAAGTTACTACTTCTCAAAATATCCAGTACAATTCCATGCTTTCCATTGCCCACATACACATACGCGCGTACTCTCGGGGACACTCCTATCTCACTAGCCCAGGTCAGTCAGTTTACCAGGTTAAAGTTAAGAAGCTGTCTGTAACATACCCCTAGAAAGAATTAGACATGCTAGTCTTGTCTTTTAGCAATAAAGCCATGTTTTTCTGTTCTTTCTCAACTATCCTCACACATCTTCCTTTTCCTGACATTACTTGGAAATAATGGAATAGAAATGCTAGGTCTCATTCAGGTTCAAGCCTCTTCACACCTCAGTAATAGTGACCTTCTCTTCTCTCCTCTTCTCTCCTCTTCTCTCCTCTTCTCTCCTCTTCTCTCCTCTTCTCTCCTCGTCTCTCCTCTTCTCTTCTCTCCTCTTCTCTTCTCTTCTCTTCTCTTCTCTTCTCTTCTCTTCTCTTCTCTTCTCTTCTCTTCTCTTCTCTTCTCTTCTCTTCTCTTCTCTTCTCTTCTCTTCTCTTCTCTCTCCTCTCCTCTCCTCTCCTCTCCTCTCCTCTCCTCTCCTCTCCTCTCCTCTCCTCTCCTCTCCTCTCCTCTCCTCAAAATTTAGTAAAGAAGTATAGAGAAAAAGAACAGTGAATGCTTAAAACAGAGAAATTGTGCTCACTTGATTTTCTAACCTTAATCTTTGAAAGGAGCCAATTCCAATTTTGGTACTGTCCTGTTTTCTTTTAATATGCAGCCAATAAAGGAATTTTAAGAAATAATACTGCCAAATCTAGGGTTTCATTCTCAGCCAGATTTCAGTTCTGTTTTCCTCTGGTGAGAAGCAGAATACATTTGATGCAAATTTCTTTAAAAAAAAAGAAAAAAGAGGAACATCAAATTTTATATTATTTTAACATTCCTGGGGACATGTACAACAGACAAAAGTGGGAGGGATGATGTGGTTTTTTTATATGGGACATTTGCCATTAATATATCTTAATTATGATCATTGATAATAGACTCCAATTATGAGAGTTATAATAATTTAAGCACACTGGAGGCTGATATAAAATTGTGCCTGGCTATTTAAGATCTTGTACATGAGCAACTGTTTAATTTGAGAAGCATAACTACTAATAATACAGCAAGTTATCATAAATGTTAATAACCATGGGACAATTATTTTGAGAGCAAATTAAAAAGTTGTACCTGAGATATTCCTAATATTCCTGTGAAATACTTGAGCTCTGAGGTATGTATTAATTAATCAATTAGGAACCTATTTTTCCAAGAACAGAACAGGAATGAAGACCAGCAGTTTTATTACAGGAAAGGGTTTTGCCAAAATTATCAATTAATTTAGCGTCAACCTGAAACCACAAGTACTTTGCACCTCTAATTTGTCTTTGCACCCTGTGTGGAAAAAAGCTAGCTAGCTAGGCAGAATTCCTGAATAAAAAAAATAAATTTTATCTGTTATTTGAGCAAAAAGTGATGAAGATTTTGTGGGTTACAGTGGGAAAGCAACTATTGAAGACTTTGGACTTGTGTCCTTCTGACTTGGAGGAGTGTACAGCTGAAGAACCTGGAGACACATAGTGACTGAAAATCCACTACCCAGCCTGACTCTGGTCAGACACCAGCACGGCTTTACCTGCAGCAGAGTCTGCGGAAACAAAATACCCCAAGGTACTGCCTTATGCAGTCTCTGTGTGTGTCACCCTCCATTAAAGCCACCTGAGTGAAGTACCAACCTGCGTGCTGCAGAGTCGCTGTGTAGGAGCGTACTCACGAATGTGATACACCTCATTTATTTAAGCGGATACACCTTACAAAGCCATCTTGTAGAAAGCATGAGCAGAACATGGACCAGTCTTGCCTTCCCGAGCCAACAAGGGGAATGGAAGAAATGCTCCGCCGTGTGTGAACTCCCCGCTCACCCCAGGTGAGGCTGTGCTTTGTAGGCAGAGATAACATCTTTTACTAGGCTAGCTAATACAGATAGAAATAACATCACCCTTATTCTCCTTAGACAATTGCCTACAGCTGATCCATTTCAGTTAGCATTATTTGATACTTTCCTGTTGCTGGTTTCAAATCAGAATCCCACTGTTTTGCTACAACTGGGGTTTTTTTTCAGCAATCCAACATTGCCTCGCAGCATAGACACAACTGCCAGTACCTCCAGTTTCATGCCTGGCAGCTCCCGCCAGGCTGTTCTGCATTGTTTGTAACAGAAACACAAGCCATATTAAAAACTGAGCAACACAGAAGAAGCATAAAATAGGTTCTTTTTACAGTACAGTGTATGTGTTTCTCGGCCTTGTGTTCAGTTCATCCAATGCTCTGATTGCTTAAATGAAAAACGCTGCCATCAATTCCTGTTTGCCTTATCTGCCCCACTCCGTCTACCAGCCTTCCTACAGACTTGAGACCCAGCTCGTGTTCAAAGCATTTCTCCTCTACTCAGATTAACTGCCTATGTTCTTTTTGTAGAATAATAAAAGCAGCTTGCAGACATGCTCATGCAGGTACACGCACGCAGCCAAAAGTCAGCCTGCCCCAGACTTAGATCTTAATCACGCTATTGGAAGGCACGCGGTTGGAAGGGGAAACTGTGCTGTAAACACCTGTTTTGCAGCGACTGAGATTGATTTTACAAGAACACCTCTTGTAGAAACTGTTTGCAGCCTTCAAGAGAACCTGAAAGACTAAGCCAAAAATATAAGCATTGTGCCTCCTCATTCTTTCTAAGTTGCCACATCACTGTGGGGTTTGTGCATGACTCTCCAGGAAGCAGTTTAATAAATATTTTACACCGGCCAAAGCTTTCTAATCCGTATCCTAGAATTAAGTTCCTAAATAGGAAATGGTGCAAATTTCAGAGGTGGTTATTACCCACATCTTTCAAACTGTGCAGGTCCCACGAACATGCACAGCCGAGGGAGAGGCGAGATTCCACACATATTATTCCAATTATGGCCAGCCATTTTTTGCCTCCCTCGAGTACTGAAGACACCATCACCATGCCTAATTAGAAAAACACTCAAGGTGATAAAAGCCTAGATAACGGGATAATTTCATTCCAATTCACATTTTGCTTGAATTTTGTCCCTCCAGCAGCTATGTCATTCATGGATCTCAGTACACTTGGCTTGCAGACCCCTGAACTGACAGAAGAAAAAGAGACTCCAAAAATGTAACAGTCAGATGCTAGTAAGCAACGAAAACATTAGCCTCCTCCACACTACAATCCTAGTGAAGAGCAGATGTGGGAAGACCTCATTCCTGGAGGGACTGCCCACTGGGAAAGGGAATTTTTTTCAAGCTTAACACCTATAGCTTGTATTTCTCTAGCCTCACCCTGAACAAAGAACATATAACATGAGGCACATAAAGAGATTTCAAATTCATGCTTTCTACACTAAAAAAATAAATTACTGTGCAATCCTCATTTACATATTTCCTTCAATAACAAAGGTTCTTCGTTACTGTCTGCATAAATAGTAAACTTACCTGCCATTTCCTTAATGAGAACATGGAGAGCCATGTTCATTTTTTGTAAAAGGCCTGAGGGTATTTAATTAGGGAACTGTCACCGGAGACAATTATTTATGGGGATCTACATTTACATTTTATCTGTTTAACATTCCACACTTAAAAACCCCTGTATTACTTTAATGCCCATTTAACTGGTCAAACTAGTTTTAATCAAACTTGAGACGGTCCTTAGAATATAAATTACAGTATGTTATAAGAAATGGGTACATTAACTTTGAAATCCTGGAATTACCAGTTTTACTTTGAAAATGGATTCTCCAAGTAACTGCTAAATTCGTCAGCATTTTTCTTTGCCATCTCTAGTCTGCTCACGGTGCTGCTCACTGGAAAAAGCACTGGGTGTATGCCCTGGCTGTAAGAAAACATCTTATAGGTAGGAAAAGGAGTCTTAACAGACAGCTCAGACCTATGGTAGACCACGACAATCCTTAGCCTCTGTATTTTCCTTCTTCTGTTTGCATGACACCCTCACTACGGGCAATGAAATCACATTTATAATTATGAACCAAATCCGATCCTCATTTTTTTTTTCTTTTTTAAATACAAGCCACACAGACTGCAGCACACCATCTCTGACTGCAGCACATGATTCCACAATTGCACCACAGGAAGGAGGGAAACAGGGAAGCAAGACCAGCCACCAGCCACCTAAGGCAGCGCTCTCCCCTGCAGTGCGCGTTGTGGTGTTCACGGGAACATTGAAAGCGCTTCCTTCCAAAGTACACAGTATCTAATTTACTCGGCAAAACAAAAGTTTAGCAATTTAAATGAAGTATTTATTATTGACTCCTTTATTCCATTACCTAACTATTTAAGTATTTTAAGATTTAGGCTCTAGGTAACACATTCTCTATCCTATCTGCTTTTATCTGTTTCAGCTGCAGCAATAGCTTTCCTCTATTTTTCCTCAAAAGGAAATGATTGCACATCCACTTGATGCTCCAGGAGGTACCCCAGCTTCAGGTTTAGACTTTAGAAGAGGTTGGTTGATTTTAAAAAAAAAACCACCCACAGTTCTCTTCTCTCCCAAATCTTCGTCACCGAACACGCAGCTGATTCAGTCACTGGTGATGTGCCCACCTTCCCGATCACCTCAGCCCTGAACACTGCAAAGGCATTCCTCAGAAATGAAGGTATATGCAAGAGTCGCAGGATTGAACTAACTGCGTCCTCCAGTTAATGCACAACTGCTAATGCCAGTTAAATTAGTAATGGGAACGTTATTCTGAAAATACCTGCAAGTTTAAAATTGCATTAGAAAGCTGAGCGCACTTACGTCTATTAGGAGAGTATTACATATCACGCCTCTGGTGGAATTTAACCTCCTGCAAGCGACCAACACAAAACCTACTTACCACCTCAGCAGCACTTATGAGGTATTTTACACCGGCTTCCTGAAGAGTTGCTGCATTTCTCCTTGGAATAGCAACTTTTGACTTTTAGTCTTGCGTACAAAGTTTCATTTTAAAGGAAAAATTCTGTACTGAACTCAACGCCGACAAGTCAAGTCATGTTTTGCGTAACATCAAAACTACCTATAATTAAACCCCGCAAGACTTTGGGCTGAATTACAAGTATTTTTCATGTTGTTAAGAAAGAACTTCTCCCCGTGACCACAGTATCAGTGTCAGCACCTTATCAGCTCTCTGCTTCTCACAGCTCTGTTGTAATAACGTCTTGTAGCAAAGACATGCTCAAGAGAAATGAGAGAAATGCACGCCTGAATGCTTAACACCTTGGAAAAGTTTTTACATCCATGTTCCCGGACACTCATTTGCACCATGTACATTTTTTACCAGGCTGTAGCTTGGTCTATTATATTAAGTTTGTCACTTTGGTCGTTCTCACTTCCTGGTTCTCACACTAGCACAATATGTGGGTTTTTAAAACAGCATACATTTAACACAAAAGAAAATCTCGTGTTTGAGACTGGCTTTTTTTGATCTTATTTAGAATGCATGTTTATACTAGGTTTTGACTTTTTTCCCTTCCCCCCTCCATTTTCTAAACAAGGCATTACATTCAAGCTACACGGCTTACCAGTTTCACTGTAGTCACTGGGGAAGGATTATCAAAATAACACGGAATCGGTACACAGCAATCACAGGCAAGCAAAGAGCATTAAGCTGCTGATTTCTGTTTGCGTCTTACAAATATCTCTCTCCGTCTTTTTCACCACTACTCATTTACACTCCTCTAATGACTGTCTAAGGTACCAAGACGCTTTAGGCAATCTTTTATTAAGACTGGCAATATTCCCCAAAACTTGAGAAAGGAGAGCGGTATTTCTTGACCCAGACGAAGAGCCATAGGTATGCATCAACGAATGCTGTCATGTGGAGCCTCTTACACTCCTCCTGTGCCACATTTTGGTAATAAGCTAAGACATAACCAGAGTGTGCCACAGATGGTTGGGAGGAAAGAGGCAGAGTTTGCTTTTTGGTTTCAGTCGTGCAAGACGACAGAGGGGGCTGGAGAATAAAACCAATCATCTCTATTAAAGAGTTTTGTCTTGTGCACAATAATGGTTTGCTTTGAGAAATCCACTTTGAAAATGTAGTGTTCCTAATAATCCCAAAGTAAGAGCTAGGCCAGGCAATAAGTCGTACCATGTCATGTGTAAAGCTGTCACCTTGGATTCAAGACTCAGAGATCCTAGACTGATTGCCTAAGTTTCTTTCCAACATCTTCGCTGCCCACACTTTCTCTTTTCTTTTACTTGGTTTTGGTTCGGGTTATATTGGGATGGCTGATCAGCTCTGCTAGAGAGAAGGTTATACAGGACTGGAGGCTAGCAAGTCCATTTGGGAAGGTGTACAGTGAGCAGCTAGTGAAATCCACGCATCGTGCTGAGAGATTTATGTTCAAACCGGGCAAGGCAGAAATCCGATTTAATAATTACTCAGCCAGAACTGTTCCATGCTAGCAGCTACCCAAAAAGGAGACGAGCAAACGATGCGGCAGGAGTGAAGTGAAAACTAGAAATCAGGAAAGGTGACCAGGTGCATAACTCCTTTGAATAAAACGGCTTGGTTTTCTTTTCCATTTAAGTACCAGTAGGAAATCTGTCCATCTTAGAACTATCAAATTTAATCTCACTAAATGAAAGCAAAAGCAAAATAACTCTGCAGGGACAGCTGTGGAGTTGGATGTAGTCCCTTTTCCTCCCCCTCACTTAAGCACGGACTTGCGTTTTGCAACAACGAATGTAATTGATAGCTAATATGGCCAGAATTCAACTTCTGCAGTTCAGAATGCATATCAATTGCCTTAGACTGTATTACTCTTGATGTAGACTAGCCCTCCATCAAGGCTGTATGTACGCCAATTTGCAATTTTGGTCAACTCAGACCGTATAACAGAAAAGAACCTACTTTCCAAGGCCCACGTGCCGTAGAGAAAGTTATTTATAGAGAACTCTTAGAGTCACTCCTTCAGTTTAAAGAGCTTTCAGTCCATGGCTATTTGAAAAAAGTAATTATTCTAACCAAAGAAGGCAGGCAGACATTACTATAAAGCATAAATGAGCTATTTCAGGATTAAAATGAGAGAAGTCTATCAGAGCAATGGAGGCTTGTGAAGTATGGAAGATTGGTTTTCATTTTTCAAGACAGAGCCATAAATAAAAAGAAAAATACCACTAGAAAGGTTCTGTTAGCTCTTTCAGCGCTAATACATTTCAGTAGCAGTCCAAGTTTCAAATCAGCACTGGGGGCCCATTTTGCCGTCCCCCATATTAGCACATATGTGGAACCCATGTGTGCCCCGGGACATCCACGTTTTAGAAGAAGAGAATATAAATTCATTTTAATGCCGTTAACAGAACACAGCTGCCAAAGCTCCCAATAATAACTGGCTTTTCCACAGATTTTTTGCAATCGGTTCTCCTGGCTGGTGAGGTAGCAGTGGTCAGACTGAGCAGCACTTCACTTTGGGGTTTTTTTCCCTCCCTACGCTAGCAGGTTAGCTGGTGGGACAGGGCCCCTGCATTCCCCTGTGGGATCTTGTGAAGGAATGGGGACCAAGTGAGTGCCTCTGCCCTGCTGCCTCAGCTCCGGCTCCCAGGGTTTGGCAATCCATTTGCTTGGGAGAAGGAGCTGCGCTTCATAAACTTTAAGATGTTGGCTGTCACCAGCCAAGAGGCATTCAGCTCTGCGGAAACCATGTACACAGTTCTGCTCGCTGCAGTTTTCTGGGTAATCCCCCCACACACGCACAAGTTGAGCACTAAATTCACACGTCCCAAAGATGGGGGGTGGGTCTAAATATGATTCAAGAGCATAAAAGCCTCTTATCCATATTTGGAAATATTACTTTCAAAGGTCTCATGCTATTTCAGAAAATGCTAAGTGAGCCAGTATCAAGAAATATGTCTCAGGAAACACGTAACTATTTTAAGAGTATTTGCAGCCCCAAATCTTCATTTAAGTCTCTTACCTACCACAATCTCTTACTCCCTTGTATTTCTTCTCTTTTTAACCACAGGTAACTGGTAAGCAATACCACAGTTAAGCCTATTCTATGATTTATACATAAAACAGAATAAAAAACTTTTTTCCATAAATGGCCAATTTCATTGCCCGCTTTCAGTTCAGCAATTCTTCACTATAAAAGGGCAAGTCTTCTATTTAAGTGTTTCTTAGCTTTTGCAAAGGAATGATTAAAAAATGATTTATTTTCAAAGTCTCTTCTGTGTGAATATATAGGACTAAAAAGAGGGATCTTCTTATGCTGGTTGCCAGTGACGGCAAACTTCTCTCGCATCACACACTTCTGACAAAATCTGACAAGAGCCACTTCATTCAAACACAAAAATCAAATACAGAAGGAATTATTCTCTTTATTCTGGACAACTTAGATAAATCATGTAAAACTACCATCACACCATTACATTTTGTCATTCCCTGCCATTCACACTAAGCTTCATGTGTGAAGCCTGTCCCAGCTCTGCAGCTTTCTGCAAGTCTAAAGAACCTACCTCGTATCCCTAAAATCACAACATGCTCATTTGGCGCAGGAGTCATCTTCTCAAGGTGAAATTGCCACCCTAGAGCAGTGAGGCAACATCCCTTGGTTTACGCTTCTGGGACCTGTCACAGTAGGAAGCATACCATGGTAAAAATGAGAGATGAGATCTTCCCTTCTAAAGCCCAAATGCAGACCCATATTACTGTAATAGGACTGTAACATAGTACAAAATCAGGAGGATATCTCTCTCTCCCCATTTTCAGGGGTCCACGGCAGTCTGAGGTCAGGGGACGCAAGAGTCCAAAACCTACTCAGCTTCTCCCAGTTGCTGTTGGGTGGAAGGCCACCCCTCATTTGCAGCCCAACTTCCTCCTTTGCAAAACGAGATGATATCACTTTCCATCCTCAGAAAAGCTCTGCCTGGTGCCCACGGGTGCTATAAAGGGTTGGAGACATTTTTGCCTGCTTTGAAAAGCCAGCTCCTTCCATATGACTTCTTCACCCCAAATCTCTGTTAGAGACGGCCGTTTTTCTTCATATTGGCGCTGTACTGAATTACGGCCTCTGAAGCTTGCCGTTATATCGCACTATTAGAATAGCATAATGTAATGAGCAAGTCACTCACCTAGATTTTACAGTACTGTGCTCCTATTGTTATATGGAGCTATAAAGCACCTCTGAACATTTTCAGGTATTGCTGAAAGCTCCTTCTGGAACCAAGCTCCTTCGCATTTATGCCTCTAGGCTGAGAACATCTGTACATGGACATTTTGATTTATAGTTCCAAATATGCACATTTCGCTCAGTTTCGGTTCACTTGATGAGAAGGATTTTTTTCTCAAGCTAAGAAAGCTCAGGTGTATCCAGCTGGATAAAGATGAAGCTACTGCTTGGCAGCCATCTTAGTGCTTTATTAAAGACAGATGTAAGAAAACAAAGTAATTTTGCTTAAACAGAACAATGTGAATGCTTGAAAAACTACAATAAACCCCTTTTAACTTGCTTTCATTAGGTTTTCAGATGTTGGACTGACGTATGATGGTCAGTGCTATGTTTATTAACTAGATGCATGTCTTCGTTAAAAGGACATCCCTTTTAGGAGTAATTATTCAAATTTGAACAGACGCAAGAGGAAGCCCTAAACTGGTTCACTAACTTTCCAAGACCTTTTTAAAGATTACAAAAGTTTGAAAATTCTGAGTTATATTTGTCACATACTGCAGAAGCTCCCTTTCCTACCTGAGCTGTAGCGATTACATTATTACAGTCACGAAAAGTTGTGAAAACTAAAAGTGCCTTCCTTTAATGTGCGATTAAATATCAACTAGACGCAGCAACCTGGCGTTGCTGGAGATGATGCTCAACAGAGCAGGATACGAAAGGATCGTCTGCAAGGAATGGCAGGAATTAGGGATTTGAGGGGTGACAAGTTTAGGTAAATTTCCCTCAGTAGCAGCATTTTCACACTGTCTTTGTACCCATTGATTTTGATGTAATTTTTTTTTTATGTACATTTTGATGTAATTGTTCTTCTTCATTAAGAGCAGAGGAAGGGCATACACATGTTGTTGCGGAGACTTCCGTTTCCATGCAGGTTACATCATGGCAATTGTGTAAACACGAGGCCCTTGAAAAAACCTCATATTGGTGTCTGTTGAGCAGGTTCACAACCTATTTTATAGACACTAGTTGAAAAATAAATGTATCTTAAAAGCAAAAAAAATTTTTTGATTAATTTCACAAATAAGCATAATTTCCAGAAAAAGGTCAAATAAATGTTACAGAGGAAGAAAAAAAAGATGAAGAGGACGGTTCTTTTCTTTTAAACTAAAAAAAAACCTACTTTCATTATCATATTTGTCAGAGGCCAGTCAGGAAAAAAGTTCTGTGTGCTGAAAAATCTTAAAGATCCTAGCCTGAGAAAAAAATGAGGTTAAATTAAGTAAATAATATGGGATCATGAACATATGACACTCAGCTTCAAACAAACTCAGTTTCTATGAGCTCTTATATTTGTAAGTTGTCAGCTCATAATTTTATCATAACCTCAGAGTATTTGGATTTTTTGAAAAGCATCAGCTCTAGTATTTATTACAAAAATAATCTAAGATTTCATTTCTAATCCTCATTTTAGCAAGAAAAGTCATGAAAAATTCCTAAACCCAGAAGGCATTTTTTGTCTCGTGGTTTCTTATGACATCATTCCTTTTAAATGCTTAAGGTTGGGAACACTGCATTTCTGCAAGGAGAAAAATGTATCTGAAACATTCATTCAAAAATGAATGGCAGTTAATTTCAGTCACTCATACTTGTCAGCCTGGTATTCAGATAAATTCAAGAAACACAAGGGTTCTTTAAATTTATTTTAAAATTTGTGTGAGCGTTTCTCCTTAGTATGCTTTGTTCTGACAAGTCAAACTTACATATTCAAGAGTCCAGACATCTAGCACCATTTGAAATAAACCTGATAAGGGACTTTACAAGAAGGCTGCAGGGAAGGCGGAAGAATTGTGGATGGAAAAGAAGAGAACTGACTCTCTGGTAACTGGTATGTCAGGAGTGCAGAGATGGGAGTCTGATGAAATCAGTACAATTAGAGAAAGGAGGCACTCCCAACAATTTTTCCATTTCAAACCTAAATGGAAAATCCAAAATTGGATTTTCCAATCCAAATTAAAATAATTTTCAAATGAAAATGTCATGAACAAT
Organism: Rissa tridactyla; assembly: GCF_028500815.1. Taxonomy (NCBI): domain Eukaryota; kingdom Metazoa; phylum Chordata; class Aves; order Charadriiformes; family Laridae; genus Rissa; species Rissa tridactyla. Next base: position 81,975,839 of record NC_071467.1, on the reverse strand, counting down.
TTTGTTCTCTACAAGCTAGCTACAGTGCATCACTGCAAGATGATCTATGCTATTAGCTCTCCATCTACTGAGCTTCTGGAGTGTTTTGACATTAATTCTTTTGCTCATTTGCACTTAACTGATTTTTTTGGTGCTCTGAGTGGTTTTCCAGCTGGAGCACTATAACAATAATTTGATTTTATTTATGTTATTTATAGCATAGAATTAATCCACAAATGAAAACATGGGAATTTGAAACTGGCTGCTTGTTAGGCCATTTCAACTGTTTTGCCTGGATATTTTTGACCATCTTTTTTCCGATCTCATTCCTATTTTTAGCGATTGGCAAATAACTATTTGCTATCAGGCTAGATTAAAATAAAAGCAGTTCTGAAACTTGTTTGGAGCAATGTGGTGATGTTATCTGCTATACCAAGTAATTCAGATACAAATCAATGTGCAATTTCAGTACTGCTGAAGAGATGGGAGTTTCCTCACTTCTTTTTAAGTTCCAAATTTTATTTTCATGAGTTACGTTTTCAAAATTCTGTTGAGTGCTCTTGAGAGATTTTCCTTATGATCTTTCCCTCAAAGATAACCATAGATAACAGTACAAAGCAAGAACTCAGTCTTTACAAAACGCAACCATCATTAACAATAATTCTGCAATTTCACTCGAAGAACTACAAAGTAATGCTTAGAAATGCTAAACAGAATTTAATCTGCAATGACTGTCTGCAATTCGGTACTTTCAAATGAGTATTAAAATACTAAGTTTTATATTTAGGAGAGTGAAATTTCACTGGGATCTTTGATCACATGTCTGGCATTTGCCAGTACAATTCTCTTTCAATAAAAAAAAAAAAAAAAAAAGAAAAAGAGAGACAGAAAGGCTCCAGCACTGTTTGCTAGCCCTACGAATGAAGTTAGAAGCTGGATCAAAGAACACTGAACCAGAGGCCCTGAAGCCAGTTGGCTTTGTTGAGCCTCACATTCAACAATTTTTTTTCAAAAATCAAGTGTTTCATATGCAGCCCAACTGTATGACATCTACAGTTACTCAAATATGATCCTCAGTTACCAGAAATATGCTCATACGAGCAAGCAGCAGCTGGAAAACATTAGTATCAATGGTAAACCTGGATGGATATCCATATCTGCAAGCTAATAGCCAGAGAAAAGAAGTATTGTAGTTCTGCATGGCCACCTGCCTATAGAGATTGAGAGCGATTAACTCTCTTCTCAACTGAGCGTCACCCTCCTCAGACTGCTTTAATGACTTTAAAACATTGCTTAGAATGTTACTGAAAGCATGGTCTTTATATTTGCAAGGCACAATAGCATTTCCCCAGCTGTAAATTGCTGAGATTTACAGCCTCCCCTTGACTAGCACCGCAGCACGATGCTGTGGAGCAGAATGCGCTACTGGGCTTACAAAGATTTGGCGCATATGATTAAGCGTATGAAATGAAATTCTTAATGCTCAGCTACAAAAACATGCAATAATTAATTAAATATTTGACTACAGCAATGGGAGAGCAACTTTGTGTACGTACACATTCCTGTGTTAAAAAGAGAGACATTAAATCATGCATACAATTAAATTTACCAGGAAACAAAGCCTGGAGTCTGTAAAAGAGGTAACAAAATCTGAGAAAAGGGTGCTCTTTCCCCTTCTTATTTTGTACTGGAAAGGCGCAGAAGAAAAGAAAAGGAAAATAAAAAAAAAAAAGAAAGAAAAAAAAAGAGTACATGTCAGTCTATATTCCCATTCAGATGTGGGTACTTCGTCGAGCCTGTCAATCTGTGCTCATTTTCAATCGATGGTTATCCATAGAAAATGGGAATGCAGCACAGAGCTATTTTTTTTCCATTTAACACCCCACCTGGAAAGACCAGCAGTCTTGCAGCTCTGAAAGGCTCCATGCTCCATTGCTGATCTTGCTAAGATTTGAGAGACCACCAGTGCTCAAGGGCACTATGCAGATGTATAGGCACTGAGGGCTGAACAGCCCATCACAGCCTGAAAGATCGACATCTAGATGAAGACACTTCCATACAAGTATTTTATGAACACCTCCAAGCTGTACTTTTGTTCTTGGAGCATTATTTTGCTGCGAGGTTTCTACAGCGCTAGTAAGACTCACCCTCCAATCAAATACTAGTGTAAATTTGGTGCAATAGGTCCATGGAGATTATTATTCCTGTCCGCCTAAATCCTCCCAAGATGTACAGTTTCAGCTCTACTTTAAACGTAAAAAGAAAAAAAAATAATACGTGGGCAATCCTACAATTGTTTTCCTTGAGAAGCTGTAGGATTTTGCATCTCAGCTGTAAATAACTAGTTGATATCATTGGGTCACAGTGCACAGCAGACCTAGGAATCTGAACAGCCTATACTTGTTAATACATTCCGTGGAAAAAGGGCATAAAAATAGTTAAATAGTTGTTTCATTCTAGGCTATGCTTTAATTCTTTTCTACAGCCATGTTTTAGATCTCAAGAATATTAAGGCCTTAGGGAACCAATCTGGACATTATAAGCATAGTTGACAAGAAAAGCTCATGTGTAGAATCTGAGTGTTGAAGGTACCGAGGAAAGTTAAAACTAAGATTTAAACTGAGACCACTAGCCAGAACATGAGCTACTAAAGCATGAGGAATTATTGTAATTCAGAAAATTAAGTTATTCGCTGCCATTTTCCGTACTGAGCATGATCTAACGGCAAATGTGTAAGAAGCAATGCCAGGAAAAGGTTACCACATTGGTCTTTATGCTTTTCTGATTATTCAAATGCTGTGCAAGTATCTGACAGGTGGTAGGCATATTTGCAGCCCCCAGCATTAGCAGTCATTTTAGGATGCCAGAGTATTTCTGAGGTCAATCTGCATAAATGTTAAAGAGTGAAACTGCTTTTATGTCCAAAAGAGTTTGCAAGAGAAGGGGAAAGGACAAAAGGGCGACCCTTTCCCTTTAGAACATTTCTGAAGAAAGGATGTCTCTTCTCTGCTTCTCCGGCCGATACTGGAATGTGGCAGATCAACTCCCTTCCACTTTCTTTCCTACGTTTTTTACCATGTTGCTCACTGAAGGAATGTCCAGTAAATTATCCTAGCATGAAGGGTAGTGTGGACAATCACACAGAGAAGGCAAGACGTCCTCTGTTCTAACCAAGAAACCAAAGCAACTTATATACAGGGTCAGTATGGTCCATATTGCTGCTTAGCTCTCTGTCACCATAACAGAGCACCTCAGCTCCAGGTTTTCCTATGCACGTTCGGCATGGGAAGTGCCCCTTTCTCCTGTTCCTGGCACCAGTTAGCATCATCTTCCTGCTTCCCCTGCACTGGCATGAAGCAGCAGACCCCATGAAAGAAGCTGGAGTCACTAGATAAAAACAGACAGAGGAGATTCACTTTTACACTGTGAGGGAGGGGAGGAGAGGGACTGAAGAGAGAACAGAAAACCAGATAAAAGGATATATAGGAAATCTATCCTTGTCATGTTCAACAAGAGCAAGAATATGATATCACAAGACCAGCCTTCACCTCCTTTTCCATGGGGTCCTTGCAAACAAAAAGTACTCCCCACCCACATCTGTAACTCAGATAACGTCCCATCACACTCGCTGTTGTACACAGGTGTAAGATGTTGCCCAGGACAAGATAAGAAAGGTACAGCACCAGCAAAACAACAAAACAAAGCAGCAAAACAGCAAACAACAAAGACCAGGAGTAGCAACTCCAGCACTGGAGCTCGGTATCTGTTTGGACACAAGCCTGGCTTGCCTAAAGTGCCTGGCGTCACGGAGGCAATGGCACGGTCTGAACGCACAAGACTAGGCCCAGCAAGACATCAAACGAAATTTAACAGCAAAGCGTATGGAAAAAAGCAGTATACTTAACTCGTTCTTGGTAAATGGCTATTCAGCGTAGCGGGGTTGAGATGCATAGCTGAACTAGGAGTCAGAAATCTACATTTGCCACGACATTCGGCAGAAAAAGGGCATAAAAATCATTAAGCGGGTTGAAAAAATTCTCACTTTGAGTTTAATCTAGAGCAGATAGAAAATAGTTTGGTTACTCAGCAACATAATTTTTAAAATTTTTTATTTTAACAGATATCTGAAGTTAGAGGCAATAATCTACACCTCTATAACTACTTTTATAACTGTTTATATTGCTATAACTACCTAAAGTGCTTTTGTGTGCTGGAACTGATTTCTGGGCATGTTTTTTGTGACAAATAGGGATAATAAATCCCACAGCCTTCTGTTCTTCACCCTCACCTTCTGCTGTATGTCACATTTTGGTTCATAAATTACTCTCCCCCTTCACTTACAGTGCCCCTTCACTTTTATGAAACACAGCTGTCAAGGACTTCAGTAACAAAGAAATTCCCAAATTCTCCCAGTCTCAGGCATTTCCCTGTCTATTACAGTGCTTACAGCATTAGAGCGGTATTATGTGAAACAAGGCTGCCTTAAGAGCATGGCTGCCACTATCTATTGACATGGGACACTTTTTAAAAGAGAATGTAGTAAGAGTCAGAGTTCAAGAATCGCGCGCCCAGTCCAGCTGGATAACATACAAACATCTTACAACTCTGTCTCATTAAACGAGTTCAGGGAAAGGGCATTGCTAAAAATGAAGAACAAATGTCTTGATTTACAGATCTACACAGCATTTGCTGCAGTACATTAAACAGTAACAGAAGTCACTTTTAACGCAGCCTCTTTCACTGAGAAGCACATAATGACACCGCATCTGTGCTGCTGAGGAGGAACCCAGGAAGGACACATACAGCACAAGTCATTTGTGCTGCCTTTTACTGAAAGCCCACACCAGCAGAAGGTAATGACGGCGGTATGGTGGTGTACAAAATATTGCTCCAGTCACTTAAATCAGTATCCTTAATCCTTGCCCTTCCTTTCTGGTCACTGCCTGTCCAGCAGCCAGCTGTGAACAGCCCAGGAGATGCTCTCAATAAAGACTGAGTTGCCCAAATTAAAACAAAACTTAAAACCAAAATCGGCTACAAAACCAAGGAGTCCAGCGCTGGGACTGTATGTCGCCAAGTTTAAGGAATTTGAATTCATGCCTATAAGCAACAGGGTAGAAAATCAGAGATTACACATTCACATTTTCACAGCAGGGACACGCTGATACAAATCAGAGTACGGATTTTACTGGTTTACCAGTAATAACCAGCTGGTCCATAGCAATCAAACTGGTTGTTGAATAAAGGCGTTTTATTTTTGCTGAAGTACGCACAGGCCTCTGCGAAAGAGCTCTGTGTCAGGGCAAATGCTCCTGAACTGCTACTCCACTCTTTCCAAAGATGCCTAAGCAACTTCCCATGCCATCTTTATTTCCCTGCTACTGCAAAACACCAGGTGACACAGAGCACACATCCCAGATCCCACTGGGATGGACGTGGAGCACTGCAGAATGCATCTGCCACGGTGGAACTGGGTAAAAATGCCCACTGTTGAGTCAAAAGTGAGCTGCTTTGATTTGGGATTTTGGGAGAGGGGTAGCGGCTCTTTTCTCTCGGGTGCAGCGCTGGTTAACTTTCTGCAGCTAAGCAGACAATCAGAAAAAGCCTCACAGGATTATAAGGATCATGTATCCATGGTGATTTTAATAAGAAATCTTACTTGCAGTAGAATAGATAGAAGCAAGAAACAGAATCAGGCTTCATGGGTGATTTATTTTAGTTCATCTCCTAGGAAGTAGGATGTTACTGGTTTGATTTGAAGCCAAAAATTGTAAGCCTGGATCAAGTTGAGATTCAAACTCAACTATATTCTGCTTTCAGAAACCAGGACACTGTGGCTGTCTTTATCTTGAATATACCAGTTCTCTTTAGTAAATTGCTTACAATGTATTAAGCCAAGTTTTGACAGAGTGACGCTGTGAACATTAATTTCACCAGCATAAGTATCTTACTTCAACTGCCCTGTTTCTTTTCCTGTAGCTTTCTGGAAGAGCAATATTTATGGTACTTCTGTTCCTCCCCAAGGCCAACGATGTTTAATAGTTCTCACGTAAAGTAGCCTAATATACATACACCTAATTTTGTCAGTTTTTCAGAGAGGAAAGGATAGGGATTTTGCAGCATATGTCAGGATGCTGTGTAAAAAGGAGCACTAAATAGTTACAACTTTCATTTGTATATATATATTTAAATTGCATTCTTTTTAAGAATTTGTATACATAGAAATATATATATACATATATAGGTTCTACGGAGTATGAGCACCCTTGTTTACAAAGTTTCTCTTTGGATCAGATGCTTAATGCCCCTTATTCTTTGCAGCCTATTGCTATGTTTTCTGAAACATGGTAAATTTATTGTTACTATTTATTTTAACAAGCTATTCTATCAAGCATTTTTATATTGCTCGCCACCACCATATTCCCTGAGATCAAGGATAAACAGAGCATTTGGGCTCGCAACACTCATGGGATTCTGTGACTAAGCTGCCCAACTGCAGGTGTGTCCTAAGCAGTGAAGGTATTTGTGATGCTAGAGAGGCCATTCCGTGCCCATTTGGTTTCCTCTGTTGTCTACAGCTTTATTTTACTCTGTGTCCTTGCTCAGTCAAGGAGGAAGAAACCCCAAGAAAACTATGTCAACAAAGTAGAACTTGATAGAAAGACTTGTAAGAATAGGGAGAAGAGAGACCTCTTTGCATTGAGACTGGCTCTGTAGGAGGGAGATGTCACAGTCAGAGTTTTAGGCTTGAACGAGCAAAGACCAGAATAGAAATTATGTTAAGGCTTCTGAGAAAAGGAGTCTGAGAAAAGGAGTCTGACAAATGGCAAACCAGCTGTGAAATGTTTGCATTCCTTTTGCAAGGTCCAATAGCTCTGTTCCCATAGCTACTGTATGTTGAGATGGATGATGTAGCTACAGCAACAGAAAGCCAACATCCATGTTCACTGTAAAATTCCTAAGTCGTTACTTAATCCTTCTTTTACCTCCCTCCAAACTTCTAAAAGAGGAAAAAAAATAGGGTTAGCTTGTTCTTTGAATGAATTAAAATTATGCTAAAAAAATAAATATTAAGATTAAAAGATCCACTGCAGACAACTGGAGCTACAATTTGCTTCCCTGGCACAATTTGCCACATCCCATGATTTCCCTCTCCACGCTGACTGGGGGCCATTGCTGTTTTGCTAGAGAGAGCCGTCACTGCATTACTCGATGGGTGATGTCTGGCAGTCTGCAGCTCCTCCAGGTCCCACCACATTCAAGTGCAGCACCCAGTCATTTATAAGCCAGCCCTTCCATCGTGCTGTTTCTTATCTCCCACCACCCCCCATTTCTACCCCACTACTATTTTGAAGACGTACTTCCACTCAGATGATCTGCAAATTTTTATAGCAATTATATGCCTCCACTTAACAGTGCTGTTTCCCTACATAATTAAAAGGGAAACACTGCATTAAGCATTGAAAGTGTTGCTTAAAGCACAGAGGCTTTTAATCTTCAGCATGTTGTTTGCCAGGTGATTGCCAACTGGATAATGTTTGGCAAGCCAAGGGCATGTTTTGTTATATGTCTATACAGCTAAACAGAAAAGAGTTTAAAGTTTAACCTACTACAATGATTTCTGCTTTAATGCCCGAATTCAAGTCTCACCAAAAACAATAGGAATCTCACTTAGGGGGATTTATACTGGGTCCTTAAGAGGAACAGTCAGCACAAGCCTTGATTTCCTAAAGGCCCTACACAGAAATATGCCCCTGTCATTGCAGAATCCAAATGTGGAGATACCAGCAACAGTCAGCACCCTGAGCTCTCCTTCATTTTGCTTCAACGTCCTATTAAAAACTGCTTCTTTTAGAGCTTTAAAGCATTGTCTTACTTAAATAGTCGCTCTTTGCTAGAACTATAAAAGGGCTTAAGCAAAACTTAAGCCCTGATATAGCGCAAATTAATCTGTAACCACTGATTAGAAAAGCACTGAAGCAGTTTTATGTTAAAAAGTCAACCCTAGAATATCCTCAATTAAAAAATCCCAACCTCAGTGCTCAGAAATAATCTCATGAGAGGCCAGAAGGCAGCAGAATCTCAGTCTAAATATTTAAAAGTTTTAATAACAAGATGTTTATGCAAGCTCATAAATCCGTGTGTGGCATAACTACCCAACGTCTACACTGACATTGCTAATTTTGGTTTGTGTGGACAGAAGGACGGCTCAAGTAAATACTGCAGAGAACTGTTTTTCCAGACCCCATCTTTCAGTCAGGTCAAAATTGCAGAGGCTTGCAGAAACATTCGGTTAATATTGGGATTATTTTTTTTCCTGTCCGGGAAAGGTTCAGCACAGGTGACATGTATGCAAAGTTACTCCTTCAGCAAGTGTCATTAGTCAACTATTTTCCATTAAAAAATAAGTGAAAAAAGACTATAAACCCAGCCCGGGCTTCACCTTTTTCAGAGGAGAAGACGACCGCTCAGGTTATGAGAAATGACTATTTTAGAGATGAGGCTGGTTTGGTTTTTTTTCCCGGCCCGGCATTACAACATGTCTTTCCCACTCCCCGGGGCAGAGCTTCTGAAAGAGGAAAGTTTCACAACACGGCATCGGCAGAGCAAGCGTGTGCAGCACACACCAGCCTGGGACAACAGAAATTGTGCAGGAAGTGAAACTACTGTAAGTTCACAAGTTTTCAAATACAGAGCTGAATATAGATACAAGCTAGCTGAAAAGTGGAAGAAACACAGAGCTGGCAGAGTTCACGCAACGTAGTGAGAGACAGAAAAATGCACAGTAAAGAATTTATAGTTGTTTTTTTTAATCTGGACCCTTCTAATTTAAATCACAGGTTACCCAAACAGGTTGATATTTCATGTGTATTACATTTTTTAAAGCAAATTTACAAATCATCTCATTTTTACCTAAAAAACGTGTCAGCTCTGGGCAATCTAACAAAACAAGAGCCTGGTAGGTCACCAGGTCCTCATTAACCTCGGTGTTGTAATACCTTTGAAGTACTGCAGCAGAACTCATTTAAACATCGAAGGCTAGCTATCAGGTTACACTGCTAGAGTCCTCAATATCTACAGATTTGGGATGATTGTAGGCTCTGAATTAATTATCGGCAGAAAAGGAGATAGGCTGCTCCAGACAAGCAGCCGCACAGGCACCTTTGGAATTTCAGTCAGAACCAGGAAAGGCTTCCTAAAGGCTGCACAGAAATGTTTGCCATCACCCTGCAAGTAATAGTTCTGAGGCCAAAAGTAAAAAGAGTAGGAGATCATCAAAATTTTATCTTTCAACAGATGAGATTCCACCTGCATACCACGGTAGTGGGAAACATGCCTGGTACAAGCCTAAGCAAGGAGAAAAGAGGATTCAGAGGGCGTGCGTGTACTCTGTTTCTTCCAGACCTGAACACAAACTGGTTCACACCTCAATTTTAACATCAGATTCTGTAAGAATGAATAAATGACCTGGGGGACCAGGACTGCCTCTTCTTCAAGCTGTGTCCATTTTGTGAAACTAACAACTAAATGTTATAAGGAACTGGCCCTACCTCATCTGGATTTAGCTTGCTCTATTGACTTGAAAAGACTTTGAAAGGAAGAGTCTCCATATCACAGAAAACAAGCCATGGTTCCAGAGAAACCTCAGCTTCCTTCCTGCATGCTGGCCATTGCAAAGGCATGAAGACAGGAACTCCGAATGAATACGACCATTTCAATATTAGTGACAAACCCTGTAAAAGTAAAGTACAAAGCTGGAAAATAATTTGCTGTGGGATTGCCCCAGGCATGCTAAGAAAAGGAGTGCCATTGCTGCTTCTTCCTGAAGGAGAGATGGAAATCACCTTGGTGAATTGGATTCCAATGCCAGAAAGGCGGTCTGAAGACTAGCAATAGGGAATACATTGTAAACTATGAGTATCCTCAAAACCCAACATTTCCGAGATATTAGTTTTGTGAAATATAAAAAATATTTAGAAAAATAAATCCTCCAAACTCAAGAGAACTTGAAATAAACTGCCATTCTGTTGTAGAGGCACCAGTCTTATTATTAGAAACAGTTATGGTGTTTACTCCACTGTACACAATAAAAATGCCAGATCCAGGATTACACTTCCTCTGTTCTTCATTAAATTTACTCCTTAAATTTTACGCTCTGATCCCTGGCACAACTAGAAGAAGGCCTCCCGCCCATCTGCATCACGCATTCTGGTGCGCTCAGCGTAAGCAGTGCTTTCTCCCAGTAATGCAATGGGCTCTCATTCCAGCAACAGAGATTCATCACCGCTATCCGAAAGAGAAAGAAAAAGTGATGCCTCACGGACAGAGTCAACCTTATGAGCTTCCATCCTGCATCTATGGCAAGAAATGCAGTGACTTATTCTAGTCCACCGGCGCTACGAGAAAGAAGACGTTTTACATGCAAGGACATCAGTGTCACAGCATTAGTTGGAAAATATTTCCAGGGCTTCTCAAGCCAGCAACTGTCATCCTCTGATCACTGTGTCAAAAATGAAGCCTTCACAGATGGTAATGAAAATTCAAGTATAAGCAGCAGGTGGTTTGCACCCATCCAGTAAAACTAGCACTAAGAGAACTAGTCTTAACTGGTATTCTGGTAAGGAATCTGCAAATGAGAGAGGCAGCATGGAAGATCATCCCAGAGATACCCATCTCAGTACCTGTGACATAGTTTTAAAGAAGTTTGCAATTTTAAGTGATTCAGCTTTATTGCGTCTTCAATAAAGAAAAATAAAATTAAAAAAAAAATACAAGAGTGATGTGGACAATTCATAATCAGTATTATTTTGGAGGAATCAGCCACGCCATCGTGATGAAGAAGATCTTTATTCAGACAGCTCCATTTTTTTAATTGTTTTTATTTGTGTGTACCAACAGATTACAATAGAAAGTCCTTAAAGAGTCAAATGGATGCAAACAGAAGCTGCTTACAGTGAGTGGTCTGAAGTGACGGTAGGAAAACTCACTATTGCTCAACATAGACAGTGGCAACTCATTATTGCTAACATTGACAGGTGATCCAGGAGTGGGAAGGAAAAGGAGTTCTTGGTATGAGTGAAGTCATTCATTTCTAAGACTGTATCCCAAAAAGGCAAGATGCAAAAGTGATAGCTAAAAATGTTGATTAAAGAGCGAAAAATGTCCTAAGAAATGACAGTGGGAAAAGTTCCTAACAGATCTAGAAGCTGCCAAGAGATGACTGGTCTGATACACTGTCTATGTTTTCATCTGTATTTGCAAGGTAAAAGCTTCAGAGCTTCATGCAGCAGAGCAGGACTGAGCAAACTCAGGTCTCCCCACAGGCCTGTGAAATTCTGTTCTGTAAGTTCTTTCCATTTTACATACCTCCATTATTCACTGCTTCCAACATACCAAGCACATAGGAAATGTTCTAAGTATTTAAATGAAAAGGTTTGCCAGTTAAAATTAATTATTTTTCTTCAGCAAAGGTGGTAATCCAGAGAGTGAGACTTCTGCTTTGAGGTACTCATTTGCAAAACACCCAACTGTCTGGGGGGGGGTGGGTGGGAATGAACTACCTCAGAGAATTTTTTAACCCACAAGCGAATTTCAACTCTGCGCAACTGAAGGAGTGGCTAATGGTCAACGAACAAAAGGAGCTCCTTGCTCAAGGATGCACTGCACTTTTTATGGCGCTTAGCGCATGCCTGCCGGGCTCCGTTCATTCCTATAGCCCTCAATGGAAAAAAATGATGCGATAAAATTGAGTCCACGTAAGCGAGGAATTTAAAATAAACCCAAAGCCAGGAAGGACCAGTATTTTTGGAGATACTACAAGCACACAAAAGAATCATTGCCAGCTGGCAGACTGCAGGGCAGATAGCCTGCCAGCACAAACGATCCTGTGCCCTGGCACAAGGTTTTGGCAAGCTTTGCTGTGTCTATTGGATGTGGATTTCCTGAGAGCCCCGGCAGCACCAGGCAGGCTCTCACCTAGGCTGCGCCCAGGCAGGGCTGAACCCAGGGAGAGGAGAGGAAGCAGAAGAACTGAGGGTGAAGGGGAGCCTATGGTCAGGCAGCGGTCTGGGATTACCTCACACCGTGTGGGAGCGCAAGAAGTAGAACTGGGATGGGAACCGACCGCAAGAAAAGCCCTGAGATCCAAAGGCGTGAAGGAAGCGGGAGAAGGATAAGGAAACTGCACAAGAGGGATTCCTAATGGCAGAGATATCTGTGCCAATAGTTAACTAGAGAGGGCTCTGCACATTAAATCAACATCTTTGAAAGAGGCTGTTGCTGCGATAAGGGATAGGACAATCGTGCCAAAATGCAAGGGCAACGTCCCCAGAGCAGGAACACAGAAGTGCCAGACAGGGGAAATATCACCATGTTTGGGACTGGAAGAGATTATGGGCTCTGGTGAGAGCCCCTGGCTGAATACAATCTTTGCTACCTTGTTGTGGTTAGGGGTTTGGGCAGTGGAGGGGCTCAGCGGGGAGGAAGATAAACGAGGAAGGAGATTGTTCAAGGCAGCAAGGCAATCCTTAATTCACACAGCCAGATTTTGGTCTTTGTTTCAATCTCTATAGCAAGCAAGAGTAAGTGTCTGTGCCTGCAGTCTGCCTCCCAAAGAGCTGACACCGGTTGGGTCAAGATTCAGGAGGGCTCAAGGGCAGCTAGATTAGATCTGGCACCGAACAGGAGTTAACATCAAGGACTTTTGTACAATCAGGCTTTTCTCTACCAAGGCTTCCTCATCTGTGTTTTTTCCTTTCCCATTATCTGAGCTAATGAAGAATTGTCCATTACATTGGTCCAGCCCCGAAGCAGCTGCCCAAGAGGAGCAGAGGTGAAACAGTCCTCAGTGCTGCAAAAAAACACACACATTGGCAGGCAGCAGTGGATGAAACACAGGCACAGGGTTCATCTGTTTTTCCATTCACTCTAGTATTTAACTCTATTAAAGGTTATTTTAAATGCAGAGGTCTCACTCACTACTGTAGTGGGATATTTTTTGAAGTCATTCCAGAATATTTTTACTGTGCTGCTTTTTTTTTTTTTCTTTTTTTCCACTCTAATGGGAAAGCCTCACCAAAAAAAAAAAAAAGCCTCAATTTTAAGAAAACACGTTGATTCTTTTATGTCCTCAAGGACTTGGCAGGCAGGCAGATTTGGCAAGCGGACTCGTGGCCAGGCAGCAGCTTTTAGGTTTATGGACATGAAGGCCAGTGACACAAGGCACATACACTCCGTATCACAGCTGCGTGCTACTGAATTTCCACAGTGGGTCAGTGACTCGTTTACATAAACAGTGGAAATAAGAGACCAAATCACCCCCAACACAGCCAATCTATTAATAAAATAAAGTCTTTTGGGGTATGAAAAATCAAGAATTGGCAAAAGAAAAGCTAGGGAGGTTCCGTGGCTTAAAAACGGCACAGACCTGGGTTTGAAGTTACTGGCTCTGATAAACTTGGCTTTAATGAATCTTCAATATCTACAATTTTTTTAAATACCATGCACAGCTTCACTGAACACATGGTATATCAGGATTCTGGCCATACAAAGAGGAAAGGCAGTACCTTACAGAACCTGTTTCTAACTCACGCTTCTCATCTTTACTTTGCTTCAAAGAAATACTCAGATTGCTTTCATCTCTGTGGTATCTGAGGTATGACAACCACGTCCTGGTATGGTCAGCTAATTATCTTCCATGCATAATTAAGAGCACTGAGGAGCTTGGCTTTCTCCACCAATGGTAGATGTCAAGACTTTTAATTTGGGCATTTAACTTTGTTCCTTAAGCTTTTCTATGAGAACTGCAACGCTATGTCTTTAATTTTCATAAATCCCACAGAACAGAGCAAAATCTTCTTTTACATAGTAATGATGTGTTTCAGAGCACTACTAGCCCTTCTTTGTAAGGTCCTACACACATGATGAACTAAGGCTTCAAAACACCATATAACCCAGGCATGTAATTGTACCTGAATTCAAAAAGCTGCCAACCACAGTTAAGTTACAATCCCCTACTAAGATCAAGGTCACACTAAAGGGATAAAAAGAGGGGAGGAGTTAAAGCATCCCGTGTAACAGTTTAGCAGAATATCTTAATCAGCTGTTTTGTAATGATTTATTGCTTGGCCTAGGCAATTTGCTAAAAAAGTCGGAGTTCCGTTCGTGGTCTAGGAAATAAAATTTCAGGTGCCAATATCTCACTATATTAAGACATAATAACACGACATAGTTTTCCTGGAAGCATGGTCAGGAATTTCACATTGCCACCACACTTTGTCAGAGTGAATCCTTAAATAGTACCTGCAAGATAACCTCTGAAGTCTTGAAGTGCTCCACGATTGTTGAGGCAGCAGCTGGTTGAAAAACAAAACATACTCTGATCTTTGCTTTATTGTTGATCTGCATGATGTCCCTCTTTTGGCTACTGTATGTGTTGTTCTGTGCAAACAATTGGACCATTTGTCTTGGAATAGAAATATTCTGTATAGTGAGAAAATGGTCTAATTTTTAATTTTCTTTTAAGATGACATGAGGAAATTCTTTCTGAAGCAGTGCAAGTTACATGTACAGTTAAAGTGGAAAATAGAAACTTTACTCCAAGAGAAAGAGGAAACAGTCTCAAAATACTTAATGAATTTTCCATGCATTGCTCCGTCTGACGAGTTGCATTAATCACACTATACGAATGCATTACACCTTCTCACCTCCCAAAACTGCATGTATTTTAGGCATGAGAAAATTAAACTCGTGCAAAACTGAGAAATTGTAAGGCCCTGAAAACAGGTGTTTAAAGAGTCTTATCAATCACACCTGTAGCAGCACTAAGTTTGGAGAAGATCTTGCTCTTGGTTTAAACAGACACCAGTGACTTATTTGACTTTGATATTCAAGAGTTGTTTTTTTTATTTCAATGTTTGAGTACTTCATAGGAGAAATATTTGTACAAAATTTGTTACAAAATTTGTTAGCTAGGACAACGCACACAAGCCAGTTGTTGAGGCCAACAATACCCCTGAAGCAATGCTTCAGCGCTAGATTGCGGAAATAGCAGAGCAACCCAAATGAACCCAGAATTTCAAGGGACCGCTCTTTATATCCCTCTAATTGGGTGGACACATCAATCCTTGTTAGAGCACCTCAGTGATTCATTTGTTGTTTACTGAGGCATGTGCTGGAAGAGTCCACTGGCATGCCTTCAAGGGTCACAGAGAAGCCTCTTCCATTGAAATTAAAAATCTAGTTGTCTTTAGCAGCTTTTTTATAAACAGGATTTCCATTTGACCCACATTAGAAGCTCGCTTTGTTGAGATTTAGAAAGAAATGTCTGTCCTTGCAAAAGAGCAGGGGGGGCTGTTAATATTCAGATTAGATTTCTGCAATGATTAGGTATTATTAGCACTTGAGTTTCAGCTCAAAACTAATATAGTTTGTTCCCTGTCTCGAGAAGTTCTTCTCAAGGAGTCACCTTTCTTCCTCTCGGAAGCAGCAGCCTTTGGAGACGCTAGAGTCTTTTTAACAAATTGCTTTTCAGTCGGACTTGCATCGGGCGAGAAGCTGGAGTGCTCCAACACCTCACCAGCCGTAGGTTCATACAGGACCATCTGCAGCGCAGATGCACGCAGCCTAGCTTTAACACCAGCTGTGCCAGGTGCTGCTAGTCATACGGCTACCCCAAAGCGAAGTGTGGACTAGCTATTTGTGTATTCATGCTGCCGCTCGCATGGCTTCTGCGAATTGCTAAGCTCCATGCTGCCATGCAACTTCAGCACATGCCTTGAGCTAACTCAAAAGGTGCATCACAGAGCCACCACAGCAGCACCAACAGTGTAGACACGTGTCCTGGTTTGAGCAACACAGGACTACTTTCTCTTCCAATGCTTGGGAAAACTGCACTTTTAGAAGACTCTAGCGTCTGAATTTGTGAAAGTATTTACTTTATAGCTAGCTATGGTATGCAGGTTTCAAGGTCTCGGCATTTTTGAGTTAGCCAGGTGCAGGGATGAGGAGGAGCGAGACCTGGACACTCAACCCAAGCTGGCCAACAGGATTATTTCATACCATAAACGTCACATTCAAGATAAACTAGAAAGTTTGCTGAGAAGTTCTCTCTCTCTTCTATGATGGCTGTGATCCTGAGAACTTCTTGCCCCAATGTGGGACCCCTGAGCCCTTCCCTTCCTCCCAAAGCCATAGCACTCACAGTGTCCGACATTTACTGTCTACTGCTGGGAGTGCACAGCTCCCTAATGGTGGAATTGGCTGAGTATAATCCTCGTATATTTTACATTGGTAATGGGATCAATATTGGTTCTTTAATGTTCTTAATACTAATTAACTAGTCTTATTCTATTAAATTTGTTTATATTCCAACCCTCGGGTTTCCTTACTTTTTCCCCGATCACCTTCCCAGGTGGGGAGGGGTCATCAGGTGATAGAGCAATTGTCTAAATAAATGGTTGTGGGTTTCTCAAACCCTAACCATGTGCCATAAAATTCCCAGGACAAAGGAGAAGGAAGCGGAGCGGTGCAACTTGCCTGGCAAGGACAGGGGGTGAGCCCATGGGCAGAGGTCTGCCCTGCCCTGGGCCGTAGGTCCCTCTCCAAGAAGGCACCTGGCATCACCCAGGGGTGGTCGGGCCAGAAAACTTCATGAGATCACAACTTGACACCAAAGCACAAAGTGCTTTTTTCAGCCTTTTCTCCTTGATGGCTCTTAGCGTTTATATCAGGGATGATATGCTTAGCCATATACTTGTTATCTGAGGATAAGTTACATCATATGTTTTACAAGCTTAAATTCCTTCATTCAGTGTAAATTTGTTTTACGGAAGTAAAACTACTAGAAAACAGGGGTCAGTGTCCTGTTCCTGGTAACAGAGGGAACACCGGTCCGCTATAAATGGCATTTATGCTGACTATCTGTGCTGAAGGGCTGATGCTGGAGCCATTAATGTTTGTGTCATAGATGCAGTCTCTGTAGTGCCATTCATTTGCAGAAGTACTCAAATGTAAGGTAGTGGGATCTCCATCATTACTGTCATCTCTCACGTTACCATTTTGTAATTATACTTATTCAGTTATGTAAGGTTGAAGTTAGGAAGGACTGTTAGATTTCACAAGCACTTCTGAAGAGCTATCTGCACAAAAAAAGCTTTATAATAGAAGATAAAACTAGTATGTTTAACACTGATTTTTTTTAAAAAATGTTATTTATGTTCAATTTAATTCAATCAAAAAGAATGGACCAAGGATACTCACTACTCCAGGCAATGCATCACTGAAACTAGTACTGAAACACTGGGAAGGCAGAACTATGTGGCACAGAGGAGCGTAACATGCTGGTGCCCACGTTAGTGGAAGCAGTAAGGTAAAAGACATGTGAAATTCTACAAGAGGTGGATAAACATTCTCAGAAGGATAAAGTTAGCCCCCACAGAGATTCCGCATGAATGTGGCTTTGGTGCTGCTGGGAACAGAGCTAACTCCGGCACTTCTACAGCTACTGAATGCACTACAGACATATCCCCACTTCTATGGCTGCAATATAAACTAGCGGAGAATTGTGGATTTATGGCTATAGATCTGGTGGATTAGGACTGTTCCAACTGTTCTTCGCTTCCAGATAAAATCAGAAAAGAAATTTACTTGCAGTTGGTTTCTCAAAAAATCCCATCAATAGTCCTTTCTTTTTACTGCATTGCCTCAGGACATGGTAGAAAACACTTCTCAGAGAGTTTCGGTAGGCACACGACGAGTTACTGTATGAAAAGACAATATGATAGCTGGGCTCACTTCATAAAATACAGCTTTACACAAGAATAGCCCACTTACCTCACCATTCTGACAAACTGTCCCATGTGTGGCTAACAGTCCGAACTTCCCCTCCCGCGAGCAAGTGGTACTGTTTTCCTGCAGCCAAATGGCTGACACAGTAGACATAAGTACAAAAAGCCTGTACAAAATGAAGCTCAGTTTTATAGCCAACTCGTAAGTACGCTAAGTGAGAAAATGACATATATTCATAAATTATGCTCAGTAGCTATCTAGAGGATAAGACATTTCCTAAAAAGTGCTAAGTTCCTGTTTATAGTATGAAGGATTTCTTAAACTGGCACCAGTGTGGCAATTTGTAATGTGCAACACATTTTGATTGCTACTTAACTGATCTAATTCTACCAAGGAGTATAACTTCTAGTCTCAACAACCCATTTTGTAGTGGGAATCGGGAATTACAGATGAAAAAGTCCAGTCAAAATACCCCTTACCTTTTGAAGCAAACTATGAGTGACTCTTATACTAACAAAAAAAAAAAAACTCCTTTGAAGAGATTATAAATATGTATCAGGAATTAAAATGTAGTCCCCTTGGTTAAAACTGATGGAAATCCCCCAACTCCCCCCCCAAGTCAGCATTAAATGAACGTTAAGAAACACTTGAAAGTATGAACTCCAGTTTCCAGTCCAGTCTAATCGTTTTATCATAACAACCTACTCACTATTTTTAATATTCAAATCAAAGGACAACATTAAAGTAAGAACTTAGTGAGCCTTCTGCAACTCTCTTGCAGTGCCAGGATCACAATATCCCTTGAGAGGTCTGGCTCCTGCCCAAGGCACAGAAGCGCCGGATGCTCCCAGGCATCCCTTTACTCGCCGTACCACTTTACTCACACCTGAGCTTTACACATCGACCCGCGTTCGGGTGTAAACAAAAGGATCACATCATAAACCATAAGGGTTATTGCTTGCTTTTACAGGAATCGAAACAACTTAAAAATACAAAAAAAAAAAAAGGAAGCTTAAGATTTGAGTCATTCTCCATTTACACAAAGTGGATATGGATGTAAGAGATGTAGATGGTCATTAGAGGTCACCGTCTGAGTTAACTTGCTTCTGTTTTCCCACACTGGAACTCCCTTGTCAGTTCAGACATACAGCGATCTTTGGGCAGATTTAGCCCTTTGGCACTGAGGTAATTCACTTACTATATTTTAAACCAAAAATCATTTTATTGGAAGATTTCACAATTGGTTTTAATCTGCAAAAGTTTGCACAATTTTATTTATTTTTTTAAATTCCATAATGTGAGGTTTCCATGTTCTAGCCGTAAGGTGGCTGGTCTTAAACATGTGGGCTTAGGTGAAAAACACACTTAGAGAAATAACATTGAAAATCATTAAAATCCTGAAACGCAGGTGCAGTTAGGTGATACAGCTAAGCCAAATTAAATAGCTCGCTGTTTCCAGTGGGCTGGGCCCGCTGCCCGCTCCCCTTCCCTTGCAGCTGGTCTGACTCTCAGCTGAGCCCTGGGCGAGGTGATGCAGCTCACTGAGCTGGGGGCAAAGGAGCCCAGCCAGAAAAAAACCAAAGCACAACGGGGGAGAGCACACGGTCAGCCCACCCGAAGGAGCTGCTGATTCACTTCAGCTGTCCTACCTGCGCCATCCGGGTGGAAGTATCTAACACCGTTGACGGGATTAGCCCTCAAATAAGGAAAACATCCCACACGTTGTAACGTAAGTTTAACATTTTCACACAACGTAATTTGCCTCTAACGTAAAGCAGCGGGACCAGCTCCGTGATGAAGAGTCGTGCCAGGCACTTAATTGGCAGTTGTGGACTTGAACATCTTCCCGGAAACTCCTACAAATAAAATACTGCAAAATGGCAGAAGGGGCAGATATTTAATTTATGAATCCAAACAAAGACACTGGCTTTATACTAGAGCCATATGGTAAAAAGCTGTACAGTCTCTCAAAAGACTGGCATTTATGGCATTTTTATATGAGCTTTCACAGTCAGACAGGCAAAAAATTCTCCACAGGTTTAAACCTTTTGCTTCAAGAGAGTCACTTTATCTATAAAAAAGCAGGATTCAACTCTTCTCTGTCTAGTTCAGAGCTGAACCTCAGCTTTCAACTGTTCGGTGAGTACTCTGACCAGAGACGTTCTCCTGCCAATTGGTAGTTTATATAGGATGGAGTAGCCAGCTCCGTCAGTAGAGGCTGAGACTGACCCAACCAAAAGTGGACAACAGTCTGCTGAATATGTTACTCACTTGCTTTGTAGGAGAGAAGTCTAATCCCCCAGCTGGAATCAGCAAGAGCGAAAATTTGAACCTTGGCTGTCCACACGGCTTTCTTATGCCATGATTAGCTAGCTCAAAGTGGGTAAGCCTGTCCTTTTTTTCAGCTAGAAAGAAAAACCCATACGATCATTCCTACAGAATTTAAGCTGCACGAATTCAAACATTTTCCAGTAGAAAAAATTTCATTGAAAGATTCCCAGCCAGCTCCACTGTCATGGCCAAATCTCAAACCTTTTTATAACAATCTTTCTACAAAGGTAAAAGAAAATAAAAATTATAAAGTCAAAAGTACTATTCACTTGACTAGAAACTGTGGATAGGATTTCACTTAAACTTTTCTCCCATCAATATCACACTTCCCATTTGGTGAAAAAAAATGCAAAGGATGTGGTACTACATAGGAAGCTACAAAATCTATTAAAATATATTCAAATTTCAAATAATTCACATTATAGTTTTTAAAACAAGTTTTCTTATTGCTGCACATCCTCAGGGTGCTTTACCAATAAGCATGTGATGTATGCCTTTCTTTAATTAACACTTATTAGTCCATAGGCTATGTATGCTGTTGCATGACTTAGGTCTTAAACCTCAGAACTCTACGAACTGTACTCTTTATTAAGTGGTTAGTCACCATACGGTAGAAAAGGAAAATGTTTTTACTATCCTACTGTTGCAAATAGTAGTCGCAAAAGCATACTCTAATACTGAAATACAAACTTGAGGGTGGATTTTGAAGTTCATGTTTATTTTCATTGGCCTGTCTCTTAAGTAGAAAAGGTTTTCGTAGAAGCAGACTAATTATGCCAGCTATATCTGGTTTATACATGTCAGATATTTCTCTATGACAAATTGACCCAGCTCCGGAGTTTAAACATTGGCATGCACATAATACTTGGAGATAAAAGCTGTTTTCTAGGGCATATCAACCCTTGAATGAAGTTCCAGCATGGCCATTTTTAGCGATTCGTCTTGCTTACCTATTGCTGTACTGCAGAGCTCCGTACGGCAGCTGATGGATGACACGGGCTTGGTTGGATCACTTGTGAACAATTTTACAGAAACCAGATTCCCCACCAAAGCACAGCTGAAGCCAGCTCTGATGCAGGGTGTTGACTCAAACCCAGCACAAGCAGCGAAAGCCCCGTGACCACCCCAAACCACCACCCTCATTCGGTAGCTCCCACACAGAGAAGTAAGAGAGCACTGCCCGTCTATACACAACTATACGCTCCCTACCTGCCCTACTATATACCACTGCATAGTAGGATGCGTTTGCTTCCGTCGTTACTGTAATCACCAGGTCTACTGTTTCTCATGTACAGGCCCATGCACTGGAAAACAAAATTTTCTGCTCTACAAACTATTCTGCAGTTCTTTCTGCCAGTTTGTATGAGCTTATTAATATTAATCAGACCTAATGCCAGCGATTTTCTCTCTGACAAAAATAATCCTAACCTAAGGGATATTTCTTTTCTGACCTATCTACTCAACATGAAAACTGCACTGCTGCACGCACTTACCTTCTACAGAATAAACAGATAATCCTTCTTCCTCTTCAGGCAGCAGGAAACTCGCCTTCAACATCGGTACTATCCAAATTAACCTACCATTAGTTTCTTAAGGGAACCAAGGAGGAAAACATGAAGAAAAGCAAGCAGATGACAGAACACCAGGATTTAATGTTTTGGCAATTGCTTATGTCTTACGACTGCAAACACAAGCACTGTTATATCACATAAGAGCATCAGACCAAATCAGTGCTGCCCATCCAACCATCCAAATTACAGTGGACTTCTAGCGGCTCACAGCTCTGCCTTTATTAGTACAACTTAATTAGATTCCAAGCAAATACTCGCTGATCAGCAATGTAAATAAAACCAGAATCAAGGCCACAACTCTAGTTCTGCTCCCAAACATGCCTCCCTCATTGAGAGTTTCGCTTCAGAGAATGCCAATACACTGTTTGCATGGCTCGAAATCCATACGTCGCTGAATAATCTAACAATTAGCAGCTAAACGACGGTGAGTGTTTCCTCATCTCTAATAACACCAAGATACAGGCAGCTAGCCAAGAATCTGGTTCATTAAACAGAAACACAGGTACAAATCCCACAAATGCTTCTTAAGAGCATGACATTATTTCCAGTAAGCGTATATGGAAACTAATACATCTCAGGTTGCCCTCAGGTAGAAAAAGGTCGACTGATTTCATAGACATAGTCCAAAGCAGCCGCAGCACGGACAGCCCCTGGGACTGAACCAGGAACTTCAGTGGCAACTGCCCACCTGCACACAAAAGATCGATTGCACAGAGATGTTTGTTCAGCTAAACATTAAGTCTATTCAAAACCATTTATGAATACACACCAAGGATTTCTTTAGAAATGAGCCTAATTTATATCAGGCTTAACCTTCAAAGCTATTGTTATTATGCCATTAAGTTTGAGCAACCATGTGTTGAAAACGTGTGTATAGCCTTTGTTATGCCGTTAGATTCTCCACTCATCTGTGGAACAACCCAGCAAACGTCCCTGCAGCCCAGAGATTAGGCAACAAAAGACATTCTAGTGTCATATCAACCAGAATTACGCAGCTGTCCTGAGATGAAGTCACAAAATTTCATCCTGGGCTTAAAATTTTCAAACACACCCACGTGACTACATATCACCGTCTTGAAAAAAAATTTAGGAACTGAAAATCCTCAATCACTTCTGTCAGTTTTACTCCCCTTCTTGCACACCAGCCCCAAATTGAAGAATGGCCTCAAACTTACAGCACATTTCAGGAATGAACGTCAAAAGTGCTATGAGAAATCTCTGTTTAACAACCTGTGCTGTTCACCATCAATAAATTAAATCTCCTCTTGCCGGCTCTAGAAAAGCCTTATTTGTATATTTCTTTCTAGCACATATCATGTCCATAATGCATCTTAGCAGAGGGTTTATCTCTTGATCTCTATTTTAACAGAGCTCAGACACAGTGCCAATAAATTAGCACGCTTGGGAATGATTTTGTTTCAACTGAACTAATTTCTCTGGCCTCAAGAACAAGCTTGCTCCAAAGGTTCCCCATGTGCCTAGTCCCACAAACCATAGGGTGGAAGGGACCTCAAGAGAAGTCTAGGTAGTCCCTCTTCTTTCCCCAGGCAGAAAGAGTTACATTTAAGTGATCTCTCACTGGTTATTGTCTTACCTCTTCTTAAAATAATCATTCTCTTCCTTATGCTGCACAAAAACAATGCTTTTTTTTTAATTCCTTTCAGAGGACCTGTTTGATCACTTACTGTTTACATGTGCACCCACTTGAACGGTATCTCTCTTTTATGTGGCATACGACCCATGCAAGAAATATCTTTAAACGTTCAATGCATAGTACATGAAAGGAAATTCTTAGATGTCCATTTTAGGCCAGTTAAAAAGCAATTTATTCAATTTTGGTAGCGAACGCTTAACACAACTAAGAAGTGGATCTCTGTTACTCGTGTTGTCCCTTTCTGGCCAACAAAATCTTCTTTGTGACAATTCCGATCACATATTCTTTATGGCTACCACGTACAGTCTTTATTGGGAATGCCTCCACAGACAAGGAATTTTTACTATGATTTATCCATTTCAAATTATGTCAATTATTTTAACTCAGGTTACTGGCCATCTTCTATCTGTTACAGAGCAAAGGGCAACTATTTCCCACATAAAATCTGAAGTTATCTTTATCTACTCGCACAGTGGAAATCCCATTTCTTGTGTACAACACAGTTACTTGCTTAGTCCTTAGTGGCAGAACAGAGATAGAAGCCGCCTGGTTTCCATGAAAGGCTTTAACATGATTGTAAGTTATGAGGTGTACTGTTAACATAAAAAATCATTCCACCATGTTAATTAAGATGAACTCTGTATTTTTTATTTCAGACGAAGGGCAGCTGGGAGGTATTCCCGGCTGTGACTCCATAACTTTGAAATATAGTCTCTTAGGAGCCGTGAGCAGATTTAACCACGAAGAGCCAAATGCGCCTAGAAACATAAAGTTATATTTAACTATCTCCCTTGCTAATTAGATCAGGGAACTAGAATCATATGGCTAGATTAATTAAGATAAAACAGGGCATTTGTAATAATTAAGTTAGCTATTTGGTCTCCTTGCCAGTGCAGGGAGTCAACGAACATCGTTAACGCAGCAGCTGATGACTGGCACTTCACACCGTGTATGCCCCACGGGTGCAGTCCCACCAAAGCCGCCAAAGAGAGCGCAGAAGACCCCTTAGACAGTTTCATTTTCTTTTTTTTTGTTTTAAGAAGACTGAGTGGCCAGAGGAGCTCCTTGCCTGGAGGAGTCCCTGGGGCCGCTCAGGGGAGAGAAAGTTTCTGGAGGCGGCAGGGTGAGACAGGCGAAAGAATCAAGCCGGGAACCTTGCTTAAAGGTTCAGGAAGCAGCTCAGGAACAAAACTGGAAAAATGCTGTGAGGAGCACGTAGCAGACCCCCAGTTAGACCTCAAAGGTGTTGAAAAGGAAGTTTGGGACCAGGGAGGACTGTGGAAATTTGCTGCAACACAAGAAAACACTGCATACTTGAAACCAACATTAGCATTTGAAAATTGCAAGGGCTCATGAGCAGAGATCGAGCTGCAAATAAACCTTTTTATCTATTATTTTGGTTCTCTCATTGCTCTAAGTTTTCTCTGTTTAATGAGTTAATTAACTGAGATGACTAGTTGTAATTCTAATGAAAATAATTTCCTTTGAGTCTTTTGGTCGTCTTTGGGAGCTCAATGTACAGGAGATGATCTAAATCACGTCAGTTCTCTGGCCCCCTACCTCAGGACCCTCCACAGTGACTAAAGGCTATTTTGTGTCTTCACTCTATCTGTAGCTACAAACTCGTACTTCAGAAAAAAGGCATATATATTTGCCATCGTGAGCTCATTTGGCCTGAACATGGCACTGGTTTAGATGGCACCCATAATGAATTTGCACAGCGATCATGTTGTCGTCTCCATCATTTATAGATGTTGTGCTTTATTTGGACACAATGAAAATCTCAAGCAATTAGAAGTGGACCCAAAGAAGGGTTTCTCTATGAAAGCAACTCGGGCCAGTATGGCTGTGACAGCTACTGGCCCCGATGCACTATGCAGCCCAGCAAAGCCACAGCTTGACAGACAAGCTTTGTCTATTATAATAGCAAATGTTTCCCCTTAAAATGTGTTTTGGAAGGTTTTGCAACTCTCTAATGTAGTTTAATTATGATCTTGCAGCAATTTGTTTAATGTCCTACAGGAATCAAACAGATCTAGTTCGTCCTGAAAATAAGACTCACAATACAAGCTATCACATACAGGTTTGGGTTTGGGTTTTTTTTTTTCCATTTAGTCATGTGACAGTTTTGCTTAAAACTAAAACACCATGTAAAAAGGAAAAAATTATGTTCCTTTTCAGCCACCGGAAGGAGAAATCACATTAATATTTCTTCAAGAAGGTAAAAGTGTTGAATGTTTTTGTCTGGCACAGATCCAAGATTTCCATATTGTTACAGGATTTGCATAAAACTTTGTTTAAGATCAAGTTCTCATGTTGATATGATCTCACTCTAGTGAACATCTAGATTTGGGAGCCATATCCATGCAAACCGTTGGGGTCTAGTAACATCAATTTCAGAGTTTGGAATTAAAGTTTTGCAATAGATGGTCCTGTTCTCATATCTCCGCTTTGTATTACACAGGAATGACAGTACGCATTTAAGCTTATGACATAGATCTTACTGCATTCTGAATGCCTGCTAACGCGCGCAGTGCATGTTAAAGTGTGATTAACGAGGTGTTCTCTGAAATAGGTTGAGTTAGTCCACAGCTGAAAATACGGACTTCTAGAGAGGATAGCCAAGGGGAATGGCAACATAACCAGTTGTGATAATTTAATTGAAGTAATTGCCTCTTTAATAAAGAGGCATGGCAAGGAAGGATACAGAAGCAGAGTTAGCTTGAAGACAACAGAATGTTTTTTACTGTGACACATTTACAAATACACACAAACATAATAAGGTATATCCCAACATGTTAGAATACAAAGTTGATATCAAGTGTATTTAATGGTTTCTTTAACCAGGAGCAAATGTGCCAACGAACTTTGTTTTTGAAGTAGAAAGAAAAAATAAAGCTGCTGAGATAAATATTTCTATTCACAGACTGTAAATTTACTGCCACTGTTTCACAGCAAACTCCTGGACAGACTGTTTTTCTGAACATAAATCTGTCAGTGCGGGACTTCCTTCGCTCCCTATCACCTCTGTGTGGTAGATGGTGAGGGACTTGGATGTTCAGTCTCTTGCCTCACACGGTCAATAGCTGTGGGAGAGCACGCAAAGCCAGTCCGTTTCCCTCAACACTATCCTCCATGTGTCAACTCCAAGTTAGAACAGAGATGGCAAGTATTTAGACACACAATATTTATCCTGCTTCAAGCAAGGGGGATCCATCGTATTTGCCACTTGATGATCGACATGTTTGCTTTTCTCCATAATGCCTTGGTGACAGCATTGTTTCAAGAGATGTTTACAAAAACACCTGTAGGTGATTTGCAGTATGGTTTGAACCCTTGGTAACAGAAGCCACCTCAGCACTGAAGGCCACTTTGTGCCATAGCAGATTGCCAATAGAGTCTATTGTTCAGTCAGGATTGAGACACCATGAAGAGCGAGTGCTACATTGCTCTTGCCATCCCCACCAATAATTTGTTCGTGAGTCTGTCAGTCATTGACTCATCCATGGAAGAGGATGGCAGCTGAACTTTCAGTGACCTCATAATTATTCTAGTGCTTATAAAAAACTACTGTAATATTATTTTTCTTGAGCTCTGTTGAAGCTTTTATTCAATATTGCATGCACGGGAAAAGAGTACACTCGGATGAGCCATCATATTTGAGCGCACATGGCAGCTCTTACTTAGCTCGGTTCTAAAAGTACTATTCATTAAGGCAATGTCATCAGTTCAAGGCAACTGGATGTAAAGTATGCGCCACTATGCAGAAAGCTGAATGTTCCTCTGAATATCACCTAGGGAAATTAGCACTGAGGAAATCATTAAAATGTACTATACTGGTGGAACGTCAGATGGCCACAAATAGTTTAAAAGGGGTTCTGCTGGTACCTCTGCACTGTGGGATGGCTTTCTTCAAGGTGAAGATCTCTGAGGGTAAGGAATGAAGAAAGGGAACTGCGTACAGGAACAGCGAATGGATATATCTGTCTTACCAAAATCCTTCCCTGTGGATGATACCAGATCCATCAAAATTGTCTGCATGGACAACTTGTCAATCTCCTTAAACTCTCACAGTCTGGATGCAGCTTTCTAGAGGCATCAGGATGCTCTTCACTATGAATGTTTGAGTTATGCAGAGCACATATGGACTGCAAACAGGGAAAGAGTTTCCATATTTTCCACATTACTTTAGTCTGCCAATTTTGGCACTTGAATTGTAGGCTTTGGGGCTACCCAGAGCACTCAGGTACACTGCCGATGCCTCACATGCTCCTAGTGAAAGCAAGTTACAAACCAACAGTGCACTCTACTCCATCTCAAGCAAAGCATGGAATGGAAAAGCCTGGAAAATCTGGCCAGATTTTCATTTTTACACTCTGGGGAGCTGTTGTCTCCCTTGCTTCACAGGGCTTGTAGATCTGAAAAGGAAAGCAAGAGTCAACAGGCAGCTTTCATCCACTCTTCAGCGAGATCAGCTACTCCCAGGGCTGGCTGTACATTCACTGGTGCAGAGTTTGCAGACAGGGCTGAGCAACGCTGCTGGAGGAGAACGATCCCCACTCTCTCAGCCCATCTGGTTCGGAAACCTGTTGGTTAGAGCAGCTAGCGCATCTTCCCCGTTTGGCCAAGCTTTTGTGGTGACGGCAAGAAACCCTGAAGAGCTGTTTTCACCACCTCAGAGCTCACTCACTGAATTTGCTTCCTCCCACCAGCTCAGCACAATTAGTAGCAGAAGTCAATCATGCACCTACTGGTGCTGGCCAAAATACAAGCAACAGGAAACTTTGCATATGAATGGGGAATGCCGAAACCATCTCAGTACCGCATCTAGTGGTGACAGGTTTCACCCTATCTTTTTCCAGACTCCTGGATTTATACCACCTTTAGCCTGGTTTTGGCTTTGTTTTTGTTTTCTTTCTCCCCGAATGACGCGCTCCGCTGCTTTCAGGAAGGATGATTACAGGAAGCTGATGTAGCAATTCTCGGGCTCCAGTCTATCTTGGACAAACAGATGTACCAAAGGGTTTCTCATGGTTTTACTCTCCCATGTTGATTACGTGTTTGCAACTGGGTTTTCACTGTTTTCTACATCCTCATTTGCGCTTGTTTTCTGTGTGCTTTTCTAAGGTAGTTAGATGAGAGAGATGTGTACTAGTTCTACTATTGTTGAACCATTCTTTGTTTTGTCTAACTTTGCTTCATTTCTTCTCCATAGTTCAGCAATCATCTTAAATTTGCCTAGCAGATGCACATCTACAGCATCCTGCTATGTGACCACCTTCTACTTCATCCTAAAACAGTTAACAACGTCAAGCTGTAATTTTGAATATGAGCCCCTCCTTCACCAACCGATCACATAAGGAAAACACTAATAGCAGAAAATAAATTCACACAAAAGAACAAGGCTCTATCTTTTTGCAAGGGTTATGCTCTACGCCCGATTGAGTATTTAAGGCCTATTGAAAGAGGAGACGTCCAGCAGCCCCCCGATTTTACTACTTGTAGAGAAGTGGCTTCCATTTGTCATGTAAAGTCATGACAGCACAGATTGCTGCCATTAAAATTATTCCTATGGGAAGCTTTGCCATTATAGTAACTAGGCTTTTGCCTGGAGTAAATGGTTATGCTGCAACATTGCACTCACATCCTCCTCATGCCAATGAGTCAGTACTACAACCACCATCATGACATCATTAGCAAGCAGCCATCAACATATCTTTATAAGTAGCAAAAGGTAGGTGGTTAAGGCCCAAACTTACTCCACATTCAGTGTTGTATCCTTCGTAAGGACAGCAAGTCTCTAATCAAAATGAAGCTCCTACCATCAGTCCTACGGTTTACATTAAACACGAAGTGCATGCTGCTCTGAACAACTGCCAGGGCAGGCGTACATAAAATTAAACCTTTTGAGAAGACATCCAAATTCCTACAGGGTTAAAAAAAAAAAATAAAATATCCCTGGATCAGCAGATCATAATCATATGTGGCACTACTTACCAGGCTAAAATCTAAACTATGCAACATGTGACTAAAAAGCATGTGGCTTTCCCAACACTACAGCCCTGGTGAGGTACTTGGCAGTCTACACCCTGCAAGTGAGATCAAGTCTACAGCCTACTTATTTTCTATTCTGCAGAACACAATACCAAACACATCAAAAGAGATCGGCCTCTGATTTATAGCCTAAGACAGAAGGTTTTTATTAATAAAACTGTTTCCTCAGAGTTAAATTCCATTAACCATACTTAAGAGGGAATTACTACACATCTTGCTCCCAGGCAAAATCTGACCATTCCACATGTGTTACAAATCAGTATCTCTTTACATTTATTGGTGTGCTGAAGAAAGTCAAAGGATCTTATTTTCAGATTCTGGCAAGTCAGGAATCTTTCATGTTTGAGGAATCATGTTGCTATCAATCAGTTTCCATTTTAAACTTATGAATTTTCATACCAAACAACCAATAGCTACATTTTTATGCTAACCGCATTTCTCCATCCTGAAGTAAGAAGCTTAGCTGGCATCACGCTTTTAAGACAGGCAGCTGGGAGATACAAGATGCTGTAGAGAAGACATTAAAGTCCTTTCCATTCCGCATGAGGTGTTTCCCCCCTTCTTCCCCCTGCATTTTTTTTAACTTCAAAGTGTTTCCTACTAATGTATGAAACCTCTATTATGCTGCATATGGTTTCTATTTTCAAGTCTCTAATGCTTTCAGGAATTTCTTTGATTTCTCTAGTTGTTACCTCATTCTTGTCATTCCTGATTGATACAGAAGAAGCTACACAAACCCCTCCTAGTTTTTCTTTCTTTAGTTATGAAGCTGTCTCAACACATCTCTACAGTACTTCAAAACAGCCTGCCTTTACTGCCCTTGTAGGAAAGAAGGTGGGGCCTTGAATATTGGTTGGTAACGCTTCATTATATTTGAACAGCATCCAGTTCTCTCACTTGAAGACCTCAGGTTTTAACCATTACATTTACAGTGCAGCCAAGGACACTACATTTGCACCCACAGACCTAAATCGAGACCAGGGTTTTGCACACAAATGTGTACATACACACTCAGCATCCTCTTCTTGCAGATGGAGGGGGGGGAGGAAAGGAAATACTCTGAAATTCTTGTTTTCAAAAGTAGTGCAAAATCAACTTTCAATGGCAAGTTTCCAAACAATTAGTAGCTCCATGGCAGCTGAATGCCTGAAAACGTAGCCGCGTGGAATTCTCTCAAGATTTCATGGGAAGGCCTGTTCCTGCCCTGCAACCAGCTTCTGTCCCTCAGTGTATCCCACTGGGGCCTGGGTGGACGCTTGCACAAGGGAAGAATTTGGCATTGTTCAGATGGAAGCTCTCCTGTACATGGGAGGCTCTGCTGAAGGACTTCATGGTTCACTGCATGGGGCAAAGCTACCAGTAGAACACAACACAAACACAAGAAACTTCACTTGGAAAACACAATTTATTCCAGAGACTTAATATTAAAAGACCAAAACACACAAATACTTAAGGACTAGAGGTAGTTCTAGTCACAGTTCTGAAATTATGGGGCACGTACACCCTATAGTCTCAGGGAAGGGGTATGCTCCAAAGATAAGCCACTTTCTGAAATAAATCAATCCTTTATTACCAGGATGCTTCAGTGGGTGTTGCATTTCAAATGTAAAGGAGCATGGAAAGAGAAGCAAGAAAAGAAAAAAAAAAAAAGAAAAAGAAGAGGGAGGAGGAGAAAAGAAAAAGCATGATCATTGCTTCACACAGTAAGTGGAACAGTAATTTTTGATGCTGATTTTATTTTAAATGGATATGATATGCTTGAAGGTTCATATCAACAGAAAAACCTGCTGCATGATTGCTTTTTGGCAGCTACGTACAATTTTCCCGAATTACACAATCAGCTATTTCATACATGAAGCATACAAGAACAGACAGAGCCACCATCAATTTCCCTACGCTTTGGGTTTATTCCATCCACAGACCAGAGCTGGCGCTCTCCAGTGAAACTACAACAGCCAGACAAAAAGAAAATATTCACTGCCTACAATCCGGTAGGTAGGAAGATCACAAAGCAAAGCTTCTCCCTCATAGAAAGTTCTGTGAGACGGCGAGTAGAGACAGCAAGTGCAAAAACCTTTGGCCGTGCCCTTAGTTCTTCCCTTCCCCCCTAAAGCTTGAAGGGTCAGTACAAAATTCTTGGAAACCCTCTGAAGACAAAAGGATTGTGAGGGTCAAGGTATCTCCACTGGAGAGAGCTGTGGCAGCAGATGCCGCATCTTCCCGTGTTTCGGCACTGCCCACCCCAGGCTCTCACTGCTCCTGTGCTCAATGGGGAACCGCTACGATGGGAAAAAACCCTCAGTGTTTGAAGCCTGACTGCTGATCTAGGTGGTGCCTGGCAAGCATCTGGCAAGCAGAGAGGTGACAGCAAGGCAGATTTCAGGGCTCCAATGGCAGTGCTTCTTCAGAAGGGACCTTAATTGAAAACACTGGAAATACCAAGTAATCACCAGGCAAGGGGCCTCGGGGTGTATATTTTCCCGCAAATGCTCATCACCCTAGAGGGGAAGCAATAAAACCCACTGCCATCCTCTGTTTAAGAGCCCACTTGCAATATTCTTTTGTCTTCTTTAACTCCAGCTTGACAAATACACCAGTTGTCTCTGTTCAGAAACTAACAGTCATTAGCTTACAAAATTATCCATTTCCAACAGGCTTAAGCATGCTCACGCTGAAGAGAAACCTATCGCCTAATTTTGGACGAGAGCATCCGCTGGGGAGGAAAAGGGGCGGAGGAGGAACGAGCACCGATGCCAGCATCGAGATGCAACAATTCGAACAAAAGAGATTTCAAGATGTCGCACTAACACACACACCCCCAAAGAAAAAAAAATTAAAAAAAAAAATCTTCCTCTTGAAAGATCGCTTCCCCCCGGCAGCGGCGGATGCTGCAGCAGACCGCCCGGCCACGCAGAGCACGAGTGTCCCCCCCGAGAGGGAGCCCGGCAGCGAGCACGTCCCCGCGGCGTGGCCGCTCCACAGGGCGCCCAGCTGCGGCACCCAAAAGGGACCCACCGGCGGCCCCGCCGCACCCGCCCTGCTGACGAGGACCCCCCTGCTCCCCTTTCTCTGCGTCGCCCCGCCAAGGGGGAGGCGGGGGTGTGGAGCCCGAGGGGGGGGGGGCTCTGCGGACACGCCGCGGCCACTCGCCGCCCGCCGCCCGAAATCTGCTGCGGGCGGGGAGGGATGGAGGGGGGGGGGTGGATGGGGGGCAGCACAGCCTTCCTTTTCCCCCTGCAAAAATGTCAGATTTTGTCTCGGCGAGGTGAGGGGGTGCACGGGGTGGGGGGGGGACGACACACACGACACACGGGTCCGCTCCGCGATCGCGCACGGTACCAAGATGCCAAAGGGACGCCGAGCGCAGTGCGGGAGTGAAGGGCGTCGGCGTTGACGCCATTCACCTCCACGGGTGAAGCCCCGGCAAGGCCGGGAGGGGGGGGGGGACATGGAGGGGATGGGGGGGGGGGCGGCCCGGGGGGTCTCATCGCGGCGCCTTTGTTCCGCCGCCGGCCCCATCCCCGCCCCCGCCTCCGCGCATGCGCCGGGCAGAGACAAAGGCGCGGGCAGGGGCGGTGGGGGCTTCATTCATCACCCCCCCGCTCCCACCCGCGGCACGCCGCCCCCGTGGGGAGCCCACCCGGCATGGCGGGAGGGTGGGGTCCCGTGTGTCGTCGCGCCCCCCCCCCTCGGCATGAGCCGCCACGCCCAGCTGATGCACGGGGGGGAAAGTTCCTTGCGGGAGCCGCGTTTGAAAGACACGCGTGTGCGTGGGGAGAGGCGACCACTGCGAGGCGGGTCGGGAGGAGAAAGTAAAAAAAAAAAAGAAAAGGCGGTAGGGAGGTGTAGCTTGCTTTGGGGGGGGAACGGAAAAGAAGGGGGAGGAAAAGGGGGTGATCTGTGGGAAAGAGGGGGGCGGCATTCGATGAATATTCATGAAATCAGCGCATCGGGGCGCCGTGAACGGAGCAGCATCGCGGGGCGGGGGGGAGTGGGGGGGTGGGACACAAGCTGCGGTCCCTGCCTATTTTGATGACCGGTCCGTAGCCCCTTCCCCAGGCAGGACTCGGTCAGCCGAGCCCCCTCTCCCCCCCCCCCCCCCCCAGAAAAAAAATAAACCCCCCCGGCTTGTCATAACGCCCCCCCCCCCCCCCCCCCGCCCCGCGAGACCGGGGATGAGAATCCACGCACGCGTGACCGGCAAAGGCAGCGCCGCTCCTTCTCTGCCTCGCCGAGAACAATCGCATTGTTGCCCGCCACAATGGGCACGCGCCGCCCCGCCGAGCCCCCGGGCAAGCATCAGGCTGGGAAGATGACAAGGAGAGGGGGTTGGGGGCGGGGGGGGGGGAGGGGGGGGGGCGGTGGTGGTGCAGGGAGGTGCCGGGGGGCCCCCCCCCGGCACCTCCCTGCACCACCACCGCCCCCCCCCCTCCCCGCTCCCTGCCATCTTCCTAGCGTGGTGCGTTTTCTTCTCCGAGCGCTTCATTTCGTGGAGAGCTTTGGAAAAATCGTTCTGATTTTTTGGTGGGTTTTTTTTTGTTTTTTTTTTTTTTTTTTTTAAATTCTTATTATTTTCTCTAAGCAGCCTCCCTTTGGAAACAGACTCAAGGCACCGAAAAGAAATGGGGCATAAAGCACTATTTTTTCCCACCACACCCATCCTCTTGCTTCCTTCCATCCTCCCCGCAGAAAGCGTTATCGGGCATTTAAATTTCACGGAGTAGCCTTCAGTCTTTTTTTTTTTTTTTTTTTTTTTTATGCCTCGAAGCCGCTCCGAGGCGGTTTCCCTCTCGAGGAATCGAGCTCCTCGCAGCGATACTCCCAAAATGTGCCCGGGGAGGTGGCTCCCAGTCTGCTCTGCTCTGCTTTCCCCGCTCTTTCCCATTCACACGCACATCTCCTTTCCCCGCATCTGAGACACCACGGTGAGGGGCTGGGGGATTGGGGGTGAAAAACAAAACAGATATATATCTATATCTCTAAAAAATGCAAAGCTCTCGGAGTCTCCTATGTAAATGGCATAAGTGAGATATACCGCTTCTTACCTTTTTATGTTTTTCCTCTCTCCCCCTCTGTGTATTTGTGTGCTGGGGTGTCACAAAGAGAGTCCCAGGTAGCCCAGAGCCCGCTCGGCTTGGTCTGAGTGCTGTGGCTCTCCCCTGCTCGCTCGCCGGGACCGGAGTGACTAGTGCCTGCTGGAGCAATGCCGCCGCTACCGCGGCTGCTGCCTCTGCATTTCTCACTCTCTCCCCCTCCCTCTTTCCCTCCCTCCCTCCCCCCCCCCCCCCCCCCCTTCTCTGTGACAGTCTGTGGGCAGTTCAAAAGCCACACGCACTTATTTATTTATTTTTCCGCCCTCGGAGGCGGGAGATGCGCTGTGCGACGTTCGCGCTTAGGGGGCGCACGGACCCAAGGTTTTAAATATTAGCCTTGCGCGCTGCGGCGGGGATGGGGGGTCTTGCTCGGAGGTCCGCAAGCGCACCTTGCAACCTTACCGCCCCCCAAAAAATAAAATAATCTCAGGGAGGATGCCGTCGAGGAGGGGACGGGGAGCGAGAAGGGAGAAGCCTTGGTGCTCCGAGGAGAGCGGGCGCGGCGCGGGGCGGCACGCCGAGGTGCGGGGAGCTCCGCCGCCCTCCGCACCCGCTCCGCTGCGGGGGCGGCTTTGCCGGCGGTGCCCCGAGGGGCGGCGGCGGCGTCGGCGGGTTCGGCCCCGGCGGAGCTGGGAAGCTGCGCGGCGGAGGGAGCGGGCAAGCCCGGCCGCCCACCCACAGGTGCAGCCCTTTCGGGGAGAGCGGGAGCCCGCTCCCCCCGCCGGAGAGGGGCGGCACGGGCGGAGGAGACTGAAAAATCCCAGGCGTTTTTTGCTTTTGGCACGCTTACGGAGAGGTTCTGCCCGTTAAACAAAAAAAAAAAAAAAATAAAAATAGAGAGAGAGGAAAGCAACCCATTTCTCAGGAGAATGGATCTCTCCTGGGCGCTCTTGCAGCCGAAGAGCTGGCCCGGACGTCGCTGGGGCTTCAGGTCTGGTACATCCCTCCAGCTCTCCCCTGTTCTAAAGCGTCCCTGGGGCCTCCGCGGCACCCCCGCACTCTCCGCCACAACTAAGGGCTCTGCCCGCACCTTCCCACCTCCCTCTTTTTAAAACCCCGCCGCCAGGTACTGGTCGGCTGTGGCGGAGCCGGGCGCGCCCTGCCCGCCGCTCCGCGCTGCGGGAGCCCGCCGGCGGCGGCGGCGGTGGCTGATGCGCGGGGCTGGGGCGCCCTCTGCTCCCCGGCGGGCCGGCGCTGCTGGGCCGAGCCGAGCGCTGGTTCCCGGGTGGGTGATCGCCCCCCGTGTCCCCGCTGCCCGGGAAGGCCGGTGGAAGGAAACGTCCCCGCTGGGAGCCGCGATCCGCGGTGGCGGCATCTCTGAGGGGCACGGAGGGGAGCGGTCCGGCTACGCCGCGGCTCCAAAGGCGGCAGCACCATCTTCCAGCAGGGACAATGAAACCTGTTTCCCGTTCATGTGGGGACAAGCGCCGAGTGGGAGACGCGTAGCTGGCCCGTGATAAGGATAATTCTGTTTTGCCTTTTCGGTAGAGATGGAGCGAAAAGGGCGCAGGGCACGTGGCGAGGGCGAGGGCGGGGGCGGCGGCCAGGATGTCGTGCTGCAGGGACGTGGTGTGCGGTGCGATGTGCGAGGCGAGGAGTCCCGCTTTCCCGTACATTTCCACGTAGGGAAACGATCGGGAAATAAAATGGGTTTGGGGTTTATACTTTCCACGCACCGCACCCCGCAGCCTGTGGCCGTGCCGAGCGTCCCGCCGGGGCGGGGAGGGGACTCGGCACCAGCCGCCGGGGGAGACGCGGGGGTCAGGGGAGGGCGGGCAGCGCAGCGGGACCCCCCGGTGTCCCCCCGCGGTCACATAAAAGCTCCAGGCGTGGAGGGAGGGAAGGAGGGAGGGAGTGAGCGTGGGCACGGCGGGTTCCCCGGGCGACTGCAGGGACAATTACGCAGATTTTCGTGCAAACCTTCACACGCCAGCCTTCGCTTCAGCCTTTCCCCCCCCCCCCCCCCCTTGATTCTCCTCCGCATCTCCCTTTTTTTCCCCCGGTGGTTTCACCCGCGCTCCGCAGCCGCGGGGCGCAGCAGCTCGCCGTGCCACACCTGCCCGAATGCAGCACCGCACCCCTCCCCAGGCGCCCTGGGGGGCTGGCTGCGCCCTGCCGCAGCTGGAGGAGGGAGGGAGGGAGGGCAGGCGGGACCCCCACACACACCCCAACCCGCGACATCTCCCCGCTCACGATAACGGGCAGCTGGGAGGGGCTGCACCGCACGCGTGAAGCAAGCAGCATTTACCCTTAAATTGGGTAATCGAGGAAAAAATTAAAAGGGGTGGGGGGGGAGCACGCTGATATACGTCTCAGCTGTCGGGGAGGGGGGGTGGGGGAGAACTGCTCCCCGAGGAGCCGAAGCGCGTCCTGCCCCCCGCGCTGCCTCCGCGGCTCTCCGCGGGGAGAAGCGGGCGGCGGCTGCCGGGCTCCGCGCAGACCGGGGCCACCCGCTCGTGTTCCCCGGAGCATCTCCTGTAGAGGGAGCAGTAAGGCCGGCGCCTGCCCTGCCCGTCAGTGGCCTGCTGCAAGGTCAAGGGGCGAAAAATCCCCCTCCCCGGCTTTATTTCTGAGGCATGCCTGTTTGAGAGGCAGGGCTGCAGAGAAGTGACAGGCAAAATGGGTCCAAAATCTAGCCAGGAAATAAGGCTGAGGCAGGCAGAGCACAGCACGCCCACGGAATGGCTCGGTCATGGACTGGGCTTGAAATGGGGTCCTGGACCATAAGTAGGGCTCAGGGGAAGCCCTAGGTTAGATTGGGCAGGCACAGTCAGGGCTAACAGTGCCCACGGGGCCATGACATTTGGGCTGTAGAGATTGTCGTGTAAAATTGCCCAACCACTACAGAACCAGTGTGAAATAATACAATAGGAGGAAAGAAACAGGCCGGTATTTAAGCCTGTATTTGAAGGTGAATGTTTAGGCAGTGAATGTTCACCTGCAAGAAGTCAAGCAGTATCTGACTTGGTAAAGGAAAGAGAAGTTACACAGGCTTCCCAGGATATCAAGGAAATAAAATTCCTGAGTGTGTACTGAGTCACTTGCTTGGGAAAGCCTGTACAACCAAAAGTGGCACAGAAACAGTCACTGCTGCTACCAGTTTGAGAGGGGTTTTGATCCTTTTGCTGTTTTTACCAGCTAGAGGGTTGAGATGATAACCACGGTTTACCAGCAAGTATTCTTTTCAATATACCTCCATGCTAAATGATGTATCTCTGAACAAACGCCTCTGAAATCTGAATTCATCAAATGGTCCCTTTAGTTACTTTGTTACATCAAGTTATCATACATATCTGTATGTGTTATTTGATACATGTGACACATTTATCCAAATGGAAATTCTAAGCAGCATTTGAACATCCTTGTCGTAACTAAGGGCGTGTAAGGTATCTCCACCTTTTCCTCGTATGTCGAAGGAATTGAAAGAAAAAGTTGGTATCAGGAAGAAGAAAAAGCACTGAACAGAGACACCTGCAAAAAGATGGAGAAGCAGGTTGCTCTGGAAATATAGGTACACCTACACCCTTCTGTGTAATGTAACAGTTCACTGTTTTTCGAAATCCACACTGTTACTCTGCTGTGACAAACACCCGAGCTACCTCCTCCTCCTTGGCCAGCTCCTCTTGTCACCTCTTGCCAGTTATTCCATATCAGTACCTTTCCCTCCAGTTTCAACCTTTCATACCCAACTTTATTCAGCCCTGTCTGTCTTCCAGGTCTCACCCACTGCCATATTTCCATCTTCCCCATTCGGGAACAAAACCAATCCTAAATACTTTTTTTTTTCCCTCTTTAATTTGTATCCAGTTTGTTCTTCTGATTAGTAATTGACTCTTTGCTCCGTGATTGTCTCGGGTCTGACAACAGGGCGACAGGCAGCAGCTCTTAGCCCAGTATTATCACAGCACAAGTCCAAAGTACTCACAAGGCCACCTGCCCTCTTCTTCTCCCACCCTGCCAACATCCTTCCTTCCCTGTCACCCAGCACCTCCATGTCTGTGTCTGACCGCTCTTTGATCTTTTTTCCTCAGGAGAAGCTCATATCAGTAAGGAGCACCTACCCTGGGGCTGTGGGCGCCTTTTCGTTTGACCCCGTAGGAAAAGAGAAATGACCAGCGAGCAAGAAAAACCCCAAATCTCCAAGTTAAAAATCCCACCTGTGCTCCTCTTTCAGAAGCAGCCTAAGCAAGAGAAACGCCTCCTTCCTTCCACTTACCAGCCCAAGAAGACACAAGCAAACCCAAAGTCGGAACAGCCCAGGGCTTTCCAAACCTGCCAACTTCGGCTGCATCTGCCGGGGCGGCCTGGCCCCCCCAGCCGCCATCTGCTGCGCTATTTCCAACGCTGCACCACAAGAGGGAGCATTTTGTCCAGTTTATTGGCAAAACCTAGTTTTCCCCTCTGTTGAGGCGAAGCATACAGTTTCCCGTATGTAGAGGTTTTCCCAAGCCCGTTTATTAAATAAGCATTTTCGTAATGACATTTCTTCATTTTACCATGCAATTCAATTTTTTAACATTTCGTAGGAGTGTTATTCATGTTTATTAAGTTTTATTATGAGTATCTGTAATGTAATTAGGGTCTAATTCCCTATTGATTCACCTGGTCATAAAGTCACTTAGTCTGGGGAAAATAAAAATGTCAGTGTGAGGCTTATGTAAAATTTTCTATTTGCAGTGGGCATTCTCCTCATAAATGTAAATTTATCTGCTCTAGGTGAGCCTGCTCTGGCAGGGGGGTTGGACTAGATGATCTCCAGAGGTCCCTTCCAACCCCTATCATTCTGTGATTCTGTAAATACAAGCTACACAAATTTCAAAAACTGATTGCAATCGCACAGGCAGGCAAAAGGTGCTTTTTCACAAATTTGCAGTCAAAGCGCGTAAAATAAACAGCTCTGATAAAATCATAAAACAACGACTTTGATAAACGCCT
The DNA here is from genome assembly GCF_028500815.1 of Rissa tridactyla. Classification (NCBI taxonomy): domain Eukaryota; kingdom Metazoa; phylum Chordata; class Aves; order Charadriiformes; family Laridae; genus Rissa; species Rissa tridactyla. The sequence goes on along the minus strand of NC_071467.1, from coordinate 81,936,435 downwards.
ACTGGAACACCTCAATCCAAATTTAAGTCCTGACGTGAAGACAGATGCAAGCCTCTGATAACAATTTTAACGACCCAAAGCTGTACGGTGGCAGGCATAGGTCAGGCTAGTCGTGCTAGACTGGGTGTTATTGTTTATACCATAACGAGTGGTGCTTCATGCCTATAGCCAGGTAGGGATACATGGGTTGTGAACCCAGCTTTACCCCAACATTCCTGGCTTCAGCTCAGTCAATAACGCAAAGCATATGTGCCTCCCAGGAGGTCTTGCTCTAGCCATTGATTTTAAAAGGCTTCCTTGCTCCACCGAAGTCTGCATGCAAGTTTTCCCAAAGATGGATATAGTTGCTGTTCTGACAGTACAATTATCTGGGTTATTTCTGTCTCCAACCCCATTTACCCTTAAGAGTTAGAGTTGCTTACGGACAAAAGAAAGAAATGTGCTCAAGTACTGTAGGCTTCCCTTACGATTTATGTATGCCAGGCTCCTCTGTGACCATCTATAGGTTAGATCTCGGAGTCTTTGCTCCGTTTTCACTTGGAAGTTTCACCAAAGCAACAGCTGAATAAGGTATTCACTGTGTGGCTTCTATGGCCACAAAAATGTCTTTCAGCTGGAGTGACTGTATCAATATCTTGATAGTGATCAGAATTGACTTCTCGTGTAGCATTTTCTTCTGTTCTCATTCAACTACAAGAATGTCAGTAATGTAGGATCAAATGCATGACTGACTGGATGATCTAACTAATGTGACAGATAGGATGTACCTCCTACAAGGTAGGAGAGGTGAGGCGCACAGAAAAGAGTGTCAAATACCCTGAGAGAAGAAAAACGTGATTCTCTGCTCCAGTACTTGATGTTCTGATCTCCTCACCGAAGGCTGCCTATGTGCCTCAGTTACTGGGCTAAAACATTGCTCTGTTTGAAACGCAAATTGGATTCCTACCTTGAGAGAGAACTTCTGGCGGTGAACCCTGGGGCTGTGTCCCTGCAGGCACTGTTAGCCTTATGTGTCCCCTCCAAGCTTCCCCTGGGACCTCCCCCCACCCCTGCCCATGGCCCAGGACCCCATTTCAGCTCAGCCTGGGCCATCAGTCGCTGCTCCAGTGGCTCTACAGTAGTGCCTGATCCCATCACCGTCTCCGATCCTATCTTCTGCTGCTTATGGCTGGACCTCCTGGGTGGGCCCTGGATCTGGTTTATCTCCTCATCTCACTCCCCTCAGCTCCCAGCTCCTCCTCCCTTGCAGAGCAGCTCTGTACTTGCTGCTCCCTGATATCCCGTTTGTCACAGGTGCCTCCTGGCAGGCCAGTTAGCTGTGTAAGGACGGCACAACGTGCAGTTCCTTGAGACAACTCCAGCTTAAGCCATCAGGTTTACCAGGCACATTGCTCCTTGGTGAAGGCACTAGATGACATTGGTACCACTGCTCTGCTTTCAGATTCAAACTGGGTCACGGGAGGCCACTTCAGGAGTACCTGCATCTGTCCTTGTGCTAATTTAGTCTTGTAATTTAAACTCTTCTAAGAGTGCCAGTGTCACCACTGAGTCAAAGCAGAGAAAGGACAAGATGGACACTCACCTCAAATTTGTCTGCCAAGGGCAAATATTCCTGACAACTATCTGATGTTGCTGCCACTCCTGTCCTAAAAGCTGACTGCGGGAAAGCCTGTGGGTTCACTGCAGGGCAGAAATTTAGAGGTTCATTTGCTTGTCTTCCTACTGCTCTAGGTTGCAGCACTCATTTATATACCTTGCCCATCCTTTTCCACCCTCTCCCAAAGAAGGGAATTTCTGGGTCAGGAACTGACTGAAATGAGGTGTTCTGAGGATCTCTGGTGATTGAAGTGGTCACAGAAAATAGTTTAAACCAGCATAAATTACAGCAGCTCTAGTCCTATACAGCCATCTTTCTTCCTTCAGCTTGGAGGCACTAGATTTAAAGCTTTCTGCCTCTTGCATGTCACTGCCCTATTTGTGCCAAGCACAAACTGCAAATGACATGTTGAGAGTCAAATTAAATAACTACATTTGAGGTGGCTAAAGCCGAAAATATTTGTAAATGTTGAGATGGAGGTGGCTCTCCCAGAAAAGGAGTGCCAGGTAATACTCCTGCCTCAAAACCATTATTCTTCACCTAACCACCAGACAAGTCGATAGCGTGAGCTGTTGAGATCACTCCCATGTATGAAAACACTGCTTCCAGCCAAGAGTCAATTGTGGAGATTTCTCTGGAATTGAAATGTTAGCAGTAGATTGTTACAGAAAGGACACAGTGCTTCAGGCAAGGGAATGCAAGAGCAGCTAGATGGTGAAGTTATGCGACCACACCTAGGTGACCTGTCCTTTCCATACCAGAGACGGGCGCATTCTCAAAGCATGCACCACGCATTCAGCCACAGGATTCTCCGTGCTGGAGCAAGACATGCTGTCTGCTTCCTGAATGCTTCTTTGAAATGCTACACTACTTTGATATTTTTATTTTCATGTTTTTACGTGCCAAGTTTGGTTATCAGCGAGGGTGGGTGAAAGTACTTGAGCTTTAAATAAGCCTTGAAATGTGCACTACCAGCTGTTTGTAGCTGAATGACAGAGGATCTGTAGCCAGGCTATAGCTTTTGCCTTTATTGGGTGAATTTTGTGGATACTACAAATGAAAGAGCATGTGAGGAGTCCTGACATATGGTAGGATGAAGGTTGTTACGGTGCATAAATCAAACACTTACACGCACAAAATGGTTCAAGCTTTGCTGAAAAACTTCAGAAAGAAGATAAAGGCCAGTGGCATCTGTGGAGATCCAGAAGCTGATAAATGATTGTGCTCCAGCACAGAAGTATCAGACATCCCCTACTTTATCCGCTACAGTTCTTTGACCAACGTAACTGAATGACTTCATGTAATGGAGGCAGATGCTGCTTTTGCTTGCCCAGAGGCTCCTATTTGTTTAGAGACAGGATAATAGACTTGGTGAGAGGCACAGGCTGCTATTGTGACCACACCACCAGTCTGTCCTTCAGTGAAGATCAGTTAATTGTGGTAACAACATCTGACCATGCAAACAGCACCTCCAGTTTGTATTTAGTGAGTTAGAAAGCTAGGAAAGAACTTTCCAATGGGACAAGCAGAGCATCGTCTTTTCTCATCCAAATCACTGAAGGAGGCCCCACTGCTGGTAGGTCTGACACAAAGCCGACAGGACAAGGAGCCTGTTTGACTGGAAAGTTGTAACTTTCTATAAGTACTTTCCAAGTGTTTCTGGAACATCATAGTTTCCACGAAAGTCGAAGTCTCTAGCAGCTTCCAGAAGAGCTCACCGGTGGGCCATGGCGTGACCTCATGGCCCACATTCCTGAATATATTGTCTGATAGGACTTCTGTGAAGAGGCATATGGTTTTACTTCTGATCAATGAAGTTCAAGATACCATCTTGTACTGGTCCCATCTGCCCTGTAGTCTCAAGCACACCCGCGTGTTTTAATTCATCACTCAGGAAAACAAGGCTAATACCACACCTGGAGGTAAGTTGTGGGTTAGTAAATGTATCCTAAATTCCATGAGCTCCATAAGACTGAGGCTGAGCTATTAATAAGAAAAGATTACAGGCCAAATCAGTAAAGAGGTTTAGTTCCAAATATGGTAGCCGCTGCATTAGCAGAAGGGCTTTCAAATAGCTTTTTCTTTGAACTGAGAAAGTAAACTGGGCAACAGCATAGCGCAAAACAGTTGCCAGTTAGCTGAATGATGAATTGTCTAGAGTTTAAGAGATGCTTCAGCTCCTCTTTTTAGTCTCCTTGCCCACTCTCTCCCCTTTCTTCCCTTGTAAACCAGCACTTTGGCTTCTTGCTGGAGAGGCTGCAGTACTCTGCATGGCTAGGGTAGGAGTCTATGCCATCTTTCACCAATGCCAAGGGAATGTAAGTGATCTGCAGGTATTCATAATGTAAGTAAAAATAAGTCATAATCAAAACTCAAGATCGCTACAGTCACCTTGCTCTTCAGTCTTTCATGTGTTTTTGTCTGCGCAGTCTTTTTGACAAGGGCAGAAATTTTTCCCACTCATACACACCTGTGCGTTGCAGGTCCTACCCAAGTCAAACAGATTAGTAAGATCATGATGCTGGCTAGACTCCTCTACAGTGTCAGGATCATAAAAAGCTTAAGGATGAGCAATGACCCTCTAGTGGGAGTGAAGGAGTCTAGGAAGCAACACGGCTGGATTTTGTGAGGGCTGTTCCCCTCCGTTGGATGGGTAGCTAGTGACGGCACAGTTGGCTCGGGCACCTCCTGCTGCTTGTCCCGACACAGTCAGCATGAGTGAAATTATGCACCAGGGAGGATTACTGATGCCAGAACTGCATCTAGAGCAGATGATTTCCTCCTTGCAGAAGGAGAAGGAGGATGTTGGAGGGCCTATCAGATCAGTTCAGGAAGAAGATTACCTACACCCGACTTTTGGCACAGCAACCATCAGCGCTACTAATAAAAATCCTTATCATTGCATTAGAAAGAAAAACTGACCAGAGCATATTGGGGCAGTCATATTCTGGGTAAATATTCTGCTTTTCCACAACAGATGCAGTAGACTTAGTTTTGAGAATTTCATGGTGAATTTGCAGTGGTATGTAATGAATAAGACACATAACCATGTGCATGGTCTGAGGCTCCAATCTTGTTCAGTCCACAATCTACATCTGGTTTTCTTATTCTTCTTCTACCCAATGTCTGTTTCTTTTGTTTGTGGAAGTCAGTAACAAAACTTAAAAGCAAATCCTGTTGCCTTCTTTCTTTACACGTTCTTTTTATAAAAGACTGGTTTTTTAAGCAAAAGTTAACTGTATATTCTGACCTGAATAATTAAGCCTTTGAGCACAGATGAAATGCAATATTCGAGGACAAAAGCACAAACTTTCCCCAGTTGCCTTCTCAAACACTTTCTTCTCTCCATAGAATCAAGCATTCGCTAGCCTTCACTACAGCATAATATTGAAATCCTTTGCCAGAATTGCCAATTACCTCCTTTCTCATGGAGGAAGTAACTATATTCAGCAATTTATTTTACAGCCACGAAGCAATTTCGTCACAAGAGCCGCTAGATGCCCCAACCACATAAAGAAACAGGAAGCTTGAAGGAAGGCTGTCTTCTGCTGCTGTTCCCTGTAACCGTCCACATTCGTAAAGCTCCTTTCAGCACAAACTGCAAAGATACATTAAGCTGATATGGCTCACTCCCATTACTATGTGATGAACGAAAGATGCTGAAGATTTGTCTCACCTTCTTTTAGCCTTCTCATACAAAAAAAAAAAAAAAAAAAAGCTAGAACAAGAATTGCCTCTGTTATTCAGTAAATAACAGGAATGTCGAATCCACCACAAGGTGGTTCTGCTGAAAGCAACTTTGGGAAGAATATACTGCAAGCTCCTCTGCCATTATGATAGGTTGGATGAACCAGGCCATTTTTACCAAGGTATATTAGAGTTAATATTGTAAACAAACAAACAAAAAAAAAGCACCAGTTTGACTTGAGGTTATTTTCCATTCAATTGCTTGATTATCAGTTTATGGATTTGTTTACAATCCAATTTTATTAGTTACCCAGTAACTACCCATAGTGCCTGAATATAATATTTCTCTTCTCTCTCCAAACAACTCTAAAAAGTATCTGCTTTGAGATAGAGGAGGAAAATAGACCATAAACTGAAATGAATTCCTTAGCCAGAAGTTTTTCTTGACAATTTGAATTGTATATCCTTCACAGATATACACTGATCTACATGAGCAAAATAAACTCCTTGAAACGCAAGGTTTCAGCTTGGACTAGAGATACTTTGTAACATATTACAAGTCCTGTTTTGAAGGAACCTTGGGACGTATATACATCAGGTTTCTGCTTAAAGTGGGACAATCTTAAACACTAAATTAGGCCGATCATGGCTTCATCTGGTTGAGTCTTGAAAACCTCCCAGAGTGGAGACTCTAAAGAATCTCTGATAGCTTCTTCCAGTGCTGCACTACCATCTTGGCGAAGAATATTCTCCTAATGTCTCATTAGAACCTCCCAAGTCACAACGTATGTCCCTTGCTCTTGTTTGCTTTGTGTTTGCTACTGTGAAGAGAAGTCTGTCTTTGTCATCTTAGTAGCTTCACTTCATGTACTATTAGGCTGCTATTCAACCTCCCTTTAGCCTCTTCTTTGCCAGACTAAACAAGTTCCATTCCCTCAGTTTTTCCTCATATCTTATGTGCTCTGTGTCCTTCACCATCTTGATATCCCTCTGCAGGACTGTTTCCAGGTTTTAACATTCCGTTTGAAGTGTGTTGGAGGCCTGAGAACCAGACACAGTAGTCCAACTGTGGCCTCCTAAGCAGCAGATTAAAGGAAGGAATAACCTCCCTTGATCTGCTGGCCATGTTCCCCCTAAGGTAACCCTTAAACGTTTGCTTTATTCATGATGGAGCACACGGTTGGCCCACGTTCAACTTGGCATTCACTGTCACACCAGGTAACACCTCTAATCCCAAGTCCTCTCCAGTGAGGCTGCTGCTCTGCCAGGCAGTTCCCAGAAGTGCATGGAGTTATTCTGACACAGATGTATTTTTCCTTACTGAGTCCAATGAGTTTTCTGTTGCCCCAGTCCATGAGTTTCTCAGGTCACTGTGAACTAAAGTTCTGCCATTTGCCATTGTCAGTCAGTCTCCCTAATTTAGCATTATCCACAAATTTGTGGAGGGTGTGTCCTGCCTTATCAGCAAGACTGTGGATGAAACACTGGATAATATGGACCACAGTGTTGCCCTCTGAGGGACTCCACTGGTTACCAGTCGGACCTCAAGCCATTGATTTCTATCCTTCGAGCCCCAATTTTTACCTCATTCAAGCTCAAACTTCCTCAGCTTCTGAGTGAGATTTGGGATACAGCAGGAGGTACCGATTTACTAAAATCAAGTATTTATACCCACCACTCTCCTCTCAACTACATAGACAGTCATTTTGTCAGAGAGGGTGGTCTGGTTCATCACGGATGAATTGCTCCTTGGAAATCTGTGTTGACTAGTCCTCATTACCTTGTTGTCCTGTGGGGGTTTGGAAGTGTCCACAGAACATGGTCATCAGCTGCCTCTCCTGGTTGTCATTATTTTCCATGGACAGAGGCACCACAACCACATCAGCCGTCTCTGGCAGCACCCACCTCCTGCCACGGACTGGATACTTACAGCTTCTCTAGGTCATCCCTAAACTGTTGTGCCCCCTACCGACCACCTCCTTCCAAATATGTGGTGGTACACACAGAGCAAGTTTTGTCTCTGAAGGCAGAAGAAAAAAGGACTTTAATACTTCAGTAGTTTCCATGTTTGTTACTAGACTGTCTCCTCATTCACCCACTGACATACCTTTTCTCTGAATTTCCTTTTCCAGATAACGTACCTGTATAATCTCTTATTGCCCTATGTGTCCCTGGCCAGTTTTAGTTCCAGCCCCATCTTCTGTTTTGACCATCACAATTTTGTCCTTACAGCATTTGTCCTTATGCATTGCTAAGCAATATTGTTATACTCTTCTTTCCTTGCCTCTCTTTGTTTCCTCTTCTTGTAATCTCCTTTTTTGTGTGTTTTAGTTCATTGAGAAGCTCCTGGCTTAGCCAAGCAGGCCTTCTGCCAGAATTCCCGGTCTTCCTATACAACAGGATGGTCTGTTCCTGAGCTCTCAGAAAGTTTTCTTTAAAAATTAGCCAGCTTTCCTGGGCACCTTTCCCCTTCACGGCTGCTTCCCAGGGCACTCTGCCTAGCAATTCCCTAAAAATAAGCCTAAGTCTGCTGTCCTGAAATCCAGAGGCCTTACCCCGCTTCTTTCCTTCCCAGCCTTCCTTCAGATCCTGAGCTCAATGACCCCGTGGTTGCTGCAACCCAAACTGGCAACTGTGACTGCATTTTCCACCAGCTCTTCACAGTTTGTGAGCAGTAGGTCTGGGAGAGCATCACCTACAGTTGAGTCTCTAACATTTCTGTGTTAGGAAATTAGCACCAGCACAATCTAGGCTTTTCCTGTTGTGCTTACGTAAATGCCGTGTTGTCAATGTCTAGAGGGTTGAAAACCACGTGAGGATGAGATCCTATAAACAGGAGACCTTTACGAGTCATTTTAGAAAGCCTCATCTGCTATGTCCTCTTGGTCAGGTAGTTCTTACAGATTCACCCTCAGCGTACACTCCTCTTCTGTTCTTGACTCAGAGACATGCTCAATGAGCACATCCTACAGCTTTATACTGGAGCACTGGGTAGTCAGACTCTTCACAAACCCCCCCTTCCCTTCTTCCTTGCATATCCTTCCTAAACAGCCTTTACTCGTGCCTGACCGTGGGCTTCAGTCTCTGTTCACCAGGGATTTATGTTATACAAGAGGGGAATACAGGATCCGCATTCAAGTTGTCTGTTTATAGCCATATTTCTGTTCACTTACACAAGTTAGGCAAAACCTGCTGTGGGAAATGTTGTTTCGTATTTTGGAGGGAGAAGAAGTCTAGGACCTCTCCTCCTTACCCTTCTGCAAACAGGGGTAGATGAAGTTGTGGTCTGGAAGGGGACAAGACAGCTGCTCCCTGTGACATGGCTCACAAGCACACACACGGTGTGAAATGAGCCAGGAAGAGCCACCCCCAGCACTCAGGTCCAGTTTTCTACCCACACCTGCATTTGCACCCGTGGAAAACACAGGAATGGTTAGAACAGCAATGACTTCACCTGCGCTGTGATACTACAGTTGTGCTGCACACGTGAGCGTTTAGGCTGCGGAAGCGCAGAAAGAGAACTTGCTCTCAACTTCAAAGTAGTAAGCACATTCCTTTAGCTCAGGAAACTCTCATAAAAATGTAAATATATCCTATTTCCTATTGTATTCAGTAATGCCTGTATACATCCAGCAATACAGTTCACAGCAATCTTTTCTAGTGCTCCAGCCAAGCTAAATGCTTTTGAAATGCTAATGAACACAATGAGTCAATTCTTCATAATCCAAGCCACTGCTATGCATCCAATAAGTGGAAAGCATCCTTAGGAAAGGCTGACTACCCCCCTTCACATGGGAAGCTTATTAGGTTTGGACTGTACAGCTTGTGAGCGGGAATCCAGAGCCACCTTCAGGTTAGTACTCATGTGGATTTTGTTATATGCTTGATTATTTATAAAGCAGCCAATTCAAAGTGTCTTTCATCTACAGTCAGGGAAAATTATACTTGTATTCCATGTCATAAACTGTAAGTCATAGTGTATGTGGCTTGTGGATCCCTTTTCAATTTGTGATGCCGTAATCTCGAACGGTGTCTGGTTTCCAGCACAAATAGGAATGCAACATCCTTATGGAAAAGGTACAAATATATGTATAAATAAGCAGATATCCCCTGAAAAGTTAAGAATGACTAATGTCCATGAAAACGCATTTTAGATTAGTTTGGGTTTATTGTGTCAGTCTTAGGGTGAATGAAAAGTGGGAAGAATGCATGTTTTCTCCATTTGCTATTTGCTGACAAGCCCAAGAATTCATACTGTGACAAGAAAAAGAGCTTTCTGGACTCCAGGGTGCGGGACAACATTAACAGTGCCACTGCTGATGCTCTGTATGTAACAAGGTTTGTGTAGAAAATAGAGTGTTTGCAAGCAGAAATGTGAAGCCTCAACTTCTTTCCTCTACTGCCTCCACAACTTTGGACCTATTGTGCAGTTTTATCCAACAGTGGCAGAGATCTTCCATGAAAAGCTTGCATGTGTTCATTAAAGAAATGACCTACTTTTCTAGAGGGACTCCTGTTTCGCTCCACTTTAGGCAAAGGTTACAATGTGAGCTTGCACTTCAGGGACATCAGAAAGTTCTCATATGAGCATCCTGAATCCCTTGGGTTTAGGAAAAACTTCGGACACATCTTTTAGGTAAAGAGTGAAGTCAGGAGGCAAAAAAGTTACTAAGGGCATGTTAAGAATGTCTCACTTGTGGCACACATACCTAGCAAGTCAACGTCTCACATAAATGAGGCCAGATGTGCTACACAGATGTTGGATGGTCTGATTTTACGACACATGTGCTTTGCAGTTGCTGTGTGCACATGCGGCGTAACGTGTGTGTGGTAGACACTGAACTTCAGCTACAGGGATCTGGAAAACAAGGATCACTTCCTTTAAACACTGTGAAGCTCTGTGGTGCGTAATTCTCATAGCTTCCCAATTGGCTCCTGCCCTTCGGGTGGGATCACTAAGCACCACGAACTTGCCTGCTACAAACATCACCCAATGCTATTGAAGGAGTTCAGGGTAATGTAGCTGTAAGTCCTGGATGGTGCGTGGTCTTCTTAGACTCTTGGCTTTCTGCAGCGTGTGAACACTCTCCGGTAGCGTCTGAAGCAAAGTAAACGATATGTCATGTGTTTGGTCCCCTCTTTGAGAAAGCAGGCATAGCTTTCAAGTTACCTCCCTGGGAATAAGCAGAGCAGCACTGCTTGCTGCACTTGTGTGTCGTGCTCTGATAGAAACTGGTGAGCCACCGTGAGGATTTAATCTTGGTGACAAGTACCCTTGGAGGGAGTGGAGCAGCACAGTTTGATGCAACAGGCATTTCTAGAAATGGCGTTGTCAGAAAGCTTCGTGCTTCTGCTCATTTACCAAACCAAAAATCGCGCAGAATCTTATCAGGGCCATTTTTGACCAGGAGGGGAATGACTCATTTCAACTATTTGCAATCTGAGTGAACTTTTGAAGGAGCAGCAAGTTTATCTTTAGGTCCTGCAAAAATACCAGTTACTGATTCCAAATTTCCCTCTGTTTGAAACTGATACCTTTTGTTTTCTATTTTAAGCTCATGCAAGTGGAGCCAAAATCAGCTCTCACATAATTAAAACGTCCCAGGCTGCCTGCTGGGACGAGCAGTGGGCTTATACTCCTGGAGCAGGATCTGATAGCTGATTCTAACTCCCAGTTTTGGGACCACTACAGAAGGTGCACTCATGAATATCATCTACCGGTCCTGGGCTCTTGCTATGCCCAGGCTTACCCTAGCTTATCTTGGAGTGAGACTCCTGGAAAATCATTGTCCTGCCCACTCAATCTTCCACACACAGGAAGTAAGCAACAGTTCCCATCTTCTGTCTCTTGACAAATGAAAGCTGTAGTGCATACTTTGTAGGATCAGGAATGGTGGTGACAGTACATTTGTCTGTCCTTTCCTCCCAAGAACGGATTAGTTCACAGATCCTCCGCTGATACTGGAGCTGGCATTAGCTGAGGGAGATAGCTGTGGAGGCAGTGCAGCTTTCCATAGGGCAGAGAGAATGGGAGACATCTCATTTTGTCAGCCAAAATCACTGCTTATTAGCTAACATGAAGGGAGTCAGAACAGCAGGCTTACTCTGAATCTGAATGTCATAGCAAGAAAAAAACTGGTTTTTCACAATTAAAAATATTCACTCCTTCCTAAAACGATTGTCAATACTGCTATTGGAAGTGCGTTGTATGTTACAAGACCATGGTCTTTATAGTCAGTCCCTAAGCATCCTTATAGTTTCACTCCAACTAACAGTCACCAGAATTAAATGAGATCTGAGCAAGGCCATAATAGTACATTCATTAATAGAACAGGAGTCTATTTGGGAAGTGTAAAACATCTGAGATTTCTCAATTGTCTTTAAAAATTGGAACATAGTGTGGTTTTTTTGTTGACATTTGTTGTGCTTCTCGTGAACAAATAGGCTGGAAGGATACTAACAGGAAATTCTGTTCACAAGATAAGCAGCTGTTAGCCCCCAAAGCTTCAGAAGTTCATAAGGGCCAAAAAAAAATGTCTTTCTGTGTCTGATTTAATGAATAGTCAGCATTCCACATCAGCCAAAGGAAATGCTTTGGGGCAGTTTTTACAGATGCAATCAAATCTTGTGTTTGTGTGAAGAAGGACAGAGCTTGCCATTTGTTTGTGAAATAACAGTTTCAAAGGTTATGCTTTCACCACAAAAATCTTGAACTGTTGTCATTCCAAAATGCTTGAGAACCAACCTATTTTGTAACTTACTGTTTAATTTCTGGAAAAAGAATTGGTCCATAATTTGTCATTTTTTTTCAGATTGGAAATCCTCACGATTTTAATGAACATTTCTTGAAAAGTGTTCTGGTCTGGGCTCATAGTCATCTACAAAACAGCTAACAGAGAACCGCTACAGTCTTTTGGTCTTCTGTTTGTGGCCCACAGATGTTACTGCTTTTCAAGTAAACTCACAAATGAGAGAGTAACAAAAGCACGTCAGCAGTAGACAGTATGATCCATTAGTAAGATCATAAAATGGGTATGTCTTCATCAAATTATTCTGTGCTGTGCAGTGAGGTACATCTTCAGCTGATGTAGATGGCATAACTTCCTTTATTACTGCTATGCTAATTTACATCAGGCAAAGTTGAGGATCTGGTGAGTCACTGGTAATTCTGGGAAAATTCCATGCTTCCTTGGAAATACTTGTTCTTGGAAATGTGGTGTTGGATTTTTGTATATAAAGCATATTCAAGGACTGTCCTTCATAGCAAGCGAGTATCAAATTTAACTTCAGACATTATGATTTCATACGAAAACAAGAAAATAAAAATGAAAATTGAACAAGTTACTGTGGGTTCTGTATGATCTATTTGTAGAAGGGTGGTGAAACTTTAGAACCCTGAATTCCTTCCAATGGAAAAAGCAAGCTGTAAGGAGCTTGGCATTCATGAAATCTTAATCCAAAAGGGCCAGAGAAGTAGTAAACCATGCTCCTTGCAGGGAGATTGACATAATTACTTCAAACCCTTCACAAGCCTAGCAACAGAGAACATGACAGGCCTTCAATCAAGCTGCTCTTAACTTGTCTTCAACATATAAGAAGCCAACTTATAATATTTATATTCTTCTAAACTTGGTTAGTCTTCTAAACTTTGTCTCCTTTTCTGTATATTCTCTTCCCAGACCAGGATAGAATGAAGTTTTACTTGCGGTATACAAGAAACGTGTATTTAGATGCCTCTATGACCAAAACAGTGTAACCATACATATGGAGTTCTCATCAAGCAAGGGTGGATTTATTTTCTCAAGTAAATACAATGGCCTTAAGAGCAATTATATACAAGCATTATGTTATTCGATTTCAGAGTAATGAAGTATAGCAGGAAACAGCCTAGACAAGACAGAGTATGTACAAAATGCAGCACTAATTGCTTGCAAAAACATTATCCTCAATAAGCTGAGAATCTCCTCAAGCGTTACGGAACGACGGAGCCGAGAACCACACAGCTTCTCTGACCGTGTTGCATATATGGACCAGGGCTCTTTTTGCATTCAAACTTCTTCTGGGCCCCAGCAATTCCAAACTGGAAGGCACTCGATTATTCAGCTGCCTTGGACCAGAACAGATCAAGTAGGTCTAACCATTTCCTCTGATTTCCCTATCACTAATGCATCCTCAGAAGGTGCAGGTGTAACTGATGTTGGAAATGACACTGTGAAAAGGGAATAAACAATTTTTCAGCAACATCCTGGTCTCAACATAACAAACGCTGCTTTTTTTCTCTGTATCTAGCATGCTGTTTTCTTAGTAATGCCTGACGTGCACAGAAGTAGAAACAAGTTGTGACATTTATATACACTGATTCCTGTCCTCACATTTGAAAATACATTTTCTCTGGAAAAAGTTGTATAGTTTTATTTTCTTCTTCTTCTTCTCTTTTTTCGTTGGTTGGTTTGGTTTGGTTTTTTTTAATAAAAAACTTTTTTCAAAATGGAAATAGATGTTTCAATTTTGGTTGAGCTTGAAAGCAGTATTTTGTTGCAAGAGAAAACATTCTTCGAATTTTGTTTTGTTCATGTGCATATGCATTTCATTAATGTGTATTTGTGTAGAAAAACTGATATAAAATTTCATTCATTAAAAGTCACTGCAATGTTTCAGAAATATATTTAAACGTCTAGTCTACAGGAAACTTGAATTTCCCCTGGATCACATTCTAAATTAACCACCTATATTTTGAATGAGCACCCTTCAAGACTGAACTGCTGCACTAGGTCATACCTCACTGAGCTTGGACAGGAATTACATCTTTTTTTCATCCCTTTTTTCTTGACCTGGGCATTTGCGCTGCTTTCACCACTTTCCTCAGAAGCAGTACGTGGGTAAACTGAGGTTCCCGCCTCCTATTGCTAAAAGCAGCCCTCTGGATTTAGCCGAATGCTAGCACACAGTACATTTTTACAGCAGTCTCACTGGATTAAGTCAGTAGGCTCTTATGCTTTTATTTATAATGCCATTTTCACTTGTCTCTGTACTAAAAAATGCTGAGGGTTTTTGTTTGTATTAGCTGAAAGGATGTACTTCCCAAAGGCTCCCATGGAAGGGATGAGACTCCCGTCTTGTTCAATGGGAAAATCCACCCTGGACTGTCTCTGGGATCCAAACAGAAAACTGAGCGTATCGCACTTCGCTGAGCTACCGTCTCAGGCTGCCTGCCAGCACTGCTTCAGAAAATGCTTAAGTTCAGCTTTCCAGGCTGTCCTTCAAATTCACACAGACAGCTGCCGAGAAGCTTTTTTAGGCAACAGCGAGTCTGAGGCTTACGGAGACAGAAGGGGAAGGCATCTGGTTTTAGTTATCAGAGATAATTTACGTATCACCAGGTATTCCCTGCTAGGTGTGGAGAGACTGTCCGCCACAGAAACAGGGGGCAGCAGCTTTTATGGAGACACATTAGTGCTTGCTTTGCTGTCACTATGCATATTTACCTGAGTTCACGCCGTCTTCTTTCTTCAGACAGGGAATGCAGAATATTTGTGAAGTAGCACACTTCAGCCTCCACTGAAACACTCACAGCCAAGGCGGCTGTCCCTCCCCCTTCGTTAATTCTTATCAAAAATCAGTCTGGTATTCTGTAGGGTAAATTTTCACTTCAGTGTGGCATCCGCCACTCCATGGACTGTCACTGAGCTAGGCCGTACCCTGCAATATCCTCAACTCTCCTTTCTCAGCAGACCTTGGTAAATACAGTTAGCTAGATGATACCATTTCCTCCAGCTCATGAATCATATAAACTTTCTGCATCTGCTCGTTAAGTCTACTGCCTCAAAAGATTTTTTTTTCCCCTTCCCCTAAAGGATTGGTTACACGCAAGGACAACACTGTCTGATGTTTTGATGTTTGCAGACTACTTCCCCTTGCAACTTTGAAAACTCCTTCCCATGTCACCTATACAAATCTGTGGTATTCATTCATCTGGAATTAGAATAGGAAAGCAGTTGAAGCTGTGAGGCTCTTTGTGATGTAGTTAGAATTATGTAGTTAGAAATCCAGCTGCTTTCCTGCCTCTCTATCCCTTTTCCCATTGCTCATAATTCAAATTCCTTTTGGCTTCAGTTTTCCACACTCGACCTCAGCCCAAAAGTGATTACGTTGGATGTCTGAGTAAAATCTGTTGAGCCATTTTTGAATGACTCAAGTGTGAAAAAACACTGCCATATGCTCTGACCAAACATAAATAAACAGAGGGAAAATTTAGAGCCTTTTTTTTGTTTTTTTTTTCTGTAGAGGTCACTGAAGAAAGTTTCTCAAGTCTTTTCTAGCTTGATGCAGAAGTTTAAGAATGGGAAATCTTGGTATCCAGTGTAAAGTAGCAGCCTCCCAACCCAGCCTCATATCCCTTACTTTTCCCCGGTTCTATATCAGGGCTCTGAAATTTTACCTGTAAGTGTATGTGGGCACACACGTAAAGGGCATCATTCAATCTGTGCTGTCTGTGCTGAGAGCAGCAGAATTTCAGTTTCCTCTCTGCTTGACGGAAGCTTACCACTGTGTTAAAAAGGAAAACCCAAAGGAATGCGCTGTTTTCTGTTCCAAGTGAACTTTGTTCATCCAAACAAAGTGTCTGAAGGGAAGACAGAGCAAGGACACTACCTGGCAAGGCCTCCCTGTCAAGGCCTATCTAGAGTTGTACCACTGGAGATCCAGAGGAGGTGTGTGATGACTAAAGAATGGCAAAAGTCATATGCATCTTCAAAAAAAAGGCCAAAAGGTCAACCTGAAGAACTACATGCTAATTGGTCTCACTTTGATGGTCCTTGGGGAGACAATTAAGCATGGATTTACCAAGGGTGAGTTATGTCTGACCCACCTGATTGCCTCCTGTGATCAAGATCTCAGTTTCTGGACAAAGGCAGAGAGTTGCACGTCATTTATCTTGACTTCAGCAAGGCTTTCAACGCAGTCCTACACAACATTCCTGTATCCAAGCTAGGATGTTACGGTTTGGATGGATGGACAACCATCCATCTAAAAACTCATTCATTAGGCTCATAAGGGTAGGGGTTAATGGGTCATAATTTATCTGTAAGTCAATAACAAGTGCAGTACTGTAGGGCTTTTCCCGCAACCTCTCCTGCTTAACATCTTTATCAATGACCTGACTGCACTTTTATCCTATTTGTAAATGACACCAAATTGGGGGAATATTGTTGATAAACTCAAGTTCAGGGCTGCCATCCATAGGGACCTAGACATGTTGGAGGAATGGGCCAGCAGAAACCAGTTAAATTTATCAAGGACAAACACCAAGTGCTGCCCCTGGCCAGGAAGCATAGGTGCAAGGACTCAGGCTGGTGCCTGCCTGTCTGGGAGAGCTCTGCAGGAAGGAACCTGCGGTCCTTGACAGACACAAGCTGGGCATGAGCCAGCAGCGTGCACTGGCTGCAGGGATGGCCAGCAGCACCCCGGGAGGTATTCACAGGGGCACAGCCAGGACATCAAGGGAAGGGTTTATCCTCCGCTACTCAGCATGTCCTAGACCACATCTCAAATACTGCACCCAGTTTTGGCTTCCCAATACAAGAACGACATTAACAAACTGGAGCAAGTTCAGTGGCGGTCCCCATGATGCTCAGGGCCTGGAACACTTGCCTTGTGGGAGAAATTGCAGGACTAAGGCTTGTTCAGCCTGGAGAAGAGATGGCTTCAGGGGGACCTAGCAGTAACCTGCCTGCACCTGCAAGGAAGTCATAGCGGAAATGGAGCCAGGCTCTTCACAGGAAAGTGTGGGAGGAGATGACACAATGGGCACAAGCTGAAACAAGAGAGGTTCAGGATGGAAAAAGGAAAAAGGACTGGAATAAGGAAAAAAATACTTTTTTCACTTGAGGACAACCAAGCACTGGAACAAGTTGCCCAGAGAGGCTGTACAGTCTCTCTTCATCCTTGGAGAGTTTCAAGACCAGACTGGATAAAGCACTGTACGACCTGGGCTGATCTCGCAACTGACCCTGCTTGTAACAGAAGGTTGGAATAGAGACCTCCTGAGGTCCCCTCCAGCCTGAAATATCCTATGATCCCATGTTGTATTCAAGAGTAAGCACAGCCTGTCCTCCCAGCTCTGCTGGTGCAAATCAGTACTGTAGCCTGAGGGTACCGATACTGTGACCAATGTGGTGTCAGGAGGCAGAGGAAGAAGGCAAGAGAGTGCACTGTCTGCAGGGTGGCATGTGTTCCCCACCACCTGCTTGCCTTTCCTTTTAGTCCCTGCTACAATCCCGCAAGCATGATTTGGAATATTTTTCTATCATTTTATGTATCAAAAGCATTAAAGAAAAGGATTCCATAATCTACTGACAAGCCCTGTTAATTCCATATGTGTAAGAGTAGGATCCAGCTACTTTGAACTTGCGGAAAGGAGTGTTGGTATTCATTTCAAGAAGAGGAATTTAAGCCAGAACTGCTATTATTTCTAAAATATCTTCCCCCCAAGATCAGAAGGTGACAGCCTGCTTTGGCATAAAGCAGATTCAATCAAATTCAGTGATACAAATCTTACATTTTTTTCTAGAATCAGCAGTAACCGAATCAGTCTATGAAATAACTTGGGACTTCTGGTGTATAAAACACCGAGTATCATGGAACATGGAGGCCACTGTTATTCTTACTTGAATACAAGGAGCTTTAATATGTGAGCAAATCATCATTTTCCAGGCTCATTCAGAAGCTCAGTGAAGTAATTGGGTTTTCCCATCCACTGCCAGCTGGCACTGAATCAGACGTAATGTGCAGTAGTGGAAGTAAGACTGGTAGGTTTGAGTCATATTTCAGTCATGACAATAGATCAGCTTGTATTAGAGAAGCAGTGGATATGGTTGTAAAAAAGATTAGTTGCCAGATATATGAAGTGGAATGGATAATGAAAGACTGTAATAAAGAAGGGTAGTGAGGGAGCAAAAGGAGACCAAAGTTGCTGGACGAGTGAGTGAATGTGATATCAGAACAAGTCGGACAGTTTATCTTGGAAGTTTATGTGGATGAATGGCTGGAAACAGCAATGGAAGAAGGAAAAGCTATGATCTCAAGGTAGCAGGGTGAGATCTTTTTCAATAACTTAGTACGAAATTGGAGACTAAGAATGAGATGACTAACAAGAAACAGTAAGCATTTAGGTACTTAGGAGTAGTGTAGGATCAATGGTTTCATCCTCAAAATGAGGTTTACCAAAACAAATTTTTTTCAGTAAGAAGTATAATTGCAATATATAGAAGTAATAAAACTTTTGATGTAACACTCCTAGCACAAAGCCACCTACAGTATGTAGTAAGTTTTACTACTCTCATACAGTCCAAAACATTATTGAATCATAATGGTGGTATGTGATGTAACGATTAGGTGGTGTTAATCTCACCTACGTTTCCTTAACCCAAGAACATCACAAGACAGTTAATAGAGTGATAAAATCTCTGTAGCTGGGATAACAATTTATTTTTTCTTATTTCTTCTTTTTGAGTTATCCCATACTTAACACAAGACTTTTTTATGATAAAATCAAGACAAGTGAAAAAAAATTATCTGAATGCACCAGCAAGTGAAAAATACATTTGATTTTTACATTTGACAGTATTAAAAGAGCCATACTCTTAAATGAACTTACCTTGGCATATAGGTCCTCCTCAATATTGGTAGAGTCACGGTGTATTAACAATAAACACTAAGTACCGAGATACTATAACTGAAGGGACAAAACCCTAACAAGTAAGATTATATTACTTTGGAGTGTGCTGTTGCCAGACCTGTTTGAATGGAATTTTGTTTGAAAACAGAATTTTGACTTGGAAAGTGAGACCTACATGCGTGATTTGAAGTCTGAAAGCCATGGTTAGGAATGAGAAGAGTAAATTCAGTCTGTTTAGTGGATTGAAGTCTACAGAACATAATCACTGTCTCTGACACATATAAATGAACTCCAGAGTAACACGACCTGCGAGCAAAATCGCAATAAAAGTAATTGGATATATTTTGCTTAGTGTCAGGATACATACTGATCATTTTCTAATGTTGTTCCTGACCCTGATTTTGTTATGTTTTCTTCAGGTTCATAGCACTGGAATGAGACTGAAGTAGGAAAAGCTCAACAGAAAATCAGTTTCACCTGAAATCATCAAAAAATAGTCACTGACCTTGTAGGACTTCAGGTACTCCAAGAGGGAACAAGGAGGGAATGAATGCAGCAGAGCTCCTGTCCTTCATTGCTTAGCTTGCTTTAAAGAATTTGCTTATCCCTCATGATGAAATGTGATATTAAAACTAAAATTTCATCTCCAGGGCATAACACCTTAAGCCATTTGCTCGTAAAAGATACTAGAACTACGCTTAGATTTTTGACAGAAAAATGGCAAATATTTTGAAAAAGAAGGAAAGACCATTTGAACATTACTGGAAGCCACAACACTCCGTTTAGTTTTTTGATAAGGCTTTTCTGTGCCTTCTTATACAGTAGGTATTTATAGACCCAGTCCATAAATAGGTACAGTTGATGAATGGATCTCCTGTACAAAGGTGGTAAGGGGAAGGATGACAATTCACCTCATCTGGAGATAGCTTCCCCCAAAAGCTTAAGTTCTCCTCTTTAAATTGCTCATGTCCCTTTGCTCTCCCCAGTTTTTCCTACAAGGCAAATTTTTATTTTGTCCCTAACATAGAAGGCTGGAACAGTCACTGTCCTGTTCACTGTGAAGGAAAAGTAGCACGCAGTTCTGACTGAGATGTATACAGGGTGGTCTTCAGAACAGTTTGTGGGTGAACGACAGACCGGGATGTGAGCCTTCAGTGTCACTGCTCCATTGCCTGCAGGTTCTTCAGATAAGTGATGTGTCAGTATTTGAGTTCCACAGTGACCCGAGTGCATTAGCAAGGTCATTAATTAAGCTCATCTCACTTCTGTGCTCCTCAGGCCCTCTCCTCACGCCGAATTATTTCTAGATGCAGAGACAGAAACACAGGAATGCACAGACAGGTAAGTGTGAAGTGATCTCAGGACGATGTAGATAAAGCTATTTAAGTTATGAAGGAGAGCATGTCTACATCCTTAATCACATGTTCATTTACTTTAGGTGTTTCCATTAAGTAAACAAAAACCTAATGTGAACTTGACAGCGAGTAGGTAAATGAATTTGAAGGCCATCAAATGAAAGGAGAATTTAGTACTGAATATGTGTTTTCCTAGAAAACGGGTTTACTTGTCTAGAAGTGTCCTGGGTGCCAAAAACTCATTTGTAAAAGACGAATGACTCCTCAGGAAAACGGAAGGACTGTGCAGGCCATGCACTTCCCTTAAGCTATTACAATGAACGGCTCAAAGGGCTTGTTAGTTTAAGAGACTTCCAGCAGGAACCGGAGCACACTGTACACTGTTTATGTTTTAAGAAAACTTGGACTATGTTGATTTATATCTCTCTAGGTTTCTCCTTTAAGCAAAAATACAGACTCAAAATGAATCCCATGGAAGAAAAAAAAAAAAAAACAACACCAAAAAAACCCCACAACATTCAGCAGAAAGCACTGTGAGTAGAGTTAGATAACATTATAGTCAGGTAAGTAGCAGCAGTTAGTTTCCCAGTTTCACCATCTGCTTTTTAACTTCACTCCCTATGCACAAAGCTAAAAGTTTTAGAAGGGCAGAGGGTCACCATTACTTCAGATAACTGGCATTTTAAATATGTTAGAAATACCATGAGTGCTGGCAGGAAGCCATTAGCTGCAGACAAGGAAGCAAAATTTGTCGTGTTAGATTTATAATGAAAAGTCCGTGCATTTCACTAAACTCCTGCAAAGAAAGAGTCTTTAGAGAGCAATTCAGTTCCTCACATTTTCATCAGAATATTCCACTGCCTTCTGTATCTTAAATAGCTGTTTGTACAAGAGAATTCATAACCAACAGGAACAGGGTTCATACTGGACGGACTCTGACTTCATACTTCTCGAACTCTGACTTCATACTTCTCAGAACAAACATGAACTTAAATCTCTATTTTTGAATGGAATTTACATTGGACCATTTTGTGTGTGTGTGTGTGAATTGAGTTAATCTTGTCATTTCCCCATTTAGTAGCACAAAATGTTGCTTTAGGTTCATGCGCACAAAGGTGCTTCTTCAGTTTTGTCTAATCGTTGAGGGACATCCTTTAGCCACTGTATCACAAAGTGCAATGACTGAGCCTCTGAGGTAGAATATGCCACACCGAGATACTTTTCCATAAAGAGTTTAAAATTAAAAAGCAAACAAAGCCACGCCTTTCAGCATGCAGTGCAGCCCAAAGCCTGGTGATCAAGCCCAGGTGAGGAGAAGGAGCATGCACAAAGGTCCATACATAGGACATACCAGCAGGTCTTTTTTAACAAATAAATTTCCTTATGTAGGCACTTCTGGATGACATCTAGGATAACCTGAGTGAAGAAAGTAGGAATTCCCGCACCCATCTGGTCTGAAGTGAAAGTTTTGCACACATGAATGAGGCTTGTTCCCTCTCCCCCAAGTCACACCTATTTTGTTTTACTCTGGGGAGATCCCTTCAACTTAGGTTGAATGGAGTGGGAGAACTTAGCAGCATGAACTTTTTAAAATTCAACATGGCTTCTACTAGTCCATTTTTAATTTGCTGCTGCTTTCATGAAAATGGTACTTATTAGGTAAACTTTCATTCAGCCCATACAATTAATTTGAACTAATATTGCTTGGGCAGTTCTTAGAAATGTGATATTAGTGTTGGCAGAGTTTCCCCTATTGTCTGCCGTGTTCTCTAAAATTACGCCAAGCCACGAGCTAGGTCATCACTGCTTTTATAGACTCAAGTAAAGCTAGCTAGCAATAGTATGCTTTTGCCAACTTTAGAGTTGCTATTTTAAAGCTCCTTTGCTTGGAGCTATCTAGTCTCAGGGGTTACAAAAGGAATCCTAGACTTTCCAATATAGCATCCCAGACAAGGATGCACCCTGAATTTTCAGTAATTGAGAATAGCCGTAGGATTAGGCCATCATTTGATACAGTGTTTGGATAAGACCCTCAATTTAGATGTTATTCATATCAGATGTTTATTTTAAAGTGAAGCATATTTAGGGTTTTAGTAGCTCGAGCCAGATGCCACGTCAGCTTTCTCCATGCTATACATAGCCACCATCTGGCACAACTGCATCAGCGCAAACCCCCGAGGTTACAAACTGGGGCTCTCTGTGGCACCAGCGGAGCTTAGCACGGTTTCAAGCAGGTGCGAACTCGACTTGAGCTGCAGCTGGGTCACTGCAGGTCTAGCACTAGAGCAGATCCCAGGTTGCCAGTATTGAACGTGTGACGCTGAGGCTAGCATCAGCGGAAGAGCAGACACTTGTTCTCTCTTTGTCTGCATTTATCTAAATTACGGACTGAAGAGCTTCAAAAGGGCTATCTTCTTATTTGAATGAGACTACTGGGCACATTTTCTAACATTCGTAATACTGAGTCTGCTTACTCATGAGCAGGGGTTGCCAGTCGGGTCTCTAGAGAAACAGCCTGGGGTCTATGAGAACTGTGTTACAAGAAACTTAATAAGGACAATAAACTGCATGTAGATGAAAATACTTTGTGTTGGGCAACTTAATCAGTATTCATTAATTGTGCTCACTGTTGACCTCCCAGATTGATCTAGAGTGTATTGGCTGAATCTTTTGGATGAGGTGAAATGCCCAGAGCTTCACCTTTTAGGGTAGTCTTTAGACTACTATACAATACCTCCAGCTGCAGCTCTGACATTAGTAAGTGGTGCCAAATATTTTATGCAACAAATAAAGATTAACTGTAGATGCAAAACACACAGCAGTCTGCACTTAACTACTGTTATACTTCTTTGCAGAAGCCGTGATGGACTGTCCTTAAAAAAGTGTCCATAGCCGCCTTCTGTTTCACACATGGCAGGAACTTCCAGCCAGACCCCCCCAGAACAATGGCTTAATTGGGCTATTAGGTAGACAGCCTCTGTGACTGTATTTGACACATTTTCTTACTCTGTGTGCAAGGATAACCAATTAGAAGCAGCTCATCCAAACATATTAGAAAAAAGCTTAACACGGCACCTGCTGTGCGTAGTTTGTGTGCTGCATACACAAACAGTGCGGAATTGCACAATGGAGAAAGCCAACGAGTAGCCAATGACTGACCCTGCATTTGCAGAACAGAGCTTTTGGCATTTCAGATATCCTGAGGAGAGTGGACGTTAACAATTTTGCAATTATCTACGTTATACTGAAAAACAAAACAGCAATTTGCTGTGTGATTTGTATTCTGCTCTGCACTGTGATGTAAAACTGAAACAAAGGAATAAGAGGGAGAACTTTGCGATATCCTTAGAGAAATATTTGTAAGGGGCCATCCTCATGTCTGCCGGGACAGAAAATGCTGTAACAGTTCTGCAGGATTGTACCAAAGGTACAACCAGCCTAACAGCTAATACCTAGGAAGGAGTGTGGCAGAGCACTCACACTCTGATACGTTCCTAGAATAGTTTGCTATCTTTTAGCAATTTGCAGTTTGTTGGCTTCCAGAGGCAGATGTCACAGGCTTTGTATATGATAACCCTTGATAGATACTCTTCTACGAATGTTTGGTTGCTTTTTCAGTGCACGTACGGTGCCAGGATCCGCACCACCCCTTGGCAAGGGATTTCTTGCAACAGTTTAACTTACATTGGATGAGGAGCTACTTCCTTTTCCTTTTATTTGGAACCTTCCTACTTCTAATTTGGCATGATGAACAGCTCTTCTTCTCTTGGAAGAGCTGTCAAAAAGTCATTTCCCCCTCACCATCTCCAGGCCAATCATGATTTTGTAATACACAGTCATATCTCTCTCCATTTATCTCTTTTCCAAAATGAAGACTCCTGGTCTTAGTGGCGAAGTACCTTGCTGGCTTTCACTAGCCCTCTTCTAGGTTTTTTTATCCTTTTTGAGTTGACAGAGCAGAACAGCACACCATATTCGTGATGGGGATGTGCCATGGAAGTATTCAGTGACACACTAATATAGTCTGTCTTCTATATCTTTTGTAATAAACTGTCAACGTTGTCCTTGTGTTCTGATTGCTATTGGGCTGACGTATCCACACAGTAACAACTAAATTCTCATCTGTGAGTTAGAATAGTTTTTTCAGAATCCATCAGTTAATATTTAAATTGCGAGTGCATATTTTCATGAACACCACTAAATATAGACCTATAACTGAATTTCATCCATCATTTGAAATTCCGGTCACTCGGTCCAGTAAGGGAGACATGCAATTCATTCTTCTCCTGTATAAATTGGCACGAATTGGAAGACTTTCTCACCTTGCTGCTCATGCCCTTCCAATTTTTTTTATGACTGCGGTGAACAGCGGATCTCATCACATCAGCCTTATCACATTTCACCATAACGTGCTGCTGATGTCTTCCCTCCACAGCTAAAATTAACCATTTTCTCCTACTCTCATATATTAACTATTTAATTATCTATGGAATGACCTTCTCTTTTATGAAAAGGCTGCTTCACTTCCTTAAGAGCTTTATGGAAATCCAGGAAGACTAAATTAGCCACATACTTGACTGCACCTTCAAAAACTTCCAAGAGATTTATGAGATGTGACTTCCTTTACAAAAAAACACAACGTGCTGATCCTCCAAAGTGTAGCATTTATGTACAAGTGCAGTAATTCTTCTACTGGTTCTACAGCTAATTTCTGCAGGAACAGCCGACTCACTGATCGAGTTTCCTGAATCTCCCCTGGAATCCTTTTTAGCAAAAGCATCAGGGAAGTTTATCCAGATAATTTTAACATGTTAGGAAAAATCTGCAAGCTAGCCAGAACAAATCAGGATATTTATAGTTTTCTTGCTGAAATCTTCTACAATTTTATTCAGGAAAACAATACGCTAGCATGTGAAGTCGTCTGCATTGTCCTTCATTAGTTCACGGTAGTACTATAAGCAGAAGGGGAAAATGAAGAAAAAGCTGATAGAAAAGGGATAAAAGACTCTCAAAATCCAATACATGGTTCAAGGCGGTCTGTCTTTAGCTATAGTGATGCTTACAGTCCTGAATCGGTATTTTCTCAACAGGTACCAGCTGGGGATGATAACTCCCACACTATCCCACTTTCTCGCTGTGAGAAGGAAAATGCTTGAGCGCATGGGGATCCTGTGATGCCCCTGAGCCAAGGGGAGATGCAAGGCACCATAAAGCAGTAATTGACTGGTAAAGCAGATAAGTTTCATCTTGTATTGACAATACAACACTAGAAAAGAAAGCAATGAGGACAGATTGTCAGAGGTCACAAGATCCCACTGTCCCTGATCAGGTGGTATTTCAGATGCTTCAGTACTCAGTGAATTGGGCTTTGTGAACATTTACAAAAATGCTCACCAAACACAGAATCACAGAATCTTCATGCTTGGAAAGGACCCTTAAGATCATCAACCAAACAACCTACAATCTCTGTCACTAGAGCATGCCCTGAAGTGCCACATCTAGAGAGTCCTTAAATACCTCTAGGGACGGTGACTCAACCCCCTCCCTGGGCAGGCTGTCCCAGTGCCTGACCACTCTTGCAGTAAAGTCATTCTTCCTAATATCTAATCTAAACCTCCCCTGCCACAACTTCAGACCATTTCCTCTGGTCCTGTCATTATTCACCTGGGAGAAGAGGCCAACACCCACCTCTCTACAACCTCCTTTCAGGTAGTTGTAGAGGGCAATGAGGTCTCCCCTCAGCCTCCTCTTCTCCAAGCTAAACATGCCCAGCTCCTTCAGCCTCTCCTCATATGACCTGGTCTCCAGACCCCTCACCAAACTGCAAGAGCTTTTCTGGGCATCCCGTTCTGAAAAGAGGATTATTAGGTATCTACACTTTTTTAAAAGCATAGTCACTTGGAGATCCTCCTCATTACTTAAATGTTTCAATTAGAACATTAGTTGTTGACACTGACAAACTGGAAATATTGCAACATAAAATGACATTTTATGTTATCTCAGACTCACCAGTGCAAACCCATGAAGTGTGATTACAATATGAAAAGAGACCTTTATGTTTTGAAATTTGCATGCATTGGAATACTGCTACAAAAAATGAATGTCAAGTGACTTCAGTGCTGCAGGGGCAGTTGATCAATGGGGCATGACTACATAAACTGTGGTAACTAATACATAACTAACTCTCACCTTTCAGTAGGATTTACAGTGGGGAATGGAAGCTTTAATCTTGGCAAGGTCTTTGTTATACTCTGCTGATATGCTGGAACAATGAATATCTGCCGTTGTTGTTCTGGGAGCGAATATGGTCAGGGACAAACTGCCAAATGCAAATGGATTTCCAGGCAATCTAAATATATCACTTCACCAGCCGGAGATCTAACCGTTACTGTTATCTGACCTAAGCTCCTGACTCTGAAACAAGCCTGTGCATATGCATCTTCTAAACTACATTGCAAAATGTCAGAAGTGAAAAAAATATTTCTTTAGTAGTGGTGATTTTCTAAAGTATGGTTTAAAGTCCTCCTGAAGGATCTGAGAGCAGTTGTGGAGTTATTGCCAAAGAGAACTAGATGCTACACTCTCGGGATTTACACTGCATGTACGCAAGAACTTCTCTTTGTGTGTGGCCACAGTTCGAATAATGCTGATAAAGCATCTCTTTGGTAAAGCAAATGGAAAACAAATCTGTCAAATTCTATTAAATAAAAAGACACATCTTCCTGCTCAGTGAGTCTCTGAGCCACAAAATGCTGGAGGCTGGGAGAGCATTTAGAAGATGTGTCATTACATAATGGCCCCACTCTTCTGCTCCATCTCTGCCTGCTGTGGGCTATTATTGGTTTTACCCTAAGCACAGGAATCAACCCCCCCAGAATACCAACAAGGGTAGAGAAACACCAAAAGGGAGAATTAGAGACAGCGAGCTCAGGAAAAATCACAAGTGATCCCACAGGAGATAAGTGACTATCCTGGTTTGAGGTAAAACAGAACTAACTTTCTGTTCAGTAATTTTATTTCTTAGCTAGGACTCTTCTAACTCTCTGAAATTAACAGCATGTTGTGTCTGAAATGGTGCATTCAGAGTGATAAGACAGTTTGTGCCAAGGAATGGTACGCAGAGAGGCTCTTGATTATACTTATTCCTATAACAACCAAGGTCAGCTAATTTCGTTATTTGCCCCGTTAGAGGGTTGGAAGCGGAAAAGCATAGAGGGGTTCCACCTGCAGGGAGGAGTGGACAGGTCAGGTGACCCCAAATTGACCGACAGGATATTCCATCCCATCTGCCCCATGCTCAGTATAAAAGCTGGGGGATCAAAGGGTCAGCGCTCTTCCTTCAATGGCTGAGGTCCGAGGAGGACCCTGTCTGTTCATCTGCCTTTGATCCCGATCCGTGTGTTCCTGACTCCAACTCTGGAACCTGGTTCCCACTCGTCGCTGAGTCCAGCCTGGGACTTTCCCAGGTGACATTATCATGTCATCATCATGATGCCGGTGACATCATCCTGGGAGCTTAATACGGTTTTGTATATACTGTATCTATTTCATTATTTTTCTTTTTATTCTATTCTTAATATTTCATTAAAGTAGTTTAGTTTCTTCTAAACTCGTAAATCTCTCTTCGTCTCTCCCCCTCCTCCCTGTGCACAAGAGGCTGGGGGGGATCATCTGTCACCGACCAATGGCCAATTTGGCCAAAACCACAACAGTGAGAAAAGGATGGGGTGAAAGATTAAAGAATCAAAAATGCAAAATAGCCAGAGGAGGTGCTTAGCTGAGATCTCCACCAGTGCCCATTGCTCCATGAAGCTGTCTGAGGAACCAGTGAATGCCAACAGGATGCTCTACTTGCAGACATAACAGGACAAGGAAAAACAGTTGCTGAGGTCTCCCCTTGCCATGCTGATTTCTTCCACTGTGGTGGGTGGTCAGCTCAGTCGGGACAAGAAGAGCATGGATGAGGATGTCTTGGGACTTGGTGGGCATGGGAAAGGGGCAGGTGCCAAAAAAATGAGGGGGACAAGCGCAGCCAGAACCTAAGCAACAGGGACTGGAGTCAGAGGAAAGACTACAGCCTGAGGCACTCAATACACCGTACAGTAAGATTTCCCCTTTGTCGCTACAACGCCATGAATCAGACAGCACAGCCATGCCTGTCACTCCATTGTTGAGTTTTCAACTTAGATCCCTGTTAAGCAGTGCTTTGATCTCAACAGGGATGGCTGTTCTTATATTTACTAACGAATACTTCCCCTGGAAAAGCCATAAATCATAGAATTATAGAATTGTCAGGGTTAGAAGGGACCTTAAAGATGACCTAGTTCCAACCCCCTGCCATAGGCAGGGACACCTCCCACTAGACCAGGCTGCTCAAAGCCCCATCCAGCCTGGCCTTGAACACTGTCAGGGATGGGGCTTCCACCCATATATTCCATATATTCCACCCAAATATTACGGTCTGAATGCTAATTCTCAAAAATTAAGCTAATCCTATACAATGCTTCAGAAATCCACACTCAAGATGCTGCCACTATGCTGGATTGCACGTTGTGAACCCAGTAGGGTGTTTCATAGCTCCAGGTTTTGGCCAGACACAATTTTTCCCGCAACCTCTTGCTCTCTTAAGTTCAACTAGGGATGCATGCACACTACTACATAGTAACGTGAAAGTTCAAAAAGGGCGAGGAATTATTTTTTCACTGATTTTTTTCAGAGAAAAGTGGGACATGTTTAGTTTTGCATGAAGTATTACATGTTACAGCTCTTTGATCTGTAGAAAAACATACACCAAACGTATGTCCTGTTCTAGCACCCCAAATCACAGATCCAATAATTAAAAACTTTTGTTTAATAATCTTGAAAAAATTGTCCAAGATAATATTCTATACCTTTCTAGTCACAGAAGACAGAAAGAAGCTGTTCTGAAGGCATTTAGTTACAGTGCATTAAGAAATGCAGAGGGTATATTCCTGGTGTATAAATTGTGATATACGGGATATTTGTGGTAGCTGTAAAGCTGTCTTCATGTTTCTGTGGCTGGGCATCCAGTTAAAATTATTCCTGTTAAAATTATTCCTATTAAAATTATCTCTGTAGTAATACTCCTGTGTCTCTCAGGTATTGTGAAGGTTGCTTTATTAATATTTGTAGAGCACTCCTGGATTTCTTGACAGAAAAAAAATTGAAACAGTAGGTACTATTTTATCCCAATTCTTTGCTATTGAATGTAACACCAAGAGATCAAAATACCTTTTACTGTACTATAGAGCTTTCTCTTCCTTATTTGAAAGTGGCAGTACTACCATAATTTATTTTTAGAAATAAGACTGCATTTGTTTTAGCTTTGTCTGTTTAGCCTTCTTCGTTCAGACAGCATCATCTCCTGAATTCATCCCCTTTTTGGTGAGTGTGTGTCTGCATTTACATGACAACGCTATGGAAAACAATAAGAAATTGCATCTTGGGAACTCTACCTTATATGGATGAAATTTTAGCTCTGCCATTAGAGCCAAATGATAGAATTAACTGCTTCTTCAGCATATTGGTGAGAAACGTTTCGAGCTGGTTGGCTAAAGCTCAGTCTTAATTTAGGTCGCTGTATTTTGATCTAACATAACCTTGCTGATAGGCTGAAAAGAACAGCTAAAATAATATTGCCTCCCCAACATTTCCAAAGCTGCCAATCTCAGGAAATGACATAAAATAGAGAGGAATTCAAATTAAAATTGAGTCTGAGTAGCTGCAAACGTTGCAAGTGTTGGGAGTTCAGAACCCAAACTTGGCATCATCTTTGAACCTGAATGTATGAGTTGTGCTAAATGCTCGCATCTGAGAACTACATGGGTTTGCAGATCACCTCTCATATTTCTCCTCTCCCTAAATCAAGACGGAGTGCCCATTCCCTCTGACTTCAAATCTCAGTTCTGTACATGTTACTGCAGCTGTGGTGTGTCTCTCGCTGGGAAGCTGGACCCCTGCGGTCCCTACCCAGGGTGCGGAGGAGCAGATGCGTGAGATGGGAGCTGCTGCAGGCATGGGACCATATGATCATTCTCAGCCAGTGGCTCATATGAGCTCACTTTCCTCCTCCCCGCGAATAAAGAGTGCTTTGTCAGTACTGCAGAATCAAAGACGACACGCAGGCAGTTCCCATGGTATAGTGGGTTTGCAGAAACTTAGCAGGCGGAGAAGGCAGTGCCAAATATGCTGCGTAGCCCCAACCAGCCTCCACCCTGGTCTGCATCCCACAACCTACTGTTGCAACCCACTCTTGTATCGGCCTACTGTTGCGGACCAGGAAGATGAGGGAGATTTTTCCTTCAAAGGGGAGGATCATGGAAGGGAGACGAGATCTACCTGTCTGCTCTGTGGGGACCTAGTCAGCAGGAAAAAAGCAACTGGAAAAAAAAACCTGGTGCCCTGAGACAGCCAGCCTTCCTCCCCGAGGCTCTGCCACCCCGCTGCTCTCCTCTGCCTGCTGCGTCGTCCCAGATCCACACCTAGGTTTTGTCTCCTGGACTCTCCTCCATTTCTCATCGCTAAGAGCCGGGCATTAAGATCTCTCTTCCTGGTTGGTATCTAACACGCACTGTCGTTGCCAAGAGAGAGCAGCCCTTCTCAAACAGTGCTCGTTCTTTGCTCTGTGCAAACACAGCGCTTAATTGCTTTTGTAAACAGCGTGGCCCACTTTTCCAAGGTTTATAGCAAAC
This sequence comes from Rissa tridactyla, assembly GCF_028500815.1. NCBI lineage: Eukaryota > Metazoa > Chordata > Aves > Charadriiformes > Laridae > Rissa > Rissa tridactyla. The sequence goes on along the minus strand of NC_071467.1, from coordinate 81,905,409 downwards.
TGTAAAGTTTGCATTTTGCACTAAAACTTAGCGGGGGATAAAAAAAAAAATAAAAATAAAATGATTCTTAGGCCTTGAAGAGTTTCCGCACTGGATGGCAAGAGCTGGCTGTGCTGACAGGACGGAACATTGCCAACTGCATGTGGTGAAAGACGAGGAGTTGTCCCACGCCGAGGAGCAGGGAGCGCTTGTCTTCCCAAGGACGTAGTTGTGCATTAGGAAGTAGCAGCTTCTGTTAAAAGAAAACATATTACAGAAGTACGTGATTGCAACTGGGAATAGGGACTCTTACTAATCATCCCTAAATGCAAAAGCATTGCAAACTGCTTGATACAAACTGCCACTTGTGGGTAGGACAAGACTGTACAGCCTGAAATCATGGACCCATATTTTAAGGCAGAAGCTGGGTTTTTTTAAAGCTAACCAAATATTAATAGCAATCCCTTGGCAGAGGCTTTGGAGACTGACTTTCTGAAGATGGAGAAACTTTCAGTTATTTTTCACTTCAGAAATTAAAGACAGGGCCCTCATTCGTTGTGAGAACAGGTTGGGCATCCTAACACGAGCCCCCAGTTTATTTCCTGCTCCTCAGCTCCAAGTGCAATTGCATTTCACTGCTGGACTCCACACGGCAGCACAATGATTGCAACCAGATTTTGAGCCTCTGAGAATAAGTACCTATTACTAGTCTTCAAATAAGAAATTGATAGAAAACTTTAATTGCAGGGAGCTTGCATGCACTGCCTGAAGCAGGAAAACCCAAAGTTTATAAGCCCTTGAGAAGGATTACAGAATCTTTTACACAGGTTTTGTTCCTTTTTGGCAAATGCCTTGATACTTCCGATTGCTGATAGGTGTTTCAGTTTTTCCTCTGAGTGATTTCATTAAAACTGAATGAACAGAGAGGGAGAGCTGACAGTAAGTTGTCAGTAAAATAAGACATTGAAGAAAAAATGACATAAACTGTTTCCCCTTTGATGAAAGCTTTAACATGTGAGTGAAGTTTAAAGACATGTAGGGCATTAATGTTTCTATCCTCGTCTTTTCTTGCTATCTTTGTCCCTAGTTGGGAATATTAAGTAATGATACATAGAAGTGAAAACATCCTTGGTTTGCAGCAGACCTGTCCTTGCCCCTCATGACGTGTAATTGTCTTCTTTGTACGCTTATGGTGTATTTTAAAAGTATATAGTTATAACAAAAAGGCAAACCTTTGCCCAGAAGGCTTATAGTGGTGCCAGGTTCTCTATCCTTACCTCTTTGTTTTGAATCTATATCCCTTTGTGTATCTGTTTGGAGTCAACAGGGTACTGCATCATTACCCGTCCTGATGGTGGCTTCCTTTATTTTTCTGAAGGAGCCACGATTGCCACTTGTCAGTAAACTGCTGTAACTAGCTGCTAATATTTACCTTTCTTTAACAATAAAGTTAATACCGCACATGGTATCTTTTAACTTTTAAAGTTGATATAGGCATTGAACTTGCAATCACAATATCTGTGTGAGGTAACAAAAATACTATTAGGGAAATTTGGATTTGTAAATCTCGAGGTTTTTGTCTAAACTAGCAAGTTTATGGGTGGTAAAAAATGAAAATTAACATCTGGTGACATATGCAAGTTGATCTTTCTGGCATGGTGACCATTCAGTTTTTGGGTCTTGGAGCTCCCGTCACAAACACTCCTGCATGGGAGCAGTGACAGATCCCTGCTCGCCCTAACTTGTTAAAGGACTTTGGGTTTTCATCTATGTGAAAAAGAAGACATGTTATATAGCATTTTCTTAGAATATATATTTATGGAAATATTTCTTGGCAAATATTCTCAATAGGACCATAATTATATCCCCAAAGTGTAAGACCAAAACCAATTTTTATGAATATAAAGATCAAAATATAGAAATGGGTGACGCAACATATCTACAGTGCCTTTTTACTGGGGATGTAATAATTAGTATTCAACTTGTCATTTTTTTAAGTTGATAAGTCCACGATGGTCAGTGTGTGAGAATTACTAGAAACTAATTAAAATTCCATCAAATTGACTACTGTAGGTGTGTTCATTGTTTACATTGAGAAGTAAGACTTTGATGTAATGCCTGGGACGGAAACTTCATTGGTATGTCTTATGGGAAACGTGCAGTCACTTACTAAGGCTTTGAGGTGGGCAGAAGTCCCTGCTAATGTCGGGAGGTGGTGTCCGCTGGCGGCTACTAGTGTACAGGTGGGTTTGGCTGGGTGGGCAGGACCCCATTAGTAGAAATGTTTGGGCTAAGTTTTAAAATTGGGCACGCTCTTATTCATGTTTGAAACAGAGGACAAATAACCTGTTTGCTGTGCCAAACCAGGGTTAAAAACTGCAGGGTGAGTGAGTCTAGGTCAGTTTATAAATGCATGGAGGGAGAGCCGGAGCAGTAATTCCACCACCCCCACCCCCTGTTTGGCATGACTGAGCACTGACGGTTCTGTCACAGCTCATATGGCACCTTCACAGAGGATTTTCTTCTTCCATTCCTAAATCCCAGAGGTCGGGAGTAGCACCGCCAAGGACTTCCTGCATTCCACAGCTGCAGGAGACTAATTGCTGAAGGCTCACTATGGAGCATGAGTGAAGAGCAGGGTATAACGTACAGCTCAGCAAGGGGAATAGTCTCTCAAATGCCTAAAGGAAGAGCTCAGCACTGGGCTTCACTAAGGTGCCCAGAAGCAGCAGTCGTGCTGACTGGGTATTTGGGTATTACTGGTTTTCATTGCCGCTCTTTGCCCAGTAAGGCTGTGCTCACACGCAGGTCTGACCAACTCCCCAGCTGGTCTAGCTTACATTCCCAAGGGGCTAGATGAGCGCTGGGGACCAAGTGCTCCACAGGACCCTCTGGAAACCAGGTCTGGTTCCTCTTACTCCTGCGCAGCACAGGGTGACAAGGTATGTCTTCTTTTTCCTCTGGAGTGTAGGCAAAGAACATTAAATTTAATTTTTGGTTGGTTGGTTGGTTGTTTTTTTTGTGTATAGTCCTACATCATAATACAAATGAGGAATTTCTTTAAAATATTGTGGGAATTGATTAAACTGTGAGTGAATTTGACAATATACCTGAACAGCCAGCATGTAAAGCAGATCAGATGCTAAAACCAGTTATAGATGCCTCTGGTTTATTTTTTCTAACTCTGCTTCTATATACTTATATTTTGGTCTGGCCGTACAAGCATGCACACAAAATGAGTTAGTAGCCTCTGTAATGGAGGCTGAGTGGAATACTAAACACTTGTTTTCATCAGTGTGCATCCACACAGAAAGGAGATGAACATTTGCCTGGAGAATGAAATGAAGAGCATGAAATGAGAGCAGAAGAGGAGAATGAAAGCAGAGCAAATCCCTGGAGCACAGCGTCATTTGTCACGTAATAAATAACAGCATCGTTACAGATGCTTCCGTTCTTCCAGGAGTTAAGGCTCTGCGTGACATTATAACTATAACAAAATAGATTTTGGACGCGCAAAAATTAATAAAGTGAGATTGAGAAATGGATCCTTTCTCTTTTTGGGAACGAGCTCCCCGCATGGTTTGCTGCTTCCAAGTTAGGAGAGATCCCTCACCCTCTCCCTGCTAATTCAGCTGCTGCAGGGAAGACCCCAGGATTGTCCTGCAGCCTGTCCCTCCTGTGTGCTGCTCCAGAGCATGCGAGGGCACAGAGCAAGGAGCAGGAGGCCCACAACAGCTCCTACAGCACAGATTCTCCAAACTATCCTTACCTTGCCAAACCCAGGAATTTTAGTTCTTTTGTACTAGTTTATGCTTCTTCCACAACACAAGGAATGGAACACATTTTTCATGATGAACAAGGCTGGCTTTAAAGGAGGTGAGCAGGTTTCACTGACATCAAAGTAGGTGGGACTGAGGTGGGACTTAGTTTGTCTTCATACAGACAGTGAAAAAGGCTATTGGCAATAAATGCAATAATGGAGATAAAAGAATGGAAAACTGTTTAGTCTGAGAAAATACGTGAGCTGGGGATTTCCAAGGTCTCTGAGGATATAACTATTATGAGAAAAAATGCCAAACAACATGAGTTCAAAGGTAGGAAAGTAAAGCAGCTTCTGGTTAACAGGATGACTCCTTGCTGAGCCTCAGGGGAGGTAGGGCTACGTCCCTTCGCCCATCCCTGGGAGATGTGCTGCTACACATTGGAGTGCTGTGCACAGCACTAGCCCGGAGCTAAAGGCTGACGGACCTGCTTACATGGAGTGAAAAGGTCATGTTGAAATTGAGTTTAAAAAAAATATCAAATAAGGGCATTCAAACCATTCTGCAAAATGTTTTTAACAACTACAAAAATAAGGCAGCCAAATATTGGGCTGGTCCTCACGTTCAGAGTGACTCAGGTGTTGGACCTGAAGCTCAGGGAGAAATGGGCAGCATAAGGATTCTGTTTTTCAGCCCACAGTTGATGGTCAGAAATAAGACCAGAAAAGTGAGTTTTGTCTTCACTGGGCATTTCTACATTGTGTTTGTCCTATTACCTAGTTTTGCTCGGTGGAATGGGAGATGTCTGATTTTCATGCCTTATCTGGGTGGAAGAGAGATGGTCCTGCAATGTCTGGTACCTTCATTAACATGTTGAGAATTCATGATCCAGCCATACCGTTCCTCCAAGAGAATAATACAAGTTTCATAGGTATGAACAGGGCCAAATGAGGGAATGATTTTCTCAGTCATGCTTGCATGGAACGACTCATAGGACAAGTTTAGGCAAGCAATATTTCTCTAGTTACTTTATCATAAAAGTAAGCTGGTTTTGAGACAGAATTTGACCTCATTGTGCATGGAAACTGGGGAGTTCAAGCTACCCATACATTTCATGTTTTGAGTACCTGGTGGAGCTCTGGCAAAGGGAAAAAAAGTGACCTATTTTGCAGGATCATTTCGTGTTGAATAAATCCTGATGGATTCTGTTTTCTCCCTCAGTTCCTTTGGGTAATTTGGCTGGGCAAGGAACAGCCAACACTCCTAAATTGATTGTTAGCATGAAATTTGCAGTGGTAGATGTTGGGAAATGTTTGGATAGCTGCAGCCCAGAAATCAGCAGCTTCAAGGTTACACAGGGAAAGCCAGGCTTCTAGTATGTATTTGTTACTGAACGTTAATGTATAGAAACAGGAGCGGGTTCCGAAGCCCGTAATGAAAGGGATGAAAATGTTTTACTCTTTGGTTACTGGGTCTCAAACCCTCAGACCCATGAAAGATATCCTTAGGCAGAATCAGCTCAGTGCCATGGCCCCAAGGGCACTACCAGTCCTGGCTGTCCCTGCCCAGCCTCCCCTGTGGTCACCCCCACCCTGCCCATGGCCCAGGACCCCATTTCAGCCCAGCCTGGGGCACCTAGACCTGTCTGGAGCCATGCTAGAGGAGTGCTGGTCTCCAGCCCTGCCTCATGGATGGACCTCAGACCCACGCTGCAGCCTTGTCTCCAGACTGTCTCTGTCTTTGCCCCTTTTTGCTCCAGACTGAACCCCCTGAATGGACCCTGACCCTGGTTCATCACTTGCTGTGCCTGGGACTGCTGATGGACCCCAATACAAGCCTGGTGTGTTCAGACCCGGCGGGACAGCACCCATTGGTAAGTGCACTGAGGAGGACCCCAGCTTCTCCTCCCTTGTGGAGCAGCCCCACACTCTGCTCCCTAACATTGTCGGGTCAGGTCTTGAGGTTAACAACTCTGGGATGATATAGAAGAGTGCCTTAGCAGTGTAAAATAACAGTAGAACGTGCAAGCAAGCCTCACAACACTAAGACCTTTCTGCTTAACAGGAAATTATCTATGTTTTAAAAGGATTGCATTGTGTTCCTTCATAAACAAATTCCTCTTTTGAAGAATTTTTCATAAGTCTTTCATTCTTAGTTATTTATTTCTGACTATGGGATTTTCCCAGTAAGTTTATGCACACACAGTAATAATGTTCTAGATGTTGTATATGTCATGCTGACACAAATAAAATCATGCTGCATCAGGTTGGCTCTGTTCAACCCATATTTAACATTTCCTACTGTCGCTGGACCAACCAAGTAGCGGGGGTGTTTGACATGTGCAGTTTGGACGCTTCATTCCATTTTTCCTGCCTCTTGAAACTTAGCATTAATATTCTTAGGTATGACTTCTTAACAGAAGAAATTATTTCTACTGGGTTTCCAGGCAAGGGTGAGGAAGAGAGATTAATAATTCAAAGACTTCTGCTGTTCGCAGACTTTCAGAAGCCAGGTGTGTTGCTTGATATTTTCCAAAAGGTCAAATGCATGTAGTTACTGCCAATGAAAGATTTCATATTTGGGTGTTATAACTGCACTTTACAGCAAGTGAGCAATAAAAACCTGACAGTTAATGCACAATTAGAAAGTTTGATTCAGCTTGCCTGGCTCTCCTGGAGGTGATTAACACAGCTGTATCCACTAATCATGTGGTCAAGGGAACTTTTTCTCTGAAGCGTGGAACTGCTCAGGGAGAGGAGCAGTCTCAGGTTGACTTTTTGCAGTGTTTATCAAGGAATTCTGTACTGTATTGGTCCATGCTACAAGAAGAAAATTTTCAACGTGTTTTCAGAGTAGCTCTAAGGAGAGGTGGATTGGCTTTTCAGGTAGGATGGGACCTTTTGCTCAGAAAAAAAGTAAGAACCATCGTAGCCTTGTTTGTTCTGCTTCTTTGTGTCTTGCGTGCATATTTACCTCTTAGTAGCCCTTCAAAAGACAGACAACTAGCTAAAAATTGATTCTTCTATGGAGAGATTGAAGATTAGTTTAAAAAAAAAACTGAAGTTGTATTACTTCTTGCAGTCTGGAGCTAACATTTTTTTTATAGTGGTAACTTGCTTCAAATTACTTCATCTTTAATATGGCATAACTGTGATAGCCCAATGCTGCACCTTAGCATGTAAGCTCTGCTCATAGCCATGAATTTTGGGTAGTGACGTGGCACAGAATACAAAATTTCTGCAGCCGTGGTTGCAATTGGGTGTAAAAAAAAAAAAAACCAAATTCTCTGCATAGCAGAGACAGTGAAGAAAGTAAATCCAAACTGTAGGGTTGGTAAAGCTGTAGATACACCTGAATTGACAAACAGTGGGAGTCAAGATCATCAGAAGTTGGTCTGTTTTCTTTATCCAAGTCTAATTAGGCTAGAAATCTTGCAAGATTTGGGTTTCTTGCAAGATTTCCGGTAATATGTGATTTTTGGCTTGGGAGGAAATACCATGAGAACAGTCTTTTCATGGATGTTTAAGTAGTAAATTTTGGTTGGAGCCAGCAGCACAGAACACGATGAGGTGTTTGCCAAACGGGAATTGGAAAAGATGAAAAACCTTGAACATTTTTAGGCAGAAAAATAATGATGGGATTTAAGCCTCAGGGAAAACTCAAACTGGTTCCTATGTTACCTAAAGAAGTTTCCTTCCCTCTTAATGTGATGACAATGTTCCTGTTGTCTTTTTTGTGCTTTGAACTGTATCTTCAAGCATTAGTATAGTTCCAGTACCGTTCTTCATTCTGAATACTTTAAGTGAAGATTTTGAGGACAAATATATTCAGCCTCTGCTTTTCTTTCTTAACATCTTTACCTCCTCCACATGCTTACTTTCTCTAGAGCTGTCTTGAGTGTCTGTTCACTTACGAGCACCGCCATATCCTTACAGTCATTAACAGGCTTTCTTTGGGCTGAGCTGCAGCACTCTGCCAGAAAATAAGCTCTGTATCTTAGCTTATAATGCTAGTTTTTGAAGGGAACCAATATTTATCTGTAGGGTGGGGACCTATTGGTGTCATGTCACAGAGAAGTTTCCTTAAGCTTGTAACAAGGCCCCAGATGGACTACCTTTTACAATATTATTCTTGGATATTAGAAGTCTGCCGCTTTACGGTAAGTGGTGGGGGGAAAAAAGTATTCCTTCCCAGAGCCCGTTGCAGAGTGACAGTATGGAGTGACTAAACTAGGCCAATTAAAACAATGGTGCATGGAGTTTCAGTCTTCTAGATAGCGTCCCTTTTGGCTGAGAGACAGGAGAATGCAAAGCCATATTAGTTTAGATTCAGGTCCCAATTTATTTTGCAAATAAAATTGTTTCCAGACAAACAGTTCTTGTCTCTGTCATACACATATGCCGCAGCATGATAATCTGTGAATAATGCCATCACAACTGGAATTCAGATTAGCTTGAAATTTATCTTGGAATAAAAATGTAGTCTGAAAACATTGTAAATATAAGCTATATGGATTCACTTTATTTTGAACTATGCTGTTATGGTGAGGATCAGCATTTGCTTCTGTCGTTATATTTTTATATATATATATACACACATATATACACTCATGCCAAGCTCTGCTCTTCTGGATTTGCTTGCCCACTAGAGAAAAGACAGTACTTCTAACAGCAAGATGTCAGATGTTCCATCCACACTCTTCGGTATAGAAGAAGAAGAACAAAATATCAATTACAGAAAAACTGAATCAGTGGAAAAGATTTTCCTAGTTTAGAATGGTGTTACACAATATCAACCATGATCAGTTGCTTAGCCCTCTGTAACACTGAATAGATGAGAAGTATGCTTTTACAAGGCCAAATTGTTTTTAACTGCTTCTATTATCTACTGATACTGGATACTTTTAGGTTTTGGCTTATTTTATGAAATTGTTTTGTGTCTCAAAGGGCTGATGGTGGGGTGCAGGCGTTTATTTTACTTGGCTAGTCTTCAGGATTCTTCCCATAGTTACCAACGTTAGTTAAAGATAAATGATTGCTGACATGACAAGTCACAAAGGATCATCCTGTGCCTTCTGTCATTCTGTCAGCTCAGGTCTACCATGACTGTTCCACTCTACAGTGGCAATTTGTACTTTAATTTCGCACCTGCTGAAAGTATGTCCTGTTTAGTTCCCTGAGAGAACAAGCCGTAGGTGATTTCACAGTGCCCAACCAGCTGTGTCCATATTCTCCCTTTGATTCTTTGAGAGACTTCAATCAGATTTACCAGAGAGGAAGAATTCTACAATAGTTACTGTAAGCTTCATAAAAAGGAGTGACTCCAAAGTTTCTACGTGGATACCTACTACAATTTTTTATTTCCTTATAAGACACCAGGGACCTCATCCAGAAGAAATACTCAGAGCTGGGAGGACCAGGAGCACATCTGTAGGAAACCAGACTTCATTAGTACTCATGCTCACAGTACCACTGGTTCCTAAGATGCTCTGCAAGAGCTAGCAGTAGATGCCACAGATCTTGCACTCTTCTTTTTCTCAGTCATATATATCTCATTATTCCTGTAAGGCAAGGAAGCGAAGAAAGGAGGAATGAAGCCAGGGGCCAATATTTGTTCTTGTTCAGTTCTGGAGTAAGATCAGAGCTAGCAGGAACAAGCAATACAGCTGAGGGGAGTTTCTTGTCTGGCCAAGGAGGACTATGGTTATCATCCCGTTCCCTGTTAAATTTATACTTAACGTGTAAAGAGGTCTGGATTTTGAGAAATTTACAGTTTACGTCAAAATAAAGTGATCAAAGAGGTGAATTGTACATTCTTTGAGAGTGTGAGATGTTTTTCTTTTCACCAAAACTATTTTCCTTTCCTTTTGTGAGAGGTTATTTGATGTGTTAAGTCATATAGTAACAAAATTCCCGGGGCAGGGTACTCTGTCTTAGCCTTTCTTTTTTTTTCCCAAGCTATGCAAGATTTCTAATTCTGGGTTTAGCATGATAGCTTCCCCTAATGGCTTTGACACAATCCTAACATAAAAATAGCTTTCATCACTGTGCAGTCCAATATAAACAGCCCTAGAAAACACCTTCCAGACTTCCAGCAGCCACTTGATATCCCCTTTGGGTAACTTTTTTGCTGCAGTAGAGTTGCAGGGAATCTATGAATTTATCATTTACTTGTTTGAATCTTACAATTGTACCTTCAGCTCTGCAAGTTATATTAGTCCTACCTCAAAGTGAGGTTACTGCTCTAAGCATCATTTCTCCCAGCACTATGCAATTTTTACCCACAGTATCCTAGATTTTTCTACAATCTGTTCCTTTTAGTTCTCTTAAACTAACATGCCCTTCGTTGATATTATAGTCCCAGGCTAAGTGTGGATCCAAGCATTCTTGAACTGAGTGGAAATTCATATCCAAATTTTGGTTCTGAGCCAAACCAAAATTTTAGATGACAATCCCATTCTCAGGAATAAAGTTAAAATTGGCGAGAGATCAAGCTTGCAGATCATTAGACTGCTTTGTATAAGCTTTGAATATGTTATGTTGTGAATAGTAAGATTTTCTTTTTTTTTTCCATCTATTTCCTTTCTCCTGGTGCATTTTTGCAATGTTGTGGCCCTAATGGCAGTCAATAAAAGAATAGGGAAATAAATATTGGTGAGAGAATCTGAAGTTTCATAGCCCTTAAACCAAACTAACTTCTGCAGTCATGAACTAATCAATTGCCTTTCTCTTCTGTGTGATTCAAGCTGGGACTTGTGATTTAAGTTTTCATTAATTTAGCATTCTTTTTGTACAAAGGCTTTAGAAAGACATAAAATAAGCACGTTAGTAAAATAAAGTGCTGAGCTCATGCCATTGAGAAAAAGAACTGTAACACACACATATATCTTGTCTTACGCTGAAGACCAAAAATAATACTAGGCACGCCTAATATTGCTTGTCCATTATTCTTTCCCTGTAAAAAGTGAACACTAAATATTATTATTTCATATAGTTATGTTAGAGGATTTGGATGAAGATGCTGGAGCTGTTACTCTTCTTGGAGGGAAATTAGTTTTTTACACAAAACCAGGTAGAAGTCATTACAGGTGGTGTCAAATCTGGTAATGAGTTGGAATCTGGAAGAGGACTGTCTTGTCTTGGGCACTACGTCAAGGAATGCTGATGACCTGTTAGACCATATGTCTGGTAGCTTATTAGCAAAATATTTCATACCACATTTGGTGTTAGTGCTTGGGTGGGGAGCTTTGGGGGAGAAACAGGATTTGAAAAACCCAAACATGGAGCTGTTCTGGGAAGAACAGCCACCTCCAGAACAAAAGTTGGACTAGTGGCTGGAACAGCTAACTGCTACCTGTCTCTCATTATAACACTTGATGGGCAGGTTGCTATAAGCTATGTTTAAATTCCAGAATCTGTCACTTGTCTCCAATTTAACAATTAATGTTTCACTTGCTGAAACACTAAGGACAGGCTTTGGTGCTTTTAATTGCCATATCACTCCCAGCTAGTCAGTCCTGCTGACAGTGGTTCCTAGCTCTTCTATAGTATGAAGCTAATGAACACCAAACGCAAAAAAAAATCTGCTGGTTTGTTTTGTTTTTTTTTTTAAATACCCAATAGGGGATGGTAGAAGAATAATCATCAAGACGTTGTCATCTAGACCTGGAGACACCAGAGAGAAGCTTTTTTGACTATCCTAAAATAAGCATTTTTGCATACCTGATGATCACGGTATTGACAAGTGATGGCCATGAAGACACAAACTGTCCTTTCACAACTACAACTAACAGACCCTTATTTTAACACAGGTCTCAGGCCAATGGTTGAAAGAGTGACTTGTCAGCAGTTTCAGAGAACAAAGAAAAGTAACCGCTATAGCCTGACCTTAGCCAGGCTTCATTTACACTGATGCTCTATTATATTTGGAACATTTCTGTTAAAGATGGCGATATTTTAACCTTGGACAAACACTTATTTGAACTGTGCAGTCAAGCATGCTGCACCCTAAGCAGTTCATACAAGTTCAGTGTTGTGGACTAGAAACCACCTTCCAAGTCAGAGTCTAGACAAGTTTGGTTTTGCAGCCATCTGCATTCTTTTGTGTTTCTGGGAAACTGGTCAACAATGAGACACGATCCCAGTGTGGCAAGGTCTTAATTCTCAATGTTTGCTTGCATGCTGCCAAAACCACAACGTAGAGGGCTCTTCTTGTTTTGACATTGTAGGTGAAATTAGTAGAGAGATGTTCGGCAAAATTGTGAACTGGTGGCAAGTACATCCAGAGTAGGGTTGAATAAGGTGAAGTATATAAAATGTAAGGATTATGACATTTTCAACTTTGGCAACAGCGCATGTTTTGGCTTTTGTAGTTTCACACAGTACCCCAAAAGCACAAATTGTGCTTTTTGACCTCATTAGCACAGGCAGCAGGCTGAGCATGAGCCTTAGTTGTTCCTGTGTTTTTAATTCTTTGCACGTTGAGATACATTCATCCTCTCAGGAATGCTTTCTTCATGTGCTTTGACAATTTCTCAGTGGAGAACAGGTCCTTTCCAGTCACACGTGGGTTTCAGCCTAAATTATGTTATTTTGTGTTACAGAGCAACAAAAATGTTTATGGCCAGAATCTTCCACACTGAGACATGCATCTCAAGTAGTATTTGGGACAAATCAATTAGACAGCTAGTGTCATACAGTAGGCCTTGGGCAGCCAGGTAATCACAGTAAATAATAAATAAATTTAAAAAAATAATATTAGAGTGCTGCCAAATACAGGAATCTCCAATTCCTGTGTCCTGGTATGGCAGTCGTGGCAGTCACTCTCAAACTGTGCAAGTCAGCAAAAATTAGTGGAAAGGAATCCTTTCTTCTAAGCTTTACGGTATAGTACAGGCCACTTAAGAGGTACCAACTATAATTTATACTAAGTTAGTTGCGGGAAAGCTTAGAAAGGAGCTATGCAAGACATGCAACTGTCTGTTTTGTAAGGAATGAGTTGAAATTAGGCTGGGATGTAAGTCGTAACATTGTCACCCCTGAGTGAACCTGCTTATGTGAACTCCCCCATCAGCAAAGACACTTCAAACACTTGTTTTTTCCTTCATCAAATATAGAAAGTAATAAAGTAGATCTGGGCTGTGTGAGCTCAGGGAGCCTGAGCTGCATCATTTGTCAGTTCTCATTGCAGAAATTCTCACCCAATCTTAGAAGTGTTAGTTGGGGTGGGCATCTGTATGTCATTCAGTCCATTCTTCTGTTTAAAACAAGAACTGTCACCATTGCTAGATCATTACATTTATCACCAGCCATCATTGACTATCATCAATGCTAGACCAATGGTTTTGCTTAGCTGAATGTTGAAAAGCAGGAAAGTCCACCCGCTCTCTACCTAGCTGCTTTCAGTGCTGCACTATCCTGCTGCCGAAGAAATTCTTCCTAATGTCCCATCTGAGTATCTCAAGTCACGACACATGTCCTTTGCCTCTTGTTATGTTCTCTGCTACTGCCAAGGGAAGTCTGACTTGCTACTCTATCCCCCTATGGCCTCTCCTTTGCCAGACAAAAGAAGTACAGCTCCCTCAGGTTTTCCTCACAGCTCATGTGCTTTGTGTCCCTGGCCATCTTGATAGACACTTTATAGACCTTCTCCAGCTTTTAACATCCCTGTTGAAGTGTATGTGTGTTCCCAGAAGTGAACTCCGCAGACCAGCTATGCCCCACTCTCCTAGCAGCAGATTAAGCAGGGAATAACCTTCCTTGATCTGCTGGCCATGTTCCCCCTAAGGCGGTTCACTTTATTCATGATGGCAGTACACGGTTGGCAAATATTCAAGTTGGCGTCCACTGTAACGCCTGAGTCCTTTTCATGGAGTCTGCTGCTCTTCCAGCCAGTTCCCAGCCCATACTGATACCTGGGGTTATTCTGCCCCAGATGTACTTCTTCTTACCGAATTCCATGTTTTCCATTGCCCCAGTCCCCGAGTTTCTCAGGTCACTGTGAACTGAATTTCTGCCATTTGTCATGTCATCCCCCTATTTTAGCATGGAAACCATGTCCACATGACTTTACTGATTAATTAAAGAGATGTGTTATATCTGAACGCTGAGAGTTGATCCTTAGTTCTCCTCCTGGTTTTTATCGTATAGCGTCTCTCCTATATGGACTGGACCCTAGGTGAATATGGCTGGGAGGAGAAGGTGACCTGTAATACTCACCAGATGGCTTCAGCCCACACTGTATTTTTTAGAGGAGGACTTTCCTGTGCTGCTTTCTTGCAAGCTGATCTACTTTAGCTACTCAGAAAACAGCTGTGGTAGTTCTTAAGTACTGTTTACTGATTGAAACCACGTAATATTATTAGAAACATTTATAAGTATTGAAAACATAACAATGCTGAATGATCTAGCATCTTCATGGAACAGCTGGTATGCTGGTACCGTTCTCTGAGATATGTTTTTCAGCAGTAAATTGTGATTAAAAGAGAGGAAAAAATGAACACAACAGTGGGAACTGTTCCAAGGGCAGTGATAAAGATCTCCTTCCGTGTCTGGAATTGCCCTTTAAACCCTAGACCCTTAATCAGCAGCAAAAGGAAGCAAAAGCTTCCTTCCCTGACTAGACCTGATTTCAACTAAGATGTGAGAGTGTCTTTCACAAAATACTCCCTTCACAGTCTAAGACCTGCTTTAAAAAAAAAAAAAAAAAAAAATGAAATAGCTTGGTCTTTTGCTTCCTTCAGTTGTTAGACTAAATAAAAAGAGACCAGCACCCTTTCTGATGGTCACTTTCATGAATACAAAGCTGCCCTTGTTTCACTGAGATAAAGCAACTTCAGCAGTGTGTGTTCTGCTTTGCCAGATATAGCTTATCTTATTTAGATGATGACACTTCTGCAAGAAATCTACATGCAAAAACTGAAATCTACTCATTTTTGTAGGAAAAAAAGCCTAACTGAAGTTTGCTGGTAGACGGCTGTATTCTTCAAAGTTTCCCATCCCCGGGAAAGTTTTCCAGTTCCAAATTTGGCAGGGAATTGGGACCATTGTCATAAAGTGGATTTCATACCATGTCACATAAAAAGCATAAATATCTATGTTACTACCTCAAGGCAAGGAAGGAACACAGGACAAACTAAAAAGTAGGGCCACGTCTATATGTCACTATTGTAAAAGGTTCTCTGGCCTTTCCAACGCTAATGTAGCCCAAAGACAGGGAAGCCTAATAGAAATGGTGATTGGGTCTGAAGAATGATGAATCCATATGGAAATGGGCTTCATGAAAGGAGCAGAGGAAGACTGACAAGAACTGAAATCAGAGATATCAGCAAAAGGTAGTCAGCCGCTGAGGTGTAACAACATACTTTCTGTTTTGAGTCTGTGGCTTTGCAGGTTGCTTGAATGCCCTCCTTTGAACACCCAGAGCAATGGGGAAAAATATTTGTATTTAAATGTTTGAAGGTATGTGAGTCATCCGGTCTGACTTAATTAAGGCAGGATGTTTCCTGGTAGAGCATCTACATGTCGATATTAAGGGGAACTTTTATTCTAGGGATAGTTAAGAACTTGGGTACTTTCAAAAAGTCCCATTAACCACTTCTGTGAGTCCTTAAGTGTTGACAGTAGTAGGTTGAGGCACTTGAGAAAGTCTTCCATTTTATTTCCCAAGGAGAAAGTTTTTCTGGGTTATACAGGATAATCATTACTCTGAATGTAATGAGTCAGGCTGTAGATCTGTCGTGGACAGCTTTGAACTCATAGCAAAAAGCCATAATTCATAGCAGTTACACTTTGGAAAATTTACTTAGAACGGCATGTGGCCATGCCACTACAAAGAATAGGAAATGTCACTAAATCTGGTAAGTCAAAATTACTGTATTGTAGTAAGTGTTGCTTTGCTCCTACATTTTTTTCTTTTTTTTTTTCCCCGCACCAGTCACTCAGCTCAGTGAATCTGCCTTGTTTTACTTTTGTTTGCATATCCTTGTTATTTTTATGACCTTTGGCAGCTTCTGAAAACTGCCACATGGAAGAAAAAAGACCCATAGTCTCTGATGTATGACTGATGAAGTAGGCATCTAGGCATCTCCATAAGAGTTGGAGAATGGAGATGTATCATACTTCAAGAGCTTCTATCTGGGGCACAGTTGAATATGATGCTAAATTAGGTTTGCTGCCAAGTACCTCAGACCAGCCTGTGAAACCTCTTTTCCTGTTCAGGTTTGCTAGCTTTGATGTTCTTATCTACAGCACTTTCGAAATGCAAAGTCTACCCAGGGAAGTTCAACCTCTGCAGTTAAGTGTTAAATTAAACCAGTACAAATACCCCCTTTTTCTTGGAGCAGTTCCAATGGTCTTCAGTATAGTTATTTCTCTCTTGCAAAAACTGGTGAAATTTGTGGATTTGTTTGCAGTCTGCATTTTTGTTCCTGACAAGTTGTCTTAGTTTGTAGCTGATATTCAGGTTAAGTGCTGGTGAAAACACTTTATTAATTGGAGGGAGCCCAAAGAACACTTGTCAACTAAAAAAAGCTGACAATTTAAAATCCTGACCCAAATAAAGCATTTAAATTAAGCTTGTGGGTCAGTGTAGTATGAAAAAGATTTTTAACTTTGCAGCGAAAACTTATTAGCTCAGATAGATAGAAAATGTTATTCACATGTTAATGTGAACAGCATGATGGGAACAAATTCTGTGTAACTGAGATGCTGATGTTTGTTATCCCTGCCGTGTTGTGTAAGGTGCTTTAAGCAGACTATGCTGTTCAGCCTAGGTAGAGCGCAGACAGAGTACATGTAACTCCAAGTAAACTTTCCCATCTATTTTTGTTTGTTGCTTGTCCTGCAGCATTAAGGCAACTCCCAAATGACAGGCATTCGGAGTCGATGAGGAAAGAGCAGAGAAATAACGAGTGAGCGAAACTCTTTTCGGTTGGAAACCAGAAGGTGCAGGGTGCGCAGGTGGCTGTGGGGTATCCTTTGTATCTGGTCATGCAAAGCGGATCAATAGGAAAGAGCTGATAGCAGGGCTCCAAAGGGCAGTGGGTTTCGGCGAGGGCAGGAACAGGGCTGGCAGTGATGCTGACTTACACAAGGGCAGTCTTGTTGCTGAGGGTTTTAATCTAAGTTAGACGCATGAATACAGATGTCACTAGGAAAGAATTTGAAGCGTTCAGGTTGCCAGAGGTTATGAAAGAAATTAATAAGGGGTGATAATGTGATTGGTCACATGTTTATTCTCAAAGTATTTTTTCCCAAGACAGCATTAGTCTGGGTTATTCATGCTGCCCAGAGCAGAGGATGTCCATGATTATTTTGACTTCGCAATGTTCAGTGTCATGCAGTGCTCAATTCAGAGCAATAATCATGAATTGTGGGTTTTCTTACCCACGTATCCAACTGACATTCATTAGCTTTGGGTTTGGGAGGGTTTTTTGATATGAAAATACAAGCATATGCAAGAGAATGTATGCCTGCATGGTGCCATGGTTTGTCCCTGCCTTTTGAAATTTTCAGAAAAAATACTGAATTGCCACTTTCTCTGCAGAAGCTGATGCACTGCACAGACATCACTGGGGGAAGGCAGAATCCGGCTGCAGATGTGGCAATGAGGGGGAAAGTTAGCTTCTAGATTTCGTTTTTAATGATTGGATTCCAAGATAATTTTAGAGGGCCTTCTTTATTACAGGCTTTTCTGACACTGGCAAAGGGTTAGTTAACTATTACAGACAGCCTGGTAGCCAGGGTTTTATATAAACTCCCATTTACCAAATGCTTATATTTGCCAAATGCAGTCGAGATTGAACTTCCTTTGGGTATTTGTCTGTGAAGAAAAGGGTTTTGAGCATCAGCTTAAATATTGCAGTTGTTTCTATGACCAATACCAGAGAAAAAGACATAGTTTTGTCGATAGAAATAAAACAAATTGGAAAAGATTAAGGAGACAAAAATAAAGAAGATGGGATGGGGTAGCAACAGAGAACAGAGTGGGGAGGGAGGATCGTAAAGAAAGGGGTAAGGAGAGATGTGTGTGTGGGCAGACAGAAACAGAAAATTTAGGATAAAAGAAAGTAGGCAGCAGGGACTGTGAGGGGCTAGTGACTGGACTCTACTATCCGAAAAGGCTCAGCAAAAGCCACATGTGTCTCCTCCAGCGATCTGCCTGAACAGAGAATAGCAGTCTGCTGTGAGTGTTGCTGTTGGCTCAAATGACAGAGGTCTGTGCCGTGATACTACAATTCCAGCCCTCCTGATAGGCACTGCTAGGATTGTCTTTTATAAAATCTGGAAAACGGCATACAAGATACTGCATGTGAAGAATATTAAGTCTGTAAAATCAAGCTGTCTTCAACCATGCCAGAAATATTGTTACCTGTACTGTTTCAAGCTGTAACGTACATCATCATAATTTCTAACTAGAGCACAGTATGACTTTTTTCCCCCTCAGTGGCTTCACAGGTTTGCCTAACATAAATTATGTCACCTTTAGTGACATTCGGGTTTTTTTCAGTATATTGAGAAGCATTAGTAAAATCTTTTGGAGTCACTGCAAGTATTTTTAGAGGACTAATGATTTCTTATACCATACTGCAAACTTGAGCCAAATTTGTAACAAATTTCTTAACTGAATAATACCTCAAATTGAACCACAAGAAGGTGTTATCTGTGTGAAATAAATTAGAATTGCTTTGTCTTCCTGACAGGATTCCACATTAAAAAAAGGGATATCATCCATTAAAAAATAAATGTATCTCATAAAAGATATGGCTCTTACAAAAGTTAATTTGATGTGCTCAAACTACCATGTTCTGCAGGCGTATCAGAAGATCTAGAGAGCTTGTAGGGATTTAGTAAAGTACCAGCTTAAAAATGAGCTAAAGAATGCTTAATGTCTCAGCTTTCTCACTAATTACTGTGTATTTTTAGTGGCTCCCTATCTTTTAACTAATTAAAACTATGGTTGACATGCTCCAAATAACGTAAGTAAAATACTAAAGTTAATAAAGAGGGATTGTTGATTACAGTTTATAAATGGCATTACTAAATAAATGGCAAACGGACACTGGTCTTAGCTATCTAAATTATTCTTTAGCTTGAGGGCTGCTAATGTTGCTAATGTAGCTTATTGTTGAATTCATTCTAACTATAAAGTTTTTAATACCTCTGACTTTCATTAGGCCAAAATCCTTGATTAGGTCTTTTTATGTTATGGATTTTTAAAATCATGTTACGGATTTTTAAACAGCTTTGAGACACCAATAGAAATTACTCCTTTAAAACCCAGTAAGTCCTGACCTGTAGTTCTTAACCCATACCTCCTTAGGCACAACCAGTGTTGATTTTAATGGGAGGGCACACAAGTCCTAAATTCAAATTCAGCACCCTTACAGAGGTAAAAAGGTCGGCCTCACCCCCCCCCCCGCCATCACTGCCCCAGTAGTACACAACTTCAAAAAGGGGAAATATGTGAAAATTAGGAATTTGTTACGTTGAACCTAAAGCGACTAAATCTTTGCAGGCTACAAGGAGGTTACTGCAGGCCGGCATGCTGTAAACCCGGCAGTACTGTGTACCACCTGTTAAGAAAGGCTTGAATAAGGGTAAAAAGGAGCAAGCATGTCTAATCAGCACAATAAATAGGTTATTAGAATAAGAAGGCATCTTTCAAAAAGCTGGAATTGTATCCAAACGAGGAAAAGACAAAGGATTGTAAACTCTGGCAGATTAATTGTATAAATGCAATAGTGCATGTCAAAATAGAGCTCAAGGAACAATGAGCAAAAAGGATCAAATGAATACTAAATATTCCTTCAGACATAAGAGCAGGAAGCATACCAGAGAGGCTGTAGAGCCAAATGGTGCTTATGGCATTAAAGGAGCACTGAGAGGCCAAGACCACTGCTGAGAAGCCAAATGAATTTTTACATAAGCTTTCCGCATGGACTAAATTGCAGATCCATGTTGGATCCCTTTGGAGAGGGAGGATGTTCCTCAGAGTATGTCTGACACTTAAGGGCCTAAAGAGGTTGTGGAAGCGTTGACAATTCAAACACTAACCAGGGATGGACAACATTCACTGAAGTGCTTTAAGAGAAGTCAAGGATGAAATAGCTGAATTGTCAATGGCGGTGTGTAACCTCTCAGTTTAAAACTATTTTGGTACATGAGGACTGGACCAATGGCAAATGTTATGCCAGTCTTTAAAACAGGTTGCAGGGAGAACGAAGGAAATCTCATGTATCATGAGATTTATACCCACCAAGTTAGTAAAACTCCAAGAAATAATTGAATTAGTAGACATGTGAATATATGTGATCTATGTGAGAAGAGACAAAATGTTTGAATGATAATAGTCAAGCTAGTTTCCTTTAAAAGCTCTTGGGAATCAAAAGAGTGTGGGGTAAGACATGGATTAGCTATGAGACAGGATGCAAGGGATGGAAGGAAAATGTCAATTGTAGCAACTGAGAGAAGTCACAGAATTCTGTGGGGGTCCATGCCCAAACCTGTGCTGCTGAAATGACTGCGGAGAGGGAGGACAAGGGAGACAGTGAGCGATAAGTGAAACAATTTTCAGAGGACGTGAAGTACTTCTGATAGTAAGGATGAAGATACATAGTGAAGAAGTATAGGAGGACTTTTTGAGAATAGTGACTGGGCAATAAAATGTTATATAAAATTCAGTGCAGGTAAAGGTAAGGAGGAAAAATCCCATTTTACATAAAATAGTGGTCTCTGTGCTGACCAATGACTTTCAGCAGTGAAGCCTTTGGATTATGAGTGGCAATTCAATGGAACATGTCAATTCAATGTCTATTCAGTAGTGATCAAAAAAAAAAAGGGCAAAATAAAAGTTAGGCATGAGTTAGAAAGGAAAAAAGGGCAAAACAATAGCATTTTTGTTTTGGATGCTTGTATTTGCATTTGAATGCATGTGATTTGCATGCATAAATCCATTGTTTGCCCTCAGCATTAAGACAGCTTGCAGTTCTGCCTCTCTTATCGTAAAAAAAGGTTTACTAAAACTGGAAAACGCCTAAAGAAGATAAGCAAGGATGATCAAGTATATGTCAGAAGAATGACCAGGGTAGGATATGTCCGTTTGGAAATGAAAGGGTTTACAAGGCAATATGACAGAGGTCTTTAGAATAGCAGGGTAAGGATTGACTGCTCACTGTCTCTTGCAGTATAAAAGAGGCTTCTAGTAGGAACTGGATCCGAAACATATGAAAGAAGGTGGGGTTTGGCACAGTGGGTGTCAGTCTTGTAGAACTCCTTTCCAAAGGATATTGTGGATACTGAAAGTTTATGTGAATTGAAAAGGTTAAGTATTTGGAGGAAATTTCTATTCAGGGTTGCTAAACAGACTAATCATGTTAGGCCTAGACTACGCTGATCTGAAAATATGTAGCATCTAGGAGAACATTTGAGATAAGGATTGTATCCTATACTTACTCTTCACTGGCATCTGTCTATTGCCGTTGTTGAAGAGAGGTTGTGAAGGAGGAGGAGGAGACTTGGTCTGTATTGGATTCTCAATGATCATTTTTCACTGTATGCTTTCCACTGTGATTATTCTATGAGGATAAAATATATCATTGTGATCAACCTCACTTGTCTGCAGACTTGAATGAATTATCTACACTGAAACAAATTTAATCTGTGATTTATGAAGGATATTCTTAAAATTAGAGAATCATTCAGACAATGTGCTTTATTGTGGTCGAGACTGCCTAGG
Source organism: Rissa tridactyla (assembly GCF_028500815.1). NCBI lineage: Eukaryota > Metazoa > Chordata > Aves > Charadriiformes > Laridae > Rissa > Rissa tridactyla. The sequence continues at coordinate 81,883,933 of NC_071467.1, read as the reverse complement.
TTTTGAAACAGATGTGTCTAATACTCCAAAATAGGAATGATACTTATTATTTAATCCTCACATAATGCTTATTGTTGCCAAAAAAAATCATCATTCTTCAATCACAGGTGGAATTGGATCAACTGCATGGCGGCAGACAGCTTTATCTGATTCAGGATCTGATTAAGAACATAAGGACAAACATGCTGATTCAAATTAAAAGTGCATCAAATATCTTGCCTATGACAGAGGCCAACACTGGATGCCTAAGAAAGAATATAATAAGGCATAAGGGATACCTTCCTGAAGTATCCAGGTCTGTCCTCAGTCAGAATGGCGTCTATAAATTTGTCTGAGGCTTCTTGAATCCACCTACAAATCTAGTATCAGTAATGAAGCTGTAAATAGTTGCACGGCTTAACTGCATGTTGTGTGAGGATCATGACTTTCTGTTTTGAACATGCCATCTACTAGTGACATTACTCCTCCATCATCTCTCTTTGAGCCTGAAGAATTCTAGACCTAATTCTTTAATCACTTCCCATATGGAAACTGCTCCACATGTTCTCCCTTCTCTACACCTTTTCCAGTTCTGCATATGTTTTGAGACAGGAAGAGAGCTATATGAAGTATTTAAAACGTAGGAGTATATTTAGTAGGAGTATTTAATATGTAGGGTTTTATACAGTGGCATGATATCTTCTGCGTTTTTCTGTTTCTTACTTAGAATTTCCTCATATGTAGTTGTTTTTGTGTTTGCTACTGGATGCTGAACCAAGGTTTTCAGGAAAGTCTAACCCCAAGTCTTACTACTGTGTGAAAACATTGAGTTCAGATCCTATACTAATGGGTATATAAAGTTAGGATTGCTCTACATTTATCGGAATTTAATCTGCTCTTTTATCACCCGCTAAACCTCATCACATCTTTCAGTTAGACATTTCTCTTTAGTGTCCTCAACAACTTCTCTTATAAAAACAATTGTCTTGTCTTATCCTTTGTGTGTCCCTCCATGGTGACCTCGAAAGAGAGAATACCTATTTAGAGCCCTGCATTATTTAATTTAATGGATTTATGCAAAGCGTTTGACACTGTCCTGCACGACATGCTGGTCTCTAAATTGGAAAAGCATGGATTTAATGGATGGACCACTCAGTGGATAAGGAACTGGCTAGATGGCCACACTCAAAGGGTTGCAGTCAATGGCTCAATGTCCACATGGAAACCGGTGATGAGTGGTGTTCCTCAGGGGTCAATACTGGGGCCAGTGCTGTTTAACGTCTTTGTCGGTGACATGGACAGTGAGATTGAGTGCACCCTCAGCAAGTTTGCCGACAACACCAAGCTGTGTGGCACGGTCGATACAATGGAGGGAAGGGATGCCATCCAGAGCGACCTTGACAGGCTTGAGAGGTGGGCCTGTGCAAATCTCGTGAAATTCAACCAGGCCAAGTGCAAGGTCCTGCACCTGGGTCATGGCAATCCCAGGCACAAATACAGGTTGGGAGGAGAGTGGCTTGAGAGCAGCCCTGAGGAGAAGGACTTGGGTGAACTAGTGGACGAGAAGCTCAACATGAGTCGGCAATGTGCACTTGCAGCCCAGAGAGCCAACCACATCCTGGGCTGCATTAAAAGAATTGTGGCCAGCAGGTCGAGGGAGGTGATTCTGCCTCTCTGCTCCGCTCTGGTGAGATCCCACCTGGTGTACTGCATCCAGCTCTGGAGTCCTCAGCACAAGAAGGACATGGACCTGTTGGAACGGGTCCAGCAGAGGGCCATGAAGATGATCAGAGGGCTGGAGCACCTCACCTACGAGGACAGGCTGAGAGAGTTGGGGTTGTTCAGCCTGGGGAAGAGAAAGCTCTGGGGAGACCTTATAGCAGCCTGCCAGTACCTAAAGGGGGCCTACAGGAGAGATGGGGAGGGACTCTTTATCAGGGAGTGTAATGATTGGACACAGGGTAATGGCCTCAAACTGAAAGAGGGTAGATTTATATTGGATATTAGGGAGAAATTCTTTACTGGGAGGGTGGTGAGGCACTGGAACAGGTTGCCCAGGGAAGTTGTGGATGCCCCATCCCTGGAAGTGTTCAAGGCCAGGCTGGATGGGGCTTTGAGCAGCCTGGTCTAGTGGGAGGTGTCCCTGTCCATGGCAGGGGGCCTGGAACTAGATGATCTTTAAGGTCCCTTCCAACCCAAACCATTCTGTGATTTTGTGAATTTAGTCCTGACTCTGCTGCTAATCCCATGTTTTTATAGTGCAGTCTGTCAGAGGTATTTCCTCTTTGAACATTATGCTATGAAACAATAAGTACACATGTAGTGTGAAACAATACCGTTTACCATTGGTTTCATGCTATGCTTTTCTACAGCAGACCACAAATGCTCTGAAATACTTTCTTTGTGGGAACTTGAGGGCTGTGTTGCTTAAAGTTATTAAACGTGTCGCTGCTGTATTAAGGAAGGAAAAGCTTCAATGGAAGTCTGTGACATTTCCCACAAAAGTGAAATACTTTTTTTTTAACACCATTGTTGGGCAGATCCCTTCAGGTTCACAATAGAATTGAAATTAACTGGGTGCTGCTCAGTGCTGTGTTTCTCATTGCATGATAACCTGCCATTGTGCATCATAGTGGACTCTGAGAAGAAAACAATATATAACGTGTTCGTTATTCTCCTCAAGAACTTTTATGGTAAGTGGCTTTTGATACCATCAGGGGAAAATAAATGCTGGTGCAAAGCAAAACCAAATATAGAATCAAATGAAGATCGGCAGCTAAGATTGCATATAGTGGAAATGCTGTTGTCTACGTGGTGTGGCTTCAAGGCAGCCCAAATTTATCTAAACCAGCACTGCTACAGTCCCTCCATTTGCAAGAACAATACTGTTTAGATGATTTCTTGGTAAATCAATTCTAGGATATGAAACCAATCAAAAAACAACCTGGTAAAAAAGTGAAAAGACTTGTTCTTTTTTACTATGGACTGGTTTACCGCCAGATGAAACTGGCACAAGCTAGTACAAGAAGGGGACTGGAAACACATGGCTGGAGAAGAAAGGGGCACCCATAATAGTCAACAGTCTATAAGATGTCCTTTTCTTAACTTATTCTTGACATATACTGCATGATTGCAGAACTGTTTTTACTCTGGTACCTTTCTTCCTTCCACAATTAATTTTTAAATTGACAAGATAATATTTCTTATTTTGTGAATAGGTCATAGCACCGAGTGCTACTAAAATCACTTTTCTGATGATGCCATTGCTCAAATATGCACATAACCAAGGGGCAAATATGGTACTTTTCCACCTGTAAAACTTAAAGGACTTCATTAGCCTTGATGGATTTTGTGAGCAGTATATAATATCCATTTTAAAGGAGAGTAATTACAAGGGGCCTAGCAGCGCCATTTTTATGGTTCTGCATTGCAAAGGTATAATTTGCAAGTAAAGGGAGAGCAATTGCACTTGTAGGTACTGCACATTCTCAGGTCTGTGATGATCTCTAAGGAAGAGCAGAAGAGGTCCACCTTGGTTAAAAGCCCAGCTTGACAGTAGCCAGAGCTGAAACACAACACCATCTGTTTGTTCCATTCTTCCCTTTGTTCAACTTGTTGAATTTGTCATAAATAACTCCAAAGAGTGTGGGCGGGCAGAAAGGAATTTAGATGATTCATGATATGGTCACACTGTTTAGACTTTTTTTTTTTTTTTGGGCTGTACAATTTTGCTCCTCTGTACCTACAGCCTGGCTTTATATCCTGAGATCATAGGCGTCGTGAAACTGTAAAACCGAAGGTTTTTTGTTAAAGCTGCCTGCTTAACAGTTGTGTCAGTCAGCATTTAAGCAGCCCAGGAATAAGATTTGTGCATTAGCGCTGTGCTGTGAGAAGTTCTGATAGAAAGCATGGTAAAGCCAGGTTTCTTTCATCAATCTAGGTAGACAAATATAATCTCTGTAAAGAGTGATAGACTTTACATCATGAAGAAAAACTAAAGGAAGTATAGTTTCACAATTTGTCAGGGAAGAGGGAATTGGGATTCCTACTTTTCTTCTGATTCTGCCACTGCTTTATGGCGCTGTGTTGGATGAATTGCTTGCTTTATCGAAAAGTTATATGTGATAGTGAGACAGCCTCATTCGTTAAGTACTGGAATGTAGTTGCTGATGAAAAAAACATAGTTATGGCAAGCTGCATTTCAAAGATTTGTCTAAAATAAGTTTTCCATAAAAAACAGAGTTAACGAAGACTGGTTTCTAAAGGAGTTCTCTGTTCCATGCGTGTCTCACCGATAACAGTATCCCTGCTTTTCTGGTCAGACGTCCCTACTGGGCACTGGGTGGGATGTGCTGTGGCCAGCCTGGAGCTACAAGCCTGCTCTCCTGCTTTCAGACAGCTGGCTGGTGGGGGGATCAGCATCAGTTTCTCTCCCTGGTAACCCCCTCTCCTATTAATGTTTCTTTCCCTAAGCTTTGCAACTGATAGAAGTCTGATAGCCGATTATTTTTTTTTTTTTAAGTCAATTAAAAGTAAGTTTCCCACTTAAAACTCACTTAGATAAAAATAAAATTGTTTACTAAAAAAAAAATCATAGAATCATAAAATCATAGAATGGTTTGGGTTGGAAGGGACCTTAAAGATCATCTAGTTCCGAGACGCATTTTAGTTATGTTTTACCATGTGAGAGTGAGACATGCTTCCGTCTTAGGATTTTTAACCAAAACTTATATAATTCCAGATGAAATTAAAGACTTTAATTTACTTTCTACAAAGGATAGTTGATTTTTCCACTTCATAGGAATGCTGTTAATAACACGGTTTACTTAAATGATTGCAATGTGCTCAGAATGCTGCATGAGTCGGGAGCGCTGGGGGCTCCCCAGGTGGGTCAGGGCAGGGGCTGGTGGCCCTGGGGGCTGATATGGGGTCCTGGACTGGGGGTAGGTGGGGGGAACCCCAGAGGGTGGTCAGGGACAGTCAGGGCTGGTGGTACCCTCATGACATTGAAAAAAGGTGCCCAGCGTTGTTCTGTGCATGTAAATAATTATGTCTGACAGATATTGTCATTCTCTGGTTATACAGAAGTTTGCAACACCTGTAATATGTCCCAGATCAGAGCTAGGTATGACTTCTGTGACTCCAATCAGGTCTTTTTACCTGATGCCGTGTATTAACACTGCTAGCTAGCGTCGAGTTTTCACTATTAGAATACATTGTGTTGCATAACCCAACAGTAATTTTAATGCCAGTGTTGTTATTAGCATAAATACATATGTTAAGTGGTTTTTCCAAGTTTGCCACAACACTTTGGGCTTGCCTTTTTTTTTTTTTTTAGCAGTGGTGTTATCTGATTTTTAGTCTTGAAGTACAGGTCTCTTCTATGAACTTTCATGATTGTAGATTAAATATGCATATGAATTTTACCTCCAAATATGAAGTCAGCAGAGTAAAGGAAGAGATTTATTTACAGGACTTTAAAGAATGAGCAAATGCTTTCCTGTAGTTACGTCTCTGTATGACTTGGTCCTTCTCAACACTCGTAACTCATATTTGGTCAAGTCTTATATTGGAAATACTAATCCTGGCAAATTGCTGAGTCTTTCCAGTGAAGCCTTTTAGAGGTTAAAGTACACCCTCAGCTGAGGGGGGAGGGAAGTATGTTCCTATTTACTTTTTAAAATGGTAAAATCCTGTGAAATCCCTATAAACCAAAACTTGTGCTTGCATTAAGAAGTTAAGGTTAAAATTACTCACTAGGGCACCTGTTTTACTAAAACTGACAAGATCTATTTTAGATATGACATTACCTGTTACAGTGTTAACAGCAGAATGTACTCCGGCTTTTTTTTCTCACCTAGTTATTGGATATAGATCCTATAAATCATTTACCAACTGCTGATAGCACCGGTGAGTTCTCTTTTTGATAGGAAATTTTACTCAAACATCACTAATATTGGAGAATTATTGTGAAGACCATAAACCACTAGCTCCAGATGCTAAGCGTGCACCTGCATCTAGGTCTGTAAAAGTTTATGAGTGTGTTTTGTTCTTTCACTCCACTCTGTGTGGTCTCATTCAAAAGCTGAGTGACAGAAGGAAAAGCACAAATCATTAATGCCTTTTGAGGGCTCCTTTGTGGTAAGTTGCCTATGTGGCAGGCATTTCTGTGAAGACAGTATAATGTAGACCTGAGCAAACTAGCTATAAACAATTAGCATGGCCTATGAAGTACCACAGACACAAGTAATTGCACTGGGCATAAAACACATTAATTGCACTATTACTTGAATAGTTTTTCAAGTGATCAAGTCTTGCACTATATCGCTGTTCCTTTTGACCAGGCTATCATAGTAGATTGCAGCGGTATTCACGGTGAAGGTGTCCTCTTTGATTTTCAAGTTGAGCAATCCCAAGTCTAAAACTGTTGTGTGTGAGATAGAAGTACACTGTGTATTGAACACAGAGCTAATGCCTTGATCGTGCAATGAAGTATGGTGTAAGTAGCCCTGAACTAGCTGAGCGGAGTGACAGATCCACGTAACCTGGTGAAGCAACTCTGGGAGTGGTGTACCTCCTCTGGAGTTGCTCTGACTGGAAGGAAAGCAAACCTGCCTCTTGGACATGAAGTCTCTTGGACCTCAAACACAGAAATTCTTTGACCCATAAGTACTGCTTCCTGCTCTGGAGACCGCCTCTAGGATATGCAGGCCCTACTCCATCATGTACTTAAATGCCCTAGCAGAGCTTTTGTACAAAATTCCGGTCCCCTCAGTCCTTGCCTTGCATTACCTTAAAGGCATGAGAATCGTAGATATTAATTTCCTGCAGATCCTTGTCAAGTATAATAGAGGTATACCTAGGCAGACATTTCCCATCTCCGCCATGGTCAAGGGAATCAGGGACAACAGGAATTCCTTATCTACCTTCTGCAAAACTTCATTAAAAACATTTTTTTGTCATGTTCCCCTGATAGTCTTAAATAGTCTTAAAATTCACTCTTTGGAGGGTGTTCCATCCTTCCAGTTGTGTAGCATTCTTTCTGAGAGAGGATGACCAGGTGAGGTTGCACCCCCAGTTTATGGACAGCTGTGCCTCTCTGGCACTATTTGCCTTGTTCCTTGTACACCTGACTACCCTGCCAATAGCTTTGCATCAGGTACAGTCTGTTCCTGTGCTGTCCTTGAAGCCCATGTGGCAGCTGGCACCCTTTCCTGCAGTGATTTACAAAGCTGTGGGCAGGGGTGCAGCTGTAGAAATGGCACGTCGTTCCCTGGGAGAAGGGAAGTGGGAGAGGGACTGGGGCCTCGTCCCTTGCAGGGTAAGGATAGCCGCGTTTCAGCTTGAACTTTAGCAGGGAAAAGCTCATGTTGCCTGAGATGAGCTCAGGCAGCAGTTTCTGGAGGAAGGGGGAAGATGGTAGCAGCAAGGAGCAAGGTATGCCCGGTGCCGTGCTTAGACAGTAATGCCAATGTATCTTGCCCTTGTAGAAGCCACAAGGCATGTGTGAGTAGCCTAAACTTTGCCCACCAGTCAGTACTGAAGTTCATTCATCAGCACGTTGTCCATTCACTTCCTGATGCCATCCTAAATTTTCTCACATCTTTTCTTGACTTTTTCCATATCACACGAAAAATGTCGCTATCTCGGTTTAATTGTTTTCTTGTCTCTACGTACACAGTGATACTAACTATTAGGAGACTAAGTGTAGTATCTGAGACCCCTCTGTTACCTCCCCTTTCTCATGATGGAATTTTACCATTCACTACGATTTCAGTTCTCTCCTAGGTAGTTTTGATCAAAACCAATACTTTGACTCCCACTTTACTCAACTTTTCACTCAGCATTCATATTATTATGCCGATAAACTAAAAGCTGTAGAGCTTGTGTAGTTACTGCATACCTCATTTCTCAGTTACAAATGTGTTGGACTGAATGGTAACAAAAGAGGAAATTTTTGATACGGTACAAAATTCTGGTGTGGAAGATGAGGCACAGTATTAAAAAAATATTGTGGGTCTGAATACTTTTTCATAGCTTTCAAGTCATGGAACAAGGAATTTAAATTACTGGGGAAATTGTGCACTGAAATATATGATCATCTTGGCTCTTTGAGTTTTTGTTGGGTTTTTTTTGTCTACTGAACATATGAGAAAATACCAGTTCTTTGATAAATTTGTTCAAGACAATAAAAATAGAAGACTTCTGTGAAGGTTTCTATTTCCTGATGAAATCATGTTGTTCATGTTACTCACAAAAATTAGCTATGGTTGGCCTTTTCTTTACAAGATGACTGAAGGTTTAGTAGTCTTTAAGGAATACTATCTGAGAACTCTGACACTTCTTGTGCTGCAAAAGACTTCACCATTTTTCAATTTAGGTTCATCACCGATCTATATGAATTTAGTTAAGAACTCTCTTCTGTAAGGAAAAAATAGGGGTTTCAGTTGCAAAATTTAGAGATTTTTTTTTTTCCTGGCAGAAATATCAAACCCTTCACAGCATCAAGGAAAATGTGAGTTTACTTTGCACTGTTCCCTTAGCATATAGGGAAAATGAGAACAAAGGAAAGGAGAAAAGGAAGGGGAAAAAAAGAAAGAAAAAGAAAAGTAGAAAAAGACAATGAGAGAAGGAAGGAACCCTGGATCTTTTGGGATCTAACCGTGTCTTGTTCTGTGCAACCTTCATCCTAAGTGGCCTCTTAAAGAGTGCGCAGGTGTGAAAGTCCCTGCCTTTCTCCAAATCCAAGTGATCCATATGAGACTAACTACCTACCTGTGAGGGGCAATTGTGTCTACAGTGGATAAACAGGTTGTGGAATCTGTTGTGGTTTTGATACAATATTGTGGGATCAAAATGCAGAAGAAACAGAGACTGAGCACTTAATGCATCAAATAATGTGCCTTTGAGCATTCAAGACAGTGGGAGTGCTGCAATGGAGGGCACAAGCTCATCAGGAAAGACGGGCAGGGAAGAAGAGGAGAACGAATGCCCTCAAAGCGAAGGAGCAGCTTGGATGTATGGAGCTCTCCTGTGGGACAGAAAAGGGTCTGGTGAGAGCTCATGGGTCAGATCCGAAGGGAGGCTGGGGAAGGTGGCAGCATGGAGGAAGCATGTTACCGACCACAGACTAAGGGTGAGGGAGTAAATGTCTTCCTCAAACCCCTTGAGGAAGCCTGGGTAGGGCAGGGCCTGGTGCTCCTGGGGGCCATCAACTTCCCTATCACCTGCTGGAAGGGCAGCATGGTAGGACACATGCAGTCCTGGACATTTCTGGAGGGTGCCAGGAACAACTTCTTGTTGGGGTCTGGTTGGGCCAGACCAGGAGGTTGCACTGATGGATCTGCTGTCCCTGCCAAGGAGGCAACAGCAGGGGTGGTGGTAACCCATGGTAGCATTGGCTATGGTAAGCATGAAAGAGTGGAGATGAAGAACCCAAGAGGAGTGAGGGAGGAGCATCACAGAGCCCAAACATGGGGCACCGGGCAAGTAGCTTGTGGCTTGTCCAGGGAGTGGGCAGCTGGGATCATAGGGGAGCAGGTCTGAAGGGTGAAGAAGATAAGGGGAACTACCAGGTCTGTATGGACTGTGTTGTCCAGGTATGAAAATGGTCCATCCCGATACCTGGGAAACAAGAAGGCATACCAGCAACGTAGCTCATCTAAGCTGGGAACTCCTGGCGCAACTCCACCGCAAAACAGCCACATACAGAAGGTGGAAGCAGGGCCAGCCTACAATGGAGGGCTTTAGAAATATCAGCCAGGTATGCAGGGAGGGGGCTAGGAAAGCCAAAACTCGGTTTGAACTGGCAGGGACATCAAGAGCAAAACAAAGAGCTTTAGCTACTACATGATCAGTAAAAGGTCAAACAAGGAAATGTGGGCTCTCTGCTAAGCGGGGCTGTTGATTTCATGGCAGCAAACATGGAAATTTACAAGTCGCTTGTATATCCTGAATTATAAAAACAAACCTCAACCCATTAAGTCTCAATAATATATGTTATTGATACACAGATCAGGAACTCCTCTAAAAGGACTACATACCTGTACATTTATGTGCTGGCATATGGCACACATGTTTTTATCACGTGACTCTTTCCACACTGGAACTTTAATTCTTAAGGTCATGCAGGTTTTAGTGCTAATATTAGGTTAATCTTGTGATATTATCAAGGTCAAGCGAAGTGATAGGTGCCTTGTAAAGACAACACGAGAAATGAAAGAATATAATGTATTTTCAAATTAAGTACTGCATGTCTTTCTAGCTACAGAAAAAACTTGAAAACATGAGAAAAAATCTCAAGAACAGGAGGCTAAAAGAAAAAAGTCCAAAATTATTATTCAAGTCGTGAAAGATAAGCTTATCACCTGGATTTTGAGGATCAAAAGAGTGTTTTTTACAAATAGTTTGAATTGCCTGATACAAAGCTGGATTATATCAATGGATAAACTCTCATTAGTTGTTGTGACATCTGCTGCAAAAGGAAAATTACAAAGCAGAGGTATCTTTACTAAAGCACCGTTAAGAACTGTTCTGTTGAAATGCTTTCCGATTCCCTGTTGGTATTGGGCAACATGTCATGTTTGTGGTTATGACTTTAACATAATGACGTATAAAATATTTGCGCATATTGCAACAAAAAGAGTCATTTCTTTCATCCTGATTAAATAGAATTGACAAGTCCCGAGGGATGCAGGGAAGCTTTAGTTTCTTTTAAATACAAGGAAACCGACTCATGGCACCACGTCCTAAGCCAAAGTCAGATAATTTAACACTGTTACAGGGAGTAGAAGATGGACCACCGGACTCATTTCTGCACCGCCAACACAGTAATCCTTCTGGGTTGCTTAAAAAAAAAAAAAAGGAGAGAACATTTTGACATGTAGGAAGTTGATGACATTAGAAGAGCTGATGACCTAAAAGCAGCTGTCAGTGACTTGTTGCAACAGTCCTGTGAAGTGATGAAATTGTGATGTGTCAGAGAATGAGAAAGATAGGCTTAACCATCCTCCCATCTCCAGCCAGCATTGCAGGAGGTTAACATCCCCCATCCTTTGATGGTTTACAGCAGCAGTTCTTGCAGCGTTGGGTAGCTAACAGTGTGGAGCAGATCCAGACTCCATGAACATTACGCGTATTTCCTTCACCCCCTGCAGCTCTTCGCCAGTACGCTTCAGGCATGATTTGCATCATCATTGCAAGTCCTGTCTATCATGTTTCCTGAATGAAAACAGTGTCAGTTTGACGCGTGCACAAAGGGCTGGAAATGAGGCCCCTAATTTTATTTTTGCTACTGATCTGTTGAGAATGTGAGTGGCCTTGTTTTTCCAGGAAGAGATTTAATTTGCAAAACAAGACTGGAACCTTTCTCCTGACTCACCTGTTCTGTACCATGTATATCCCTTCTTAAGTACTTCCTTTGCATTCCCTTTTTAAATACCATCTGTTCTAAATAAAAAAAATAATTCAGGATGCTGTGTTTATATTGAAGTTCTTTAATAGTGCATGTAGATACTGCCATATGTTTTTCTTTCATTTCTAAAAGGAAATTCTTCAGGGCCCACCTGGGTAACAGCTGAATAGGAAACCTGCAGAGCTGTTACAGTTCCCAAATACATTGCTTCCTGCCCAGATTTCCATGCAGAAGTCCTCTAAACCTGCAGAGAGACTGCTTTTGACCAGTCGCTGTTAGTCCTCTGTGTCCTAGCTTGTCTACTTTAAAAACAGACAAACAAACAAACCCAAAAAGCAACTCCTTGGATGGTATAATAAGTATTGGAGGATGTAGGTGAGTGAGGAAGTTCTTCAGACTGGGACCTGTTTTTCATGGTATCATTGGCGAGGACAGTAGGACTATACCTATTACTGCCATACAAATCTTCTGGTACCCACGGGCAGAGTGAGAGCCACATACGAAAGTCTGTACTCAAGGATCATACAGGCGTGGGCAAAGCGAGCTAGAATTAAGACAAATGTGTGCTTTAAATCTTCCCTGAACTGTTTCTTCTGCAGACGCAGAAGAGAATTTATGAAGGGCCAGAACCAACTCTTGGTAATCTCAGTGCAGGAAACGATTTTAAGCTAACTTTGTGTTTGCCTAGATTCTGGGGCCTGGGAGCCAGATGAGCTTTTGGTGCAACTCCACATAGCCACAGGGCTAGAATTGAGTGGGAATGTTTTTTTCCTGTACCACACCAATTTGTGTGTTTAAAAACTATTCCCAGTCCACCAAGATGGTGAAAGATGTTGTCCCAGAATAGCTAATGTGCCTGGGTGATCCTCTAGGCCACTCAGGTTAAGTCTTTGCTATTGTGTCTTCATTTATATGGGAACATGTTACCCCCTGAGGCCGACTGTTCTTGGAAAAACTAGAAATGGGCAGGATGTTTCAATTTCTTCCTTTGAAGATTTTTCCGTGTTAATCATTAAATATTTTGGCAAGCCCTTTGGCAAGCTGTGAGGACTGTAAATCGGGACGGTGGGAACTAAGGTGCAGGTCCTTGCTCCACAGAACATCATAGAAATCATGAGAAGTGGGCTGTTTCAACAGCAGAGACTGGGAAAGCCGCTCGGCATTCGCCTGCAGGTTGGTGGTTTGGTTGCAGGGTTGAGTCAGACCAATGGGTAATTTCAAACTGAGCCTGGCTTATTGGCTATTGTAAGGTATGTAATTTGGATCAGAAGTCTTCCCAAACAAAATTTCCATCGATATTAACACGTTCCCACAACCTGTTCTTATTTATTGATACCTTCTGTCAGTTTGGTTGGAGACTTCCCAGTCATCTGTACTGGACAGTAATTATGGTGCTATATAAATATAGCCGAAGACTTGTAGGACCAGCTGAGATTAATAAAAGCTGGAGAAAAGGAGATGAGCTAGTCACTGACCTGCTGTCAGGGAGAACTAGCAGGGAACTGTACTGGTGGCTTTGCATTTTCTCCACAATAATTTTCCTGTAAGGTATTCCCTAGCAGGCCTGTATCTGCCCACCACCTCCCATAGCCTGTTTACTCTGTTTTGATTATGTAAAAGGACCCTTAGAATTAACAGAAGCTTAAATTTTCTCAAAATACAAACCTGAGATTAATTGAACCTCCCTCCTACTTTTAACAGAGGTTTGTCCAGGGTGCAGGAAAAAATCCATTACTCCTTGCCTGGTGGTGGCCTAAGGGAATCGGTCCCACCGCTAGCCCAGCAGACTCATTCCAGGCAAACCTGGATGAAGGAAAACAACCTTAAAGTCCCTGACAAACCATTTAAGCCTTGTCACAGACCATACTCAAGTTTGGCTGTACGGTCACCTACGTTGAAAGTACGCTCCTTGGTAATCAAACATTTCATGAGATGCAAATGTATTCTTATCCTTTACTTTTGTTGGATCCAGGATAACTTGAAACGCTTCATTGCTTTAGACCTTCCTGTAGACCTGTTGTTTACTCTTCAGTCCTTTACGCTTAACTGTACCCAGCACAAGGAAATACAGGAAATAGCATAGGATAACCTTAAGAGACAGAAGAATGTGATACTACGGACAGCAGATTATGACAGTGTGGAGAGCAACTTATATATGAAAAGTAATCATAAGAAGGCTATGCTCGGTTTAATTCCACTTATGCCAAAAGAAAATAAAACGTCTAGAAGTCAGTGCAAAAAAGAACAGAGAAATAAAGGCTTTCCAGGGGCAGAAGTCAGAGCCAGTTTGATTGATAATCTACTGATAAATTACTTTATGAGGGACAGGATAATTGATATTATCAGTAAATATGTTTATTTACCTTATCAGAATAATAATAACATTTTGTGTAGGATAATTTTACATTGTTAATAAAACAGTAAGGAAGAGATAACTTCCTAGACGTTGTTAAGCTGTATTTTGACCTGCTGTTACCTTCAAATCTTCTTTGAAAATTAGTCTCTGAATTTAAGGAAGCAAATATTTCCTGACTTATATAATGGGTTAGCTACCTGTGGTTTTTTAAATAACATTCTCATTTTTAAATTTCAACACTTTCTATTCACTTAATTACTAAACTTACGTGTTCACTATCACTGTAAATCTCTCATTATAAATCTCTTTTGAGATATTGTTTTGTATTATTGTTCATTTATCCAACATATGCACATTTAAAAATTTAACTTACCTTTTAAAAACACATATGTTGCTATAAAAGCTTACATTTTGGGAGATGGATTCCCTGAACTCTTCTGGTTCCCTGGTGATTAACATTTATGATTTTTCTTTTTATTTACTGTCCACGAGTTCACTATTTACAAAAGCAAATTACTCTTTTTTTGGTTTGGTGGGTTTTTTTGTGAATGGTAATGTATCGATGAGTGGTGAATGTATTCTTCTTCATAGGGTATCACAATCCAGACACACTTTCAAGTATTAGAAACTATAGCCATCTTACAGACCTTAGCGGAATATCAAGTCTCTCGCTTCATAATCCTATTAATTAGCTAATTTTAGCAGGGCAGAATGAACACCTAGTCCCAGTAGAATTGTTCTCTGACTAAGGCATGAGTCCAGGATGTCTGGGTTGTGTGTCCCTTTTTGCCAAATTACTCAGCCTCTTTGTCACTTTTTCCTCAAAACGGGAATAACACATGTTTAAGTATATTTAGTATTAGGAAAAGGCTTTGAGATCCACGCATAAAAGATGATGTAGAAAATTATAAACATTGGACTTATCCATGAGTACTTTATTTCCAAAAATACTAAAGAGTTCCAGGTACCTGTGTATATGAATCGGTTTCAATATGTTTTATAAACTGAAAATAAAAACCAAGCCTAAATCCCCTTGAACGCATCATCAGCCCTAGTCAAGCTTATGCCAACCTTGGTTTTGAATTAAAAGGGTTTTCTTGGTTTTGAATTAAAAGGGTTTCACATTAAAAAAGGGTTTTGTACAGAGATAGGGCTAGAGATGTAGAGATAGGTGAACTGATGCTAGACACTGGGAAGTGCATGTAAATTATCCCAGACGGAGAGCCCCAGGGATGTGGTTACTCTGTTTCCCACAGCTCAGAGCGCGTTCTCGCAGCGGCACGGCAGCACGTGTGCAGGTACCTGGTGAGCTGGTCACACAAGTGTCCATGCTGCCTCCCTGCTTTGGCCTAAGTCTTGCTGCCTCCAGCGGGGCTCGCAGAAATGGGAACGAGCACTGGCTCTTTTGCTTTCAGCCCCTGCCTTCAAGCTGTTGGGTTACACTTAATTTCAAATCTCAGCTGTTTTTAGGGGGAATTTTCATCAAAGCTGTTCTGTAAAACGCTCATATGTGGTGTTCAGCCCATGTTAGCTGGGAATGTCAGCTTGTACGTCATACAACTGAAAACCACCTTGTTCTTACAAGCAGAACGCCATTACATTAGTTGTAAACCAATTTAAGTGTTTTATAGTACCAACAAGCTTTAATTTAAGTTTGGGGAAGCCTTTAAGAAATTTAAGGGGTATGAAAATACCAACAAGTGAATATAACACCTAGGTTAATGAAGACTAAAAAATGTTGATGAGTTGAATCTCTGACCTGGAGAACAAGCTCAAATCAAGAAGCTGAAGGAACGGTGGGGATGGGAGCTCCACTATCAAAGCTATTTATCCAAATACATTAATGATACAATGCATAAAATATCTGAGGTATTGCTACGGTTTTATTTCCCCATGGGCCAAATCCTATGGCTATTTTCACAATAATGAAAGAAAAAAAATATTTACCTGAATGGGAATAGTAGGATTACTGCATTCTCATGGGGAAATGAGAATGCAGAAACACAAATGCTGGTTATGCATATGGATGTAAATTTGATGGTGAAGGTAATTCACTTTCCCATGCTCTTTTTTTGCCATTTGGTATCCGGTGAATATTATTCAAGCACTTATAGCCCTGGCAAAAATGTGGGCAGAATTATTAATTGTCAGTAAATAATTTCTTGTTGTTTCTGAATTTATTTGTTTCCAAATAGATCAAACCCAAAGTTTGTTAGCTAATACAAATGAAGATTATCCCCAGGAAAAGCTTCTTTTTACTAATATCATGCACTATAAATGATTTAGCCCATTTGCAAGAACATTAAATGAATTTTGACCTCCCAAAAGTAAATTTAAGTTTGCTCCTGGCATGAATAAGAAAACAATTAAATTAATAGCAAGAAAGTCACATTCCCTAATTTAAAGCGGGATCTGGACTTTATTATCCCACGCAGCAGATGAACTGCCTTAACCACCGAACTGTTGGTTCTTTTGGCACATGTCATCCTCATTTCCACTGACACTTTATTCTGGACTGAAAATATAATTAAATACATTACACTTTTTTTTCTTTAGTGTATACGTTAGAAGAAGCTTTTTAGGTAAAGAATTTTTTTTTTAAAGTTTCTAGCAAGTTTCAATCCTGTGAATAGAGCTATTGAAGTGAATCTCTATTTTAAACCTTTTGGTTACAACTTGCCGGTATTTTGCCTTTGTCCCAAATGCATGGCATTAGTCACATCACCCTAGGAGGTCCCCTGCTGCTCACCAGTGCTTGGGAGAACAGCTCGGGGGATAGCAGAAACACAACCTCCCTCCACCTCATTCTGCTTCTAGATGTGGATTGACAGTCAGCTGGATCCAACACTCAGCATCTTCCTGACCAGACCTCAAAAGTAGAGTAGCTATGCTTTTAGGTGACTTTGGGGAAAATCTGTTGGTTGGTTGTTTTTAACACCAAGCCCCTAGCACTTCCTTGCACTTAACAGAAACTACTAGAAGTACTAGTAGAGTGCTCTGTCTTCTTGATGAAGTAGCGCCTACCAACGGAGGTGATATCTGGGTTCTAGAGGAATCCTGATAAGGGATTCTTCCAAGAATTGTATATCATATTTCAAAGTTAGCTATGATCTCTTCAGAGGCCTAGTTAGAGCATGAGGATGCCCATGCCAGGTCAAGTCTGGAGTCCACACCCTAGTAGCCTACCACTCATGGGGAGTCGGTGGCTGGGGAAGGTACGCAGTTTGCTCTCTGCGCCTGGGTCTGCGTGGCAGCCTTCCTCCCTGCATCTGGCAATGAGCCATGCACAGCCATACGCTGGCTGTTTCCTGTGCCGAGGCCCACCTGGAGATGGGACCACAACTCTGGCTTGGTGGGAGGGCTCTTTGGCAAGGAGACCATCTAGAACCTGCCCAGAAGTCTCTGTAGGGCACTTTCTTCTCCAGGCTCTGTGGGCTCCACATCTGCTCCACCACAGCCCTCAGTAGGAGTCCCCCCGCCCCGGCCCAGGGTTGCTACCACAGGCTCCTGGCTTTTCCTCCAGTTCACCCTCAAATCCCAAAATTTCTGGCTTCCCCCTGGTCTCCCTTCTTGCCAATATCCCCCCTGGCTCCTTTCAGCTCAGGGCTGGAAGACGTGCCAAGCCGGAGGAGCAAGACTGGTCACTGGGCATCTCACAAATATATATCCTGACATCATGGGGCAGGGGAAACATGGCCTCTGTGAGTGGTGGCAGACCCACCCTGAGGAAACTTGACAAGACAAGATGCTTTTTGCCACCTCCCTCCCACCCATTAGTGCCTCACACCAGCCCTTATCATAATTTTAAAGGAGAAAAAATAGAGGCAGGGAGTTGAGAGATCCTTTGTCCTCCCTGGCTTACTGTAAAACTTAGAAAGAAACATTGCAAACATGCTAATAAACAAAACCAATTTTCAGTATTGTGTGATGAGTAACCCCTATCCTATTGTTTTAATTAAATGGATGGAATATCTTCAGACTGGACTGATGCTTTCAGTTGATTTTAAACTCCACACTGAAATTCTTATTTTGAAGTAGCAAGACTGTATCTGCCCTTCAGTATGAAAACCTTTGCATCTTGTTGTAGCAGGACATAAAATAGGGAAAAGAGATTGTCATAAATACTTCTGAAGCCCTTTGATTAATTACTTGATTTTCGTTAGGAGGCCAACATGTTAAACTTTAACATGAGATCTGTTGCAAGGGATAACTGACCCCAGAAGAGACAGGAGGGATTATTAATGGGTGCCTGCGATCTGCTTGCCTCATTCGTCAGAGCCTTCTAGTCCAAGATTGAAATTTGGAGGAATTTTCCAGATGTTGCAGTACTTGCACATCAGCTTGCAAGGTTCCTAGATGACTTCTACACTTGATTTATTATTACTTCATCTTTTCTATTTTATTTATCGCTCTTGCTTGTGTACTTTTGTATTTTCTTTCTACAGCAGATACCCCAGACTCGTTTCTCAAAGACAAACCTTTTGCTTCCTTCAACAGTAGTAGGTCACAGCCTCCTCCTGTCTTTTGCGTTAAACACAGATTTCTGCTCTACAACTTTGGTCCAGCTATAACCAAATTTGGCACACGTAGAACCCATTTATTCACAGATAAGTAATAAGGTGGCTGGTTACTCAGCCAGTAAATGCTGCTGTTTGGACAGCATGGGTAAACTTTTTTTTCCCGTGTATGATCTTTACTTCTGTAATTTCACGCGGAAGTATTTATCCTGGATAAATTAGCAGCCGATTGGCTCTTTAGTACTTAATATTTCATAAATGCTAATGCATGATCGATATACCTCGTTGCTCTAGAAGCTCCTCTTAGCCTGATTATTAGCTCCACTGGCTGGAGTGAGGAGGAGGGGATTATTATTTATAGTTTTAGTACAGGGGAAAACTACAGTTGCTAGTCTCCTCAACACAAAACCCTAGCTTAGCTACTCTGGTGGGGGTGGGGAGAACAACCTTACTGCCTTTCCAGCTGCAGTCTCTCTAGAAAATAAAAAAAATCAGCAACGGTGTTTGCGATAGTCACTATATAAACAGTATAACAGGTACTGTTCTTGTGTTGCTTCCACATTTATGAGAGTTCCAGGGGAACAATTTCTCCCAAAAGGCACCTTATAAATAAATTTGATTTGTGTTTGAAAATTTTATATATTGAAAAGCATTTTGCTGTATATTGAAAATAATTTTTTAATATAATGAAAATGTATTTTCAGTAAAGTGAGCAAGCTCTTGTTGAAAAATAAACATAATGGGTAGGAAACCTTGAGAGAAAGAGCTTGGTAGAGGTCAGAGTTGGACTTCTAGCACATAGCTGCTTTTTAGATGTATGGAGGAGTTGGATAAACTCATGTAAACATCGTAGAAGTATCATTTCTGTGTAAGGTGGGCTGTTCTCAGGGTTTTTGTTCTCCCTTTCCCTCTGTTTTTCATGTTTCTTACAAGGGAAAATTGAATGCACAGGAACTATGGGGATCTTGTCAGAGCTGAAAGATCAGTAAATTTCTATGTGGGCTTTACCAGTTGTTTGGGTTTTTTTTTTTTGTTACTTTTCCAGCACAGAATGCCTAGATACCTTAAACCTGCTGGTTGCTGGTGCTGCTATAAACATCTGGCAGGGAAGTCTGCTGAAGGAGAGTCATTACTGTGTGATGAAAAAATTAAAGACTGCACAAATGGAGAAAATTAAGGTTGCCTGGGTTACCTTGAGGCATTTCCTGTCCGCTCTGCAGACGACTTGTTTGTTCATTTTGATACGGCATCTGTATGTATGTAAGCTTCATGACTTTAAAATTGCAAACAGAAGTATGTCCTAAAGTGAAAGATCTTGCCACAGGTCCCAAGGATAATTCTCCCCACTCTTTTTTTCATGCAACAGTTTCCCAGCTGTTCTCACCACAGATGAGGAGCTGGTGCTGCAGAAAGCAGCTGCCTTGAGAGGCTTGGTCTATCAAGAAGATTCAATAAAGGATTAGGGCCTGTCAGTGAAGGAAGTTGTTTTTCTCTCTCTTTCTTTGCTTAGGATGAGTTGAAGGAAAGAGTATAAGCTAAAATTTCAGGTCTTAAATATTTGTCAGGACACCTTTGCAAACAGCATAATCTTTCCTTTGAGGATCCAACTATGTAAATGGGTGCAGGGACACAGCATTGAAGGTCTAATCCTCCCACACATCTTATTAAGTCCCATGGGAGTCACGTATGTCTGGCAGTGTGCCAGGAGACCTTCTTAGTGAGTTGCCCAAGGTCAAGAGGAAAATCACGTGCACAATTCAGGTCCCCGTATCCCGCATCGCAAAGCTAGACTTCATTTTGGTGATGCGGACGCACTGTTAGGGTTAGGCAGTTTAAAAAGCACAGTAAGTCTCTGATCTTAATAAAAATGCGCGTATTATGCTTGATTAGATATGTTATAGATGATGTTATGAACAATGTATAACATCAAGCATGGGCATAAATCTCTTCAGTGTCATAGAAAACTTAAGATTATGAACTGCACAAATGAACAACTTAATTATCTTTCATTTCAAATTTCTATGACCTGAAGATCACGTTTGTTATTCATATATAATTTACACATCTTTGCAATGCTTGAAATAGAAGGCAGTAATATTTTTTCCAACATGAACATTCTAAAATGTTACCATAATTTGTGTTTAACACACTGTCCTGACACAGTGGCCACCCAGAGGGGTTTTGCCTTGTCTTTGCCAATGTAAAACGCTTTTTGATAGATATGGTTTCCACGTTTTTTTCCCCAAATTCTTCTCTTGGAGAAATAGGATTAGTAATACGTTAAAGAAAAAATAAAGTCAATATAACACAAAACCATCTTGGTAGGAGCTTTATTATTGCATTTTCTGATTTGACTTTAGTTGGTCATTTTAACAATAAGTTAGTCTAGGGTTTGTATATGACACATTCAAGGACATTCTTTCAAAAAACCCGAATCTTCAAAATAAACCCAAATCTTAAAAAAAACTACTTTTCTGCATTGTTGTAAAGGCTTGACATAAATCAGATCATGATTAATTTTTGTGAAATTTTCTATTGACATAAATGGGACTGTTCATGTACTTAACATTGAATGTATGTTTACTCTGAAAAATCAAAAATTAAAAATTACTATGGCTTTTTTGTATTGATTTATTTTTCCTCTGACCAATTACACCCAGAGGAAATAATTTGCTGGAATTAGGTTATTCTCTTATGCCAGTTTTTGTTCTTTCTCCCAAAAAAATCATCTGCAGATAAGCTGATGGTGAAAAGGGTATACTGGCAGTACGGGGAAATTATCTGAGCTTTGCTAATCCACTTGGACTAAGGTGATATGTCCAACAAGCTATTTGTTCTGTGGATGTTTATGGTCTCAATAAGTGCTTTCTATGAAAGGTTAAAATTGTAAATCAAGCAGATGTGGCTTCCTCCTTAAAAAGGTGGCCTGCAGGTTCTTTGAAATGCTTCTCCATATCGGACTTCAAAATGGGGTCCGAGATCTTCTGGTCCACAGAGACTTTCCCCACCATTTAATTACTGATAATCACACCAAAACATAGTTCGTGTTGTGAGCATTCATTTCATCTTGTGAAACCCTGGACTTGTGAGCACAGACTTTGATGACGTGCAATGTCCCTGCACTAATTGCAAGGGAATTTCATGAGCACTTTTAATTTGCTCCTTGGCTACGATCATACACAGCTGTCATATTTCTGCACCTGTACAATCTGTTTTCAAGTGCCAAATTCTGCAAGTCCTGGCTTTTTGCAACTCTGGATTCCGGGGTTTCATTGCTAGCTATTAGATTTATTTAACCCTTGCTAGCTACTAGATTTACTGAACTTTTCCAATATGGCTTGATCTGCAACATTTTCGGAAAGCTACAAAAATCTTAAACTCTGAGCACTGGGGAAGATAAGCTGGGGTGTAGCTCGTCCAGGGCGTAAACTGTGTAAACCGTATCATTTTATTTGTTGATATTTCATTGAAGTGTGGGAGGACGTGAAGTGACGAGTCACACCGACAGGAGGTGCGGAGGGCGTTGTGCTTTGTTTCGCTGGTTAGCAGTGGGAGCCCTGCAGCCCTGGTGATGTGCTGGCACCAGGCTGCACCTACTGGAGTACTGGCTGGGGACATCTAACTGGTCCTTCCTCTGGGCTTCCAAGTCCCCTGACTCTACAGGAAAAAGTAGTATATTAAATATCTTTTCTTTCCATGCTAGGAATGGGAGGAACCATGCGTCTGTAGCTGTCAGACAGAGGTTATAGAGTTGTGGACGGGCTGAATAAGAACACCACAGCCAGAACAGACACCTGACAGGCTTACTCTGACATATCCTCGCTGAGAAGAAAAATTCCCTTCTGTATTGAGCCACGCAGTCCAAACTGGGCAGGAAAATGCAAAATGGATCATCAAAAGGGCTAAATTTATGAGTGATCTGGCTTGCCTCCTCCTTTGAAGAATGTCGAGCTCCTTTCTCTCAGGGCTGTGGTGACCAAGGTGGGACAGGCTGTCGGTGCCTCCTGGGAACCTGCATTAATATAAATAAGCATCAGGACAGCGGTTATACCACAACCCAGATACACCATTTAACCTCCACCCAGGAGGTTAGCACAGACACTTTCACTTAAGCCATTTCACTGGCTTGTCACCTTGTGTATATCATGAATTGTCCCACGTTTGCTTTCGATGACTTTTCTGCAGGGGGCAGTTCAAACACTGCTAATGTAAAACAGAATAGACAGGCATTAGGACTCATGAGCCTTAAAATTGCAGCTAGGCCAGTGATTATGGTTGCCACCCAAAGCAATACGGCCCACTATGAAGCGATGTGAGGAGTCAGAAAAAGGAGAGAATGATGAAGCAGGACACATTGAGAGAAGGGAATCTGGTCGAGGAGGTGTAAGTGTATCAATATTTCCTCGCATAGAGCTTGTATGTAAAAACTCAAGTAAGGTGGAAGATACAGATTTGTGTTGCGGTTTAACCTCAGCCAGCAACTAGGACCACGCAGCCACTCACTCACTCCTCCAATTGCAACGGGGAAGAGGATTGGAAGAGTAAAAGTGAGGAAAGTCTCATGGGTTGAGATAAAGACAGTTTAACAGGTAGAGCAAAAGCCGCGCATGCAAGCAAAGCAAAACAAGGAATTCATTCACTGCTTCCCATGGGCAGGCAGGTGTTCAGCCATCTCCAGGAAAGCAGGGCTCCACCACGCATAACAGTTACTTGGGAAGACAAACGCCATAACTCTGAACATCCCCCCCTTCCCTCTTCTTCCCCAACCTTTATATACTGAGCATGACACCATATGGCATGGAATATCCCTTTGGTCAGTTGGGGTCAGCTGTTCCGGCTGTGTCTCCTCCCAGCTTTTTCTACGCTCCCAGCCTGCTCACTGGTGGGATGGTATGAGGAGCAGAAAAGGCCTTGGGAGCTTAGCAACAATCAAAACCATCAGTGCTCTATCAACACTATTTCTCATCCCAAATCCAACACATAGCACTACACCAGCTGCTAGCAAGAAACTTAACTCCATCCTAGCTGAAATCATGACAATCTGTAATTCCCTTGGGATTTTAGTGAATCAGCCTTCTCTCCTGTGGTTTATGACATTACCTGAATCTTTTGATAGAACTGCAACCCCATCATTCGCAGCTGGTTGTGATTCATGCGTACCATAAATCTGTCAAGGGCTTTCAATGATACCATAAACTATTAAAGTACTGTTCAAAATTTAAAATAAAAATCTTGACATTGTTTATAATTGGATGAGGTACTGGCATCCCTTGATTTTCATAATATACGGGAAAGATGAAAACTTGTATTTAAATGTCAGATGCACATGTAAGCATTCACGCCCATTGTATTCCTTTGATGGTGAGTATCATTTATTAAGATCATTCTGTGTTAATCAAGAGACTCTTCAATTTCTTTCTGCAGATCTATATCTGCACATCTCATTGCACAGATCGTTGCATCTCGTCTGCGCATCATGAGATTCTGAAGCATCTCAAATGAATCTACTCCAGCAAACTAGGATATTTATATATAACAAACATAAAGGACATCCGTCATGCTAGCTGTCATCTAGCAATAAGCAAAAGCAGTAAATAACAGATCTGGGAATGGGTCAGCGGGTATTTCATTACCCCTGAGCCAAATCAATAACAGCTTGTTGGCTGTATCTGTTGTCATCTTCCCTGGAGTCAATAGTGTGCTTTATTGACCTTAATAACTACTATAATAAATCCAGTATAAATGACAAAAACTCTGCTCTGTAATGAAAATCTGATAGCTTATCTGTCACGTTGTCCTATGTAAAGAGCTATGTTCATTCTGCCCTGTCCCCCAGGACATTGTCATTAGATATGCTGCAAGATTATGAACTACCACAGAATTTTATACGAGCTTCATCTTGTAGCTTTTCTATACAATGGTATTTCTCCCCATCTCAATTTTGATCTTTATTAAATTGAATCCCGTTTGCTTCTGTCTTTTATTTTTATGACTTCTTTAACCGAATGGACTTAGCAGCAGAGGAAAAAAGCGTGAAAGAAAAGTAGGTCCACGTTGTACATCATCACTTTTCTGTTTAAGTAAAATTAGATGATCACAAAAAGTCATATTCACAGACCAGTTCCACCATTACCACTGAATAAGTTTCAACTCAGGAAGTGACTCTAAAGCACACATTTTCCAACACTGCGTAACTAAAGTACCTAAAGCTATTGATTTTGGGAGACCTTTTAAAACATAGTTTACCTTCAGTATTATTTGGACTCCAAGTCTTATAGGTATAAGTATGGTGGTACCAGTTTTGAGATAGGAATGTTTAAGGGCTGTTTCAGAATTTCCTTAGTGGGAGTGTTTGCTTCATTTCACACCAATTTAGTAGAAACAGAGACCGTTTTATGATTTTATATAAAGTTTGTAATTACTGACTTTAAAAATCTGATGTTGTTTGACTGTCACTGCTTGGATGACCTATTCATGTCTGCGACCTCAATCTCATTACCATCCCTGCAGACTGTGATGTTCCTGACAAAGCACAGTGCTCTCAAGAAATACCAGCTGCTTCACAAGCTACACGTGTACTCGTGTGCTACTATTAGGAATATTCAGTACTGACCCTTGGTGACAGGCTTCCAAGCAAAAACTGAATTATATTTAGAAGCTGGATTGCACCTTGTTAAGTGGAAAAGCTTCATAAATACTTTATTTGAAAGATTTCAAAAGCTGAACACTGCCAGCAGTTGAGTCAAGAAGCAGTTTGCTGATTTGGATTTCTCCACTGCACAATGTCCAAGTTTCATTGGCGTAATTAGACATAATGTGCCCTTTTTGGCTGCTGTTTTACCATGGTGAGCATAAAGACCAACTGCAAACGATGTCATGAGATTACTGTATTGTGAGCACTGATGCCAGTCTGTCAGCATTTCAAATTTTGCTACAAAGCAACGTATAGATAAGTCTAAAGCTGAGGTCAAAGCGATTTGACAATAAAGTTTTACAAAATGAAGACAATAGTCTCTTTGTTGGCCTGTTTCTCAAGATGAGAATGCTTCAGTCTCCATTCTGTTTCCTGCTGGCATTATTTTTTGGGGTATCAATTCTGCCTTTGTGAATTTTTTAGGAATAGTGTAAGACTGGAAGAAGAAAACCTCATGAATGGATCTGATGTAGTTTGGACAAAAGATGCTGGGGGAGGACTAGAGAGAAAGAAGTGGTCACTATGAGTGTCCTGATCATGCCATCCATTGTATAGTCTGGGTAATTTAAGGTCGCTCAGGAAACAAAACCTCCCATTTCCCCAAAACAAAAAAGAAACCCATTCCGAGTGACAACTTTAAAGCAGTAGAGACCTCTTAACTACAAAACACTCGTGACATGTGTGAACTGGGAAGCCTCATGTCAAATTTATGCTCCTATGGACCAACCCACTCCCTTGCCGTGCCAGCAGAGCATTGTGCTTCACAGTGGCGCTGCACTGTCACACTGCAGAGGTTAGGGAGCAGCTCTCAGATCTCAGGTAGGTACAGAAGAACAACAGAATACCCGCAGGACCAGGAGTGTCGCACAAAACCTCCCTCTTCAAGGGCTCTCCAAGCTGCAGCGTAGAGGATGAGCATGCCTTAGCCAGAATTGAAAGGATTTATGGATTTGCCATGCCCATGAAGCAGATGTATTAACGAGCAGTTGCTTGAGCAGCAGTTTCTCAGCTGAAATTGGAGCTTCTTTCCCACTGCATCGCTGTTCGGAGTGCAGTCCAACTGTTTGAGTATGATTTGTCTCTCAGTTACACAGCTGTAAATCCCAGCACATTTCTAATAAGACTGTGGGAGTAACTTCCAATTAGATAAAAATAGCATTGGGTGTATTTCATAAGCATTGTTATCTACTGTAAATGTTTAAAACAGGAAGGATTTGAAAATTAACATTTTAAATTGCTCACACATCACTTCAGGTTCCTGGATTTCGTTGCTAAACAGTAGTTAGGTGTTTTACAGGCCACCTTAGGCAAGATTACTGTCACTCGATCCGGTTCAGCAAAGACTTGAGCACAAGCTCATCTTCATCCAGCTGAGACATCACGCCAAGCCAGACATGTCGTGTGAAGTATGAGCCTGTGAACCGCTGCCCAGACTGCCTGCTGCTGCGTACGCACAGGACTCCCTGCCTTAGCAAGGGCTACGAGCAGTCCCAAAAGCCCGCTCACATGGCAATAACTTGAAAACTAAAGGTACCTACCAGCAACAGCAACAAACAGGTGCAGGTGAATATGTGAGGAATGAGAAGAAAACCCTTGGAGTGCTTGACCAGGTTCCTAGCTTGTGAGCATCTTGAGGGCATCTTTTCACTGCATGCATAACTAATTTGCTCAACAGAACCCTGCTCAAGCTTTTCAAACAATTAACTTTTTACATCTAAATATGGAAGCCTTTTTGGTTTTAAAGTTTCTTCAATTTGTGTCTTTTTAAAACCACTTAGGCTATTAAGAATGATTAAATGTTGCTACAGAGCCATGTGTAAAAATAAAAATACATACTTTTTCCATAGGATTAGTTATGCTTTTAGAGCTGGATGGCTACCTTGCTGAGATCAGGCCAAGTATTGTGAAAACATAAAATGACAATTCTGACTGAGCAGTCTGACAAGGAGAGCCCTTTATTGTCTTACCATTGGGAAAGTTCCTACATGCCCCATCCTTAGTGCAGCGTGAGGGCAGAAGAGGCCTTACAAATGCTACCCCATTCCAGCAGTGCCAGTGTCACACGGTGGGGACGCTGCGATGACTCTGACTGCTAGAAGGTCCCAGTAAACACCAAGCACAGTGGTAGAAGAAGGTGACTTTCAGTATAAGGTTTGAATCATTTACCTCCTTTCCCTGAAGGCAGGTGCTTTCCCAGCAGGAATCCCAGCCACCTGAGTAATAGGAAGAGGTGAATTTCTCATCGAGCTAAAATGCCCCAGTGTAAACACAGCGCTGAGCCTGAGCTGTGTGGCCCTTTCATCTCTCACTTCCTGGGAACGAAAGGAAAACCACTGCAAGTGTGTTAAGTGTTGTGCAAAGAGAAGTGTCAGGAGTTTACGTCAGAGAGAGAATCTAGAGAAAAGGCAGGTGAGATGGCCACCAACAAATCACCCTCTCCTGGCTCCTCAGCTCTGCCCCTTGGACCACAGGTGAGCTCTGTCTGTGCCCACGGCTGACAAATCCCTGCTTACAGGGAGAGGGTGAAGCGACAACTTGCAGAACCAATCCTTGATCTGACTGGGTGTGAAGGGAAGAGTACTCCAAGGCTGCCAAAATTCTGATTTTTCCCTCTTAGAAAATCTCACCGGTAGCTGGATAACCTCATGGAATGATAACTAGGTCATTTTTAGAGAGTCCTAACTTGAGCCCTTCACTTCCCATGTTTCTTGGTGTTGCGACAAATGGAGACTGTGTCTGGAAGCTTCCTTATGTAAAGAAAAGGGAAGAGCTTCCCTGGTTCCAGGATTACTGGCTCAGGATGGGTCCCAAACCACAAGCACTTCAGTCATGGAGTGAGTCAGTATCCTCTGAGGATGCCATTAATAACAGGAAAGACAAAACACACAACCCTAATTTAGCACACATTTTGTTCTTGACAACACTCAGCTTCATCTTTTGATGTTTACTTTTTTTATGTTAGCTTTTTGCCGAGAAAGGATTCACCTATCTTTATGAAGATAAGAGGAAACCTTCTCCCATTGCTGCCAGACAAAAGTTGATGCGCTAAATATGAACCTGCAAAGCTGAGCTACTCGTCCCTTTCAGCTGGTAAAGTTTATTTAGGTCGGTCAGCAGCAACGGCTGCTCTGAATTCAACCAGACATTTTTATTTTTAGTCAGGACAAAATATCCTTCAGATGTGTCGTCACCAAGAACTTCAGTCTAGAAAAAGGGTTGGACTCGATGATCTTAAAGGTTTTTTCCAACCTAAATGATTCTGTGACTCTATGAGGAGACTTTCAAAACTGCCTCTCTCGGCCAAGGCAGAGCCATGCTGATGGGTTGCTGTTCCGTAGATGAACGGGGTCTGCAGTGCCTCACCTGCGCACAGAGCAAGGGCTTGATTTCATGCAGTTTTTACCCTGATAACTGTGAGTAGGAGGAATCCCACTCTTTGCTCACCCTCCAGATGTCAGCTGGCCATTCTGCCAGATTTGCCTTCAGATGACTTCCCTCCACCTATTTCGATTCTGCTGGGATTTTCCCACAAATATGTCGGTCTTTGCTTCCTCTCTGAAGAGGTTTCCACTCACTTCTGAAGTTTTTAAACTTGGAGAAGAATTTGTGCTAGATGCAGAAGAAGGGATTAGCTGTGTTGTGCAGGGTTTATAGAAGGCTTTGGAATGCTTTTGAGTAGAAATCCCTTGTGAAGATTCAGTAGTTTTCTAACGGAAAAAATTACTGTCTTAATAACTGAAAGGCAAAACCAACATATACTGCACTGCTGTATTCAAAATTCTGCCCACAAACACACATGAAAATCTTTCCAGTTGTGGAATTCCGAAGTAGTTAGGGGGGAAAAAAGAGAAAATAGGGGTCACTAGTTACTGTATTCCACTGTATCTGGAATTCTACATATTTGCAGCAGCTGGGCAGAAAAGGCATGAGGTTCTGGTAGTGCACTTGCTTGGATGCATCCCCACAGGTGTTAACTGTTTTGAGAAAGCACTGGCAAAGATCCAAATGCAAATTATTTCCCAATTTCCCTTTGAAAGCCCATTGGAATTAGGGGGCTCGCTACTGTCAGGTTGCTGAAAAATACCTGTTTTGCTACTGTGTTTGTTGCTCAAATGTTAACGACTGTATTTATGGAATTGTTCTCGACTTTATTTTCTGTTTACAGTTTGCTGCTGCATCCTGTGCAAATCCTGTAATTCATTGAAGAAGAAAAGAATGAGCATTGCTACGGTTTTATGGGTGTTAGGGGAATGGTATACAGTAGAGCAGTTGGCATAAGAATCAAGGGAAATAGAAGATATGGTCTCATATATCCTTTAACGAGCCTGGAACTAAACACCACTACCATGTCTTTCCAGTCTACTAATTGTCATATGTTGCAAGTAAACACAAACACCAAATACAGCTACAAGCAGACCGCATGCCAAGAATGTAGCTAGCGCTGGGCTTACTATGTTCCCTGGCTTCCTCTACCATGTCAAGCTCAAGTGCTCGGTATCTGCGCACACAAAACAAAGGTTTTCCTATTTCTAAATAGGGATATAAACTACCTCAGCAGCCTTTGATTCTATTCCGGGATAACAAGCTGATGTAAGCCAGGAACTTTTCTTTTGTTTGTACCAAAGAAATTGCATGTTTATTCACTTGAATGCTTTCAGTAAATAAGCAAACCTATAAAGTTATGGTTCAACCAAGACCTAAACATATCCTAAAATTATGCATGAGTAAGATATTAAAGCAAAACAAGTGTATTTGGGCAAAAATTTAAGCTACCAAAATCAACCATATCACATCAATGCAATACCAGGGAGGGCTTTGAAAGTATTCAAGCAAGATTTTTTAAGTTGTAAATCCTCCTCTATAATGTGTAGGTTTGCAGCATTCTGAGTGTCTCGCTAAGACTGTGTGGTTGTCATTTAAGCCCTCCCAGAGTTTGTGGGAAATTCTGTCTGCTTTGAAATGAATATTTTGCTCTCCTGTGCTGTGATGGGATTTCTTGATTTCAGACACAGGGAGGAATCTAGGGGCAAGGGAGATGTATATTTCTTTACCATGGCAGATTCACAGAAAGAAACTTCTAACAGAAAAGCACTGACATTCAGTATTAATTATACTGCAGGCTGATGAAGTCTAAATATCTGAAAGGCATAAACGTTCCCTGAAGCACACAGTACCATGAAGGTTGCCCCTCCTGGCTCTTTGAAGCTGTGATCTGGTACAAGGGAATAAATGGTATCAGCAATGCAGAGCACCCTTGTCCAGAGGATTAGTCAGAATTAAAACCTTTTTTGGCCAAGGCTCTTTTAAGAAACCAAAAAAAAACCCAGAACTCAAACCAAAAGAAAAAGGTAGGATCAGTTCCCCCATACCTTTTGCTGCACTGACCCATGGAGACGTAACAGCTCCACTACATAAGCAAATAGTGCAGGGAAATAGGAGCGTATCCATAGAGTGAAACATCATGCTGGACACTCATTGTCCATCACTTCTCATTGAAAGGGTTGTCCAGCACTGGAACAGGCTGCCCAGGGAAGTGGTTGAGTCACCATCCCTGGAGGTATTTAAAAGATGTGTAGATGTAGTGCTGAGGGGCATGGTTTAGTGGTGGACTTGGCAGTGCTAGGTTAATGGTTGGACTTGATGATGTTAAAGATCTCTTCCAACCAAAACGATTCTATGATTCTATTCTATGATTCTATGCTAAGTGCATTACAGGAGGCTGTGTTTCAGCCCAGCTCTAATCTGACCCTATGCCCTGAACACCCTTTGGCTGGCAAGGGCATTTCTGGAGCACATCTTTTTGCTTAATTCCCTATGGAGAACACCCAGTTTGCATGCTGTGGGACTGCTCCCCAGTGCGAACTGAAGCATGAGAAGTGGGGGAGATCTGGAAACTCACTTCTAAGGTGCCAAGCTACAGTGCTGAGGCAGGCTCACCCTTTGCACATGTGACAGCTGAGGGAGCGATAAGTGCTGGGGACAGAGCGTGGACATTGCTTAAACTGGGCTGACACCAGAAGTGAGAAGGCAGCCTTTGATTTATATTTGATGGCTGAACAGCTGCAGTGGCTTAAAATATGACTGGCCCGCGCTGAGGTTTGCTGCCCTTTTACTGAAGACTTTTCCTTCCATACCACTGCCAGTGGCAAGAAAAGTGTGGGTGTTCCTTGTTTGCCTCAGTAGAAACGAGGATGACCTAGTTTAAATTACTAGGGGAAGTGTTTTGAACTAACCTGGCTTACACGGCACCAAGGCAGCAAAAGGTGCCCTCACAGGTTCCCCCCTGGGCTCTGCTCTTGGGGTGGCAACCAACCTTCGGAGAGGGGTGGCAATGTTGTGCACAGGTCTGACTACCCGATAAATGAACACGAGCATAAACTGTGGCTGCAGGGTTTGCAACTCTAAGTTGCCTTTAAGCAAGTGTCTTTAAACAGGCTTCCTGGGTGCAGACAAGGAAAATACATTCACAACCTGATTCAGAAGATGAGAAAAGCTTTCATTTCTTTTCAGTCTTTTTTTATGCTTCCTGACTGTCTTCATCCCTTAATTGATTCTAGGCTTTTTGATAGCTTTTGTCTGTCACTCCTCTATTTTTCTTCCAGCAAGATGTATTTATGTGATAAACCAACACACTTGTACAACACAGCTTTCTCTGTTGGTATTTTTTTCTGAAAACTCTATTCCAAGCTGATAAACAGAATTAAAATGAATAGGTTGCAAGTAAGATTACAGGAGAAGAAGAGCTGGATTAAGAGCTGCCGGTGAGGAAGAAATGCAGCAGCTATCTTAAATGAGGTGAAGGGTCAATGAGGCTCAGACGGCCGAGGGTGACAGAAGCTGCAGGTAGGGAATAGCCTGCCACCACGAGCCGTGATGCCGCCTGAAGGGCCAAGAAGGAAGCAGGTCGCTTCGTGATATGAGGGACTGTGTGAAGAGGCAGCCTAAGGATGATAAGCAAAGGGAGATGCTGAGTAGAAATCAGGAAATCAGTAAAATTATGGGGAGTTGGAAAGCTGTCCGTCTTCATACGTGTGATGCCAGCTGTTAAATCAAGAGGCGGATCTATGTCATTGGGAAAAAAAGAAAAGGTTGGAAGCTGTGAAATTGTATTTTGAAATCTTGTAATAGAGACACCTTTGTTATGTGGAAAATGAAACTCAGAAACTCCCAGGTAGAGGTTGCGGTCAGAAACTGATTATAGCAACACATACTTAATGCCCTTCACCAGACCCCAAGCTGACAGGGCTAAATGCACCTTAATATGGAAATCCAGGTCTGTGATAACAATTTTGGATTTGAACATCCCAAACAGGGAATGGCTCTGCTGTTTTGGATATGCTGTCAGCCTAGCAGCACAGAAGCTATCACATCCACGGTGTCTGCAATTGTTGTGTGGGACTTCTACATTTGTTGTTTTTTTCTCAGCCAGGAACTCCATAAAAGTACTTGAACTGAAACTAAAATCAGGGGAATTAAGATGTAAAGAGGTCAAAGTGATGGAAGAAGCTGTTGGGATCCAGAAGAGAGAGGGAGGCTGAAAAAGCCAAGAAAACGTCTCCCAGCTTTTTTTCTTCATTCCTATTGGGAGTTTGTTTACATAAAACGAAAATGTTGAAATGACTTTATGTTACAGTAGCTATAAATGAAGCTGTTACAAAATCTGCCAGCTCCTCACTTTTTATTTATTTATTACTCCTAGAGGTTAATAACTAAAGTTCATGTGTGAGTATGAATAATTAATTTGATCCATTGCTTGTCATGCGTAAGGGCTAGGCTCCTCCTGGCAAGAACAGGACCTTGTACTAAAGTACCTCGCATCTCCTGGAGCTCACAACTCTTAGTAGGACACTTAGCTCCCAGTACAGCACACAGGGAGAGCTGACTTACTACAAGCTGGATTCAGAAAAAGAAGGTGGCTGTCCAGCCTGGTTGTTGGATATTCACTTGAAGAGAATCCATTAATTGCTTTGAAAGCTAGGACCAGGACCTGGAACTGGCTTTGAAACCCGAGCATACACTTGTGAAGGAGTTAGGATGGATGAGAACATGAGGAATCTGTGTTTTTTGCTCTGCGCAGATCATGACAATTTTGGCTGGAGCAATCTTTTCTTTCATTGCGCCTTCAAAAGTTGTGTGGTAGCAAACTGTGCTCTGTGCTAGCAGTCTGCTCGTACACCATCACCCACTACAGAAATACTTGCTTCTCCAATAATGCCTTGTGCTTGAACTCTGACATTTTGTTGGACAATGTCAATGCCAAACATCTCGTGTACCAAAAGTTAGCTAGCTGAAACCTGACTGGAGCTCATGAGTGCAATAGCAGCCCCAGAGAATAAACACAAGCAGTGGTTAAACTCCTCTTCTGGCGTAAGTTGAAAGAAACATGAATTCTTACCAGAAATGCAGACCATATGCTAAAGAACCCCAGCTCCCTCAGCCGTCCTCATAAGACTGGTTCTCTAGACCCCTCACCAGCTTCATTGCCCTTCTCTGGACACACTCCAGCACCTCCATGTCTTTTTTGTAATGAGGGGCCCAAAACTGGACACAGTACTCAAGGTGGGGCCTCACCAGTGCCGAGTACAGGGGGGACAATCACTTCCCGAGTCCTACTCATCACACTATTCCTGATACAGGCCAGGATGCTGTTGGCCTTCTTGGCCACCTGGGCACACTGTTGGCTCATATTCAGCTGCCAGTCGACCAACACCCCCAGGTCCTTTTCTGCCAGGCAGCTCTCCAGCCACTCTTCCACAAGCTTGTAACGCTGCATGGGGTTGTTGTGACCCAAGTGCAGGACCCGGCACTTGGCCTTATTGAACCTAAATGTCCATCATCACGGACAGTAAGATACGGTAAAGACATAGGACTTGCAACAGAACAACCTGTTTGGTCTCAAACATAGTTACTGTCATGGCCCCTCAGGGACCGTCCTTGCACACCTCCCGAGGGCTCCCCCTACCTTGACCCCTGGCTGCCCTGCTCCTGGCTGGAGCGGTGGGATGGGCCCTGGCTGCCAGGCTCTGCCGTCACTCACCCTGGGGAGCCCCCGACGCTCCCAGCCCTGGAGAGCCACCAGCCCCCATGGTGCCCTGACTGTTTTGGTAGATGAGAATGAGGGGGAAAGCTACTTTGAAAAATGGACATCTAGAATTTGACCAAGTGTGCTTGAGGTACTGAATGAGTTAATGGTTCGTTGAGATGCAATCATGTCTATGAACTTTGTAATAAATGCAGGTGCAATAAATCTTTTAAAAAGGGTCCCACAAATTTGGTCTGTGGAAATTCCCATTGAAGAAACATGGCTCAGGTAAAACATGTGATTTACAGGTAACTGGGCTTCAGTCAGTAAGTTGTTGTTGCCTCCAGACCAGAAATGGAGAGAGCTGCATGCTATGGGAGATTTCCAGTCGTCAATGGATACAGCAGTAGTTGAAATCTGTTTTAAAAATCCAGGGTCTTATGAAAGTTGCAGCTGCTAAGATTACTTTGGAGTTGGGGAAGGAAGAGATGTCTGTCTTTTGTCAGACATTTTGGTCAAATATGGACTTTAGCAACCACTGGTAGAGAGAAGAAAGGTCAGAAAAGCTGGGTGAAGATGCGCCCTGACTCACATAATGCAGCAAATTTAAGTGAGGAATATTAAAACGATTTAACAGACTGGCTGAGAGTAAAGCCAATCTAGCAAATGCCGAAGTTGTACTGCATGGAGCAAGAGAGAGGCTGGGGGAAAGGGGCCCGCTGGCCAGCCACCTCACCACCGGCCACCCGCACACGGCGGGAAGACCTTTATGGCCAGCGAGGAGGTGTCTCATTGAGGAGGTGGAGCTGAGCCTTCGGTCTGTTCCTCATCCTTACCCAGACTGAAAACTGAGCCAGCATGCATGTGAGCAGCTTCAAAAGGAAGTAATTTACCTTAGGCACACAAATCAGTGAAGGAATTTCTACCGATTAAAAGAAAATTGGAGCTGTGCAGAACTGGCCAAGTCCCCAGATGTTCATAGATGTATGGAGCTTTGTACAGTGTATTTGTGGGGTTTTCCAAATCCCCAAACAATTGCATAAAATGAGCAAGAAACCAGCCTGGGGTCATTTTCAGAGCGGGAAAAGGAAACGCTGTGTTTCAAACCCCCTTTCGTATGAAACACAGATGCTAGCCCTTACACACTGTGAGCGGGACTGACACAAGAAGACGAAGAAGGAGAAAAGGAAGAAGTTTGTTGGAGTGACTGTGCAAGCTGCTCTTCCCTCCCCTCTGCTCCCCAAATCCCTCTTCCTAGCCCCCTCCTGCTCACATTTCTTTGCAGTTGTTCTAAATTCTGAGAAAAGTCTTGAGTTTTATAGTCTTTTGCAACACATCCACGCCACAAGAGAATACTCATTCTTTCTGTGATATATTTTTAGGCTGCATAAATCTGGTCCTAGTCTATTGGTAACGGTTTCTCGCAATTTACTGAAGTACTCATTTGAAAAAACACAGGCTGCTTTTATTGGATGACAGATTCAAAGTTTTCATTAATTCCTACGTTGTTGTGCTTCATAGACCTGAGTACGTGCAATGCAGTAGCCAGACATGCGCGTTACATTCCAATAGCATGGTGTCAAACAAAGTACTCAATCAGAAGTCAAAATAACTTAATAAACACCCTTGATCTGACTCAGCCCTCCCCAAATTAGGGCTTGTCTGAGTGGGGAAGGTTTCTGGCACAGTGACTGTGGAAAAAACCCATTCCCTTGGAGTAACTTTGGAAGCACGGTAGTTAAGAATAGAGTTACAGAGCTTCCACATCAGGATTTATACCATATAATCTACAGTGCAATAACTCTTTAGGCTAACTTCACTGTGAACTGGTACTGTGTAGACAGGCAAATTCAGGTGAGATCCTGGCCAAACCTTGAGTTTTGAAGCAACCATAAGAAGGTATGAACCATATACCTTAGTGTAGAGACTGGGGTGGGGAAGGGAGGAGGCTGGCAAGAGAAGTGACCCTGCCCCCCCCCCCAGGGTAGCCCCCAGGAGCCTGCAGGGTGTCCTATGGGATATCTCCCGGCTGGGCTTGGCATGCTGCAAGAGGGGTGCTGCTCGGAGGACGCTATGCTGAACTACAGACAAGGTGGGAAGTGTTTCTGCTTTTGCTGCCGGGAGCTGGTGGCCAGCCACGGCCAGGTGAGCTGGGGGGAGCTGCTGATCTACAGAAGATGGCCATGTCCAAGGCAGCTGCCACCTTCCTGAAGGCTTTCCCCCAGCTTGTTTCTGTCTGAGGGGGGGCGGGCAGGCACAGCCCCCACGCAGGCTCTAGCAGGTACCCATCTCACAGAAAGTCCCATTGTGATGGTTTATCCCAGTGCTAACCTTGATGGCACAGCAGTTTGCTTGGATGTCACCGTGTGACCCTCCAAGACCAGCAGAACCCCATCTTAGACACTACGTATCTCAAAGCCAAATCTGTTTTACCTGCTCTCCTCTTTTTTTTCCTTTTTTTTTTTGGGGGGGGGACACGACACTAGATAAATGGAACCAAAGATGACAGAAGAGTGTTTTCCCTGTGTAGTGTATGTCTTCTTAAGCTTGCTTTTTTAGCAGTGCTTGTTGTGCTGTACACGTTAGCTCCTGTGACACCTTAAAAAAATGAGAGTTCCACACTTGTGATTATTTCCAATACCCAGGGCTGGTCTCCCACATCACTACTCACATGCTCAAGCTCCCAAAGCAATGTTAGGATTCTGCCCGTGAACAAAAGACTGAATACTGCATTCACTTTCTTTATGGATGTAACTTATTTTTTAGTACAGTTCTTCCTGTAATGTGAATGGAATTGCCCTGCTTTAATAAAATATACCTGCAAGCTTTGATTCTTGTTACCATGTTTCCTGTGCTGTTACTTACCACAGGGCGAGAGTGCAAGATGACAAAAAAAAAAAAAAAAAAAAAGAACACTTTATACCTGCTTTGCAGAAATGTAAAGGACGGGAAAACCTACAGAGTGAGCTGATGAATGAAGCCCAGTGCATCCAGGGAATGCCCAGGGAAGTTGTGGATGCCCCATCCCTGGAAGTGTTCAAGGCCAGGCTGGATGGGGCTTTGAGCAGCCTGGTCTAGTGGGAGGTGTCCCTGCCCATGGCTGGGGGTTGGAACTAGATGGTCTTTAAGGTCCCTTCCAACCCAAACCGTTCTGTGATGATTCTATGACCCCTAGGAGGTGGCCCCAAGGCTATTTTCACCTGCGCTGTTCTCTCAGCGGGAAGCAATGGCTGCCGCAGGGTGTATTTAGCATGGGAACAGGGGTACGGCTGACAACAGCCCCTACACAAATGGGCCGCAAACCTAAACAAGAGCTTGCCGTGGAGGTACGTACTCTTTGGAGAACACTGAACTCCGTTCGGACCCCGGTTTCCCTGCCCCGGGGCCGCCGCACCGGGACGGGACGGAGGAAGAGGAGGAGGCGGCGGCGGAGGGGGGCGGCCGGGGCGGGGCGGGGGCGCGGCAGATGGCGGCGCAGGGAGCGGCCCGGCCCCGGCTCCGCCTCTGGCCCTGCCACGGCGGGACGGGACGGGGCGGCCCCGGGCGTGGGGCAGGAGCGGGCGGCGGCGGGAGCCTCCTCCTTCCTCCTCCCCCTCACCGCCTCCCCCGGCTCCCAGCGGCGGCTATGCGCTGCCGGCACCTCCCGGGCCAGCGGCTCTGAGGGGGCGGGCGGGCGGACAAAGGCTGCGGGCTGCTGCCGGCGATGGAGCGGCGCGGCGGCTGAGGGCGGCTCGGTGGGGCCGAGCCGAGCCGGGCCGGACCGGGCCGGGCGGCGGCACATGGTGCGCGGCTGGGGCCCGGCGCTGCGCACCCGCGGGCGGGCCGAGGGGACACCATGGACAACTTCTTGGCGGAGGTGAGCGCGCGATCTTCTTCCTCCCCCTACCTTCCTCCTCCTCCTCCGGCGTGGAGTCGCTTTGTGGGGCGGCAGCCGGGCGGTGAGGGGCTCCCGAAAAGTGTCGTGGGCGCGTCCCCGGAGCCACCTCGGCTGGCGGGGGGTGCGGGGTGGCAGGAGCAGCCCCCTCGGGGGTCGGGGCTTCGTGAGCGGGCGGGGGCGAGCGGCTCCCAAATTACCCCAAATTATCAGCGTTTCGGCGGCACTCGAGGCCGCCCGCTCGAAGCGGAGGCTGCTGCCGCCGCTCTCCGCCGTGGAGGCTCTCGGCGCTAATTGGGGCTCATTAGAGCGGGGGTTGCCGCAGCGGGCAGGGCTGGAGGCGCCGGCGCCCCGGACCCCGCCGACCCCGGACCCCGCCGACCCCGGACCCCGCCGACCCCGGACCCCGCCGACCCCGGACCCCGCCGGCGGCACCGCGGGCTGCCCGGGGCTCCGGTGGGGGTCCGGTGCGGGTCCCTGCCCTCCCTCCTGTCCCCTCCGTCCCCCGCTGCCGGCGGGGGTCAGCCTCTGAAAGCGTGTCCTGGGGGCAGGGGGGGTCCCTCCTCGGGGCGTCCCTGCGTGGAACCTGGGGGGGGAACTTTTTCCCACCTTGAGTGGGCATATGAGGCTTCAAATGACGGAGGTTTCAGAAGCAGGGCAGTCCTTTTCTTTTAAGGTATGTTTATTAAGCGCATGCTGTTAAGTACAAACAAAATCTTCCCATACGCTGGGCAAAGTAACGAGGCTTAAGTCTTGAGAGTGGTTTGAGCTTTGCCATTATCTTGTGGATCTTGACAACTTCGTCGCGTGGGGTGAGGAAGCCAAATCAAAGGCGCTTTCCTACTTACCCAGGGTATACGCTAAAAATCAAAACTTGGGTCCGCTTGTGCCTCTGGCTAAATTAGCTGAATTTTATACAATGGTATTTCACCAAATCAGTTCAGCCCGCCTAGTGTTGGTGCAGCCTTATGTGAACACAAGGTGTCCAGTATTAATGCAGCGGCTTCTGTGTTGTGTCTGGGTTGTGACTTCTGGTGGCTGACTGCACGACTGCTTTCATCGCACCCTGCGCTGAAGCAGTTGCACTGTCAGGGCTGTAAATACAGGCCAGGCATCTGTTTTACAGGGCTGTGATTAAGCTGCAAAACTGTCCTTTGCCCTCATGGAATAACTTCCCTCCTGTTACTCAGTGCTGCTGTTGATGCTTCCACAAGAAAAAATAGGTGATCTGTTTACTGGAATAGTAATTAGTCAAGTAAAAGAAGGTCATACACCTTACTGCTTGTTAGCTTTTCATTTGTCAGACAACAAAAGTTCTGTCAAGTGCAATAAGAAGGAAGAAACATAGGATTAACTTTCAAAAAGTCTGAGTTAAGTAGTAATATTATATTACTTTTTTTTTTTTCCTGTAGAGGATGTAGCCCTCGCCTTTCAAAAGCTTGCAAGCCATGAGCAATATGGTGTATTAGCCTAGCCTTGCAAAATTAGTCTGAAGAGTCATTCGCTCTGACACCAAGTGCAGTAGCGTGCCCTACATAAAGGTGAAGAAGAGAGTTAATGGGTTTGACTCCCCTATTAGCCAAAATTACTTGCCCCAGGGAAAAAGCAAGTAAATTTTGCCAGTCTGTGTTAGTATTTCAGCATGTACTTATGATAATTTGTGGTTGCTGCATGCAGACTTTGATCTTTCTTAAGAACTCTTACTCCCTTTCAACATGTTGATACTACTTTAAAAGATCAGTAAATATAGCACTTCGGCTTTAATCTGCATCCAGAGTCCCACCCATAAGTATAAACATTTTCCTTCCCTCACACCAGAGCGTATGTAAATTGCATATAGGGAGCATTAAGGCACAATAGCAGCAATGCACTGGGCCTGACCCAGCTACCACAGAAAAACGTCTGTTGAAGGCACTGGATGGAGCCGTTAGCTGGGTAATTTGATTTGTGCAAGGCAGACATCCTGCAGCTGCTCTTTATGAAAATATTTGCTGACTTTTCTGAGAGAATTATTGTTCTCCTGAAAATAAGTCGCAGGGTGCGGAAGGAAGAGGAGGCAGGATGAAGGGCACAGGTAGCAGGTCTGGTCTGCTCCGCTCCCGTTCAGCAGCGATGTGACTCCGCTGCTGTAATTGTGTTCCGGGAGAAAAGCTGGAAGGTGAGAAGGACGTATACCGGCACTTTGTGGCTGTCATTCCTCGGCGTTAACAGAAGCCCCTGTTCACTGCACTGGAGGCAGGAGTGTGTTCAGGTCCGGCTGTTGTAGAAAAATACTGTATAACTAAAAGGTTTTAGAGAAAAAGCCCCCTGCATTGCTACCACTTCCATATTTTTCAATAGCTAGGTGCTGACTGCAGCCTGCTCTTTGTATATATGATGATGCTCACCGGAACAGGAGGAGGCAGCTGGGTAAGATGCTGCTGGAGCACCAGGACGCGTGCCTTGCAGGGAAGCTGCTCCTGTTGGGACTGGCTGTGGGATAATGCCAGGCTCCCGCTGATCAGCTGACGCTGCCCTTGTCCGAGACTTAACCGGCTTTTTGACTTCTCAATCTTGCTGCCCAGTGTCCTTCCTTTGCTATTTCTTTTTTGGCTTTTATTCTTCTAGGACGAGAAGCAGTTGTATCTGTCTCCAGAGGATCCTTGATCTCCATCCCTATCCCAGTTTTCTAACTCAGCTAGTTAAAAAAAAAAAAAATTATTATGAGTCAAGAATTAGGCTAGAAGAGTCCTTGAAACTTACACCCCCAAAATGCTTTTATTGCTGGAAGATACTAAAATAATTATAAAGTTGCACTCTAAATACAGAGCAGAAGTGTTTTTGGAGACTTATGAAAGGTATTTTAGGCTGTTGACTGATCTGTGTTAACTTTTGGTGTTTGAAAGAAGGTCAGTGGTGGAATTGTTAACTTTTTCAGTATAGTTACATAGTTATATTTTCATATATAAAGTGTTAAAACCTGTAGAAATCCCGGAG
This sequence comes from Rissa tridactyla, assembly GCF_028500815.1. Classification (NCBI taxonomy): domain Eukaryota; kingdom Metazoa; phylum Chordata; class Aves; order Charadriiformes; family Laridae; genus Rissa; species Rissa tridactyla. Next base: position 81,843,102 of record NC_071467.1, on the reverse strand, counting down.
ATCCACACTCAGAATCGAAAATATGGATGTGTGCAATAGAGCCGTTTGGCTGTGCTGCTCAAAACAGCTTGGAAAAAATTGTTCCCATATGTTTTACCAACAGCGAGGGTGCCCACAAGGGAGCAGTCTCCTGTGGTAGCTGAGGTCAGACTTCTTTTTTCCAGTGAGAATGCATCCCCGCTACAAGGGGTGAGGGAAGGAGGAGAGTCATTTCAAGATGAGAAGGAACAGAAGGAAATTTTGCAGAAAAAAGGCAGGAGAGGGAAACTCAAACTGCCCCTTCAGCATCTGAAGTTCCCAAGCAGCCTTTACCAGGGGAAGTGGGTACAGAAGTCAGGTTCATCCTCTTCCTCTTCCTCTCCCGTGGGGGTCACTTTGCCCTCGGTACGCAGTGCGTTGCACTGAGCCACAGTTGCTGTCCGTGTCACAGGAGGGGTGTTACCACAGCTGCGGTCAGAGAGGGGTTGAGGTTGGAGGGTTCTTCTGGAGGTCATCTGGAGCAAACCTGCCCTCTGAGATGGTGCTCAGTGCATAGCGGCGGCTGCCAGGATCGATTGCCTTTGGTTGCTGCCAAACTTAAAAGACAAAGGATTATTCTGTCATCCCCCTTAATTTCCTCAACGGGAATACAAGGGGGTAGAACAACTCTGTCTGCAGCCTTGGGTCTAGTGCTTCTGGGTAGATGATGCTGAAGGAGAGCGTTATAAAAACATCATCATTGAGGTTCCACTGATGTTTCTGTAAACATTGCACAGAGGTTTATTGGGAGCTGCGAGGTTGCCTCCATTGAGGCACAGCAGATACTCAGTGTCCACCATGCTTTTATTTTTAGCAGTACTGCTGGTACCTCAAGTTCAGAATGGTTTCCTTCATTTCTACTTTCCACAGCTGGAACATGTTTGCTTGTGTACCCTGCTTCAAGGGCAGGGCTCCCAGCATGTGTCCTGAAGGAGCAGGTGTTGAACCTCCCTCAGTGGGAAGGATACGGGGCAAAAATGAATTCTGAGGCTTTGAACTTTGCTTCAGGGAGCTGTCAGAGGAGGTGTCTGCCGAGCCTGGAAGCTCTTATTTCGGTTATGCAGCTTGCAGCACACTTTTCCTTGGTGCTCCTCTGCTGTGATGTTTGGAGGATCACTGCCTCCCAGCGCAGAGTCCTTCATGGAGACCTTTGAGAGGTTCACCATCTCCCGCAACCAAGTGACCTTGGCCATTCCCAAGTTTCTGCTCTTAAAGTGAAAATCTGGTGATGCTAATAAATTTCTGCATCAATATACACAGATTCTGGCGGTGCTCCACAACATAGTGTACGCATTTAGGACAGTCTCAGAAGCCTCCCAGTTTTCATTTTGAAGTGTTTTACTGATAGCACAAGTATGGGTCTGATGTTCCAGGTTGTGGTACTGGTGTAAGCTGTGTAGCGTACACCAGCAAAGCTGTGTTTCAGACCAGTGGGGCAAAACCATCATCCCATGAGCGGTGGCGTAAAGGTTACATTTCTGGAGGGCTTCTGAGCACCAAAGCCATGCCAGGAAGGAACAGTGCCTCTTCCAGCTGTTGACGTTGGCTGCGTTTTCCAAAGTTTCTGAGCTGTGACTCCTTCTCGTATTTAGATTTTTTTTTAAAGCCGATGGTTGTTTTGACAGTAGTTATTTTTAGGTTAATTAAAGAGCAATATGTTTTGAGTAGAAAGCGTTTCAAGGGGGCTGAAGACTACCTTACTGAGTCGGAAAGAAAAGAAAGGGGTTTTTTTGTAGGTTTGTTTCTGTAAGTCGTGAAATTGGGTTCAGTTCATCAGTAGCATGTCATCGTAACTGCCTACTCCACGTACTTCACATGTGCCTTTCATAAGACACATTTGTGCAACTGAAGCGTAGTCATCATCGCTGGGCTGGAGCCTAGCAGCCCTGCTGGCACCATGAATATTGTAAAATGACACAAGAATTCTCTTAAAGCTGCAAAACACATAACTATTGAAATTAGCAATAGAGGTGCTACATTGTGCACAGTCTGCGTGTGGTTTTTTAGGTATGTTCAGTCAGACTCCAACCAAAGGAGAGCTCTGAACCCACCCCCACTGTTACAGAAGTCTCGGCTGCTTCTGAGTCTTGGGGTTTTTTTTTCACCACCTGGTGACACCTCACCAAAATGCTTACTCTTTTTTTTTTTTTTCCAGTCTTTCCCCTGATTGTATGTTTGTGTCAGCACGTTGTGTTTAAGCTATTGTGCTCTAACCAGATTTTCTTTCTTTATATGTATTTTCATTTGGTGAACCCTGTGTATGGGTGTGAAGGTTGCAGAGCTCTTTGGCTCTTCTTTTTTTTGATTTTTGGAGCTGTCGCACAGCCTGCTGCCCGGTGAAAGGGAATTGTGTTTGAAAGTGTGGCCAATGCCAGCTTATTTTTGAAGCCGAGTGGCACAGGCTTTTATCAGAAAGGCTCCACAGTTTCTTTTCTATGATTCTGTGGAGGCGGCAGAGGACCACTTTGCAAGAGCGAGGGAAGCAGAAAGGAAGGAGAGCTTGAGCTTTTTGTCTTCTGAAGAGTTTAGTGCACTGGTCCCATGAGTAACCTGAGAAAGCCTGTAATCTTTCAGTGCTGTTCTTGCCTGAGCGTGCTGCAAAGGATGGAAGGAAAAGCTTGAGGCCCCTCATCAATAATTGCGCTGTCGGTGACAACCACATTGTGCTTCCATTGTGGAGATTGTAGCCAAATCTTGGGTTTCAGCTTGGTAAAACCAATATCGTCTCATAAATCTGGGGGGTCTTTTGCTTTAGAAGATAGCTCAAGGAAAATTGGTAGGTCCTTGGCTCTATGCGTGGGTGCAGATGTGTGTGTATTTATATAGCGTCACTGTGTTTGCACAGAACAAATCCAGACCTAACCCCTAGCAAGTGAATAACATGCCTGCTTTTTTTTTTTTTTGGCCCTTTTTTAAATTTTTCTTTTAATATGGGGGGTGAATATTGATGTAACTTCAAAAAAAAATTATAGCAAGAGAAAGGTCTTTTTGTGTCTCTTGGGTGGATACAGCCCCAGCGGAAGGTGCCGCAGTCTCCTGCGAGGGACAGGAGCAGCAGCTCCATCCCTTGCCTGGCCGGTGTGGTGACTGCCCGTTTGTCGCAAGTCCTGGAGGGAAGCCTGTCCTCTGGGTAGTTTGATCTCACCAACCTTTTTGGCCGCAGGGCCGGTATTTTTCCTTACTGAATCACAGTCCCCAGCTGTGGTCAGAACCAGGAACGTAGCTTTGGGTGGAGCCCCAGTAGAAGGGCAGGAGGTAAAATGTCACCGTGAATTAAGACTTTTGCTGAGGGGAGGAAAAAAAGAATTACCAGCCTTAAGTCACTAATTGTGGCTACTTTACAAGTTTCGGGATGTGACCTCAAAACTTGGTAGATTGATTATGACTTCAGGCTTGCATGAGAGGGTCATGGCTTAGGCATTCTCATTTCTCTTGATCTTCCTGTTATTTATCACTGTGTGACATTTTAAACCATTAGTGAGACATGCAGGAGGATGGCTTCATGTCAGAGCAACAGTGCAGGGCAAGTTTTGGGTATTATTGGTTCAGATTTTGCATGGTGGCTTTTTTTATTTATTTAGGATTTTTTAAGATGTCCTATGTATATCTGAACTTTGAGCATTATCCATTGGTCATATTTCCTGTAATGCAACTTTGTTTTGGACAACCTCCTGATTAAGAAAAGTTAAGTGGATTATTACCCTTTTGGTTAGAAGTCCGTTAAGTAGCTTAAACACTCCAGTCTTTTAAAGACAGGACTTCTCAAAGTTTGGATGCAGAATGGGAACTAATATTTATTACCCTCCAGATCTGCCTTGTGAAGTAAACTATATCCACACTGAAGCAGAAATTACCGCTCTGTTACATGGAAAATATGAGCATTATATTGGAAAAGTATACCGGGAAAGGTTTGTTACAACAGAAGGAACGTGTAAAGATTACTAGTATTTCTAACCGTACCTGTGAGAAGGAGGAGGATGTTAGAGGAGAACGTACTGTCCACTCCTAGACTCATTTCTGCAAAGTCAGCGATCAAGACTGTCATCTCAGGTAGGTCCCAATGTCATTCATCCTTGTTCTTGATGTCCTCAGCTCGATGGTTAGCGTAAAGCCAGGTCAGGGGGGTGTCTGGTGGGTGCTCTGCAGGGAACATGTCATTCCACGGATATCAGGACTGGCCAGACCCTTTCCCACTGCAAACCAGTGACTTGACTGGGGAGGGCTGCTGAGGTGTTTCAGCTGTAAACACTTCACACCTGTGCTTGTTTTACTGATAAATGGAAATACTTGCTCTCTATTTAGGCGCTGTTTTCCTTTAATGGCCAAGTGACTGTTTTTCAGTCTGGCCTGTAAAATGTTTTTCCGTATTAAATACCTTACTAGGAACAGACGCGATTTTGGTGTAGACTTGAAGCATGGCAAAAATTGGTGTTTGTTTGGTTTTGCTGACCAAAGTAAACATTTCCATTTTGTGTAAACCTCTTCTGTAGAGGGGTTTAACACACAGTTTCGATATGAAATCTTGTAAGTTTTCCTAGTGAGCAATTGTGCTTAGTTATTTTTCACTAAGAAGGAGCAGCCACAGCCAGTAACCGTAAAAAAACCCAACCAAACAAAAAAAAAAAAAAACAACAAAAAAACCAAACCAATGAAAAAACAAGCAAACAAACAAAAAAAAAAAAACCAAACAAAAAACCCCCCAACAAAACCAAAGAGCACTCCAACCCTTTTAAGACTTTGAGGAAAACTTTTATGGTTTACTCTTTTTTATAGAAGCCTTTAAAAATTAAAAGTACTGGTCACTTGTATGATTTTCTGAACTTGCACTGAAAATTGATATCCAATACATCTTAAGTTGGATTTCTTAGGTGTTTGAGTGGCCCTGCCCCCAGTGGGTAAATATAAGCATGTTGGAGCAAAGCCTAGATGAGGGAGTCAGTATAATACCTTTTACTGTTTCTAGGATTAATGGCACGCTGAAGGAAGACATCCTGGCAGATGGACTTTATCAGTCTCCTGTACCATCTAGGGGCCTGCCAGACTTCAGAGTTGAATAGGGTTCCCGTATTTGTATGTTAATACATTTTAGCAAATGTATATTAGCAAATACTTAAATTGCTCCAGCGGGACACTTTGCTTGGATTATGGTATCGGACTTTCTTTTCTTTGAAAGTATGTAATCTTCATCTTGTGGCGAGCCTCGCTAGAGATTTTTGAGTTCATGTTAAGCGAAGGTGAATATCGAAGAAATCAATATCTCTCTAACCCATGTCTTTTATCGGATAAATCTTTCTGTGAAATGATTTGGGTTTTGGTTTTGTTTCTTTCCACATGAGGGAAAGAGGAAGGAAGAGAGGGGAGCTCAGTAGGAGGCTCGAGGAGCCAGGCTGTGCCTTCCCTGGTGATCCTGGCTGGTGGCGTGCATGGGGTGAACGGCTGGGTTGGAGGACTCGGGAAATAAAAGGCAAAGCACGCTTTGATGTGTTAGTGTTGCCTCTTCCTATATATTCTTGGGAAACTATTCATAATCCTTTTATTATAGGTCAGTGATACAAGAGTGTGTTAATACAAGTCTCTGTTTTGTTTTGGAGCATGCCCTTATGGGAGATGCCGTAAGGATACCTTAGCAGGGGAAAATGTTTGGTTGTTGCTTTTTCGCCTGGGGGCAAAACCACATTCCCACCCTGAGCAAGTTTACCCAAGGGCTTTTTACCATGGGATGTCTGCCTCTATACTGGGGTAGTCATTAAAAGTACTGAGGGTTTTGGGGGTGGTTTTTCATGTTCTTAACTTCTTGACGTGGTAACGCCGGTAGAGTGGCACCTCGCTGCCCAAGGCTGCCATCACAGTCTCAAAGTCAGGATTGATTTTGGTGCCTGTAGTGTACCTGGGGTAGGGACCTGAGGCTCAAGTGGTTAATGAGTGCTAGCTATCATTAACTCCAGCTGGAATTACAAAGCTGAGTCTTTCTGAAAGCTGTCATCAAAGTTAACAACCCCAAGCCCCTTGGCCCTCTTTCTCCCTCTTGCTCTTACAGACCTTCAAAAGGTTTTAGAAAACTCGTTTTGATGAACTTCACAGCATCTGGAGAAAACATTTCTGTAGTTCTTGAAACGATGTTGGACTGTCAAAACGGTGCTACTGGCGAAGCCTTGCGTGGTTTTGATGTTGTGCGCTGCATGTGTCTACTCTCTTTCTTCCCGACCTCGCTAACAGAAATTAGGGGGATTTCTCTGGAAATATTCTCACGCCTCCCCTCTGCATTCAGCCAGACTGGCCCCGGTTTTGGGGACAGGAGATAAGAGAAGTTTATTCCTTGTTTTGAAGAAATATTGATGTTTATAGCGTTAACGGAAAAGGATTATTTGGTCCTATTTTAGTTGCTGTTGTTTAGTGCGCCATTAAAATGTTTACTCAGATGAAGTTAAATATATTTGTCGAGAGAATGGGATTGTTTTTCTCATGATGGTGTTTATCCTGAGGAAAAGTCAAATCCCTTTGTTTAATGTACCCATCTGGTTTACAGAAGCAGCGGAGATCATTTCTATTTGGCCATTTTAGCGGGTCAAAACCCAGATGTGTATCTTGGTTAGGGTATATTTTTATTTGCTTCAGAGAGGAGCCAAGTTGGCAGGACACCGAAGTTCACATCGGGACAAGGAGTAGACGCCGATTCTGTAGGTCAGACTTCTCGCTTTGTTGGTTGTCATCGTGGTTCTCTCCCCCTTATTAAGTATAGACTGAGGTTTTGTGATTAGAGTTTATCTCCTCGTTACAGCTTTCTGGTGATGGGTACGATGGATAGGTTTGTTTGGTGTGTGCAAGCAGTTAGTATATTCCCTAGAAGAAAATGAGAGCGGTGTTTGCAGGAGGGCTTTGAAGGGTGGCATTTCCTGCTGCTTTTCAGACTGTGTACCAGGAGTGTCCGATGAAGCGAGCTCTTTGTTGTTGAAACTCCCAGAGTTGGATTCTGCCGCGTGATACTTGATAAGCTATTTCCAGGGATAAACAAACACAGCAAATCTGAGCTAGAAAATAGAATTTGTGCAGCAGCTCTGCTTTTTTCCCCCCTTGCAATTACATTTCTAATATTTTGCGCGCCAAATCTGAGAAGTTTTAACAGATGGCAGATGTGATTTTGGCATAGAGTTGCGCAGCGCCTGCAGCAAAAGGGCGATTCTCTGTTTTGTGTTAGTTTTGAGAGTCTCTACTCCCGATTTCTGTTTTTGTCGCACCGTTTCTGCCATCATTTTGCTTTGGTGATTCAGTACCTTAAATGACTACAACCCTGGTGCAGTGGTAAGCTCCCTGGGTTTTTTGTACAGAAGCCCATCAATAAGCTTAATTGTAATGTAATGAAATAGTTGTGTCAAACTTTTACTGTGTAGTTACACCGTTGTCAGTAGGATGCCTTCGTACTGTGCAGTTAAGGTGGAGAAGCCATCAGTAGCTGGTGGAGGACAGAGGGTGGTACCCAAATCTCTGCATTTTCTTGTGAGCGTCCGGTGGCCCTTGTTTGGTGGCTTGTTCTTAGCAGTCCTTACTGAGTGCAAAGGGGAAACATTGAGTTGTGGGATCCTTTTCCTTCGGATAGTGATTCAGCTTTTACTGTGTTCCAGGTGCTTCTGGAGTCGGGCAAATACAGGCTGTAATCCTGAATTTTGATTTCTTGAACTTGTGTGCTGCGTACAGAAGCACTCCTTTATACTGCTTGCAAGTATTTGATCTGAAAAGTGCACGGTCGCTTTATGCAGCCAGAGAAGCCACAAAAGCTTTGCTGTTTTCCTGGGAATTTTGTTTTTTCTGCTGGAAGGCGTCAGTGTTTTCGGTAGACAGCATGAGCTGCGTCTGAGCTGGAGCACAGGGATGTGCCTCCTGCTCTACGTGTAGACCGGAGTCGTCTCTCTCTGGGAAAGAAAAGTAGGTGCGTGTTAATCAGTGGCTAAATTGAAGGGGCAAGAAGGGCTCAAGGCAGAAGAGGTCTGGACACCTGCGGCAATAGATCATGGGTCACGTCTCTGCGGGGACGGCCTGAGGCTTTCCTGGGGAGGAGGAGTAGAGGAGCCGCAGTCAGGCTCTGAGCAGGAGCAGCAGATGCTTTAGCAGGACGGCTGCTCAAAGGGGTCTCCTTGTCCAATGGGATAATGATGCCTGATAGCTACTGCTTTAAAATGCATAAATTAAGCTCTTTTTTGGCTTTGCAATTCCTGTTAAAGTCAGAGAACAATCTTCTGTTGCTGTCCTGAGGCCAGCTGGAGTTTTCCTAGCTGTAGGTTTTGAGTGTGGGGTTTGTTTTTTTTTCTGGTTGGGTTTCTGGTATTACAAATGCCAACGTTTTGGAAAGTCTTGCTTTTTAGGGTTGTCTCCTTCAATCTTTTTTTTTTGTCAGTATTGAGCAATGACGTGCTTCTGGATAGTTTCACATAGGCTTATTGGAGAAATCTGGGGTTATTCTTGAGAAAGCTGCAGTAATTTATGTCCTAAAAAATAGGGCTTTGGCATTTGTTAGTACTGCTCTGTTGGTGGCAATATTATTGTAGTAAAAATTGCCATTTTTGCTTTTATTGAAATTCCTGCTTTGATTTTGTTGTCATGTGATCATCTTTCCCCCTAATTTTGTTCCAAATGATGTACTAGAGAGTAACTAGTAATCAGCAAGTTGCTCTTTCTCTGTAGGAGAGCAGTCATGGTGCTACCACTTGCACTCCAGGAAACAGTTGGATTTTTATCAGGTCTTTGTAAATGTGAGAAGAGGAAGAAATCTGAAGAGATCTCTGTCAGGTAGGGCGAGAGCTTTACCCGAGACTGCAGGAGGCAGCCTGTGCTTGGGACCATTGGGAAGTCGCTCTTTACATCTTCACCTGTGGAAGGGTCTGAGAACCACCTGGAAGCTAGGATGCTCCACGTATGTGCTTTGAAGAAAGGCCGTGCTAATAAGCTGAAAGCTATGAAGCTGCTGCTTCTTTTGTGGGTGTCAATATTTATTGAGCTTGTCGATACTTTATTCTACTCCAGCTGCAATGCTGTGCTGTTGGTTCCTTTCCCTCTTGCCAATGAAGAGGAGAGGGGTGGGGAAAATAGTGCCTTGTACTCTTTGCCCATGCAGATCTACATACGATATTTCTGCCTTCTTTTTGTAATTATCTGTTGTTCCTTTCTAATGCTGATGTTTCCTAACATTCTTGTATATTGCATGTGCTTTTTTCTGTTCCTTAAATATAAGTAAATGATTTGGTGCAGCTGGGGGAATGTCTGCATAGGAGGAAACATGTTGCAATGAGTTGCTTCAGGATTATTTAAAAGCAAAAAAAAAATTGCGATTGGTTTGTATATCTGCTCCCTCTTTCTGACTTTGTAGTTGGAATGAAGTGAAACAGATTATTTTTTTTTTTGCCTTTTCTTTGTTTGTTTATTTTTCAATGACCTGGGAAGTTTGACAGCTCAAAAGCCATACTGAGCAAAACTAATAAAAACATCTGAATAGCTGAAACTTTAAACCCTGATGGAAAGGTGGTTTGTTGAGGAGAAAAAAGGTCAGAAGTGGTAACTATTAGTGGCTATAAATAAAGAGTTACTCATTTAGGCTCTCAGACGGATAAAAGAGAGAGGTTGTTCTAGTTTTTCATCTTTACCGTGTGGTAAAAAATAAGGTATGTCATGCCCTGCCATTTTTTTAGATAGCTTTAAAAATAGCTGCACTTGTGCTGTTTTCCGCTCAAAGAAAGGTCTTCAAGTACACTCGTGTAAATGGCAAAAGCTGCTTGGCCCCAGTCTGAAATAAATACATGAATTTATAGATCATTTCACTTTCAATAAGATGTGTTCCCTGCAGGGCAGCATCTCTATTCTGTCATTACATTTACAGTTTTGATAAAATACTGGATTTTGTTCTAAACCAATATCTGTAATCGTGCGAGCAATATGGAAACAGTGTAGGGAGTAGCTAATGTGCACCTAGTGGGTCAGTAGGTCTTGTCTTTTGGCAAATAAAACCTGGGGAAGGAGCAGGCTGACTTTCTTCCTTGGCGTCACCTGGTGTGGTGGTGAGGAGGAGGCCACAGAGCAGGGAGAAGCAGTGATGTGCTGAGACTCCCCTGAGGACCCTGGAAGAGCCCTGAAGACCCTGGTCCCTCTGTGGAGTTTAGGAGCGGCTTTGGAGGGGTGGCAGGTTTTCCCAGTCTCCAGACGCTGGGATTAACCTTTTCCAGAGGGGCTCCTTCTGCAGTCTGTGTCGTTGGGTTTCTTGTACTGCGTACGGTGCTGATCCCAAAAATTGCATTTTAAAAGTCTTTACTGCAGCAGCAGCTACCTTTTACACTTAGCTTAGTGTGTTTCAGCCTCATTAAGTGAGCAGCTTGGGGGCTTGCATGAATAGCTAAATAATAATTAACCTCTCTTTGACTTCACTGCTGCGGAACTGGGACCTTTATCTTCAGACCTGGATTTCTTCCGTCGTGACCAAGCATTGACACTTGCCGTGTCCTCTTTCCCCTTTAATGCTGAGCACATTTGTGGATGTGTTACACTTCTCGGGCTCCTTTGGATAGTCATAATAAAGGTGCCATGCTCCTGGGCTTATCCTCAGTTGGAAGACGTTTAGTTTTGAGCGTCCTGCTGGCTGTGTCTCCATATGGGGCATGTTGCACAGCAGCTCTCCAGCAGCCGAGAGGGCTGTTTCAAAGGTCTCCCCGGAGCCGTGGGTAGTAGAGGCGAGGACCGTTTGTTCCCCATGGTGAGCTTTGCTTCTCTTATCAGCAGACGTTGGCAGTTCGCAAACACGCGGCTGCGATAGTGGCTTCTGGCGTGGGTAGGTTTAAAGGCACAGGAGAGTTCTAGGGTTTCGGTGATGTATAGCTAAGCTATGTGATCATGGCTAAAGATAACAAACCCAAAACAAGCAGTGGGAGAAAGTGTTGAGACTTGGGGTTCTGAAGTTTGGTGCCTTGGCTTGCATAATATCAGGATGTGTTTTCCACGGAGATTTAGCTGCTGATGTTGCTCTACTTAAATCAAGATCTCTTTACTTATTCTAGCAAGGCAGGTAATGATGAATGTGGGACATGCAGTTCCACCTGAATTGGAGAAGAGTCGTAATGTATTTAAAATTAAGCGTGTTCTGAAATACCTTGTGGTTTTGGCCTCTAGCTGGGTACAAGTTGCTTGTCTTCCTACATCTCACAGTCCAAGCTTGCCATGGTAGAGGTTATGAACATCTAGGGAAAGATGTCCCTGACCATGGCAAGGGGAGTGTTGAACTAGATGATCTTTAAAGGTCCCTACCAAACCAGTCTATGACTCTGTGAACACTGTCCCTGTTGGGAGTCAGGAAACCCCCAAAATTCCACTTAACAGTAACCGGTCAAAATGACTGAAATCCAGTAGGTAACGACTGCTGATCTTGGTACAAATTGCCTTTAGATAGCAGTGGCCGTGGCTCAAGTGTAGCTTCTGCAAGTCTACTCTAAGGCTTATTAAAGCACATGCTGAAGTGCCCTTCTGCATCGCTGCTGTGTCCGCCCCCAGGGGCTCACGGGGGGTGACACAGCCCCACCTAAGCCACGCTGCCTCGTCCCCCTGTCACCCGGGAGCGCTGGTGTGGCCCCGGCAGCCGTGTCCCCGCCGGCGGTGACGAGGGCGGGAATCTCTGCCACAATCGGGTCTCTGTGCTCTCCGCACAGATGCCGCTTTGTTAACAAACGACTTGTCTAACTTACTACCGTTTTTTAACCTGTCTCAGTGTCATTGTTACACTGATTTCCGTGTGACTGTAGAGCTGCTTTTATTGCAGGCATGTTCCTGGAAAGCTAGAAATGAGTTTTTTATTTCTAATGAATTTTTTTTTTAAATTAACCCAGTAAGCCATCTCCTCACCAATGCAGTGCGTGGTGGCATGTGTTGAAGGAAGAACATTTACCACCGGTGACTTTTATAGTGGAGGTGTTCAGACTCCGGTGACTTTTAAAGTGGAGATGACTGTGAAGTTCCGTAGAAGATTTTTTGGCTTTTTAGGAAGCTGTCCTTAAGAGATGATTGGGTTTTGGGAGAGTGCAAATGTTGCTACCATATTGGCCCCCAGAAGGCTGAGTTTCAATGATGCTTCCTTTAATTTAGCAGAGAGGAAGCAGAGCAGCGTATGAAGTCAGGAGTGAAGGAGTCTTGTAGTTCCGAACTCTGCTGAAGAAATTGAATTGTGTTGGGACTGGATAGGGGTAATTACGTGCCAGCCTGTGTCCTTCAGGCACCAGATGGTATCATGAGACCTGCTGTTAGGAGGGACAAAAAAAAAAGTCTGAAGTTAGAGACATCGTGTAGAAAATAGATTTAAAGAAGAACCAGACATTGCGCGCTCCTTGAAATGAGCGGGAAGAAGCTGCGTATAACACTATACACTGTTGTGTAAAGTAGCAACTGAGTTTTACAGGTGAGTAATGTTCAACACCTGGGGCGCAGCACCGTCCCGGTTACTCACACAGCGACCTCGGGGACAGCGGGTGTGGATGTGTCTGCGCTGGGGGTGATTCACAGCCTGCCCCTGCTCCCTCCGCAATAGTCAGGAACGGATTTGCTGGGAAACACTTCTGCTGGAAGCTTCTTTTTGCAACGGAGGGTCCGTTGAGTGGAATCACATATTTTATTTCTGTAAATGTGTCCGTCAAATATTTTTAGGCAAAAAAATAAATGGATGCAGTTTTATCTGAGGGAGAGACTTGTACAGCATGTTGGAGTAAAAAAAAAAACCAACCAACCAAACTTACTTCTTGCAAGTTGGCTGATGATGTGTATTACATGTGGAAGTTGGGTATGTTTGAGATGGGTCTTAACGTGATCTTGAGGAATTAAAATGAAGCATGTGTCTGTACTTCCATCTATGTGCCTAGATTTTGTAGTTGTCCTGTAGAAATGGGGTCTTGCTTATGTGAATACGAGGTGGGGTTTAACTAATAGGAGAAGAAAACATCGTGCAAGCATGTGTATATCTGAAAAAATACACAGAAGTTCTGACAGTCACATTTGTGCCTAAACAAACATGCTCATGGCTATCTGAAGATGAATGGGAACTGAAAACGTGACCAAAACAATATTGTGTAAGTGCTCTCTTCAAAAGATCTCGGTTCAGTGATAAACAACTGCCAGAGTTCAGCTGTGCTCATCGTGTACGTGAGCAGCTAGAAATATGATGAAATTATAGTCACTTCTTCAAAACAAAGACAAGTTGATACGTGAAACAACAGGGAAGTTGTAGGAAGACCGGCCCGTGAGCAAGCGGGAAGGTGATGTCATGTGAACGCTGTCGTGGGATTTGGATGATTTAAACTGCATCGCTGCATCTGCCAAAGGCTTGCAGCCCTCAACAAGTAATTCAATCTGCTTTTGCCTCGCTTCTCTAGTTGCAAAATACTACAGGATTTTCCATTTACAATGTTTATTTTTCCCTTTTCCCAGGTAGAGAGGTGTAGCGCGTAAGGCTCTCGCCCTCACCAAGCCCTTGCGCTGATGCAAAAAAAACCCAGATCTACTGCCCCTGCTGAGCAAGGGGCCAAGTTCTGGTTGACTTTCTTGGTGAAGGAGCAGGCACATTAGTCCTTGTGGTTTGCAGTATTTTCCGCTGCACACATGAAAATAGTGTGGCGCTCCAAGGACTCAAAATTAATTTCCTTACAGGTGAGGAAGGCTCTGTTCCTCCCTGCAGAACAACGTTATGTTATATGCCGCACAGGGAGTTAAAGGCAGTATGTGCAGTAAGCACAAAGTTACTGGGTTTGAGTTTATGGCTTCTTTGAAAAGAAAATTGGTTCTATTTTAAGGTCAAGTCTTTTTGGCCGGCCAAGTCATTTTGACCAGCCAAGTAAAAGCTTGGCGGAAGATAATATGGAGCTGGCAGTGGAGGAACACACTGCCACTGCAGTACTTACTTGCAGTAAAGCTTTAAGTGGCTTTTCGTGATTCCTACTGCCCTAGCATTAAGGAGGCACCAACTTCAGCAGAACTGTTGCATGGGGTTGGGTTTTCTGGTAATCATGAGCAAGATACTTCTCAGATGTTCTGTTGCTCTTAGACTAATGATAAGAGGCTTCTTTTTTTTTCATTTTTGAAGAGTAAAAATACCATTTTGGCTAAAGCCATCTGAATAATCAGTGACATGCTTAAAAACACTCACTTTTTTGAAATGACGCTTCTGAGGGTAATTCAGTAGGGACAGGTACCCCTCTGGGTGACCAAGTTTGAGCATTTTTCCCAAAGGAGGTCTGGGCTGAAGAAGCACTCATTCCTTCTTGGGCATGCGTCACGTTCACATCAGCTGAAATGAAGCACATGCTCTTTCAGGCAAAGGAGGCTTTCCTGAATCCTGTTTTGTTATACAGTAATTTGCCCGTATAATGCTTCACTTTGCACAGTTCCATGCTTCAGCATTTGTGGAAAAATTGTTTTTCAGCAGTGTTTAGGTCATTTCACTTTACTTAAGAGTTATTAAGAAAACCACTGCCCAAACTCAACAAATAGCCGTTTTGTTGACTCTTGGTGTAGTAATATGAGGAGTGACTTTATTACTAGTATGAAAAGTAGTAAAAGATCTGCCTGTGTTTAGGCAAAGGAATACATTTATATTTATTTTAGGCTTGCGTTTTTTAGTGCCATAAAAAAAAAAAGATTAAATATGTTTTAATAGCACTATGTCAAGCAGTCATGGAAAATTCCCAGTCTGAGCTTGTGCAGGCATTAACTACTATGAAGTCCATATACTTTAGGTTTTGGCACTTTTTTCTTTTTTTCTGTTTTTAGAGTTCTTTTTTTGTTACTATTAAAGAAAAAGCACCTCTCTGGGCAGGGAAGAATCAGTAATTTTGAGTGTTACACTTGCATTTTAATTTAGTCACCCTGCTGTTTTGACTTGGAACTTAACTGTGCAGTCACCTTCTTTATCAGTAATTTAAAGCAACATCCTTGTGATGGCAAGCCTATGAAGTCCTCCCAGGTTTCACAGACTGGGGAACTGCACCACGCTGTGGGAAGTAGATGTTTATGGAATTGTTTGGGCTGATGTTTACGGAAGAGTTGGTTGACTTAATTCACTGCTAAGTAAAACAAATTGTTGTGTAAGGGTTCGTGCTCCTGAGTGGACGTACTTTCAGAGGTAGCTAAGAGAAAGATCATGGTTCCTTGGGCTTTAGGGTCAACAAGGGTTGCTCGTGAAAGCTTGCTGTCCAGAGTGACTTGTAGCTTCCAGCATACCTTTTGGGTGGGAGGGTGATGGGGGGAGCTGGGAAAAGTGGAGCAGGGAGGGATGTGTAAACCTACTGGAGCGGTTTCCTTGCAGGAGCAAAGCATGCTTTTGTCAGGCTTGCAGTAGCTGCATGGTCTGTGTATGTTGTCTATATGCTGCCTGGTAGAGGCACATGTTAGTCTATGGGTAGCCTAAGGTATCGGGTAGTGTTTTTTGAAATACTGTCATAGAATTATAGAATAGTTTTGGTTGGAACGACCTTTAAAAGTCACCTAGTCCAACCCCCCTGCAATGTTCAGGGACATCTTCAACTAGATCAGGTTACCCAGAGCCCCTCCAACCTGGCCTTCAACGTTTCCAGGGACAGGACATCCTCTCTGAGCAACTTGCTCCAGTGTTTCACCACCCTCATTGTAAAAGAATATGACTTGAAGATGTGATTGCCAGAGTGGAAAGAGGTGCCAGCTCCTGGGTATGCTTTTGCTAGCAGCAGGATCCCCTACCCGTTGGTGCATCCCGAGCTCTCCACAAATACACTTGTGCTTCACATGCAAATATGTTTCATACCCCCTCAGTCTCCACCGTCATTTCATTATTTTCACCAGTCTTAAAGTCTGCTGGGGTTCACTTTCGAATACCTCTGTCTCAAAGCAGCTGTGTTCTTGCCGTGCCTTTCTCTGGTCTCGCATCAAGTTTTTCTAACCGGGGGAAGCACAGCTCTCCACAGCCGGCGCTTGTGGGAGCTCCTGGCTGGGGGATGTGGCTCCTACTCACAGCTGGCAGGTCTTCATGTGAAGGAAACGGGATCTCCTCCCTGGATTTAGGCCAAAAAAATGGAGTTTAGCATCTCGGCCCAAGTAGGTCACACTGGTAGTAAACAGTACGGTCTGATTTCAGACCTGATCCTGGACAAGTGGGAAGGAAAGTCAATCTCTGCTTCTTGCTTGAGCTAATCCCCTTGGCTAATGTGAAGAGCTTGGGTGCAAGGAGTTCCCACCTTGTCACATGAATGGTGCAACTCTGAGAGAATACAATATATAGCTAAAATCACTTGGCTGAGAAGCTCCTTTGCCCGCTGAGAGGCATGCTGCTGCTCAACCCTGTTTTCATTGTTCTTTTGTGTACTGGTTGTAGCAGTCTAGAACAGAGCCTCGGCCCAGATGCATTTCCTTGTACTCCTCGTTTATCTCTGGGATAGATGTCACTTTGTCAGGTATTAATGATTTAAAGCACTTCTGTTTTGTTAAGTTCTTCTAATTGCTTTGTGGCGTAGGATTAAATCTTCTACCAACTCTGCAGTACAGTAAAATGCACATGTATGCATGCAAAATAATGTTACAGAAACAACTGCTCTGTGTTTCTGCTTTTTCTGCTCCAGCCACAAGTTGAGGTAGTCGTCTTTCCTGTTAGCAATTGCCAGCTTGTAATATAAACAGGCACTGAAGAAAAAGAAATAAATAAATCGGCGCTGGAGTGATGCAGGAAACGTTCATCCCCGCCATGAAAACAAGGGCGCAGAATGGGAACGCGTCAAATCTCTAGGTGTGCCCGCGAGGGAGGAAGCGTGCCTCGCCTTTTTGTTGAAAAGTGGAGTGCAGATTTTGACCTTCATAGGAAAGACGCTACAAGCCATGAGGAAAGGTGTGTTGTACATTCTAGGGACCTGCGAGCTGCTCTGTATGACCTGCCTGGGGGATTTGTCTGTAGATGTGAGATGGGAAGTTATGTGTATGAAATTACAGGGTTCAGTCCAGCGCATGGCGTGAAAGTATCTGTGACAGGAGGAGAGGAGGGTTACTGATATAAATACCTGCTCCATTTCTGGGTTTTCTACTAAAGGTGTTCCCCTTCTGGCAGTTTACTGTCAAATGAATTTAAAGAGAGTAAATCTTTATTATATGTAAAATATATATGAAAAAAAATCCCAACAAAAGAAAAAATGAGTTGCTATAATGACTCAGGTGACTCGCCCTGTACATGCTTCGTTTTATAGTTGCACACTTGCAGAAAAGTCAAAACACGCATGCTCATAAGAGTAGCATTACTGGAAGGAAACGCATCAGGTCAGGGAGAAGTGGACTAAGCAAAAGCAGGAGATTGCCTTTCAGGGGGCTGTGACCTTGAGGGGCTGAATATAATGAACGCAGTGTTTCAGGCTGCCTTTTTACCTTGCGACTGCTGCATACCATTGGCATTCATCAGCAGTGACAGGGCTCTGCAGTGGGAAGCCTTGCAAAGCATCACCTCGTCCCAGAGAGGAGTTTAAAGCCGATAAAGTGCAAAACTGTTCAAAGCGCATGCAAGAAATGCTGCCTTTCAGATGGACTTCATGGCTTTCTAACTTTAACTAGTAATATAAGCTTCATTGCTAAATTTGCTTTCGATATCTGTTCCCAACTCTCCTTTCTATGAAGTTCCATCTTCTGTATGCATCACGGTGGTGTAAAACGCCACCGGTGCAGCCTGCTTTGGCGTCACATAGCCTCTGGGGAAGTGGAGATTAGCCCTGATGGACAGTCTTCTGCTCGCACCATCCAACAGCTGAATGAGAGACTCTGCTAGGATTAAATTTCTCTTCTACTACTGCATCCTCATTCTCCCTGTCCCCAAAGGTCCCTGTTTTGCTTCTGCTTTGGGGAAGTGAATTGGGTGTTTTCAAATGCTGTTGCAATTGATTTTTGTTTAAAGACATTTGATCACCGTTTGAGAAATAGGTTACTTCTCAACCTTATAGGTTACAAGTGGCTGTTTCATACTTACTGACACTTAACGTTTGTTTCAGGGTTGGTAGGTTAGGTCCTATTTATGAGTTATTTAAGAACAGAATTAATTTTGAATTGAATAATACATTATTTAAGGTTATAGGTTTTTATCCTCCACAATTTGATGTATCCTCTTCATATTTCAAGGGGGTGGGAGGTCATTTTACATAGAAATACAACAGTGATCAAATCTTACATGCTTTACATCTTGGTTCACGGCTGAGCTTTAACATTTGTTTGGGATCCTTTCTTGAGTTTCTGACCTGAGAATGAGGTAAAGACTTCAGTAATCATTGCAGAAGAAGGAGCTGGGAAGAGCTGCTGTTGACAGCCAGTCCTCCTGCTAACTCCAGACCCAAGAGAATTGTCCACCAAAGCCTCTGGGGGTGGTTCCTTCCAGGCATCCCAGAGTATTGATGGGGGTAGGTAGGACAAAAGAAAACAGGCCTTAGGAAGGTGGGAGAAAGACACCTGTTTCAGGCTGTAGACAGGTGCACCAATTTCAGAGAGTCCTGTTAATGTCATTTTTTCAACTGCTGTGAAAGCAAATTAATTCTAAAATAAATGGAAAGGGGAATAAACTGTATTTTTTCTATCTGTGTAGACCTGTGGGCCTCTTTACAGGACTGCTACAGAGTCTGAGGGTCACTCTAAGACTTTTTTTTTTCTTTTTTCCTCCCCACCACCTTCCTGAAAATAGAGAATATCTATTTAAAAGTCTATACCCAGACTGTTCCTTTAGTTGCTTACTTCTGCCCCGTTGGTTGAATCTCCCACTAACTCTCCAGCAAACGTGCTTGCCCCGTTTCTGCATAAAACGGTAATATGTGTTACTTAGCGGGTAATCCTGCTAGAATTTAATTAAAATACTATTGCCTGCCTGCTCTTGTTTTTTTAAGAAGTGCCTTTTGTTGCTGTATGCAAGGCAGTGAGCTGCAGGAAGTCCGAGGGCAAAAGATGTTGGATATCATGTGCCATTAAAAAGCGCAAACGTCCGTCTGAGTGGTCCCCAAAGAAGGGAGAGATTTTGTCTTGTCTGGAGTGCATGTCCTCACGGCTCCAAGAAGAGTGCCTGCCATGGGGCTGGCCCCGTATGTGCTCTGCGAGGAGCCAGGCTGAGCTCAGCCAGTGCTCTCCGAGCACGGCAGTGGTCCCCTGTATCCCCTGCAATCCCCGAGGAGACAGGCTGAGCTCAGCAGATGCTCACCTGGCACGGCAATGGTCCCCTGCAGTCCCCGAATGCACGAGCCCTGGGCCACCAACCGCCAGTGTTTCTGCCTTGGGTACGTGGGAACAAGCCAGCGCTCTGCCCTTTAATGATAAAGCGTGCCATTATGTTCTGCTTAATTGGTTGTGTTTTCATCAGGTGTTCTCCAGACGGGCAATTTGGAGTTGCTCGGTGATTATTGTGGTTTGCAGCATGCAAATTAGTGTGGGAAGCTGGTAACGCTAGCCTTGCAAACTTAGGACTTCAGTCGTAGAATCGGCTTTTTCTGCGCTGTCCTGAAGCACGAAAGGTAAGGAAGGAGAGCACAGACAGGTGCCCTGCTGCCCTCCGTTTGTCAGAACATCCATATGTTGCTCTGGCAAAGGATCATCCCATCTTCCAAACCTGCTTGTAAGAAGCCAGGCACCACAGGAGGGGTTCGGACCTGGAGAGGAACTTGCTTGCATCCTGGATTTTTAAGGCTTTAAAGGGTCCATTCATTATTATTTAATTAATTTTTAAGGATGGCTGGGTCCTGGGTGTGAAGTACTGGTTCCCCACCACCTCAGGTTGTTTCCTAACCCACGTTGGACTCATTCTGTGTGATGCTGCAAGCCCGATAACGTCTTCATGAGCTTCCTAAATCAGCCTCGGAGCTGCTGCTACCGAGCTGCTGCAGGCCAGAAAACCACATTTTCCTGGCTAGCTGTAGACATGGCCTGTGTTTATCCTTCATCCAGCTTCTTGGGGCTCCTGATCCTGCCTTTGAGCTGTGGTGAGCTGCCTTGCACCCACTCCAAGGGACCACATGTGCGAGGGGTTGGCCGTTGGGCCGTCTCGGCTCTTGGAGATGGCATTGCAAAGCGATGCATGCCCTGGGTTCAGGACACTGCCCCTGACTTATAACAGGGCATATGAACAGGGTTGAGTGGGTTCTGTTGGTGAAAGCTCTGTGGCTTACAGCAATGGGGGACCTGAGCTCCATCTGCTAGGCCTGGTGCAGCCCAAACCTGTCACCTGCCTGTGGTCAAAGCATAGCTGGGGTTTGCTTGTCAGACTGGCTGGCTGGGCCGTCGGAAACGCAAGGCTGAAACAGTTGGTGGAAGTGCTACTGATCAGGTCCAGCAGCGCATCCTGATTTACCAACTGCCCGGTAGTTTTCATCCATTCCTCCTGGTTACTGTATTCCATTAGGTATTAACCATAGTAAGTCCTTGTTCTACATGTGCAGGGTCCTGTTGACGTCTGTAGGACGTGGTAGTTCGTCAAAGTTAGGAAAGGGTTCTGGTGTTTGTAGAGCAAACCGCATGTAGTTTGCCAAATGAGATTGATATAAAAAAGCAACAAACAAACAAACTGAAAAAAAAACAAACCAAAAAATTCCACCTTGAAGCATGAACTAGCGATGTAAAGAAATAATTCAGTGCAATTACATACTTTAAATACTTGGGTTTCTGTGGTGAAATAGAGATATGTAGTGATGATACTGTGAAAGCAAAGCTGCAAAGAGAAATGAAGCCTGGTGAATTGCCTATTGCAAATTCAGTCTGAGGGGATCAGTAAAACTTAGGGGAAGAAGTTGTGACCTGAGATTTAAAATTCTCCTCTTTTCAATACTCAGCGTTTCTATTAGTGAAATAAATAAATGTGGGCTGAGTGGTCCCATTTTTGTCTTTTCTCTCTCCCTTTCACACTTACTTTCTGAGCCTTGGACTATAGTCTTGCTAATTCTTATGGCAACAAAGTGTAAACTGTGTCTCTCCAAAATCCTGAGTTTTAATTTTAAGAAAATAGGTAGCTTGGAAGAAGAGGGGGGCAAAAACCAAAACCACACTTTTGAAGAATGTAGTCTGGGTGGGTCGGTTTGTTTTTCGTCTTAAGGCTCTGATCGTATAGTTGTTTTTTCTGCAACAATTAAGGCTGGAAGTATTTTCCCTTCTTGCCCATCCCTGCTGTAACCCAGGAAAATGATTCATGTGTAAACTGATATTTTTGACTTGCAGGGAGATGTAACCAATTTAAATAAATAAATAAATAAAAACCCTGTAGTATTGTTAGACCTGGAAAAGGATCATGAAAATTGGCAATATAGAAATAAGAGCTAAAGTGGAACCTTTGTGCTTTGATGCCAGTAACTTGCCAAGTGAAAGCTGTGATGTTATTCTTGGGAGTATTTTTTAAGTGTGCTTGTTACCTTGCGCAGTCTGCTGCTTAATATGAATTATCTTTTTCATACAAGAATCCCACTTAGCTAAAATTAAGTTTTCTTGGAATTGCCTGCTGCTTTGGCGCGGGGCGTGGGGAAAAGAAAAAGAGGAAAGAAGACCTACACTGAGCTTCCTAGAAACCAGGAATAGTCCTTGCCTTGCAAAATTCATATCCTCCTGTGTACTTTCCGGTGCAACACTGGCATTTTATCAGTAATGCTCCTTGATGCAAGAATGCTTTGATAAATACTACCAGAATAAAGTCAGATGGCTGGCAAAGAGTGGTCAATGTCAGAAAATTGTGTCTTGATCAGAAATTTCGCCTGCTTTGCAAATTCAAATCAGGCTGAACCGGTATAATGTCCCTCCAGACAAGGCATATCCGTGTTTGTATAGCACAACTAGCATCTGTGGAAAAACTAGCACTCTATAGTTGTTCCATATTTAGATTTTCTTCTAAAAAGACAGTGTCCAGGTACACTGTAGAACATTAAGAACTGAACAGTTCATTGACTAATAAGCCCAATAGTTTCATGTGTCTTGAAAGTAAGCGTTAAATGCCTCTCTTGAGGACCCATGTGTCAAAGGAATGTGTGTTTTGGTTTGGTATTTTTTTTCCACTTAATCATCTCTTAAGTACTCAAATTAAAGATGTTCCTCATAAGTAAAACGTTTTGAAATGAGACTGAACATCTACCTTTGCAAGCAGGAGTTCCCATTTTGCAAACAAGACTCTCTGTGGGCTTTGCAGGAGGTGAATGGGAAACATCTTTCAAGTTCAGTCTCAAATTTACCCTCATTTCAGAGTGGTCAGTCTCTCCTGTACCACACGACTGGTGCTCATGAGTGGCTCCCCTGGCTTTTGCTTTGCGTCCTGCTCAGGCAGGAGAGGCAAGAGGATGGTGGAAGAAAATGCCAGGGTGTTTTACAGCACTTGTGAAAAATAGTTTTGAGACCATTAGCAACCTGTTGCAGATGACAAATTCGGGACCTGGGAGGTTTTACGGGCAAAGTTTCTTAAGAAGAGCTAAGTTGTGTGGCTGAGCCCCAGTAAAGAGGGTAGTGAAGAAGAAGGTATTTCTACTGGTCTTTGAGACACCAGTCCCAAGAGCGTGGCTGAAGGAGGGAATGATAAGAGGGTGCTAGCATGACTTCACACATGTGGATTTAGAAATCCTTCTCCACCTCGATGTGAGTTTAGAAGCTTGTCATCTAGCATAAGCAAAAAGTTGCCAAGCTGGTAGCTTTTGGACGGGGGACTGCCAAGCACAACTGTGGATGAGCTACAGGCATTTTGGCAGGCTGTCCTCTTGTCCCCGAGTCGGTGACAGACAGTGATGCACAACTGTAACAACTTGCTAGACGATATGGAAAAAATTATGTTAGCAGAAGCTAGTGGTGATTTAAATTGGCTTGTTTGGGTGGTCGTGCTGGGATAACTACTGTTGCTGTATTGCTGTAGGCTTTGGTGAACGGTTATTAGAGGAGAGTCTCTCTTCCCTGCTGCTTTTATGCGCACTGTCCTTCCTCAGTTCTGTCTTCCTTAAAATACCTGTTGAGGTTAAAAAAAAAAAATCTCACCTCCCATGGATGAAGAATAGGGTGTGTGCGTGTATGCAGTTCAGTTAAATTCAGTTGGTTTTGAGGAAACAAAGTTCTGAGGTTTTTGTGGGTTTGTGTTTGGGTTGCTTCTTTTTTCTTTGGTTGTTTTGTTTGGGTTGGTTTTTTTTTTTTTTTACATTTGTAGTCATGACTGTAATTAATAAAAATTGTGTTTTTGGAAAAACATGAGTGCTTGGCAAAACTGTTGTCATCAAAGAGGGGACTGCAACTCCCATTGAAATCTGTGAAGACAGAGTTAGGACTTGTTTGGTTCTTAGGGTAAATGTTAAGGTTTTTGTAAGGATATTGTATATTCCTTTTTAGGAATTCAAATAAGAGGAGAGAATTACGTGCTACTTTTAAGATGACCATGAATGTACGAGGAGCTCTGTCATTTGCCTGGACGCTGCTACCCCCTGCCCCAATGTAGAAGGTGACGGAAAGGTTTACAGTGGCTCCAAGCCCTTTTCCCCTGTGTTCCTTACATCTTCCCGCTATTATCAGTAACTACCCGCTCTTCTTTCTCCTCACCCACGTGTTGTCTTTTTGAATTACTTATCTTCCTTACTGAGTTTTAACAGATTAAAATTCCCTCACACACACATGAGCAAAGGTGGGGAGGGGAGAGCTGTGGAGGTGGTGTCCCGTGCCAGGCAAGCCTGTGGCACCTGCTGATGGTGAGGTACAGCGGGTCTTGAAACTGTGGATCTGGTAGATAAAGAAAAGTTGCTGTATGTGTTCCTCACTTCCCTGATTTCTCATTTTTTCAGTTTTATTCATGGTCAGTTGCCAAATAGTACTCGGAGCACTATTTTTAATTTCAGAATTAATCAGAAATGCCATTGACTTGACTGCACAGAAACTGTTATTTCTTTACCTAAATTTGCAGGCACAAGGAAGAGCTGTTGTCCACTAGCAGCTTGTCTAGCTTGGCTGCAGCTGCTAATCACAGTAGGCTTCCCAAATTCCTGTATTGTCATGTTTTTGCAGCCATGATCATAGAATCATAGAATGTGTTGGGTTGGAAGGGACCTCTAAAGGTCATCTAGTCCAGCCCCCCTGCAGTAAGCAGGGACATCTTTAACTAGATCAGATTGCTTAGAGCCTCACCAAGCCTGGCCTTGAATGTCTCTATGATCATAGAATCACAGAATGGTTTGGGTTGGAAGGGACCTTAAAGATCATCTAGTTCCAACCCCCCTGCCCTGGGCAGGGACACCTCCCACTAGACCAGGCTGCTCAAAGCCCCATCCAGCCTGGCCTTGAACGCTTCCAGAGATGGGGCATCCACAGCTTCCCTGGGCAACCTGTGCCAGTGCCTCACCACCCTCAGTAAAGAATTTCTTCCATGATGCCGTGGTATAGGTTGGGCAGTCTTGAAAGTTAAAGGAGTATTTTGCAAAACTTGTCAAAACGTAAAGGTAGCACTTGAATGTCTCATGAAAGTCATAATTCAGACTGTAGCCATACCGATAACTCTCCCGAAAAAGACTTGATGGCATTTCATTGCTGGATTTGCTTTTGAGGGTGTGATAAAGCTGTTGTTTCCTAGCGGTGTGGAAACCTTGTCGTCCTCAGGAGCTGGCAACCACGTCTTCAGAGCTCTAGCAGAGAAGTGCAATTACATTTTGGCCTTGGAGGGAGGTCTGTTAGTGATGTGTGTCTTCACACTCAGCAGCAGAAGGTGGGGAGGAGTGTGCCCATCCACCTGTGTATATAGAGGGTAATCTCTGTGTGATGTTTGTGTTGGGAATAACAGGAAGATAAAATGTTCTGGCTGGGATTTTTGTTGTTTGGGGTTTTTTTTAAATATTTTTTAAAAGTCCGTATTAGATGAAGCAGTGGTTCTGTAAGAAGCACTGGTGCTTTCAAAGGGCTGGGGAAGGCACAAATTTATTCCAGTTCCCTCTCAAGTCAGTAACTGTAATAATATATGTCTTAATCCAGTTTCTTGCTTTTAAAGTGGTATGCCATCGTCGGCGCTGTGCTATCTCCAATTACTGAAACAGGAGGAGATGGAGCCTGTTCAAGGTTAATCAGCAGCTGTTCCACAGATCTTGGGAGCAGGAGAGCTGGTGCTTTGATCTGGTGTGGGGGATGGACAGGCAACAGAAACATCTCGTTTTCAAGGAGACTTTGTTCTGCAGGAAACTAACCCCCCTCAACTGACCTTATACCCCACGGAAACATCTTCATGGCTTTGTTCTGCTTTAAAACAGTAAAGCAAAGTGGTATTGTTCAGGAGGCAGAACTAAATTTGTGAAGAGAAAGGTGTTAGTAGTTTACTCCCGTGCTCTCTAAGGAAATTGTGATTAATGTCTTAAGTGTTTTGAAAATGAATTTTACCCCATTCAGCTGGACTGAGTATGTGCCTAGATTTAAGTGTGTGGTCAGTTCATGAAGTTGAGTTTAAGGTACTGAAATTCACATTCCATGCTCAAATACCTTCCAAAGCTGTCCTTTCTCTCACTGCCTACAGAGATTTAGGATTCAACTAGTCCTCTGTCACTCCATCCATTCCTCACCACCCCACCAACTATTGGCAGAAGGCAGGCAGGCTGGCTGGAGAGAAACGGAGCCCATTAGCGGCACTATCTTGGCATCGTTTCTAGAATATTAATTTATTTCCCTTTCCTAGGTTGTGTGGTGGTAGCATACGCAGACTTTTGTAGTGATTTTAGTGTTTCAAACACCGCTGGTTGTTGTGGAAGCCTTTTATCGATGAGCGAAGGAAAGTGCACCGGGGAAGCCGGGCACTGAGAAGGAGGGGATCTAGGTCAGTACTCTGAATTACAGAGTAATACATCAGACAAATGGCCATTACTACTTGTTTGTTTTCCTGGACTTAGGTATGGAAGAACAGGTCTGGTTTTCTGCTTAGGAAGCTGAACACTTCATTTTGGGGTGGAAGTCGGTGAGGGATCTCCAACTTCCAGTGGACTTTGTGCGTTTGCCACTGAGTAGTCTGGCCAAGCATGCACTCGACATGTTAAATGTTCTGGGTCCCTGAACTGAAGTGTTTTCAGTAATCCTAAACTAGCAATGAGGGACGAGTTTTCAGAAGCAAATGTGTTCATTAACGTGAAATTAACAAAGCTGTATTTTTATCTGGATAGCTTCTTTCTTGTTGTGGCCTTCTTTGTGTGAGTTAGTAGAGAGGAGGAACGACAATAAATGTGGTTTTAGTTATCTTTTCCATTAAAATCCTATGTCCAGCTTGACCTAGTTAAAATCATCTCTTCCTGTCTCTCAAACTTTGCATTTGGAGCCAAGCTACTGAGGTACATAAACAAAAGGTTCTCTAAATCTATATTGACTATTGTTCCTTTTGCTTTGCCAAGCCCTAATAGCGAAATGCTTTTGAATACAGGTGCAGCATAACCTACGTTCACTGCCCTTAATTTGAAGCTGTTTTAACTGCTTTGAATCAACAGCATTGATGACTCAGCTGGATTTTAAGTTAACATGTGAATGAGCAGCATTTGACTTGGATGAGAACACAGTTATTATACAATATGTGCTTTTCCATATATAGAGATGCATACGGTATATATAAAAATTTAATTGATGCACAGGCAGTTATTTTATTCAGTGTATAACCTGTATGCATACAAAATCTAGCTTCTTAATTACAGTTTTGTAACAAATGCTCCACCGTTTTACGTAGTTGAGATAAAGTTCTTAGCTAATTTTGTGATTTCCAGCATATACGTCCAACAGAAAGTAAAAAAGAGTGGATTTTTATCATCTCCAAGAATAGAATACAGCGGAGATAAAACATCTGCATTTTCAGCAGTAAAATCTGTGAGGTTAGAAGGACTAAGGACTTCTCCAGGTGGTCTTGCAGCTGTGAGATTTGCAAACCTATTTCCTTTCCCTTTTGCAATTGGGAGAAATGTATTTGCTATGGAAATGGTGCCATATGGTCCTTCTTCTGCGAACACTATTCCAAGTATTTTTACAACCTCGCTTCGTGGAAATAAAAAACCATTGGGCTCTTGTAAGTGCTCCGTGGCTTTGCTTTCCCCCTTATCACAGAACAGCAGGATGTTAGGTGGCTCATCAGCGAGCTCTGGAGTAACCCCAGTTACCAGGCTTCTCCCCCCAAAAACAGGTCCAGATCAGTATAATGTGCCACCCTGTGCGTTGAGCGGAGTCCTTCCGCCGGTGCGTCCTGTGTGACAAGTCTTGTCCATAAACTAACTGCTCGTGAAGGTTTTGTTCTCAAAACTGTTGCTTGCACCTAACGAACGCACGGCAGAGGGACGGTAGCCCCGTTGCAGAGCTCGCTGGGCACAGGAGGTGGCTGTAACATGCACAGCTTGTTGAGGTGTCTCTTGCCAAGGTTTTTTTTGGTGGTTTGTTTTTTTTTTTTTCCGCCTCCCCCGGACGGGAAAGCCTTGGAGCACCCAGCCCGTGGACAGATCCCGTATTGTTGAGCTACCTTGCCAGGGAACACGTTGTATTTGCATTTCAGATGCCTGGGGCTTTGTGAACTGCATTGTTCCTCCTGCCTCCCCTGAATAGCAGCTATTGACCCCTAACAATGTACATTTGTTTAAATCAAACCCTTTCCTACTCGCTTTAAAAAGCTTATTTTAAGACTAGCCCAGCCAAGTGAACGCTTCTGTGCAGGCCCCTTTTTATCCCCAGAAATAAAATTGCGGAATTAATTATTTCATTTCAAGATGGAAAACATTCTCCTCCTTGTGAGAGGCTATTTTGAATGCTGAGGTTTTGGCAAATTTTGTTGCGGCTTAATATTTATAAGCTTTTTATTGCCCTTGAAAGCATAAACTTCATGTTACTTGAGCTCAGAGATTTTGGGAAATAATAAACCAATGGAACAACAGGGGTTTGGTTGTCCTGAAGCACATGAAGAAGTTGACTGCATTTTGACAAATAGGGTTTTTTTGCTATTTATGCGTGCATTTAGATGGATTGCATTCATCAAGGAGGAGGAGCGGGCTGGCAAGAGCATTTCTCTGGGTGGTGGGAAGTCTTGGGTCAAACTGCCTTTGCTGCTCGGGGTGACTGTTGTACATGCTTCCACCCATCAAGCCATCAGGTCTCCAGAGTTTGGCTGTCTCAGTAGCCACTGTTGTTAAATCTGTTACGATTTGTGAATAAAACAATGGTTGTTTATTGGGGGGGGGAAGCTCTTCTATGCCTTGTTGCTGTGGGGTTATTAGGTCAAGGCAGAAAAGCCCAGTGAAGTAAAAATTTTCTACAAGCTGAACGACCATGTAGTCCTTCCATTTTGTGCCAGAATGATCCCACTACTAACAGCAAAATATTTAACCATGAAACAGCCGTCGTAAAATTGAATGGGGTTCTTACATGGGCTGATGATTCTTTCTTCTGGTGTCCTGTGTTAACTCTGAAGTATTTCATCTCATGAGGTTTCTATAGGTATTTCTGTTGGATGCATTAGAAGCGAGTTGCCAGCAGGTCGAGGGGGGTGATCCTTCCCCTCTGCTCAGCACTAGTGAGGCCCCTCCTGGAGTGCTGTGTCCAGTTCAGGAGGGGCATGGACATACTGGACAGGGTCCAATAAAGGACCATGAAGGGATTGGAGCATCTGTCCTGTAGGGAAAGGCTGAGAGAGCTGGGACTGTTCGGCCTGGAGGGGGGGTGTCTCATCAATGTATATAAATACCTGGAGGGAAGGTGCAAAGAGGAGGAAGCCAGGCTCTTCTCAGTGGTCCCCAGGGGCAGGACTGCAGGCAGTGGTCACAAACTGAAACACAGGAGGTTTCCTGTGAATGTCAGGAAGCACTTTAATACTGTGAGGGTGACCGAGTACTGGCACAGGCTTCATCCTTGGGGATCTTCAACAGCCATCTGGACGTGGTCCTGGGCAACCAGCTCTAGGGGACCCTGTTTGAGTAGAAGGGTTGGACTGGATGCCCTCCAGAAGCCTCTCACAACTTCAGCCTTCGGTGATGCACAGGTGAAGTGAGGTGGCTGAGGACATACAGGAATCTCAGGCAAAAGACTCAGCTCACCTTGCTCTAAGCATATGGCGTGGTGTAGCGTGAGTACATTGCATCAAGAAGAGTGTGGCCAGCAGGTCAAGGGAGGTCATCCTCCCCCTCTACTCTGCCTTGGTGAGGCCACATCTGGAGTACTCCGTCCAGTTCTGGGCTCCCTGGTTCAAGATGGACAGGGAACTGCTGGAGAGGGTACAGCAAAGGGCTACAAAGATGATTAGGGGACTGGAACACCTCTCTTATGAGGAAAGGCTGAGGGATTTGGGTCTCTTCGGTCTGGAAAAAAGACGGCTGAGGGGGGACCTTGTCAACACTTATAAATACTTAAAGGGTGGGTGTCAGGAGGATGGGCCCAGGCTCTTTTCAGTGGCGCCCAGCAACAGGACAAGAGGTAATGGGCACAAACTTGAGCATAGGAAGTTCCACCTAAACATAAGAAGGAACTTCTTTACTTTGAGGGACCTGTCAGCACGAGAGTGTTCATGCTGCTCGAGAAGGTTAAAAACAGAGCGGTGCCCTCGGTTTCCTGACGGCTGG
The DNA here is from genome assembly GCF_028500815.1 of Rissa tridactyla. Taxonomy (NCBI): domain Eukaryota; kingdom Metazoa; phylum Chordata; class Aves; order Charadriiformes; family Laridae; genus Rissa; species Rissa tridactyla. The sequence goes on along the minus strand of NC_071467.1, from coordinate 81,813,553 downwards.
AGTCCAATGCAGACCCAAGAGAGTTGCTGGAAGTCTTCCCTCTGCTGTCACTGGGTTTTGAATTAAATGTTCAGGTCCTCCCTATTGCTTTTACCACTTCTGGAGACTCCTCTCCCTGCTGTTTCCCAGTCCCCTGCTCCCCCCTGCCCATCCCGGGTGCGAGTGCTCTGCTTTCTGCTTCCCTTTGCCCTCACCCTGCGCTCTTGAGTCAATGTACGCCGGGTTTGAACTGCCTCCGGCTCGCTGTAAACCTGGAAACATCTGGCTCGAGGTTTCAGAGGTAAAAGGGCAAACAGCTCCGCAGGCATTTGCAGCATTTAAAATGGAAAGCAGTTTGTCAAAAGATGGAGGGGGTGGTGGTGGGGGAAATAATGAGGGATGCTCTTACATGGTCCTCTGTGCAGCTGAGCTCTTACCATTCAGAGAAACCAAGTAGCAAGAGTTTTTACATTCTCTGTGAGTATTATTTTGTGTCTCAGTGCTGCGTTCCCCTGTCATAGAAACAAGGATAATGTCTATTCAACACTATCTAAAGCATATGCAACTTGTAACATGGCTGAAGTCGGTGGTAGACTCAAGGGCCACTCGCCCTATATGTGTAACAGAAGTAAAAATCTGTATTTGTCGTGGTTGTTAATCAGGACCCTGCACCCCACCAACTTAACAAGGCTGGAAGTCTAGTTTCTGGGTGTAGGAATTCAGGCAAGGGCAACCTTTGGATGCTAGCACACAAAATTAATTATTTGAATTGTTTTTTATCAGTGATCGTACACCCGAAGTCACAAAGTTCTGATTATCAGGGTATAACCCAACCCTTTTCTACCACCACTTTACTGTTTTCTTTAGGAGAGAATATGACTGCTGTCTGTCTGTAGAGAAACGGGAGTATAGTTTGGGTTGGAGGTCAGACCATGGGGTGCTGCTGCTCAGTGTTTTCATGCCGGCTGAAGCCGCCTTCTCTGCTGGAGCAACCTGAGTGGGTATCATTAATGGTATGGCTTTTGCTGCAGCTGCAGCGTCAGCTGTGGTTCCTCCTCCCTTGTTCCCAGTGCTGGATGTTTCTGTTTTCTTGACACTGGATCTACCAGCCAGGTGAAAATTAAAATAGTCTATGCCTACCTTGTTTTACTAGACTGTCTTAGGTGTCTAGCTGGTAGTGTCTCCATTGCATGCTCACCTCTGAAAAGTGAATATCATTTCTATGTAAACTTGCCTGCTAGCAGGTTGTGGGGTTTTTTTGGTTGTTTTTTTTTTTTTTTTTTTTTTAAATCCTCTGCATTTTTGTGCAGTCAAGAGAGGAGGACCCTATAAAGGGCAAAGTGGTTTAGAAAAAAGGTGAAAGATGATAGCGGGGGGAAGTGCTGTGAGTGCTTAACAGACGTTGAAAATAAACAGGTAGGGAGCCAGCCAATGTTGAGGAGGATCTTTTAAACTGTGTGTAAATTCAAACACCGCTTTGTAATTTTACGTGTGCTAACATGAGGCACATGACTCAGAGAATTGGCTCTAGCTGCTCTTGCCAGCGTTTAGGAACTTCTATTAAAAAAAAAAAGCACTTAAGTGTAGTTCTCCTGTGTTTACTGTTTTGGCAGAAACCAACAAATACTTGCTGAGAGGTTGTTTTATTTTATTAATTTCACTGGTTTATTTGGATTTTGCTCTCGCTTTCTCTCTTTTTACTTGATAAGTATTTCCATAGAAAAATATTGAGTGAAATTCTTTTTTCAGTTATGCCATCTATAACTCTGTTTTGTTTATTTTAGGGGTCTCGGGTCTGGCTGCGAGAAAATAATCAGCATTATCCCAGTACTGTTCATTCCTGTGCGGAAGGAGTCGTCGTATTCAGGACAGACTATGGTCAGGTATGAGCATCGCTCCTCTTTGTTTTCTCTTTTGATGCTCTGTGGAAAAAAAGCTGTTCTCCTTGTGGGAAGGGCTTGAGGGAAACTAAAAGCCTAAGGTTTGTGAATAAAACATTCCTTTTGTATGACTTGAATGCACAACTTTGGTTTTAATAGCTCTTTCCATTGGCTGTCCGGTCAGTTGCTATGATCGTGCCTGACAAAGCTGAAGCGACGCTGCTGGCTGTGAGAGCCTTCTTCCACACAGGCCTGTGGTTATCTAGTTTACCGGAGGTGGGTGGCCTCTCCACGGTTGTATTCCCTGACTATAACAGAAAGTGGGGCTGGCACGTGGCACTGCGGCATCACGGCAGTGGAGTGTCACTGATTCAATGGGAGGCAGCAAGGCACACCTCCTGGAGCAAATCCAGGGTAGCTCCACCAGCTCCTGTCACAAGAGGATTGTGAAGAAAGGGGACCATTACTCCCCTCTCATTGCTCTTGTTGTTTGGTTTCGGTGGTTTTTTGGGATTGTTTTTTTTTTTTGTCTGTTGGGTTTTTTTTGTTGGTGGTGGTTTTTTTTGTTTTTTTAATTTTAACTGCTTCCTGGCTGTCCAGCGCTCCTGGCTTCTGCCTGCCTGCAGGGATGGAGATAGGCCCTAGCATTTGCTTGGGTTTCAGTTTTAGGTTGAGTCAGATGTAAACAGTTATGCTGAGACAGTCATCAACCTCTGGAGGATGCTCCCTTTGACTTTTGGAGGATGTTTGTTCCCTCAGTTTTGCTTCCTTTTCTTAGTTATTTGCACCAGATGAAGGTAGCTTCAGGTAGTGAACAAGGCTGAGGAAAGCACAGTAGACTGGAAAACTTGCTGCCTTCACTTAACGTCCTTCTGGATGAGCAGGGTGGAAAAGCATGTCTTTCGGGGAATGCTTACTTTCCTTGCATGACTTTCGCCAGGCAGGAAAGGAACCAGACAGAATTGCACAGTAGTTTTTGATGGGCAAGGTATAACCTATTTGAGGTTAAATTGCTGCTATCCTGGCACTGAGGGGTGAAAATGACTGTGAAACAACTGGGGTCTGAGGCAGAGAAAACGATGTCTTCCTTCTCTTCAGAATCCCTGGGTGTGTGGCAAAGGAAACGGGGTGACAGAGAGGAGGTCACATCCAAGCATCTGTGTCTGGTCATGTCTCTGGTGGCAAAACTTAGTTGTGCTCCATGTCCCTGGGGAGGCAGAGAGATGGGTGAAAGTCACTGCTATCCTCAGCATCTGAAGAGGTAGTCAGGTAACCCAACTCTGCGATAGCTGTTGCGTTCCCACACCCATCCACTGCCCTCCTAATGTCAGCAGTTCGTTCTTCAACCAACACTTGCATCCTCCTAGAAGCTATGCTAAGGCATATTGAGGACAGGGAGGTGATTTGAGACAGCCAGTGTGGCTTCACCAAAGCCAAGTCTTGCCTGACCAACCTAGTGGCCTTCTATGATGGAGTAACTACATCAATGGACAAGGGAATAGCTATGGCTGTCATCCATCTGGACTTCTGTAAGGCTTTTGACATGATCCCCCACAACATCCTTCTCTCTAAATTGGAGAGGTATGGATGTGATGGGTGGACTGTTTGGTGGATGAAGAATTGGTTAGATTGTTGCATCCAGAGGGTGGTGGTCAGTGTCTCAATATCTGGATGGAGATCAGTGGTGAGTACTGTCCCTCAAGGGTCCGTATTGGGACCAGTACTGTTTATGTCATTGATGAAGATATTAGACAGGGGGATTGAGCACATCCTCAGCAGTTTGGTGACGACACTAAGCTGAGTAGTGTGTTTGACATGCTTGAGAAGTGGGCCGGTGTGAACTTCATGAAGTTCAGCAAGGCCAAGTGCAAGGTCCTGCACCTGGCTCAAGGCAACCCCTGGTATCGATGCAGGGACTGAGAGTAGCTCTGCCGAGAAGGACTTGGGGGTATTAGTGTATGGAAAGCTGGACATGAAACAATGTGCACTTGCTTCTTTTGCTGCAGCCCAGGATGTGGTTGGCCTTCTGGGCTGCAGCAAAAGAAGCATGTCCAGCAGGTCAAGGGAGGTGATTCTGCCCCTTTACTCCGCTCTTGTGAGATCCCACCTGGAGTACTGCGTCCAGCTCTGGAGTCCTCAGCACAGGACAGACATGGACCTGTTGGAGCAGGTACAGAAGGAGGCCCGTGAAGGTGGTGAGGGAGCTGGAGCACCTCTCCTAGGAGGACAGGCTGAGAGAGTTGGGGTTGTTCAGCCTGGAGAAGAGAAGGCTCCGGGGAGACCTTATTGTGGCCTGTCAGTACTTAAAGAAAGATGGGAACAAAGTCTTTAGCAGGGCCTGTTGCGATAGGACAATGAGTAACAGTTTTAGACTGAAGGAGGATAGATTGAGACTAGATACAAGGAAGAACTCTTACCATGGGGGTGGTGAAATACTGGAATAGTGTTTCCCGGAGAGGTGGCAGATGCCCCATCTTTGGAAACATTCAAGGTCAGGTTGGATGGGGCTCTGAGCAACCTGATCTAGTTGAACATATCCCTGCTTATTGCAGGGGCGTTGGATTAGAGGACCTTTACAGATCCATTCCAAACTAAACCATTCTATGATTCTTTGCACCTGCACCAAGTTACCCCCAGACACAAATGGTATGGGGGAAGACATCCACAAAACTACATTGAGAGTAACTACCACTAGGTGCAAAGCCTCCTCACAGAGAAACAAGAAGGCTGCCTTTGTGCTGGCATGCTTTCTGTGGGTTGCATGTTAAACTGTGCATTTAGTGTTGCTCAGATTTGGGAGGTTGCATATTTTGACCTGTCCTACTGAAATATAAGGTCCAGTGAAGTGGACAGGCTGAGACTGTCTCCTCTGTTGGCTCTTTGATGCTGAAAAAACAGGATCCGTCACATTAAAGCATCACTGTTACGTTTGGGTTGGAGAGTAGGAAGGCTGCTCTGTGTGTTGTTAAACAAACCTGTGCTCCAAGCAGTGTCCAGCATTGGGCCTTTCATTTAAAGATAGGCCTTCTCCAGCTCCTAGTAGGAGTGACGCACATGCTTGTAGGAGGGGCTACCTGTAATTTTTACAGGATTTTGTAATTGAACATGTAGCTGTAAAGAACCTGACTTTTAGAAGAGTTTTGAGCTTCAAAACCCTTACAGGAACTGCAGATGCTGTTGTAAAACGCAGAGCTTGCTTTGGTGCCCTAGAAAAGGATGGCAGAGTTAATGTTGGCATTGGCCAGTGGAAAAGCTGTTTGCTAATGGTCTTGCCTGCATGTGTTATGTGTGGTGTTGCTGCCTTTCCGTGGTGTACATAATGCAAGTTGAAACTTCAGGTAATATGGAAAAAGCCGCAAGTCGTTACCGTGATATCATCTGACTGATTACATTTCCTTAGAAAACCTTAGTGCTATAAACATCACTGGGGAAAAAAAGAAAAAAAAACCACCCAAAACAAACTAAAACCTTCTTTGGTTTGGCCTGCTTGTGTTAAAAGCAGGTGGTGCAAAACGGGAAGGACGTAGGGAGCAGCCTTCAGACCCGTGACATGGCGTTCGTCTCTGGTGGGTCTGAGCTGGCTGCTGCCCAGCTGAAGGCATACTAGTGATTCACTGCATTTGGTAACTTCAGTTTTTCAAGGCTTAGGTTTTCAGGAGTGCACTTTGCATGCAAAGAGACCATACCAGCAGACGTTGGCCAATTGGTATTTTTTTTTTCTCCTGTTGCTTTTCCTGATGCCCTTTTAGACCATCCTGCCCTTGCTGTTTGGTTACTTATGGGCTGCAGAAGGTTGCAAGCGGGTGATATGAAACTGAGATAATGCCCAATGACTACCTCTGACGGCTTGGCAATCCCTGCAATGCTGTATATCGCTTTGAAGAACAAGGCAGGGGAAGCAAGGGGAGCGATGATGATTTTTTTGAAGCGTGGCTGGCGTATTGACTTCACAGAATTTCAGAGTTGGAAGGGACCTCTAGAGATCATCTAGTCCAACTCCCCGGCTAAAGCAGGATTGCCTAGAGCACATCACTCAGGACTGCATCCAGGCGGGTCTTGAAAGTCTCCAGAGAAGGGGACTCCACAACCTCCCTGGGCAGCCTGTTCCAGTGCTCTGTCACCCTCACTGTAGATAAGTTTTTTTTTCTCGTATTTGATTGGAACTTCCTTTGTTCCAGCTTGTGCCCGTTACCCCTCTTCCTGTTACTGGGAACCCCTGAAAAGAGTCTGGCTCCATCCTCCTTAAACCCACCCTCTAGATACTTGTAAACATCAATAAGGTCTCCCCTCAGCCTTCTCTTCTTCAGGCTAAAGAGTCCCAGCTCTCTCAGCCTTTCCTCCTAAGGGAGATGCTCCAGTCCCTCAATCATCTTTGTTGTCCTACGCTGGACTCTCTCCAGTAGTTCCCTGTCTCTCTTGAACTGGGGAGCCCAGAACTGGACACAGTATTCCAGTTGTGGCCTCACCAGTGCAGAGTAGAGGGGGAGAATGACCTCCCTTGACCTGCTGGCCACACTCTTCCCTGTGCAGCCCAGAATTCCGTTGGCCTTCTTGGCGACAGGGGCACATTGCTGGCTCATGGATAATTTACTGTCTACCAAGACCCCCAGATCCTTTTCTTCAGAGCTGCTTTCCAGCAGGTCCACCCCTAACCTATATTGGTGCCTGACATTCTTCCTCCCCAGGTGCAGCACCCTACACTTGTCCTTGTTGAACCTCATTAGGTTCTTCTCTGCCCAGCTCTCCAGCCTGTCTAGGTCACACTGGATGGCAGCACGGCCCTCTGGGGTGTCAGCCACCCCACGCAGTTTGGTATCATCAGCGAACCTGCTGATTCCCAGACCCTTTTAACAGCTGCAGCTTGTGTTCAAGTCTAATGACAAACTGACAAAAGTGTTGGGACCTTATCAAAGCCAGCATTGTTATTCATCTGCTCTGATTCAGTAGCTTCTACTAGACTTTGCACTTCTCGCCTTTCCACTGAGCATTTTGCGTGACTTCTCAAGACGTGATTGCCGGGGCGGTGGGACTAGGAGGGTGTGTTCACTGCAATTGTGCTCAGGCTCTACTTCTATGAGTTTGAACTTCAAGTCCTTGCCAATGTCAGTTTGCAGAATAATGGAAAAATCATAGCACAGTACATTACTTCTTAATTTCTTCCTTCTGTTCTGTTCTGAGTGGTAGAAGTACATTTGCCACAAAAACCTGTGGTGGCTTACGGTTGTATGCTGAAGGGGTGTTGGTTGTAGGGAATCCTACCCAGTGCCAATGCTCTTGTGAGAATATGCCATGACCTTTCAATAGTATAACAAGTTGTGTGTCAGGTGTTGAATCCCTTTTTGATAATCACACAGTGATATAATTGCTCCTCGAGTATTCTTGTGTTGCCTGAATGTTTCAATTAAGGAGTCCATTAGTTAAATGTCATTAAAGACAATTGTGGTACTGCCTTCTGCTGTTGTCACCCTCTACATGAGATGGTTGTAAAACTAGCTGATTTGATAGGCTGAGTGGAATATCTGCTACGTATCATATGGGATATTAAAAAAGGGAATTTCAGGTTGTAGGTTTGAGTTTCCTGAGCAAATGGCTACGAAACAGCCTTAACTCTTTATGGAAAAAAAGAAAAGTGTGGCATTGTACAGGGGTAGATGAAAGCCTCATTAAATACAGGGAGGGGAAGAGTACGACAGGGACATATTTCGCCACCCTGCCCACGATAAAGGAGCGGGAGATGAAAGGCATAACATCCCTCTCAGCGCACGTTCATGGCGCTGGGCTGCAGCTGGCTCCGGACTGCCTCTCAGAAGCCTTCTGCAGGCTGGCCTTCAACGCGAGGGGTCTGCACTGACTCCAGAAGCTGCGATGAGCAGACAGTTCACAGTGTCAATGTTTTTTCTCTTTATAATGAGCACTTTCCAGAGGAGAAAATGCTGTACTCATTTGCTGGTTGGTGGGTGGGTTTGGTTTGTGTTCCATTAGTGTGCACAGAGCTGGTGAAGGGAGTCTGTGGCGGATGGTTTGGCAACACCATGTCTGCGAATACACAAGTTAAGTATGTCAGTGCAGTCTGTGAATACTCAGACTTAAAAAAAGTCCTAATATTTCCTTGTGTATATAGACATATATGTGTGTGTAAGACGTCATTACAGTTACTGCGTCTTTTTTTTTTTTTTTTCATGTTTTAGGGTGTTGTTGCTACCTCCATTTTTAGGGTTAAAATGATTTCTTCCTTAAGGGTTTTATTTACAGTGAAGCAGACATTTCCTCATCGTCGTATTGTATAAATTTTTAATGAAGTTGTGTGAGCTTATAAAGTACTCCAGTGAATGTTTAAATGAAATGCTAAAAGCCCTACTGTCACTGTATGCTTTGTTTGAAATTACTTACTTGTGTATGTTCAGTAGAGTATCACAGGTTCTGTTGAGGAAAAAAACACCTCAGTTTCTCTTCTTTTCTTTTCCAAATGATGTGAACTTTATTTCAGATAAAATACTAAATATTTCAGATAAAATACTAACTTTTGCCCTTGCATGAAAGGGGACTGCCTTGCACTCTTGGCTTGTACAGACATGCTTGAAACTGTCCCCAGTGAAAGCATCGATGGCGAATAGAAAAAGTGGGGGGGGAGTGGGGGAGTGAAATCTTTCAGAAGAGTTGTCTTGAGTTGGCGTGGCATTAATTTCAAGAACATCTATCTTATCTCCTAATTAGGACTCTCTACTTTTTCTTCCATTTGTACATCCAAATATATATAAAAATAATGCCAATAATAGTTGTGTCTCATCCCCCCCTATTTGTTTTAATGTAGTCATGGTTGTTCAAGCCTTTGAGCATTGGGGACTTTCAGAACAAACCTAAGAGCGCGCATTTTTAATAATGCCCATTCCCTTGCAAGGGAAAATTTCTGTAAATGTAAGACATAATAAGTGTTGTGGGGGTGGGGAAGAGGGAATATCTGAAGAAACTAATCCAGAGAGAAGTAAAAGTTGAATCAAATGGCCGGAGTCTGACACTGAAACTTCAGCATATTTAATTGCATACCTGCTTAGTTGACTGAGAGGAACTTTTAAATCAAATCTGTTATAAATAGAAGCAGCTGAGCGTTAATATCCCAAAAATGCAGGCTCTTTAAAAACAGATGTCACATTTCACCAGTAAAGACCCTGTCAGTTAAAGCAGCTTTCTGTGAACTTTCTTCACAAAGAAGTCCTTCACGGCATGGTGTTATGTCAGCAAACAGAGTGCCGCTCAGTATCCTGAGCTTCAAATCAGAGGCACCTGTAAATGGTTTGGTCAGCAACAAAAGTATTTTTTCCTGTGTGTTTAACTTAATGTGGCTCTTCTGGGGCATTTCCGCATCTCAAGAATGGGAAGGCTACAGATGTTCCTTGTTAAACACAGCTCAAGTATGCTTTCCATGGAGGTTTTCACCTTTTTTTTTTTTTTTCCTCCTTCTGGTTTGAAGGCTGGGAGAAGTTTCTTATCGTGACCTCATTCAAAAAAAGTTAGACCTGGGCTTTGTTTGAGGTCTGTTTTTTTTTCCTTTTTTGCTTGGTTTGGAGGGTTCCTTTTGTTTGATTTTTTGAGTTTGCAATAGGATTCTGTTGGGTTACCATGTGGTTCTACCAGGGGAGTTCACGTTTTCCTCATTTTTGGTTTAAAAATAAAATTAAAAAGCAAAAATAAATCCCAAACCTGCAGGCAAACAGTTAAGTACTTTTCATAAGGACTCTTTTCTTCGCCTTGTGTCCTTTCTCACCCTTGTTTGGGACTCTCTTGTGCTAGCCTTTGCTACTGTGAGGAGTGCTTTTAAACAAGAGTCTTCCGTTCATATTCACAGGGCATGAATAACACCACTGAAGTTACTTGGCTTAAGTTAATTGAAGTCAGTAGGACTGTTTATCAGTAAATGCTGTGTTTGGCTGCGTCGGTTCATAGGATCAGGCATCGGAGAAGTAAATCCTTCTGGACAAGGATTTTCTTAGTTATCGTTGAAAAGCGTCGTGCTCGTTTCTAGCTCCTCTTCCATGTGAAGTCTCGGCAGTATTTCCAAACAGTGGTTATTTGGACATTTCCCTGAATTTAATATCTATTACCCTTGAAATACACCCTTACAAGGGAGCATTTTAAAGAAGCCCGTTGTGCGCTCCCTTGTATATACAGCCTCTTAAAAAAATACACAAATATACGCTGTGGGCTTTGGTCTTGGCTGCTCTTAGCGTTAAATGAATCCATCTCTTCCTGCAGACTTTATTTATGAAGGCTTCCATGCTTTTTAATTTAATGGTGCTTACGACAAGTTGTGACTGCCGACTTCAGCCATTGGGTAACTCATGCGTGTTTTGGCCAGCAGATCCCTGCCTTTGGGGCTCCGGGTCAATGCCAAATGCAGTGGCATTACACCAGGAAATCGGATTATATCTGTCTAAACGCTGTAAAGTTCACTTTATTCTGCAGTTGGTTGTATTTGGCTTACTTGGATTAATTATCCTGATTATTTTTGGTATACTACAAATTTGGTGCTGTGGCTATTTGCATGTTGGCTTCTTGTTTTTTGGGGTTTTTTTTGAGTTTTGGGTCTTTTATTATTGTTTTTAAGGGATGTGTATGGGGATTTTGGGTTTGGGGGATGGGGTGGGGAGGTTGGGGAGGGCCAGAAGTCAGCCGGAGCACCTTTTAGTGCTCGGGATTTATCTTCTGTGGAGAAGTGTTTACATCTTCATGCGGGATGTCAAAGTTCAGTGACTCTCGCTGCAAGCATCTGTTGACGCGGCTGTAAACAGAGCTCAGGACAGATGTGAGCCGGACGCCGCCAGGAGCATCCATGGGGAGACGTGGCCTCCCGTGGCCCAGGCTTGCGCTGTCCCAGGCGCTGCCCGCCTTGGGGAGGCGGCATTTGGTACTCCAGTCTGTGGGGCATCGTTTGGAAGGGATTGCGAGGAGGGAGGGCTGTGACCCCTTGCCCATGTTTTCTCCACCCCGCGCTCTTTAGAAAGAGATTTTTGGGAACTAAGAGAGGCCTGCAGAGCCCGCGCGTGTCCTGCAGAGCCCACTGAGCTGCCTCGTCCCGTGCCTCCTGCGAAGCGTTTAATGGAGCGTAACTGCGATGCACAAAAGCCTCCCCGCGCCTAGTAAGGATTTAATGCAACTGTAGTTTCCTTAATGGAAATGCTGCTTCAAAACCCTAAAATGTTGCTCATAAGTACGATGTTTGATCGCTGGTTCAAGCACTCATAAATTGAACAAGTTTGGTTTTGTTTTTTTTCCTGATGTGCCATCACTTACTTTTTAAGTACTTGCTAACCGGGAAAATCATTAGTTTGGGACTCTTAAATTCTCCAAAATGTTAAGTGGTATAGCATAGAAATACTATGATATGTCATAATGCTAAAGAAAGCAGTATCCGTAATAGAAGACTTCTTTTTTTTTTTTTTTTTTTTTTTTCACCCTGATTCAGGAGCTAATTCAGCTTGCCTTTTTATCCATTTTATATGAAGAACAGTATTTTCACATGACTGCTATTGTCTGAATAGTTGTTAAAGGGTAATAGGGAAGACCCCCTTTTTATGTGTGTTTTTGCCTGAACTACTGTGTATTTATTACCTAAAAAAAATACAGAGCCGGTTATTAAGTACTTCTTGGATATGTTGCACATGTGCTGTCCTTACTTTTTTTCCTCTTACTTGCCTTTCTGCCAAAACCACTATCAGTTTGATTAATTCCAGGAAGGGGAAAGTTTTAATCCTGGAGTAAGATATTTTAAAAGAAAGGTTGAATTGTAAAAAAACAAACAAACAAAAAAACCCCAAGCAAAAAAAAAACCACCCAAAACCCACCCCCAAAACAAACAAAAAACTAAACCACCACCAAAAAAAAGCCAAACACCATCCCCCCTCCAAAAATCCCCATCGAAAAAAACCCCACTCCTGACTGCCAGAACAAGTTGCCTGTATTATTCCTGCAAAATGAACTTTCTGGCTACCAGTGCCTAGTCAGGTCTTGTCAGAAGTTGGGGAGTTTGCAAGTGAGCAGCCTGGAGGTTTCTAGTGCACAAGCGATGGGGGCAGGAGGGCTGAGCAATGACCATAAATAACCCCTTTAATGTTGGGTTTTCAAGGGTTTTGTTCTGTGTTTCCTAAACATAATGGTAGTGTTTGCTTTAGCTTTACCGAAATTAATTCGTTTGGCATTAGTGCGGCCCTTGTTAAGTGTTTTACTAACAATATAAATTAAATCTGCATGAACAAAAGCATTTCTCTTTGAGCAGAGAGTTGCTTTATGCTTTTTATAAGACCTGACTGAAAGCAGTCGGTATCTGAGATGCTGACAAAGAGGGACTTACTGTGTCCCCCCCTCGGTTTTCCGCGGCCACGTAATGGGTTGTGGCTACGTAAACAGTTGAGATGTCAGTCTTCTCTCTTGCTTGCTGCAAAGAAAATCCAAACCATCTGTGCTTTTTTGGTGCTTTTATTCTGCTGGTACTAAAGGCAGCAAAACTGCTTTTGTTTTATGATTAAAGCAGACGTACACAGGCAGCCATATTAATTTCTTTTGTAAGGGAACACAGTTCAGCTGTTCACAAAACATGGGAAGGAATTCAGGCTGCATCGTGCCAAAAAACGACGACGACAATGATGAATCTGTAGCATCGTGACGAACAAACTTGTCACTTCAGTTGTTCCCTTGTTCCTAAATTCCCTTGGATGTGGGCTGGTCTCATTGTTCAGCGTTGTCGGTGATTTTAGGAACACGTGGTTTAGGTTAAGCACCGGGACACTTTGCTCTGCAACAGGGCAGCGCTCAGTTTTGCTCTGGCGAGGTTTTGTACCTTACAGTGCACGTAAATGGTGGATGGACCCGGAGAGTGTCACTTGGAGAAGACTCCCATCAACTTGGGCGTGAATTTATCCCTATTAAGCCCTGAGCAAACTGCAAGTAGTATAGAGTGCCCTACTTTTTTTATTATTATAGATTATTTGTTTATTATTATAGATTATTTTATTATTTACTTTTAAAATTAAAAAGTCAAAGAAATGACTGGGTAATGGTCTTTTAGGTTACTTCTTCGAGTCAAGCAAGTAGTTTAAAAAATGTAGCTGTCTGACAAGTGTGTGGGGTGCTGGTAGCCCCAGCTCATTAGCAGGTATGGCGGGGGGGGGGGGGGGGGGGTGACAAACATGCTGGGAGGCAGCAGTATCTGCTAGCGGTTCCCCTGGGGAAGGCTGCGGCGGCTTTGACTGCGCGGTGCCAGTTCTGTAGATGGAAAGCTTGTTTGATCTTTCCCCTGTGGTCACTGGAGTAGTTCCTGAGGTCTGCCTTACCTCTGTGTACCCGGGAGATACAGAAACCAAGGGGGATTGTCCGCGCCTCCAGATAGGCTTTGCCACATGAGTTAACTTCGTTTACAAACTAAATCTGTGCAGTCAGGTTGGGCTTTTGATGCCAGATTACTTTCAAGGCTTGATGTCCAAAACACTCTCCGTTTGAAAGATGCAATACTTCTTGCAGAACTTCAGGTTCGTTTAGCAGGGAACACAGGAGCTTCCCCGGTGGGATAAAATGTGTTGTTGCACCTTTGGGAGCCCCGTGACGTTTCTGTCCTTAAAACGTTTCAAAGCGACTTGTTGTTTGAAAGCGTCGAGCTTTCTCAGGAGAAGGTTATCAGAGCGAGATTCCCCCTAAAGCATTTCTGCAATGTGATAATAAACTCTTTCAATATTAGTGGCAAAGGGAATTTTAAGTGTTCTTTCATAGTAGTGCTTTTATGGTCGCTAAACCAGGGGAAGAAAATGTTAGCATGGGTCATGTGCCTCTTCCTCATACAGCACACTTTATTTTATAAAACAAGCCAGGTCCTGTTTGGCATACACATGATGGAGCTGGGAGGCGATTTAAGGATATTCATCTATCCAAGCTGAGCTGGCTAAGGACAAGCAAAAAAAATGTACATGGAAAAAACAGTGTGTTGCGAAGTCGAACCCTGAACAGTTAGGAAATGCTGCAGGAGCTCTTTTTGCCCTGCCTGCTGTACAGAAAGCAACATATTGCCCCGCTGCATTTGGGTGGTTGTTGCACACACAGGAGAGGAGAGGGACTTGTACCAGGGGAAGCAGCATCAGTTGGCTGCAGACAACTTCTGGATGTTATAGGCTTGTGGGGATGAGTATATATCAGGGTGGAAGTAAGGGGTGCTTGTTCAAAGCACCCTAATAGTATTTCCTTTTGTTTTCTGAGGGTTTTTTTCCTTCTTTTTCTTGATGCTTCCTACCTGCCCTCTGTCCAGTCTTCCATGCATGGACTCCTGCGCTTTTGTGTGTTTGATCTCTTCAACTACACTTTCCATAATGTGTCCCTGCTCAGTCGGCCTCCAGCCTGCCTCCCCTTTGCATCTGCTCTTCCCTCTGACGCACCAGTGTCCATGCACATGTGTGGGCACTGACCCCGTCATGGATTCTCCCTGGTTGCCAGTGGGGTGACGGCAGGACCTGGCAGCCAGGGCCCATCCCACCACCCCATCCAGGAGCAGGGCAGCCAGGAGGCACCGGGGCAGCCCCGGGCATCAGGCACCTCTCTGCAAACCCAGCAAACCTCAGCAGGGCACAAAACCTCACCCAGCCTCCTTCAGCTCATGAGGAGCACAAGGGACAGATGGTCTCCTCGTGTTCCTTTTGCATGCTTTGCTTTGCGTTGACGTAGATGGGAGCATCTCGGAGCTGCAGGGGGTAGGAGCCCCGGGAGGTCTCGCTCAGCAGCAGCGAGAGCACACCAAGGGCAGACGGGCTTTCCCGAGGTGTTTAGCTGCTAAATGTCGGAGGCTCTACTGAACACTCGCTGTGGGATTTTTCTCCAGTGATTTATAACTCTGTTGAACTGATGACTTTTACAGGAGAGATAAAATCTTGCCTCTTGGAAACAATTCGTTCCTCTTTTTGAAAAATTAAGCTTACCTTCTCCAGAGAACAGTCTGGTGGAGTGTTCACATATCAAATCATCAGAATTATTGTATGCCCAAATGAGACAAAAATACTGATTTGCCTACGGTGATAAAATAAGCTAATTTGAAAGTATATGCATTGTTACTAAGATGTCTACCTGCCATTGAATGCTTCATCTGAAGCTTTCCACATGTAGCAGAACCGTAAGCTATTGAAAACAGATTTGGGAAGGGAATAATCTTAATAGCTAGAAATGCCACAAGCCTGTAATGAAAATAATCATATGTCTTTTACTGCTGATTATTTCTCTTTTGAAAGTGCATTTTTTCACTAGCATCAGCAAGGAGTTCTAATTAGAAGTAAATAATAAAATCTGTTCCATTATTAATGCTGCTTTCAGGCAGGCATTTAATATACATTGAAATCTGATGGCCAGACTTCGTTGGCATTATCTGTGCATCATCGTTGGCTTAAATGCAGTTACAAAGGGCTTCTGTCACCACAAGATTTGCCCAGGAAATGTAAAGTTCTTTCAAGGATACCTGAAGGTCTGCTAGGCGTTTGAGATATGTTAATGTTTTTCACATGTCCTCGGTAGGGGGGAAGAGGGAGCAGTATTTCTGCATGATCAGGAAAGCAACAGAAGCGTGACAAAGGCTTGGTAAGTCCCGCATACGAGCGTGTACTTCGAAGGAGAACGTGCCTGCTGCACGGAGCTTGTACGTGAACAAAAGCCCTTGGTGTGGGCAGGGGCTGTGTCCAGCAAAGCCTGTGGCAGAAGGCGAAGGGGTGGCCAAGAAGCAGAAGGCTGCTAGGGGTCCACATTTTCTTGAGCGTCACCCTTTATTTTCCTCTGAGTTGTTTCTCCAGGCGTTTTTTAAGAGGCTTGCTTTGTATTCCAGGTGTATGACGGTGTTAACAGGTCAGACCAGAACACTGCTGTGCATAACCAGTCACTCGGAATCAGTTGCTGGTACCTGTTAATCCCAGGCATGCCCACAGTGTGCCTGTCAAATGCATTTGTTCAAATGCTTTCAGAAATGAGCAGAGCTATTGCAGTGCAGTGCAGTACCTCAGTGCCTCTAATAGGTTGATAGGGCTCTTCTGGAAAGTACTAAAGTCGTGTACGTGTGCTTTGTAGATGATGAGGTGGGCAAATGTGTATGTAGGTGCTCCCGTAGATGTATACATGTACTGCTTCACAAAACCACTGGACTTAAAATGTGTTTACTCTGTGTCACGTGCACGTCCATTTCTGCAGAAGAAATCCTGGACAGCAGTAGCCTACAGAAATTTTCTAAGTGAAGGCTTGATTTTTTTTCAGCTTTCATATATGATGCTAGATTAAAACAATACCCCAGGCCTTGGCTAAAGAAAACAGGTTTAGGTAGAGCAATGTTCACCTTGTGCTATTGGTAAGCTCTGCAGGTCACACTTTGAAAAGTCCTTGAACATCGCTACTTGAGTCAGTGTTGTCTGAATGTGAAATCCTGAAATCTGTGACTCTCCACAAGCTGAACAAACTGTTTACTGTACCTGATGTCCTCAGAGCAGATTAGGCAGCTTGAAGTAGGCAAAGATTCAGACACCACAAAGATTCGGAGTTGCTGAAGCGGCTCTCGAATCCTGCATTTTTTGCATGACTTCTATCCCGCGCGCAATGGGATGTACTTATCAGTTTCAGTGTGGACGTTATGTAAATACTAAGCAGCTTATCAGATGTCGTTCAGGGTTGCAGTTACAAGCAGTGCTTCCTCTATGTATGAAAATGGAAAGAAATGGCTGATTAGAAGCGGGCAACTGATTAGCAAACTAGGGGCAAACATCACCAAGCTGATGCTTGTAAAACAAGCTCACCTGTCAGGTGATAGCAATGGGAAAGAGTAGCCACATCTCTTTTCTTGAGAACTTTCTGGGTGGACAGATTTATTTTTATAATGGAAGGTGAAACTGAGTTATAAGGAAGCTTTTGGAACCCTGTTCCAGATTTTTTTTTATCACTTTTAAGTTGCAGTCTTGAGCTGTTCATACCCATGAGTTAATGGAGCCGGACTTTGCCATGTGAAAGGCAATCCAGTCAGCCTCCTTCCCTTACGTAGCACAGATTTTAAGTCCATTTTTAACTTGCATTTGGATTTATGCGTCACTGATCTAAATACTGTAGTAGAAGTGTCAGTCCAAAAACAGTGTCCTGTAACCTCCGCAGGAGCTCAGGTAGGGAGGGATGTGAAGTAGTGGGTCCTGCGTTTGCAGCAGGACATGACTGAAGCAGGCAAGTTACTGGCTGAGGCGGCCCATCTCATCCCGGTCTTTGCATGAACTTTTCTCCTTGGGAGGTGTAAAGGGGCAATCGAGTATAAGTTCCATAAGGAGAAATAGCTACCCCCTGTACTTCCAGGCTTACTTAGCCGTCTGAAATACACTTGCCTTTTGGAAGAGTTTGCAAGGTGATGGAAAAGCAGAAAAAACTAAAAAAAATCTGGATGCCAACCTAGTAGTTTCATGTACTCCTATAATTAAGCTCTGAGCACTTGTAGCTTTGTTGAATCTCTGTTTTGTTTGAAGCTAATTTAGTTTCCAGTCTGGCAGGAACTGTCCCCTTAATGTCAATTTTTTTTTTTCTTTACCCTTCTTAGCACAGTGCATGTTTTCCAGAGACCAGCGCGTTATTTTTGTCTAGCAAAGGCACCCCCAGTACGCTGATGTAGCTCTGGAATTATACAGCTACCAGCATACATGTCCCTAGAGTGAGTAACAGCTCTCTGCAGTACATGTGTAAATATTTACATCTGTTTCCCTCCCACTTGGTAAAGTACTCCCATTTTTTGTACAGTACAAAGTGCTTTGTATATAGGAAAAAAACCACATTGTTTAGTTCTTTGGTTTTGTTTTGAGGGGGCGTTATATTTATTTAACAAAAGGCCAAACTAGACGCAGCATGCGTTTTGCAGGGAAGTCCTGCTTGCATCCAGTTTCACAGCTGGGCCGACAGATTTATGACGAGGTTGATGGACTTCTTCAAGGTCAGGCGGTGAATCGGTGGTTAAGTAGAACCTTGGGTCCTGCTGACTCTAGCGCTTTGTGTAATAGTTTGAGCGTGCGGCTTTGTCTTTGCAAATTACTGCAGCAAATAAACCAAATGTATCCCCAGCCCCATGGTTAATTTCAACAAACAAATTTTGCGGGGGCTGTTATTTAAGAGGAGGTTGATTGGTATTGATAGGCTCAGACTTGTCCTCCTCGCAGTAGGGAGGAATTCTGAAAAAGGATCGGGGTGATCCTTTTTTCACTCTTTAAAAAGATCTGAGCACTTAAAACCACGTACTTAATACAAGTAAATGTGTGCATCAGCTGCCACTGCTTTATGTTTACTGCAGAGCAGAAATGTGCAGATCCTCATCCATGTGTTATACCATTGTACCCGGTAGTGCATAAAAGCAAATGGCAAAAGTGAGCCTTCCAGTACCTAAAGGGCCTACAGGAAGGTTGCGGAGGGACTCTTTGGCAGGGAGTGTAGTGATAGGACGAGGGGTAACGGTTTCAAACTGAAAGAGGGGAGATTCAGATCAGCTATTAGGAAGAAGTTTTTCACTATGAGGGTGGTGAGGCACTGGCACAGGTTGCCCAGGGAAGTTGTGGATGCCCCATCCCTGGAAGTGTTCAAGGCCAGGCTGGATGGGGCTTTGAGCAGCCTGGTCTAGTGGGAGGTGTCCTGCCCATGGCTGGGTGGCTGGAACTAGATGGTCTTTAAGGTCCCTTCCAACCTGAACCATTCTATGATTCTATGAACTCGTGGTGCCAGATTGATGTGAAAACTTGGGGCAGGTTTGGGCCAGTGTCTCCCTGTGTTGCAGTCATGAAGGGTGGGCTGTACCAGCGGGGACAGCTGGGGCTCCTGCAGCCAGCCCAGACGTCAGCTGGGCTCGGAATGAGCAAATTCCTCCTTGGCATTTTCCTTTAAGGGAACATGGCACAGGTATTGTCAGAGGGGCTGGCTCTTGCTCCCGTGGACTTGCAGGAGGGGGGGTTCCTTAGCTTTAGAGAGACAGCACCAGGTTTTTCGTGCTTGAGATTTTCACTTTTTCCAGCATTGATGTAGATGACAGGTTCTGGCTGTTGCCTTCAGCCAAGGGCACCGCAGGATACTTGGTGACTGAGGCAGAAATGAGCTTGTGAGTACTATCCGTTAATTTCCAGTTGTGAAACTTAAGAAGTGATCTGTGTTTCTGTTAGAGAAAAAAAATACCAGTCTACCAGTTAAAAAATGCTTAGTGTCTTTGTTAGCACAGGCTTGCCAACAGCAAAGCGTCTGTCTGGCAGTGTTGTCCTGGCACGTCGGCTGACTTTGGAGTCAACTGGAGTAGTGTGACTTCCATGATCTGTCAGCACCGCTTCCAGCTTCCTTCCACGTTTTCCTTTAGGCTGCTTCACCTGACTTCAGACGTGGTTGTCCCTGTCTGAATGTGCAGGGTCTCAGGTATATTCCTGAGGACGTCTCAGGTATATATCTGGGAGGCTTTTTAACAGATTTTGAACATGAATTTTCTCATCAAAACTTGCTATTGCTAACTTCAGGTATTAAAACCTTCTTTTGTTATGCATCGGGTGCAGTATTCCTGGGGCACTTATTTCTGAATTACTCTTTTTTTTTTTTTTTTTTTGTTTTGATCCTCTACATATGGATGGAAATGGATATGTTATTTTCACTTTTTGTATGATAAAAGAGTTTTGGCCTCGGTTTGAATTCTTCTTATCTGTCACGTCTGTGTGCAGAAGTTACGGCATGTCAGGAAAGTAAGGTATGCTCGCACTCTCCGTCCGACGCAAGGCAAAAATAAAATCTCTAGCTTTATGCATTTAATAGTAAATGAATAGAGATCTTATCAGGTGTTAGAGATGTGTATTGCTAAGCTCAGCTGAAAACTTGATGTGTGGTAGGAAATCAAGCTAATACTTGCTCCATCCGTTAAAAGGAGCAAGCACAGCAAGAGGCCAAGATAATGAGATGAGTATAAAGGGAGCAATGAATTTTACTATTAGACATAGTTTTGAAAGCTCATTATTGAACAACAGGTTTGTGAAGAGCCTTGGAAGAAAAGTTAGCTCTTACTGTTAGAGTACAAATGGAGTTTGAACTTTCGTTTAAAAGATCTGGAATCCGTTACAAGTACTTGGAGCTACACGATAGTGGTAAGTGTCTGAGTTTTGGTCTCCAAGGTCATGGAAAACTTAGTTTCTGGGACTAGGAATTTAATACTAAAAGGCCTGTCTTTCACTTCTTGGTTTGTGTTTGAAAATAGGCCTGTGGGTCAAAAAGAAAAAAAAAAAAAAGAAAAAAAAAAAAAAAAAACAAAAAACAGCAAACCCAAACCAACCCCAAATTGTGCTCTTTGCTTTTATGTTCTGCTTGAGAAGTATTGCAGCTTTTCTTCTTGCAAATAGTCAGAAGAAGGATGATAGTCATGGGAGTGTAAGCATTTTTCTTAATAGAAAATAGTAATGGATACATCCCATTACAAGTTGAGAGGAACTTTTCAGCTCCTGGTAAGTTTCTCAGCCGTATGTCCAGCCATTCCCCGGGCAGTACCTGCACTGTGTTTTCATGTGTGTGTGTTGGGTTTAGCCAGGGACTCCCGTTGCCAACCCTGCGGGTTGGATCTATCCGGGGGTTGAGCATCCAGCCAGGCTCCTGACAGCCTCTTCCCACTGGTAATAAACAGTTGCTGGTTGCCCATCTGAACCTGCTTCTTCACCCTGTGATCCAGCAGCGGTTGTGGGGAGCGCTTGCTTGAACTTGTCTCGGCGGTGTTATCTTCTGCCATCTTGAACCGGAGACGGCAACGGCTTGCTAACGTTTAAAACTGCCTTGCGTTTTGGGAGCCTGTCCCGCACCTTTCTCCGTGGCAGGTTGCAGTGTGCATGCCTCCGTAGCTCCAGCTGTGACTTCTCCATGCCCCGTGGTCAGTATCCCGCTCGAAGCATCTGCCTGTAGCACCGTGCCCCAGGGGGGTGTCCTTTTGCCAGTTCAAAACAGCTTTCCGATTGCCCAGTTGGTGAGGCTTTGCATCCTAACTCACCTTTTGGCCTTCTGTAACTCATATGAGCTTGTCTTTCTCACCAGATCATACACATAAACGTGTGCCTGTGTTATTGGTCCTTTGTGGAGGATCTTCACATTTGATGGAAATAGATCTCTTTGATTTTCTGCTGCCAAATGCATGTATCTCCTTTGGAGGGATGTTTTACGGAGTAGCTGCTGACCACTGGGAGCATGTCTGAAGAAGGCTGTAGGCCAAATTGGGACCATGAAGGTTTTAACTACAGTGATTCAAATTCTGACACTAGTGTTTTGTTTTGATGCAACTCTTCCCCCCAGCCCCCTTTTCTTCCCAGCGCTTTTATCTTACACTTTCTGGGAAGTGGTTTGTGCAAAGTCAAAATAAAAATATCCGTGCGGGCACTGATAGTGCTGTAACTTCAGCTGATGCGGCAGAGTGGTTTAACTGCAGTGGTGCAGTTAGATCGGTAGAAGGACAGGCGTGTAGTTAAGCGGTGAATTTTGTGGGGGCAAAGCCGTCCTTAGTTCCCTTGAAACTGGTCAGAAAAATCCCATTCAGGTCCAAGGACCCCACCAGCGTGGTTTGTGTCTCAGACGCGCATGGAAAAGGGCCAGGTGATGTCGGTAATAGCCAAAACAGCTTCGTTGGGAAGGGATTGACTTCAGTTGCTGGTGCTGCAGTAGGGTGAAAGACCTTTGGGCTGCTGGAGCCTACAGCACCAAGGGAACGGTTTTTCAGTTTTATTACTTTTGTGCGTGTTTTAACTGGACTGAACTGTGCCCCAAGAGGTCTGGAAAAAGATTTTTGGCAGATGTGCCAGCACTTCCCAGCTGCGGGGACAGCCCGCTAACCCTGAGACAAGTAACCCTAGCAGCCCTGCGAGCAAAGAAAATTCACCGAAAAAGCACAGTTGGAGTAATCCTGCTGAGGTCAAGGGCCTCTGCTCGGAAAATCTCTCATATTCGTGATTCATAGGGCTGCATCAGCAGGATCTAGCGCAGACCTGTCTTAACAGGAAAAGCCTCTGATGTCGAGAAGTGGATTTCTTTGGAGACCAGCGCTTGCTTATGCTGTCAGCAACGCCACGTACCTGGGTGCTTGAGTTCCCTTGCTGTGAGCAGCAGCAGACAGAGGGGATCAAAAGAAGCGCTTTTTCAGCTTTGTTATCTGACTTAATCTAATTGACAAGTTGTACGCTGGGCACGTGCTTTTGTTGGCTTTCCTCTCAAGAAGTGTATCCTGGTAGTCTAGCGGTAAACCTTCCCCTCACTGACAGGCTACAGGCTTCCTCTGCTGGCACCAAGGCTGCGTGTGCCGTATTTTCCCTGCCTGGGAACGTGAAGCGGTGTTTGATGGATATGGTCTCGTGGTGGAGTTGGGAACTCCCCATTTCTACGCGACCTCTGGTCTCTATGTTCTTGGGCAGATCAGTTAAATCAAAACCTATAAATAATGGAAGTAAAATCAGGAGCTCTAATTTAAATAACGCTAGGAACCTGTGTAGCTTGCTGAGTTTCTTCCTAGCTGTTTAGAATTGCCCAGTATTTCATACAAAGATTTCGTGCTTGACTTCCAGCACCTGAGTTTGAGCCTTACTCCTTTTTTTTTTTGATCCATTTCCTGTGAAAACTTCACCTACAGTGGAATCTAGCAAATGCAAAATCGTGAGGACTGTGTTTTAATTTGTCACACTCACATTTATGCCTGTGCGTTTTCTTCAAGTGGGTATCCTACAGGTATGCTCCTGTGGCGTGTTTCTTTTCTCTCTGTTAGCATAGTAGTACTTGGTTATAAAAGCGCAAGAACAGGTATTTCCATTGCATCTGCGAGCATGC
This sequence comes from Rissa tridactyla, assembly GCF_028500815.1. NCBI lineage: Eukaryota > Metazoa > Chordata > Aves > Charadriiformes > Laridae > Rissa > Rissa tridactyla. The sequence continues at coordinate 81,790,862 of NC_071467.1, read as the reverse complement.
AAGGTTTCTTGATGGTAGTGTCAGCAGATTTGTTGGGTTAACTGAGCTTTTCAGATGAGTGAATCCCAGAATTGAGCACTTCCAATATAAGAGTAATTTTTCATTCTTTACGATACAGGGGGTTGCCTGAGAATAATTTAATACAGGTCGATCTTCAAACCATACCAGAAACAAGTATGATTTTCTTGTATATCTACCTGTCTCGAACTAAATGAGGCGTTGGGTGATTCCTCACTGGCACTGAACTTCTGTGGATATAACTGACTGTTGGAGGTTTTTCCTGGTCACCTGGATCTTGTTTGTCAGTGTGGACATTAAAGAAGAGATCAGTATAAAGATTTGTATTTGAAGCTATTGTAATGCAGAATGACAGATCAATAATGAATCTTGTATTTGAATAGTTGGTAATCTCAGTACTGTGCTGAAAGGAAGGAATGTATGTGTATCAATGGATTCTTTTTGGAAACAATCTCTTCCTTTGCAGGTTAAATGTGTTCGTGTGTACTTCATACACATTTGTGTTAACGGTGTAAGAAACCTGCTTTAGTGCTGGTGCTGATGAATCTTTTGATGATGGAAGAGCTTAGGATACAAATGTTAGGGCTTTTTGTGTAGGATCACAGCAGTCTTCATATTTTGCAATTGACTTGGAGTCAGTCATTAGTTATGAGTCACCTGGTGATGAGTCAGCTCAATATTGTATGACTAATTTGTCATGCCATCTTACTATTCTTTTTAATACTCAGATTTTAATATTAAACTTAATACTTGTTAATATTCAGGTGATAGTTGACTGCAATTCTGAAGTCACTGAGTGCCGTTGCTTTCTTGTTAAGGGTGGGTATGACCCTCTGTTGAATTGGCTTGTTATGCCTCACTACCTTCAGGTCCTGTTTGTGGCAATAAAATGACTCCAAATAAAATACTTAATGGAGATGCCTGTGTATAGAAGTCCTACTAAACTGATGCGCATTTTTTGTCCTCTTGTTTGGACTTACTTTTACCTTTTTGTCCTAGCTGTGGCGCGCGTAACCACTTACCTGAAGGCATAAAGTCTGGCCTTTAATCCAGAGCATTTGAGTTTTAAGACAAGATTATGTCTTTTTTAGAGTCCACCTGTGCTGCACATGTTGGTGCCGTGAGAGCCAGTCTTGCACTGCGGTGTCCGCAGATGCACTTTATTCGTTTGCATCTTTCTTTACTGGTGAGGATGGGTTTCCGTGGTTGCCTTGATAATAAGCAGAACTGCGGTCCTGTGGCCAGGACTGAACTTGGGTATATAGGTGGTACCTCTGTGCCACCAGCTGTGTGTGACTGTCCAGTTGTGCCCATCCTGGGCTCTTTCCTTTCCGCACCACTGATAGTGGCTTTCCCTGCATGTTGTATACTGTGGTACGTTATCGGTGCCATGGACTTGATGGATCTGGGATGAGGACAAGTGAGGCTGGGTACCACACAGAACATTGCTAAACCCAGGCTTTTAAAAATCAGTGGGACGAGAGTTGGGAGCCATAAATCTTGTAGAAGAAATGTCTGTGCCTGTGGAAAAGTTTCTACTGCTAGCTTAAATTAATATTGTGCATAACAAAAGGCAATATCCAAACAGATGGTAGTAAATGCAAGATATTTTAGGGGGAAGGAAAGAGATTTGCAATATTTCAGGACTGAGACTTTGCTAAATGGAAATTTAATTTAGGTATGTCTATTTTCAATGTTATACAGCTGCTCAGTTTAAAAGATGGTAGCTGTCTCCCTAACTTTGTGATCTTTGGCTGTACAAAGCATGCCCTTGTTTCCAGAAACTTCTAATTTAATCTGCCAGGCTGAAGATACATGTAATAAAAATCATTGCGTCATCAGAGCAGGAGAGAGTTTATGCATGGAACTAAGTCGCTGGATGTGGCCAGTGAGTCTAAGCCTAGGTCTCAGTTCTGAAGCACACACAGCTGAGACAGCAGAGGGGGGAGAAGTTGCTTGGACTGTGTTAGGTAAATACTCTTCAGGTAAGGTGACATTAGTTAGGGCCCTGGATAGCTAAATGAAATCGTTACTTAATGCGTCCTTTTTTTCCTAATTGGATGCTGTTTCTTTTCTGTAGGAGGATTTTTCAAACTTATAGCTTGTTTGCTCTACCGCAATATGTTAGGGAAAAATATACCCATCAGCTTGTAAGTTTATGCAGATAAAATCACTCAGTAATATTTTTCTTCTACGTCCCTTGCAGCAAAAGTTGCTTTCGTTCCTCTCATGTTAAAATGAGGAAATAAGTAAATAAAGGTCCTTGTTCACCTTGTGCTCCATCAGAAATCATATGAATGGACAACATAATGACCTTTGCAGACTATTTGAAATTTGCTGTGAATTCTAGTGTTTAGAGGGATAAGGGCTGGGATGTAAAAAAAACAGGCAATCCACAGACTCTCCTGTGTCCTGCAGTGCAGGGCATCAGGACTTGCACCTGCCTGAGCTTATTTGCCATCAGTTCAGCTCCATCCCAGGTGGATGATGGATCTGCTGCTTTACTCCCTACCCTCTGAGCCTATTTCACATTAAGGCCTGTGTGCTATAAGTGCCTGTAATAAGAAGAATAGGTAGTTGGTAGGCTAACAGGAGGACTGCACCCTTGAAAAGGTTGTGCATCACATTGTTCATTAAGCTGAGCGTGTTTTGGGCGGTGAGAGTTGTTGCATCTTTAGGGGAAGAGAACATTGACTTTGATATGGGAAAGGACAGCCTTTTGTCACTTGCAGGAGGGTTTTCCCCATCAGTCTCTAAAGATGAGTTTTAAGATGTGATGTTTATCAGAAAACATAGTAAAATAAATCTGTGTGGAGAGTGGAGGGCAACGCTATTTGCTAATACACAAGACTCTCATGTCCGTGTATCTCTCTTAGAACTTTTCCTCCCGTGCAAGCAATCGGAAAAGGTGGTCCAATTTTAATCTGCTGCTTCTAGCCTGTTTTTAGTAACATGTCAGGGTAATCTCACCATATTTCCTGTTGAACTTATATCTAACCCTCATTTTAAAGAGTATAGATTAGGGCTTTTAACAGCTTCATGTGCTTGAGGTTTGTCAAGGCAAGTTCAAAAATAAACAACGGTATCCTTACAAAGACAGAAAAATGATTGTGTATTTTTCTTTGCAGCAAAAGCTTGGGTTTTTCTTCCTAGGACTATAAACATCACAGTTATGTGTAAAGCTACCAAGTAGTTCTCTGAATATAAGACATCTTTCTTGTCTGCCTCCTTCATGATTCTGACACAACTACTGAAGAAGTACTGTCCTTATGTGGGGGGAAAAAAGGATGCGATGATTTGCTCTTTGCTTGTATCATGGGAACCAATTGTAGTTGGGCTTCTCCAACATATGCATGCATGCTATATGGCATGGAATGCAAATATTTTGTTGGAGCGTGTCCAGAGAAGGGCTACAAAGCTGGTGAGGGGTCTGGAGGACAAACCTTATGAAGAACGACTGAGGGAGCTGGGGTTGTTTAGCTTGGAGAAGAGGAGGCTGAGGGGAGACCTTATCACCCTCTACAACTACCTGAAAGGAGGTCGTAGAGAGATGGGGGCTGACCTCTTTTCCCTGGTGACAAGTGATAGGACGAGGGGAAACGGGTTCAAGTTACGTCAGGGGAGGTTTAGATTGGATATTAGGAAACATTTTTTCACTGAAAGGGTTATTAAACATTGGAATAGGCTGCCCAGGGAGGTGGTGGATTCACCATCCCTGGAGGTGTTTAAAAAAAGGGTAGATGGGGCACTTAGGGACATGGTTTAGAAGCGGCTTTTGTCAGGGTAGGTTAAAGGTTGGACTCAATGATCTTAAAGGTCCCTTCCAACCTCAGCAATTCTATGATTCTGTCTAAGCAGAGGCTGGCTGTGGAAAATTCAATTGCACATACGTGTTTTCATAAGTGGGCCACCTTCTTACGTGTTAAATTTGCTCTTTTGCTTCTTGAACTTGAGGTTCATAATTCAAATGCAAACCAGACAGTTATATGCTGATTTTATGGGAGCGACTTACAGCACAGTCTGTCAAACTTTTGCGGCCAAGAGCAACTTCTTTTCGTTATTAGTATATAATGCATGTTCTCACACATGTCAAAGCAATATCCATGCCATACAATAAGATGTATGATGTGGCCCTGAAAAGTGTTGCATGTCTTGACCACTCCATCTGCCCATACCTGGGCATTCATGCCCTGCAATGACTGATGGGTGCTCCAGTCTCCTGGGCAAGTTCTAGCAGTGCCACTTACGTATCTTCTTCTTGAAAGAAGTCTACTACAGGAGAATGGCCAAGACTGGGCATATTTCAAACCTTTTACCAGTTTGGGTTTTTTTTTGTTATGGGTTTTTTTTTTTCCTAAGAAAGCTTTTAAGGTTTCGTATTTAACATCCACAGGCTTTTCCCAAGTGCAATGAAAAGAGATTCTTAGCTGCACAGTAACAGAAAATGAACAGTAATACATGCAGTATTATCTCTAAAGCTGTAAAAAGGGGAACTTCTAGTGAGTCTAAGACAGAAGAAAAGCTCTTCTTAAGCCATTCTGTGAATTCTTACAGCTCCTGGACCTGGTATATTTATTCATGCTCCTTATAATAGTACCTTGTAATAGAATCAAGCAAAATAATGTAATATTGTTTTCCCCCAAACCAGACATATTAAAATGTAGTAGTGTTTTCATATTTGTACTTCAGTATCTCCAAGAGGTCTTTCCATCTTTGTGCTAGACACTGTAAAATTTCATAGCAAAGAGGTAGCTTTTTTCCCTAAAAAGCTTTCGGTCAAGGAAAGAGCGAGCTCACTGTGGCCTACCTAACAATGTATACTTTATTTGAGTAATAATCAAATTTACTAGCATGCATTTGAGAGAACCTAAGTAATTAGTGTGCCTGACTATGTAATCAGTCTGACTAATGGTCCTATTCAGTGCAGATTAGAAGATGACTGGTGTGTGCTGCTTGTTACTAAGCAGAGTTTCTCTTGTTCCCAATCTAGACGTAAAGATTTTAGACTTCAGGATAAGTATTCATTCATGTCCAGAGCAGTACTTTCTTATAAAAGAAAGTTGCATGTGGGCTTGCAGTCCAGGCAAATACACAAAAATCTGAAATTCCTGTGAGTTTACGCATTTCAACTCTTCCCTCCCGCTCATTTCTGAACCTTTTGAAAACAAGATGGAGTAAGGTTTTTTATTGTGTGGGTTTGGTTTTTTTTTATTAGATGTCTTGTCTTTTTCCTTTTCCCTTTTCTTTTTACGCCACCGCTTCCCTTTCTCTTCACCATGGTTTCATGATGATTGAACCATTGTGGAATATTCATCTGGTTTGGTTGATCTTAAACCAGAGTGGGATCCTTGGGCAGAGGACGTCTGGAAAACTTCAGTTGTGTGGTTTCCCCCCTCAAAAGTAAACAAACAGCTGAAAAAAAAAAATAATAAAAAAGGAGTTACAAGAGGAAAACCTGAGGATACCATAAATTAAGTGTCTGTGGCACTTTGTCTCCTCCCACTCAGTGAAGGCTGGCACATGGTGGTGGGAACCCTCTGACTTCATCTGCACATGGGGCCGGGGGACCTCAGTCGACAGGAGCCGGTTGGGCTCTCAGGGCGTGGGTCTGGGTTTCACGGTTGTAATGAAAAATGCTTAACCACCTCAGCTGCTATCTTAAGATACGTGCAGCTTCGTTTCATGCTTGTCCGAACCTGTTTTGTTCTTTCTGGCAGCAAGCTCTCCTCCTGCTGCAGTTCACAGTGCCGGGGAAGGGAGGGGTGGAGAGCCCGTCCCAATTACGCCGTTTTAATAAGTTTCAGGTTTCCTCGCTGACAAGGGTTGTGGCTCTCTCTGGCAGTTCAACGTAAGAAGACGTGTTGGTGGGCGCCTTGTTGGGAGAACGTCATGCCAATGTCTCAAAGCTTTAACCTTTGCTTTGTGCCACAGCTAGCGAAGCGCCTCGGTGGCTTTTTGGGAGGGCCTCGAGGTGGAAGACAGTGAAACAAAGTCCCGCTGCAACAGGCTGAGCTGTGTAGTGCTACTGACTGCCCAGCAGCGCTTCTCCAGCAGCTGCCCGTGGTCATCTGCTGGTGTCCACCCACACCAGTCCTGGAGAAAAGCAAGACTCTAAGGGCAAAATGTACTCTGTAAGACTTTAAAATTAGGTGGCTTTGCGCTTTTTGAAAATAATAACGTTTATACTGATTTTTTGATCATGAAACCTCCTTCAACAGTTAACCTATGAGAATATATTATTAAAACCCCCCAACTTTCTGCTTGCTGCGTAGAAATTCAGATTTATTCCAGCTTCTTACTCCCTCCCCCACTGTTCACCTGTCATCTAAAATTTCTACCAGGTCACCTGAGCGAGGGTAGCAGCAGAGGGACGCCCTGCCCACCTGGGACCGGTGGATGCTGCCTGTGGTTGTCTGCTGGCGGGGAGGCAGGGTCCCTTGCTCCTTCCCTCCGCGCACACGGAGTCCTTTGTCACGGTCCTGCTAGCAGGGCATGCAGGAGCAGCACCCCTTGGGAGGGATTATTGCAGAATTTTTATTTCAGAGGATTTGCGGACCTGGGCAGGCATCCCTGCAGCAAATCACACACAGGCAGCTTCCTCTCCAGCACGTGGAAGCTGGGATGTCTCTTTTTCTTTTGTTATTATTACTTTATTTATTTCTAGACTGAAGCTGAAAATTTGGTTTGCAGCCAGCTCCCCATCTTCTGTGAGAAATAGGAGTGTGAGGCACGCCGAGGCACACAGGACGTGCTGGGAAGAGCAGCATAGCCCTACCTGACCACAGGCAGCACTGCAGACTGGGGTGTTGAGGTTCAGTGTCCCAGTCTCTGGGAAGACTGGCTCACTGGGGTGCAGCGCTGAAGCTGAGCTGCTTCTCCTCAGCTGTGGCAAAGCCAGCGAATCCTTCCAGCAGGGTGCTGCATGAAGCCTTCTTGCGTCTCGACCTCCTTGTCCCCTTTTGGCATTGCTGTGGGCTGTAGTGAGCTTTACTGTTGGGCCCGGGTAGGTTGGCAGCAAAGCCGAGTGAATGATCAGTCCCCTCCTAGACCCAGGCTAGTTCCACACACGGACTCTCCCATGTCTCCGGACTGCACGTACCAGGGTCCTGGTTCACATGCTTTCATCGGAGGAAACCCTACTCACACTATGTGGAGCCAGCTGAGATTTAGGTCCAGCCTATACTATGAAATATGGCTAAAGCAACCTCTGTGCCTGGACTGTGGTCTTCTTGCCAATGCATATACAGGTTTCAGGTGCCGCACAAATGGCACTGGCTAATTCTGAGTGTGAATAAATTACCTGCACCAATTTTATTTTATTTTATTTTTCTTATCCATCAGTACTTCCATGTTAGCAAAAAATTTTTGTTGATATTTGGGGTGCATTCTCAGGCAGGGCAAACTGCTGTTGTGGGACCCAGCGCTAACTTGGGTAGGTGGAGAGGCGGCCTTGGAGACCTGCTGAGGGCTAGTCTGTTGCTGCCTCCCCTACAATGACCTCTGCGTGTCAGAACCGGACATGTAGGTAAGGAGGGGTCACCCCTTCCCACTGTCATCTAAGGGCATCTTCCAGTTACCTTCAGTCTGAGCTGGAAAAGAATCTGTTTAACTGAATTAATGGCTGTAGTGATGGAGGGAGTGGCCTTGCGGTATTCTCCTCGGTTAGCTCTTTCCTGAAAGGCTGCTGAATTGTCTTGAGATTATCACGCATGATAAAAGTTAACTTTGAAATATCATAGCCTTGTAAACATGGCTACCATAGAAACTGTACTGTATGCTTAAGTTTGGGGAAAATGCCCGATATTTCATGTTCGCTTACCTATAATTGTGTTTTGAACTTTCTCTGTTGTGAGTTATGTATCATCATGTACATACTTGTTCTCTTAGATGGACGTCCTTAGGAGCTTACGGTATTCAGGCCTTGAGTTCCTCCCCTTTCTACCTCCCACCCCCCTGTGTAAGTTACCATTATACACCTACAGTTTTGGGGGAGGGGGAACTGAATAGACAGCTACCTTGTTAAAGTGACTGCTTCAATGAAGAAGCTTTGAGCTGTGAATAAAATGTGCCCTTGGCTGACTTGGTAGCAGTATGGCTGCGTCAAAGCCTCATAACGCAGGCAACCTGCAGGAAAAAAACAGGTAGTAAACACAGGTAGAAAAGCCTCTCTGATCCTATTAAAAAAAAAAAAAAAAAAGCATGAACGAGGGACTGATGTTCAAGCCAGGGTGTTTGCATGGCGTTGGGATCGCTTGTAACCCAGTTCCCATTTTCTGGATTAGAGCAACAGTAAGTAGTGGCAGAGGCGTGGGTAGGAGCGTGGTGTGCAGGTTGCCAGTCAAGGGAGGGGTTTGGCTTGACTTCACGAGGCAATTAGTGATAGTGTAGAAATGCTGTTTTGTAATATTACAGAAGAAGAAAAAAAAAAAAAAAGATTCAAAGTTAGTTTATAAAAAAAGCATAAAGGGACTCTGGTTTTTGTTGTCTGTTAAAATGAGTGGCTCACACTTCAATTCAGATTTATACTTTTAGGATTTCTCATACTCAAATTTTTGTAACATAAAAGCAAGGAAAACTAAAACTAATTTTTATTTTTTTTAAGCAGGCAAAGACACCTATCTAAATTTCACCAGAGTTGCATCAAAATGATCTTGGAAAGTAGTCACTTGAAGATAATTTCAGAGTTCTGCTAGTTCACTGTCATGTTAGCCTCTTGCTTCTTCTGATCTTCTTGCCTGTTCTGCTTCTCCGGAAACCTGTCAATACAGAAAGATGTAAAATGTGTTTTTAAAATTAAGATAAGAATGCCCTACTGAAGCAGACACACTGCCGTTCTGGGGAAAAAAAAAAAGTTGTTTAATTAAAAACGTGATTTGAGTTCAATTGAATATTGTTGCTGTGAGGTGTGCAGTATTTACACTAGGAGAAACCAAGCCAAGATTTGGAGAAACTAAAATAAAATGGAAACACTTAATTTATGAGAGTTTTATAGTTAAATGTTGTCAGGAGATCTGAAAGCTGAGATGACGTGTATATGAACTTCCTCTGTGCAGGTGCAAGTTGTCACGTCTTTTAATTCACAAATGGCTTTAGAAACGTTCAATGTATGGGGCGTTTTTGCCTTCAGCACTGGATTGTGAGTGATGCCTGCCAGTATCGTTTTCTTGCTTTATAGTGAGCAAGCTGTAAAACTTGCAGCCTCCAGCTGTGGGCGGCGGGAGCTGAAGGGCTGCCCACTACCTGGTGTGAGGAGTGAGGGAAACCAGAGCCCAAGGCTGTCTCAGCCTGCTGAAGGGCTGGAGCACCTCTCCATGAGGACAGGCCAAGGGAGTTGGGGCTGTTCAGCCTGGAGAAGACAAGGCGCTGGGGAGACCTTATAGCAGCCTGCCAGTACCTAAAGGGGGCCTACAGGAGAGATGGGGAGGGACTCTTTATCACAGAGTGTAATGATAGGACGAGGCGTATTGGTTTTAAACTGAAAGAGGGGAGATTTAGATGAGATATTAGGAAGAAATTCTTTACTGTGAGGGTGGCGAGGCACTGGAACAGGTTGCCCAGGGAAGCTGTGGATGCCCCATCCCTGGAAGTGTTCAAGGACAGGTTGGATGGGGCTTTGAGCAGCCTGGTCTAGTGGGAGGTGTCCCAGCCCATGGCAGGGGGGTTGGAACTAGATGGTCTTTAAGGTCCCTTCTAGACTAAGCCGTTCTGTGATTCTGTGAAGTTTGACAGCAATACGATCCATTTTGGTGTAAAAAATCCTTTCTGGCTCTGTTTTCTTTTTCTTTCCTCCCAGCTGCCTCTGCTGAGGGGTCTGTAGTCCCCCTTCACAGGGTGAGGGGACCAGCAGGACCCGGGGCACTGCAAGGACCTCTCAGCCTTCATAGCTGGTGCTGTGGCAGAGCCTCCTTGGCTGGCCTGGGTGGTGATAATTACCACAAACTTTCACAACAAAAGCTTCCCGCCAACCAGCTGTGCCTGGTGGCAGTTTCCCCCCTGGGCAGCCCCCTGGTTGCCCTCCGGGCTGGTGGCCGGGGGGACTGCGATGGTCCCTGCAGGGTCTGGGCACCATCTGCACCCACCAGCTGTGGTGGCTGCCTGGGCAGGGTCGGTTCAGAGGCAGTGTTGCACTGAGAGGAAGATAGAGGTGGGGGGGAGTCCAAAAGGCTCACGATGGCATTGCACCAGGTTTTGTTTGATATTCCGGAGGGCCTTGTCAGAGTGTCTCCTTCTCCGGCCAGCCGTCGTCTGGGGCAGGGCTTGCTTTGCATGGATGGCCCCTCGGAGCTCCAGCTCCTACATAAGTGTTGCCTCTCCTTTCATTACTGTGATGCTGCACGCAGGCTGCTCCTATTCTAGCCTCAGAGGCGGTCCAGGCAGCTGCCTGCGGGGTTTTCATGGTTTTTTCTTTTTTTTTTTTTTTTCCTTCATTTTTAGAAAAAAAGACCTATTGAGATTAATTGCTTTGTGCCTCAAAAAAAAAAAAAAAAAGCTGGTGTAATTTGGAGGCTGCTTGTTGAACAGAGTTGTTCCAGTTCTTGATAGTGGGGCGTTTTATTCAAATTTGGTCTTGTTCTTTCAGTTGCAAATAGTCATTGTTTATCTCATATGAATCATTGAATAAATATGAATTTGAAATTGAGAGTTTCACTTGCGCTCTAACTGATGTTGACAGTCAAGCTAATGCTTTCAGTGCCTGGCATTGTCCATAGATGCACTTTATTTTGTGTGGAAAATGAGGGATAGAGGGTGAGGGGGGTTTTGTGGGTTTTTTAGTGTTTTGGGCTTCCTTCTGACAAGAAGAAACCATTGATTTTCACCCCCTTGTCCATGGAGCCAGTTAAGGCAATACACATTGAAACCAAAAGAAGTATTGTCATTACATCTGTTTACTGGGTGCTGTTGGCAGGAACATGGACTTGGGGAGTGCCTTTGGTGGGGTGTCCCAAGCGAGATGGAGGATTGAACCCATGGTGATTGTTGGTCCAGACCTTCCTTGGGTACCTGCTGGGATCTGCTCTCTGCCTCGTATCACAGTGCCCTGCAGGTCAGAGGCCTCTTCCATGGCTTGCTGGTTTCCAGTTGAGACGCTGCTGTTGACCAGCTAAGGCCCATCTTGTGGTACCTCTGCTGCGTCCTGCCCTTGGACTACTTTATTTGGTCCGACGCTCTGGGAAAGCCTGGGCAGCGGCAATCCCTCCACTTCTTGTTTCAAGAAAGAGAAAGGAGCACTTTCCCATGGTGAAGCAAGTGCTGGTGACGTGCCAGGAATGTTTCATATTTTCTGCAGTGCCGTGGTCACAGTTTTTGTAGGTGGGCTTCTTAAAAATCAGGCTTTGTGGTGTCTTCAGGTGCTGTATAAATAGGTTATATAAGGTTGCTTGCAAAGCAAGTTAAATAAATTATGCACTCTTTTTTTCTTGTAAGGATTAGCATAGACTGCCTAGGGCCTTACTGTAGTATAATCTGGGTAAAATTCATGTGTTTAATTTGAATTAAATTTCATTATTGTCTGTGTACGCAAGCCCAATTGAAGGGTCATAAGCGCTGAACCTGTAATTGGAAGCTTGTTTGTACTTGACAATAGAGCTTGTCTAAGAACGGAAAAAGGTTAGTGTGTGGAATAAACTGCCTTGAAATACCTCTTGTGGAATAGGCGTTAGGTGGGAAGTCTGGATCAGACAGGCTTATTGACAGCGGTCAACACATAGGGAAACAACCAAGAGGTGTGATTTAGTGGGTTTGCTGAGCTCTGCGGCGGTGATGACCAGGATTGCCATCCTGGCAGTGTGCTTTCCCATGCTGCAGAGCTTGGGAGCAGAGAGGGATATTCTGCATGGGTGCGAAAACCCAAAAGTTGTAGTAGGAAAGCCGTTCAGGAGAGAGGCTGCAAGCCATCGCTGGCGGTGTCACTGCTGGAGGTGGGGGAAGGTGCTGGGACAGGCTTTCAGCAGTTGAACCTGGGAGCAGTTCCTGACCCAGATATCCCAGGCCCCAGCAAGGCTGAGAGGTGTTATGACAGGGGGACTGAGGAGAAGGGTTTGGAAGAGGTTTGATTGATAGGAAGAGGAACGAAGAATGAAAATGGCTGGAACCAAAGTGAGCAGGGGGTAAGAACAAAATAGAGGATTATACACAATGTATGGGTTGTGTAGGTACAGTAATGTGCAAAGTGGACACTTAGACGTTTTCCATTAGAGGTCAAGATTAACATGTAACTGGGAAGGGAGGCTGGGGAGTGGGGTGATTCCCAGGGTAAGTGGGGAGGAATTTTACAAAATGGGTGGTGAATAAGCTGGTTCTCAGTTGATGTGTGTATGGCATATTTGCTTGAAGGCTAGTGTTAGTCACAGTAGTAAAGACACCAGTTTAGTTGGTAATATTTTTTTTCTTGGCATCAATAAACACTTTACATAAAAGTATTTAATTTTCCTCCATAGTTTAACAGATAAGAAACTTCATTGTGGTTTTTTTTTTTTTGTTGCTTTGAAGAAGATTATACTGCATCAAAGCAAGCCTTGGACTTGAGTACATCTTGTTGCCTGAAAGATTGTTGGGACAACGGAATGGATGTCTAAGGTCAGCTGTTACAGAGAAATAGTAAATTACTGGACAAAATCATTACCTGGGTCACACTCTTGTCATGATTAACTGTAGAATTTAAAATGTCAGTAGTTAATCTGCTTTACATTTGGTCTTAAATTGCTTTTGATTTATAAGAGAGCCTCCTTGTCCTGTATTTTAAGTATCTACTTAGACAGTAGATCTCTCCAGGAAAAAAGAGTAAACGACAAGATTTTTATTTTTGTTTTTAATCTGTGGGTCCTTGGGCTTGCCATGATTTATTTTTCTCCCTGGAACGCTGCATTCCACAACTTGTAATGTGAGCCCAAGGCCTCTTTTTTCTGTTTGGACTCATGTATAAAGACATTTTGTAAAATTTATTGCATTCTTTTAACATCTAAACACGAGACAAACACAAATGATGATCCTCAGTTCAGACCAACAGCAGAGAATTAAAAAAAAATTGATACTTTTAAGTGGATGTTTCGCTGTAGTCTTGTGTATTTTGCTGGGCTATGCCCATATCTCTGCTGCAGGGTCAGTGACCGTAAGCAAAAAGATGCCTTAGAAAACTGAAGACCCTGATGTCTTGAACGTATGAGCCAAGTCCTCTGGAGTTGCAGTTGAGTCGTGTGGATTTTCGTGGGCATCACCATAGCAGTTGGGATTAACCTTGTGGAAGAACTCGTGTAGAGCAGCCTGTGGGGCAACCAGAGGAAGGCTCATGGCTTCAGGTTTTGGGTCACAATTAGTTTTGGTTTCTGATGTCTGTGGGGTGGCCAGATGCCGTAGTAGTTGGTTTGCTAATATCATAGGCATTATTGAAAAAAGTTTGGTTGGTTGGTTGTATCTTTTACTGTTTGTAAACCCATCTCCCAGATGACATCTGCGCAATACCTCTTTGCGTTCTCCTTTCCTGTCTTACTGAGTTTTATGTTTAAATTACCATATTTTACATTATGCCTCTGGTTATATGGATTTGAGCAACTTAATTTAAATCGAGTGTGCAAGAAGACTTTGATATTTCTGTTTTACACGTACAAATATCAGTATTACATTCTGTAATATCCTGCAGTTTCTAGAGTACACCTAGGGTGCGTAAAAAGTTTTTTTTACCTAGAAAAGGGCAGTGGAGGGAGGTTGGTTTCTCCTTTTCTGTTACCCATACCAAAAAACCCCCCTCTTTATTTAATGCAATGCCAGCAGCGACAGGGATGTGCTGAGATGGGTAACTGTTCCCCAGCACAGCAGCGGGCAGTACTTGGCATTGACCAGATGCCACCATGTCTGGCGTGTGTTATCAGTGGTGAAGCTGGTGGCTCGTGACCAGCCGAAACTGTTGCTGCCTGCATGGTGGGTGATGGCCATGAGGGATGGTCCAGGCGTGAAGCTGTGGGCAGGTGTCCCATCCCGGTCCAGAGGCAGCAGCGGTGGGGAGCCAGCGCCTGTCACCACCCTTTGCTCTAATCCAAATCTCAGTCTTTGAATTAAAGAAAGAGACCCCGCCTGCACCTCTTGGAAGCTGCGCTTGGGAGGGAACCCAGGAAGGCTCAGGTCTCTGTACAGAAGGGGCTGTTTTAAAATGCTCACAATATGTAAACTTTTCAGTAGATGATCTTGCACATACAGATTCAGTAATGATCTAGTTTGGCTTCCAAGATGCAGAAAAACCTATTTCTGCCCTTAAATAAAAATTACGTGGAAATCCTGCTTAAAATGATGAAGATTCAGCCATCGGTCAAATACTGAATTGTTGATTAGGAAACTTTTAGAGGGCCTTCTGCCTTCCTCCCGTCCAATATTGATCATCAGCATCAGACCAAAAAAACCAGCTAATTGTGAAAAACACCCTGAGAGATTTGGTTGTGTTCTCTCAGCGCAGACTGGAAAGCCAAACTCTGATTTGTAGCTTTTGCAAGAAATGGGGATTGCGTGCGGCTTTTTGATGTGCTTTACCTAAGCGCTTAATTCAGCATTCTCCTAAACTCACTTGACTCAGCTGTTCTGAAATCCCTTGATACCATTTAATGACCTTATTCAAGCAGGGATTTTTGTCACTTGGCATCATGTCACAAAATGATGCACTGAGAGAGAAAGCATGTGTGCGCCTGTCATTGGGGGCCCACTCTGACCTTCTTTCCCGGTGTTAATAAATGGTATTACAAATTAAATCTTTTGTTAAAATATAATTTCCATTAGATCTTGAGCTTAGGGGTAATTTGTCAGTGCAGAAAATTAATTAGACATTGTTTTGTGATATTCCCCTGAAATGGAATACTTGAAAGGCTTCTTATTTTTTTCTCATGCCAGATTAATTGTGCAGGATAAAAATGTCATTTTCAACATAAAGAAGTGGGGAATATTAAGGTCTTCATGCTAGTGGTTTTCATGCTCTTTTAAAAGCATCAGTGAAATTAATTTAATTGCAGTCATATGCCTCAAACTCCTGATTTGTTGGTCGGTTGTTTTCTTTACTTGCTCGCTGGTAGTTTTAAAAGAGTATATTCATGTAAAATACTAGTAATTCCAAATTGCATGGAGCACAAGAAATGCTTTTCTGAACAAAATATAAAGATACGCTTATCTAACAAATGCTTGCGCATCCTGGCGTACAATATTGCACTGGTCATGCAGCAGTATTTATGAATAGGTATGGTATTTATGAATAGGGAAAACTATATCTTTATGTGCTAAAGCCATAATCTTCATTGTATGTCTTTGCTTTAGGATGTGGTTTAGGAGTCATTGGCTTTCCAGACAGAGTCCTGTATGAAATTATTTATGTTGCTCCACTGTTTCTTAACAAATCCCTTCACGGAACATCAACCGCCAAACCCCCATTTACCTAGTGCTCATCTGGAGTCCCAGGTGTGATGCTGTACATTCTCCAGCTTCCTACAATGCATTAGAGAGCATCCGACTGGCATCTTCTGCAAAGAGAAGGTGCTTGCTTCCTACAGCAACATTTGTGGATCCGGATGGTGTTTCAGAGGGTGACGTGGGAGTCTGTCCCTTCTTTGCAATGCAGTCGTGACCACGTCCTGGAGATGTTGGTGTGCTGCTGAGGACTTCCCTCTAACTTCTTTTTCCTTGGTCCCGTCCTTGTCCAAGGCTAACGTTCTCATTGTGAGACGATGAATTCATTTTCTCTGACTTTTCCTTTTTTTTTTGTCATCCGGGTAGTACTTTTGGGAAGCATGAGTGTAGTTATCACTCTCAGTGTCTAGGGCTTGATGTTGTGTCCTATAGCAGATCTGGCAAATGCTGCGGGTATCACGATGGTTGAGCAGGCAGACCTTGACACTGCTCTGGGTATGTCCTTATCACAGCAAGGCTGGTGAATTTTGCCCAGTTCTGGAGAGAAGAGAATTGAGTTAATAATCCTGTTGATTTCTGAACAGACATGAATCAGCACATGGGGTCATGTCATCAAAGGTTTGAAACAGGCTGTCACAACCAGACGAATATGGTTTGTTTTCACACTTTCTGCATGTCACCCTATTTTTAATATTCATTCAAATTTTCCTGTCCTCACTCACCTGTCTCTTCAATCTTTCCTTTTTTACTAGAGAAAGAAATCTACTCAGTAGTGTGTGATTACTTTTTTTTAGTCTTTTTTTTTTTTTTTTTCTTCTTCAAGACAGACAAAGCAGCGTTCCTCCAGCCCTTGAGCGTGGGTTCTCCTTTCAGCAAGCTGTAAATATCTGGGTGTCTGATAGTTCCCTCCTACGTTATTTTCGAACTTCAGAGTACCTCTTGCAGCTCTTTACCCAGGGAACTTGGTAGCATCGGTCCCCTGGCTTTTCAGGTTGGTTCCTCATCTGGGTCCCTTTTTGGCGTGTTCATCACGACACTATTAATCCATGGTAGGGACAGACAAGCGGTTTTGGAGTATTGTTCTCCTTTCCCAGCGAAATGCTCTTTACTGTTGTTTAGCTAGGTTCACCGTTTTGTCTTTATATTTCTTGAGCTTGTTCTTTTTGTTGTTGCTTTTTGCATTGCTCCTTCCTATCTCAACCTCTAATTTTCACTTCCATAATAACTCTGAGAGTTCTTATTTTGTGTGTTGTCTCTTTAGGGTTTAATTTATAGTTTTCCATGTATTCAGCATGTTTGTTATCTTGGACCATTTATATCTTGAGAGGAAAGAAATTTTTTGCTGAATTCTCATTTAGGCTTGTCTTAAATCATATTCCAAGTTTCCGGGATGTTTTACTTGACCTTCCAGAAATGCTGGCCAGATCCTTGAGGATGGACGCTCCTGAGAGCTGCCAACAGGCTCCTCTTGAAGTTCAGGAGCCAACTCATTCATCTTCCTCTTCTGGATGCTGACCCTGCAGAATGGCTCTTGGTTCCTATTTCCTGAGGATTTCATCTGCTGTGATATTTCATAACGTGACCTTCTAATTAGTAACGATAAAGTTCAAGGTAGCTGTTTCACATCCTTATCCCAATAAAGGCATTGAGTCAAGATGGAATAAAACAAAAGCAGGCCTTTCAGGGCTTGAGCAGCAGGACTTCTAAAAGCCCGTTTTAAGGAAATTTGGTCTGCGCATGTGATCCTGCTGCCCTATCTGATGACTTTGATCTTGTTAGATGATTTTGACCAAGTTTCATAGTGGGTTTAGGAAATCTGAAGGATGTGTGGCTCTGGTAAAAATTAAAAGTAAGGGAAAAAGTGACTCCCCAGCCTTGGGGAAGAGACTCTGCTTCGTTCTGGTCTGGGTGGCAGGCATTATCACCAGTCGCTGTGTTTTCTGTCTGGTTGACACACAGGCATATCTCCGAGTCCGCTCACAGAGCTGTTTCCTCACCCAAACAAGGAGGCAAGGCATGGAAAAGCTGGAAGTGTGAGAACAACCAGCCTGAAGTGGAGAAAATAGTGGGTTTGAGTGGGAAGGGTGAATCTGCAAAGACCATCTTCGATAGTCCTGCCACTCACGAGTCAATAGTCACATTGCTTCTCTCGGTGCATTTTTATTAACTCCTTATGTTAATAAACGTGCTTAGTGATGTATAGAGTGCCCTGCCTGCCCTACTAACCTGTGCATCACATACTGAAGAACAGACATCACAAATACAAAAATTCTTCTCCTAGAAATGATGTTTTGTTTCCTTTCTGTGTTCACATGAGACACGCTCACAGGATATGTGGTGTCCCCTTTTGGTTTCCTAATTCCCTTGAGTCTGTTTTTCTGTTTTAATTCCATGCTGATACATGGTTTCTGTTAAGTTACTTACTTTTCTAGGATTTGCTCTCCTTAAATCCCTTTTATTTCCAAGTCTTCCAGCATACAGTATTCTTTGTTAGGCAGTATGAACTTTGGCCTTTTTTTGTCATGGTTCTTCCAACTAGGGACTGCAGTTTATTACTCTTGAAACGTAACTACCTCTAATTCCAGCTCGTACTTTGTCTGGTTAGTCTTGGGACCGCTAACACTATTTTCATCCCCAAAGTTTTGCTGTCAATTGATGCTGTTCACGTTCGTTCTTTCTGTCGGATATCTGGACCGCTTGGATCATGTACAAGTGGCTCCTTTCTCTATCCTGGCCAGCACCTCTCTGCCCTGTACAAATGCTTGACCTGTCATCTTGATGGTTGTTTACCACAAAAATACAGCTCAGATCTCAGCGTCTTTCTTTTTCCTGCAGTTAGGGATTGTGCTTTGGATGATCTGAATCTGTGAGAACTTTCTGGTGGTTTGCTTGTGTGTCCCGTTGACATCTGTGCTCGCCAGCGCTTGGGCTGCCGGTTATTCAGCTTCTTCTGTCGGCTTTATAAATATTATTTCAAAGGATTTTGGAAGGGTTGTGTTTTGTTTTTTAATATTCCACATCATTAAAGTATCTACATTAACCCCGCACTTGAATTTCTTACACTGAAAGGGTGACGTTAGCAGGGACTGGTATTGCCTGAGTAGCGTTGGCTACAGGATGCAGATTTACGTCTATGAGGATGAATTGACAAGATGTAAATTAAAAGGAAATGGGAAGCTGAATTCATAAGCTTATTGCTTTATCATCTTTAGTGATGTCATTAGTATTCATAGAAGTTTACTTAACTAGATTGGGGATGTGTCCATCTTTTGAGCATATTTGTGATATTTTTACAGAAGATATGTAGAAGTGTTTTCCGATCGAGTATTGAAACGGTGGTTTTTTAGAGCTTTTACTGTCTGTTTGGAACAGGCTTCAGAAATTCGTCCTGAAAGTGCATTAATTAGAAATCGATTCGGCCTTTCATTTTCCAATATCTGCAGCACACTGAATTTAGCGTGCTACTTGCATTGGGAATAACGACCTAACCCGATAGCGGTCCTGACCGGAGAATTGAATGGAAACATTTAAGTGGATTTCAGATCAAACATATAAACACTTGCAGCCTGTTAGAGCAATAATTTTCATTTACTGTTTTGCACTGTAAAACGTTTCCTCCCAGAGTAATTTGAGTATAAGTGGGGTTTACTGTAAGGGGTGAGGTTTTGTTTGGCTGATTTTGGTTTTTTTGGTAATGATTATTATTGCTTGGTTTATTTTTCTCTTGATAAAGTCCAACAATAGTCCAGCGTGAAACAAGATTACATTTGCCCTTAAAAAGGAAAAAACCTTATAGTCCTCAGTGCATTGTCAGTATGTGCCAGTTTCATATGACCCCTGTGTACGTATTTGGGGCTTCTAATTATTGTCAGAGAAGCTTTAGAAGAAGGTATGGCTGGCAGACTGTTATATTTTACAAGTTTGCACACTGATAAACTGGATAGGGAATACGGGTATGAAAGCCCCGTTCTCAGATAGGAGTTTTTGAACGTATGTTCTGATGGTTATATTTTCTTTGTTTCCCCTCTTTCAGGTATTCACTTATAAACAGAGCACAATCACGCACCAAAAAGTAACGCCCATGCATCAAACGAGCGCAGAGAGTGTGGAAGACATGGCAGCACTCATAGATCTCCACGAAGGCTCCATTATGCACAACTTATTCCAGCGCTATCAGCAAGATAAAATCTATGTAAGTTTCTTCTAAAATTAAGAAAAATATCCAGAGGGAATGTTTAAGTGCTGTGTGGGTTTTGCTGTTCTGTGGTATCTCCCTTCCTAACGTTCTCCAGTTCTTTGTGCATCCACATAGAGCTGAAGCTTGCATCGTCTAGTGACTTCTCGCCAACAACGACGGAAGGAGAAGGTAGCTCAGGGCTGGCCAGGCAATCCCTTGGAAACCTTGAAAGTGGCATGCTCCGTAGGCTTTTACGCTTCCAGTGACAGGGTTGCGTAAAGGGCTCTCGTTTCTCTCTTCTCCGTTAGACTCTCTGCCCCAACGATGTGGGCTGTGTGTGTCACCAGAGAGGATGTGGTGGGATTTAAGCTGTGACACTCATCTGAGATCCCATCAGGCCAAGATCCAATTCTGATTGGCGTCCACTTTTCTACTGTAGT
This sequence comes from Rissa tridactyla, assembly GCF_028500815.1. Classification (NCBI taxonomy): domain Eukaryota; kingdom Metazoa; phylum Chordata; class Aves; order Charadriiformes; family Laridae; genus Rissa; species Rissa tridactyla. The sequence goes on along the minus strand of NC_071467.1, from coordinate 81,770,849 downwards.
AGAAAGGGGATGGTATTATGATCGTCAAGCTGAGGACCTGTGTCTTTAAATACAGATAGTCAGAGTCGGGGTGTATGAGAACAGGCAGCTGTTTAGCAGTTTCAAAAACAAGAAGGAATGAGTCTGCAGAGAATTCTTTTTCTCAGCTCTGTAACAAAGGGTTTTTGTGGTTAGCTTTACCTGCTTTTTAAATATTTTCATTTATCTTGAACCGACTAGATATGAGTCTTTCCTAAATCTGGAACTACACTAAATGTAAGAAAGATATATGGAATATTAGTGGCTGTTACAGATTGTGAAATCTTATTTTTCAGTGGTTCAGTTGTTGGTGGGTTGTTTTTTTAAAAAATAAGTAATTAGAGACATAAATATTTTTTGTTTGCATCCCCTGTCTAGACCCTCAATTTGGCCATGTACATGCTTTATTCTAAGCATCATCTATTAGGTTTGGCTTCTTTATTTTTAAACACGAACATATCTTAACATAGAAATAAACTTTCCCTGTATTTAGAAATTTCTTTATGATAAGCAAAAGGGCAAAGCAAAAACCGAAAGCAAAAAAGGGCACAAGGAAATTATGTGCCCTTGTATATTACCTTCAAAGGGACTAGTATGGAGAATGCTAAACGTTGAGGTCGTTCTCTTTACAAAAGTCTTTATGTTTTTTCTCAAAACAAATGAACCATTTTCCCTTTCAGAAAAATCCGTAAACAAAAAATGAATGGCATATATGAACAATCTTGCACGTGCAGGGGGAAAAAAAAAAAACTACTTGGTAAGAGTTTAGTTTTCTACCAGTGTTGTTAGCTTAGAATACAATACTCAACGTGAGTCAAAATAAAAAAAACATTTGTTTTCTGAGCAGTTATGCGTACACGGATGTGGGGTGCGGATGTCAGCCTTTCTCCCTTTTAAAAAGCACGTGTGTAAAAGGCGGTGATTTTTTTGAAGAGGCAAAGAATAGCCTTGTTCTGAAGAGACATGTCCTAGCTTATTTCTTTGCTTGTCAAGGCTAGTTTAGGGTATTTTGCTACTTGGTGCTCAGTGCGGTGTACGTTTCTAGACAAACAGGTTTGTGTGCTGTTAATAATGACAGATCTTCAGTTGCTGCTGAATACTCGTTGTCCCTTCAGTTTTGCTGATTTTACTGCTCACCCTTTTTGGCTCCAGCTCATCCAAAAAATGATTGAAAAGGTGACTGGAAAAAAGGTGTGTTTTGAAATGCATATGAGAGCTTCTCTGTTGTCCTATGTATGTAACCAGGACCTCATGTAAAAAGCATCATCTTTTCTCTCTCTCCTCATTGGTACCCCACTCCTGTTGTGCCAGTAGTAATGTTTTAGTAGGATAGGGCTCCAGGAACAGAAACCCCAAGAAAAGATGATTAAATAGCTTGAATAATTTTATGAAAACTTGATAGATACATGAGCACGTGTTGTAGGAGGAGGTATTGTCAGTGCAAAATGAACCGTGTCTTTTCAAGCCAGAATCTCTTAACTGTGTTGAACAGTTCAATGATATTTTAATGTTTGATGTTTAAAAAAAAAAAAAAAAAAAAAAAAAAAAAAAAAAAAAAAAAGGACTGAAAGGTGCATTACGTTTAGCTTTGTTGAAGGCATACTTGCAGCTGAAGAAATTAGATTCCTGGTCATTCTGCTTTGGGACTAGACCAGTTCTTGTGCAGGACAGTAGAAACCATTGGAATTCATGCCAGCAGCAATCAAAACTTTCCAGATTGTACATTTGCCTTCTCCCTTCCCTCCAAAAACTCCTCTCCCTTTGGCCAGGAATTGCTTCATGGGTGTAGTGGACATACTGTCTCTTGTATCCACCTCTGCACCTTGGCTGGATCTGTCCCCTGTGCGTTAGGGATAAATCGGGAAGGCGTGTGCCCCTCTCCAGTCCGAGTTTAGGCGCTGATCATCCCATTAAAAGACTCCTTGCCGTCCTTGAATGTAAACCACCGTATAATTGCCACGTCCTGGCTTTTTAGCTTATAGGTCCCTCTTCGCTTCAGCTCCGTGCACCTCCTTGTCCACATCAGGGGTGGGGGGAAAAGATAGGCAAAGGTTTATGCTGGCATTTTTTGACTTACGTGCTTGTAGTATTACGAGCATATTGGTGTGGTTCTTGAGTTTGGCAGCTTTTTGTTAGCTTTCTCAGTGGCAATGAGACCTGGAAGCACCTTTGTCCCTTAATGAGGAATGCGCTTAATTAGGATGTAAGTTTTGAGGCTCGTTTCTTCAAACACACAAAAAAATTATATGAAGTGCAATATACTAAATTGTAAAGTATATATAATCTCAAAAATTCAAAAGAAACAATTAAAAGGAAAATTAAACAGTTGCTTTCTCAAGAAGACAATTATTTATGCAAATCTTCCACTGTTAACTTGTGTGTTTGTCTGTGTTTGAGGAGCTCTTTCTCCACCAATGAGCATTTAAGTAAATACCTTCAGATGTTTGAGTTCAGTTTAATCTTCCTTTACTTAATAACGTCTTTGTCTCACATAATCATACCCGTGTTCCCAAACTCTTCACTACTTCCTAATTAATGCTATAAAGATATTTGCTATGGATGCCAAGTTTTGTCAAACATGCCAGTGACCTTCTTTGCCGCTGCCAACAACTGCAGCTACAGAGGGTCAGCAGGGGATTTTCTATGTTTCTTGCTGTTTCTTGAGGAGGGAGAAATATTGATTTAGCACACAGACTGTGTTCGTAGCCTGAATGATGCTTGGCTCTGTACTTAATGAGTGGAGGCTCTAAGCTGAGTCTGTGCTGTTAGTGAGAAGGTGAATGACGAAAGTTGTTCGTGTCTATGTGCAACCATCTTTTTGTATCAGTGTCAAGTCTGTTGACATCTGCTTGTGATGCTTTTTGTCTGAATTTCCATAAAAGCATATTTTTGGCCTGCGAGAAGCATGGGATGTACAAGCCCTTTCTCGATGACTTAAAGCAGGCTCTTGTCTGGTATTTTTTCGTGTTTCTTGATTAATACTGCTTTTATCTAAAAGTTTGCTTCTGGCCTATCGCTGCTTTTGTTGTCCAGGAAAAGGAGCAGAGTTAGGATGGCAGTGATCCTATGGTGCAGGGGGTTTCATTGCTACTTCCTCTCCCATTTTACTCCATCAGGAACAACTTGATATGGGAGGTCCAGCTTCTGGACATGGGCATACAAGGTTTAATGCCCATCCTTGAACGCTCAGATTAGCTTCAGTGCTAGGCTGGTATGTGGCAAAATACAGAAAGATAAACACTGGTGCTAAAAGCAGAAGGTGCCCACGTTTGAAAACGGAGCCTTTTGTGAAGGCGAATGAGGGATTTCATGGCCTCTGAAGCAAGGGCAGCTCGGGGCACGCGATGCGGAGAGGGGAAGTGCTGCGGCGGCCGTTCTTGTCGCCGTTCAAAGGCCAGTTGTTCCCAAAGCTGTTGATTCTGGTTTACTTTTAGTTAAGTACACATTGCGGAGGAGACTGGCCTAGCCTTGGAGAGGACGCCGTCAACCGCACCGCGTGGACTGTGCTGCAAGACGCACAAATGACAGTGTTTGGGCTGGGGCTGGGATGAGCCGCGGTTGTCTTGTCTCTGGGGCCAGCGGTTAGCTCCTGATGGCAGGCGAGCGAATTTCAGAAGAGCAGACCGGAGAATTACAGAGCAGCTTTTGCTGAGGCGAGGGCCGGGCTGGAAATAACTGCAGTACACATTGCGCGGGTCAGTATGGAGGCTTTCAGTGTCAGATCCACCCTTGTTTGCCTGAGTTCGAGCAATAAACAAGTTTCAAAGCATGTCTGATTAGTTCTTTCCTTTTGAATTAAGCTCTGAAGTGCCAGGCAGGCACGTTCCCCTTTGAAGCGGTGATGATTTGACGCGTGCCCATGTTGTTTAGGTGGAGAAGGTGTACCCGTGCCCCGAGAGGCATTCTGCCTGGGGTGGAGCGCTTGTCCGCCCTCCCTTGATGGGGAGAAAGGCCACCAGGTTGTCCAGCAGTTGGGTGTGGTGGCCAGGAAGGGTGAGAGAGAACATAACCTATTTTTGCTCGCTTTCAAATTAGGACTGCAGCTTGCCCGCCGATAATTAAAACCATCTGTTAGGCTTGTCCGCGTATGTATAAAAAACTTCTGTACCAGCCACGTAGACATGTAGTGCTGTACCAGCCACATCCACATCAGAGGGAGGATGATGGCAATTAGGAGCTCAGCTTTCGTGGCTGGCTTCCTTTCTGTCTTCAGCTGAAGCAACAAACAAGGAATAACTTGGATGAGAAAGCAGCTTTTCTCTGATTTTTAAGAAAGGCGTTAAACTGGAAAACTTGTCTCTTCCCTGACAAGGTTGCTCGTAGAGCTCCTCGCCACTTCGTCACACTGAATGCTCAGTTATCTGTTCTTAAAAGGTATATTCAGTTACTTATGCATCAATTTTTAATTCTATTTGCATTTGTTTACTTTAGTAGCGTGTTCAGTTGTAGTTTGTTAAACTTGCAGTAATTAGACAATTTATCTCCCTTGAAGTCATGGGGGTTCCCTGAGGCAACTAGTTGATGTTTGTGCAATAGTAATCGATAATCGCTGTCGGGGTTTTTTCAAATTCTGTTTGCAGGCACAGACACTTTAGTATCTAGGTCAGTTGGTCTCGGTGACTTGTTTGTCTAGGATCTTGCACATTTGGTTTTTTCTGAGTACAGTAAAACTCATTTCAGATCCGGTGCAGTTGCTCTGTGCCATGTTACGTTGGTCAGCAGGAAGTGGATGTTGCTGCGTGTTATAGTGAGAGAATAGCAGGGCACACTAAAGTCACGGTTACCTAATACCCACAGACAGACCATAATTCATACACTTTGAAAGCACTCCTGGTCAGATGTCCTCTACCACGGACACAAGCTGCAGATGGAGGCAGAGAGACGAAGGAAGATCAGTAGAAGACAATAGCCCCAAAGTGTTTACTTACAAAAACTGTCATGACTGATTTCTTAAGCAGAAAAACTTGGATGCACTCCCTGCAGAAACTGAACCTAAAAAGAATGTGTATCGAGGACACCATTCTTGGGCAGCCTTGGTCTTTGGCCTGTCGTGCTCCGTGGTATAAATAAGTGTGGGCCATGGACTTTAAGAAAAAAAAACCCAAACAATGGTACATGCAAATTCTGTTGTTAATTAGTACCATGAAATATATATAAATATCATACATGTACGTTTAGACCAAGTCCTTCGTTATTACACTAGCTCCTAGAACTACATTTATCCTGGTCTTGTCCGCAACCCAGCTGTGGTTGCACAGTTCTTTCTTCTCCACAAGCATCCAATGCTCTAGAGCAGTCCCAAGGAACCGGTTTGCAGGATCTGCTCTATGGTCAGTGAGGAAACCGCTGTTTATTTAATTGCTCTGCTTTTACAGTAAAGAAATTTTAAAAATGTGCTGATGAATCACAGTGTTTTTCATGCCTTCCTGTGCTGTTGGGGAAATGGGGAAAATTCTCTCCACCAGCTCCCTCGGTGGAGGTGCAGAGAGCAGAGAACAGTGTTGCTAAGAGTGCATGACAAATGTCTATACATAGCTACTTACCTCCATAATTAGCATGTTATGCTTACACGCATCAGATAATGTTTTCAACATGTAGTTCAAAGTGAGTTCCTGTCTCCAAGCATTAATTACAGCTTCCATTTCACATCTGTTACTAGAGAGCGGCAGACAAAGATCTATATAAACACAGCAGGCTCTTAATTGGAAATCTAGTGGAATTTATTTCTGGTGATTGCTGTTTCTAAAGGATGGTCAGTTATATAGATCAGCAATTGTCTGCCAAAGGCCAATTATCATTGGTTTTTGTTTGTTTTTCTTTTTTTAATACGTGTTAGAGGATGAACGTAGCTGTAATGATATGAGAAGTAAACAAACGCCATCAGTTGGTTAACCAACTTTGCTTCTGAATTCCTCCAGACTGCAGAACTTGTGGGACTGCTGATAATAACAGCAATAAAGAACATTTGCCTGAACTTTTTCCTCACAACTGGAAATACTGGGGATTTTAAAGGTGCATATTTTCAGATCCTAGTAAATATTTTGGCCTGAGGTGGTGTGATCAACATGATATCGTTAAAAAGTTAGCTGCCCAGAAAGGTCTGTGTAATTGGGTATATTGTCATGTATGCAACAGCTACACAAACACATAGATTTATATTATGGTTTGCAGCACATTAGGTACTTGTTGGTAACCTGCTGTGTGTATATGCTGCAGTAGGGATTTTACCCTCTATCATCAGTGAGATGTTCCAGTGAGACACATGGGGAGGCAGAGGAGGTCAAAGTTTCAGTAAAATACCAAAAAGCTTGCTCTTTCTGTCTGCTTAGTACCAGTATTTTTCTTTTCGTTTGGTTGGTTGGTAGGAGAATAAATAATATGTGCAGGGTCAGTGCCTGTTGACTTCCATGATTTTTGAACGATACTTAAGCCCTACTTAATGATACCTTCGTATTGAAAACTGCAAAGTAGGAGTCTGTCATCTTGTGCAGGTTTTGTCATTGGTGATGGTATATATTGCTACAAATGCCTTCTCAGATTTGAAGGCTTGTTTCGTGTTGTTTTCTCCATACCTTTATTAAATGCCACTGCTGACTCCATAAGCTGAGAACAGAAAATAAATCAACGTGCAGAATCAAAAGGAAAATTTTTCAGTCGTTTGCATAAGTGCCAACAGCAGCTTTGCGCCTTTCAGCCAGAGCTTTTGCAGTTGGCGCAGAATGCTCCTGCGTGCGCCTTTGCCTGGCTTGCAGGTGAGCTTTGCCTTCTTTCTGTAAACTCTGTTCCTCCCAGTCCCACAAAGGCGTTGAAAGGAGGGCAGGAATTTGGACTCTGAAATGTAAGCCACTTGTCTGTCACCAGCACATGTTTTCTTTACCTGAGTTAGGCTTTGACTGTAAAGCGAGCTGCACAAAATTTACTGCTTGGGCTACACTGTCCAACTGCCTTATGCACATATTCCAGTAGTTTAACACCAGAAAGGCCACAGACAGCCCATTTAAGTTGAGAATTAATTAAATTATTTTGTAGCTATTGTCTACCTGCATAAACGGACTATTGATTCATATCTAGGCTGTTATTTTTATTTGAAAAGATGTAGTCCAGTTCTTAAAAGCAGTTTCAGCTATTTCCTTTTGATGTCTGTCAGTCTTTCCTTTTAAAAGCGAATGGAATCCAAAAGTTCCATTTAGCAGATTTTTAACTTCTAATACTATTTGCCATCTCAGTGCTAATTTCTAGACCCAGGGCTATTTGGCAGCAGTTCGGTGCCATCCAACAAACTACCTGGCATAGACTTACATTTCAGTTATTCTGGCTTTTGATTTCTGTTTTCATGCTCTGTTAAAGCGTAATTCCTGTTCTTCCTGCTCTCCTCCTAAAAAAGCCCTTTCTATAGAAGTCTTAAAACATTAAAGGACCATGGAAGTTATGAAGATCTGGATATCAGTATGTAAAATACTTGTAGGCAGAATGAAACATATCTCCAAAGATTTGTATTAATATATATATATTTCTCCAGCGTCTCTAGAACACCAGCATTTTTGTTTTCTCTGAAAAGCCCCTTCATCTTCCCAAGATGAAACTATAGGAAGGAAGATGACCTTTTTTTTTTTTTTTTTTTCCTTCTCTTGCTGGAGGGTGAATTAGACCTTCAGACAGCTCTGAAAGACTCATTTGAGCATTGTGCAACAACAAAGCAGGGAGAAGAACTAGTGTGTGGCCACAGGCCATTTGAAATGAAGTGATGAGCCATGGGGTCTCCGCTCTTTGTGGGGCCTTTTCCGATTTGAGCTAGAGATCCCGTGGTTAGAGTTAAGCTGCGCACTTGTGCACACAGATTGCTACAGTCTGATGCGCCAACCTACATTCACATGCTGGATTGCAGACCAATGGAAATGACAAAAATCAATCTGATCAATCCGATCGATGGTGGTTTTTTGTTCAGGAGGTCACCTCCTCTCTCCACTTGGCAACAGTGAAGAGAGTTGCTCTTCTATAACTGTTTACATAAACAGTCTATGCACAAATGATCATTATCCTGACATCCGATATGTAGGACTGATACATGGTAGAGATTGTATTGTATTAGTCAGCAAAAAAAAGGCAATAAAAACAAGGAGAGTCGGTCCCTTTTATACAGGAGAAAAACTGCCAGAAACCTGTGAAGTTCTGAAATAAGGAAAGATGTCTATCTGACATCAATATTATTTTCTGTTGTTTTGGCTTTTACCTTTGGCTGTAACAATGCTCTTCTATCAGCTTTTCTGTATATTGGCTTCATATTTCCCAACTGGATTTTTTTGTGCAGATTCTGGATAACACTCATAGAGTTTCCAAGAGTATCTTCATCCACATGGAACAGCCTGTTCAGTAGGAGAAAATTAATTGGAAAATAAGATAAGATTAATCTATAAATGTATCTCTCAGCCTGTGGCAAGCTCTTAGTTTTGTGCAAGTTCTTCACTATGTCTGAGCTTCTGTGGAGTTAAGCTGAAAGATGTGACTGCCTGTGTGCACTGTTTTGGGTTTTCATATTGGCAGCTAAGGTGACCAAAACCCCAGTTTTTAACCCTTAAGAAGCAGACGGATCTAGGCAGCTTCAGTTAGTTGCCTAGAGCAAAGACACTATGAATGTGCAAGGTTGAAGCTGTAGGGAGTGGAAGGATTTGCTTAGTTTGGAAGTTAAGGTATACCAAAGTACCACTTTTTTCATGAAGAGGTAGCCTTTGCCCTTGTAGGGGCTTGGGAAGAGGATGGTGTTGCTTAATACTCTTAAGACTCACAGAATCATCTAGATCGGAAGGGATCTTTAAGATCACTGAGTCCATCCATTAATCTTGTACCAAGGGAAGCTTAAAGTCACATAAATTGGATTGAAGGGTCAACATAACAGACAAGGATGCATCTGATGGGGTATGCTGTTGCCCAGCAGTTGCCTCTGATTATCTGAAATCATGTACTTTAAAAAATCCAAAATTATTCCAAATTCTTCTTGTGAACTGTGCCAGCGAAAACAAGCATAAAGCCTGACTTTGAAAATGCTGTGGTCTGTTATGCCTTGGATTTGATCTGCGCTCAGGACAGGAAGGGAAAAGGTTACCAGGGAGGCAGTTGGTAGAAGAGACTTCTGCAGCTCACATTGTGGGCTGAAGCACATGGGAAGGTGCAGCTAAGCAGTATGACCGTGCCTGAGAAGACACTTTTCAGAAACAATGACAAGGAGAACATTTAGCAGGTAGGTCTTGGATGTAGGTAGCTGCCTGTTGGCACTTGATCTTCTTCGTGACGTTCTCTGTCATGTTCTGGTTCCCTTCGAAAGGTCCTCTCCTATGGATGCTAACTCTTGCACTTGTAGTGTGGCCTGTGTGTTTGCAAACACCTTGTTTTGCAATCAGTTCTACAACTGACCTTGAGAAGAGAAAAGGACAATTTAGGGGTCATAATGTTGTGCACATTGACAACAAAAATGGAGATAAAGAAAAGCAAAGCTGATGTAAATTTGGGCTGTTGGAAACCCACCATGAGTCACCAAATATGGTGAGGGCTGCAGAAGCCCAAGCACGTAAGGATGATTATAGAGTATGACATTTCCATCGTAGAAATGGCTTGATTGGTTGAAAACATATAAACTTATAGTTTAGTACTTCACTTTGATTATGGTTTTTAAGAAAGGAGCTTGGCTTCGGACATTTTATAATTTAGAGAGGCAACTGGATTCCGTCCCACTGAAATTAGCATGGGACTATTTGAAAGATGGGGTATACTTACCACAGAGAGGATAACCCAGGGTTCCTACCAAGAACAAGGGCATTAATTATCATCCTGTTTATGGCATACCCTTGCCCATTCTGTTGCCTCCCCTGAAAAGCGCACCAAAATACAGCCCAGCCATCTTTCTCCTTTTTATGCTGATGTGTATGTGGTTGCTGACCTAGTTATATGTGCCTCAGAATAAATTCAGTCATGATGACCATCAATCCCTTTACCTGAGAGAACTGGGAATGACGGAGGCTGTATCTGCAGCGTGGGGCAAACTCTTCTGTTTCCAGATTTTGCATCCTGACACCTTGAAATTTGGTGTTGAAAAGATAACGAAGTTTGATGGCAAGTTTGTGGTCTGTCAAACGTTGTCTGCCTCTGCACGTTCTGGTATTGTAATTCAGTAATGTTACTCTAGCCGTGATGGTTTAAAGGTATGAGAGATGTGTAAGTTGTGTGGAACAGTGATAAAAATCTTTTCTCATACATTGTCTGAAAGTGACATATAAGTAGCTGTCTAGTCAGCACTGCAGTTTTATTTGAAGCTTCCCATATATTAAGGGTAAGCCCAGAAAATAATACTTGTTGAATAAACTGTCAGGTTGTTAGTAATGCCCTTTTTTTAAAAAAAAATACCCTTACTTTTCAGACAGAGAATCACTTCCTTAAGTGACTCTAGAGGTTGCTCAAAAACAACCCAGAAACATAAATGTTGAGGTATCTGTAAACATGCTTTTGTTTCTGTAATGAGATTATTTTTTTTTTCTCTTGTCCCAAAGCAGAAAGTCTTGAAAGTGCTCTAAAGAGAGTGGGATAAAGTGCTATTTCTCAATGTTAATGTATATATCTGTAACAAAACATCTTAATTTGAAGAATATATTGATTTTTGGCGTCATTGAAGAAATACAATGATAGAAATTGAGGAATGCGGTCTCCTTGTGCCTGTTTTAATAGTGCAAGCGGTTTTAGTTTCTGTTGTGATTGTTGATCAAAGACTTAGTTCAGGAGCAGCACATAAAGCCCTTGAACAGAGTTCTCCAGCCTGCTCCTGCCCTCTCTCCCACCCTCCCTGTAGCATGAGATATGCAAAGCCTGAAAGAAGTCCTTTTTTTCCCTCCCTTTCTTGTCCCCTATTTATTTATTTGTTTAAGAAAGAGGGAGGAATGGGATGTCTGAGATGCTAGAAGTCTATGAAGTACAGAGGGGTACCTTGATGTAGAGGGTGAAAGGAGGTCATGAGAAAAAGCGTGGAGAAAAATTGATGACCTTACACGGGAAGAGCAAGCTTGGGTAAAACACAGAAATCATAAAGGATCTTCAGAAATAGACAAGTTATTGTGGAGATGCAAAAGTCTTGACTTAAAAGGGAAGAAGTGGAAGGTGGATTGTTGCTGGATATGGAGCAAACCTGAAAGGATATACCCAAAAAAGCATCTGTGAAGGGGAAAAGATGGGGAGAGCAAGGTGGTCCTGATATATTTAGTATGTTTGGTTTATAGGATTAACGAAGTGATCTTGCATTGGGGCAGTTTCCTTTTTCATTGCTTTTTCTGTGTAAAGAACCTAAAAAATATTTTGAAGGGGAAATTTCTTACTCAACTTTTTCCTCTTTTAGTCTGAAAGCCTTTTCTACTTGGGAAAGACATTTCAAACTGTGTTTAGTTGATCTATTGCAAACTTGTTCCTTGTAATTTTAAACTGGCTTGGAAAAGTGTGTTTTAACCAATAAAGCTTTTTAAATCATTTACATTTGTTTGTCATCAAACTAAAGTGAACGGATTGCGTCTTCCGTAAGAAAAACAAACAAACAAAAAAAACAAAACCAAAAAACCCTCTCATGTTAGAAAGGAATACTCTAACCATTGCAAAGTTTTTCTGGAGCATTTCTGTTGATATCAGAAATCTTTGTGACCTCTTGAACCTTGTTAAAGAACTAATTGGGTTTGAGTGTTTGAAGAAGTTTGGGATGATTTCAAGAAACAGGTTCAAAGGTGATTGCTATCAGAAGGCAACAAGCAAAACAAAAAAAAAGCATTCAGAGAACTGATGAAAATTCTCTTCCTTTCTCAAGCACGTCTTTCATTTCGACTCTTGCAACGCCATCGCCTCACTGAATGTCTAGCTGAGAAGGCAGGGCTTGAACTTCTAATTTTGAAAGCCCTCTTAGAGGATCAGCAAACAATCTTATTTCCTCTTTTTGTGCTAAAAGGGGGAGCAGGAGTGTGACTGGAAGTGTTTTGGGAGATGCATTATCAATGTGAAATTTCAGTAAAAATTTGAAAGTGGAAAAGGAGCCCAACCTTTTAATGTGGTAATCACGGTGCTGCCTTGGGATTCAGGCTGAATAACTCAATTTTCATTTATTCTTGGGTTTGAATAAATATATTAGTAGTGATCTGATAACAAGTTGTTGCTGGTTTAGTCTGTAACAAAGTAATTCAAGAGTTTGTGTGTGGTTCTGTCTGAAGTGTTGAATTGGTCGTATAACAGAGGAAAGTAAACTGTCCTGTTCATTGCAAAGGATTTAAGAAGTCAGGCTTGTGATAGGAGCTCTACAGAGTATTTCTCTGAAACACCCCTCAAATTATTTCAACTGGAAATTTTCAGAAATCCTGTCTGCTTGCTAGTGCTCTGGCAGATGCGCGAGCGTTTTTCCTATTTTCATAACCACTTTGGAGTGCGTTCATTAAAATAAGTAATTATTGACTGCTAGAATCAGATTAGAAACTGCAAAGAACAAAGAGAAAATTAAATTCGCTCTCTTTTTAGCAAAGTGGAAGTGGCATTATGTGAAAATACCTTTTCTGAAATTTCATCCAAACGGCTGCTTTGTGATGTTAGCATAATAAAGTAATTCAGAGATCCTGCTTCCGACTGTTAACTGCTTTAATTGGCTGTATGATGGTGCCTGGTGCAGAAATAGCAGTTTGGGAGACGATACCCATCCACTGAACAGCCTGGCATTTTTTGTGTATCTTTACACCGGTTTAACTTGCTGCTAAGGTGCATGCACTGGCAAAACTGGAAAATCTGTCCTCCAAGAAAGGGGTTGCATGGGGGGCTGCTCGGGGTCCCCACGGGGAGGGAAAGCAGAGCCCTGCGAACAGGGAGGGGGTGAAGCGATGCTCTTCTGCCTGTGGCCGCAGGTCAGGTCCCTCGGGTCCCTGGCTTTGTGGCTCCTAGAGGTGCCAGGGTAGAGGCTAGCAGGAGTAGGATCTACTGTCTATAAAATACTGCTACTAGTGAGAGCGCGTGATAGTTACTGGATGGGAAAAGTAGTAAGCCTGGAAGTGATGCAGGAAATGATCCTGTTGAGTATCCCAGGAGAAATCTCCAAAGACTTTGGGAAGATACTTCTTTTAATGGGAACTTTTTTAATAATGGGAATAGTTTTTAATAACGGTACTGCTTCAGCTCATTGATACCTTGCTGAGCTACCTTGGGTTAAAGAGTAACTTTCTCTTGGGCCAGCTAACTCCTAGTTAGTCCGTTCAGACATCTAGTTGTGGGTTGGATTATGGCACTTGGCAGGTGATAATTCTGATTGACTGTGTCTGTAAAGAATATAGCTCTTCTTTTCCTTTTTTTTCTTTTTGTGATCTTGCCTTGGGATGAGAAAGTTGTTTTTTGAGGGCCTGAGTTTGTTCCATCTTGTATCTTTATAATTTGTTGACAATTTGTGCATGCATTAAACTTGTTCTGCAAAGAGGTAATACATAGTCAAAGCACCAGAAGACTGGAACCACAAAATTGGAGCTATTTTAGTACACGTTTCTTCATCTTTTTGCTGAAAGAAAAAGAGAGACAGAAGGAATTTTTAAAATAGTGACATGTCCTAAGCATTACTCCATAGGATGATTTAGGAATTGTTTTTGCCAGTATCATTTCTGCTGTTCACCAGGTTTCTGTTATTACCATAACACACTACCTTTTTCTCTGTGATACCTTAGATGAATTATTAGGCAATGAAGCCAGCTGACTTTATTTAATAAAAAATGTTTCTTATTTGCAGTAACGACTAGTATTCTGGAAGTGTTTATGTAATTTTTAAAAAGTTATGCTTAAGCCATGTGAAAGGCTGCCTCATGTCGAGCGAGTCTGTGCAGAAGTGGGCTGCTGTTGCCTCTTACGATATTTACCGTTTGAAACAGGAGAAGCAAGAAAAGTCAGACTATAGCCATGGGTGGTGCGGATTTGCCAGTGCTTTATCACAGGAAGATCAGGGAACATGGTGATGTGGTTTTGTCAGGTGCTTGATCACGCAGAAGCTAATAGAGTGGATGCTTACAGTTATAAAGTTGGATGGTATCGTGTTTCGTGGAGACTTTTTTTTATTTGCTTCTTTGCCGTGGCATCTGTTGTGATGGCGTGCGTCCAGTTACTCTTCTTACATTTTAGTCAGATTTTAATAAGGTAAAGAGGAAGATCTGTAGCAGTCTGTTTTATTGGTCATGCTTGCAGTATATTCATGTAACTTAAAAAAAAAAAAAAACCCTACCCAACTCTTAAAATTTTGCCTGTGCAATCTGTACTGAAATATGTATCAAACTGAGGAAGCTTGTTCTTGGAGACTTCCTCACTAGTTATTTAAGAACCCAAGAGGGGATGATCCCCTGAAATTAAGCTGCTGTCTCAGTGCTGTAATTGCCCTGCGATATGATCTCATGTTGAAATAGTATCTTTCCGCTAGATGAAACCTCCTGAGCTATTGCACAGCATGGGGGCTTTTATAAAACACACAGATTGGAAGTTCACAGCTCTGGAAAAGGTACTTGAGTTACAGCGAGGAGGAATATTCCCCTCGCAGCTAATAAAATTGTCATAATTTCAAGGACACTGCTGTAGTCCCCTTAGCAAAAGCTCAAAGCTGTGACTTGTGTTGGGCCTGATGGAGGAGGAACAGGTGGATAATGGGGAATGGAACAGCAGGCCAACAGTGAGAGAGGAGAGCTGATACACGGTGATAATTACCTGTTAATTAGGGAGAAGAGGGGGGCAGGTAGATGCAGAATGTAAATGCTGTGGAAGAGACTGACAGAGAAGAAAGGAGAATGTGATGGAGCTGGTGAGTTGCCCCCAGCTCTCAGTGAGTTGCCCCCAGGGTGGGTTGCCAGAGAAGAGGGCAGCCGCAGGAGGAGCTCGTGGGGCTGCGTTTCCGTGGTGTTCAAGATGCTGCTGGCCTTATCCAGCCATTCCTGGGTAGGGCACTGCGGAGGCAGAGAGAGCCCCAGCCCTGCTGTCAGCTTCTCAGCTGGTTCCTGTCGGGGGCAAGAGGGTTGACTGCTGGTGAAGCATCTGCATGTACCTGGGGACCGTGTCACAGGGCTGTGGAAGCCAGGTGTCAGCTTCCTGCCTGTAACCGCAGAAAGAGTGCTTAACAAAATTAAATTAGTATCACAGCGGTAACGCTGCACACACCATAGGATATATCAATTAATTTCACATGTCCCAGTAATGTACTGGAGATGCTGGATGTAACATGCTTAATGCTTATCTCCTACCTCACTTAACTCGATTTTATTTGAAAAATGTGTTGAAGTGGGCAGAGGGTGACTGAGAAAATGAACAGCATTGCAAATAGGCTGTTGCAAATGATCACGTTACCACAGCCTAATGAGTTAAGGCAACGGGAATGGGCATAAGCTGCTACCTGGGTGGTTTTAACTGATGTGCTCTCTAATTGCAATGGGATTCAAATGAGTGCCTTGTCAGCTGCCGTTGTGCATCAAACTAATAATAAATTAAGCTGGAGAAGCCCAATGTTTTGGGAGCATCTGCCAGTTCACGTGCTTTTCTTAGGGCCTGCTACCATATAATAGTGCTAGTGTCTACCATAATGTATGATACTTCTGTTTTAAAAATGAGTGACAGAGAAGGACTTTGATACTCTACATGGAAATACAGGCTTTTGCACCAATACTTGGGGGGATAGTCAGGTTTTTAGTAAGCTGAGCAAGTCCCTAAGAACACGTGAGAAGCAGCTGTAGACGAGAGCTCCTAGGCATTACTGCGCAGCTGTAAACATCATTAAGGCAGGGATTCGTACAGCCGAGAAGCTCTGTGCTGTCGGTGGGGTAAGGATGAAAGCATGACGGAGGTGGAAACAGCTTTTGCCCTTCTGTTGCTTTTGTTGAAAAGAAGAAAGCAGGGGAAAACACCAGCCACCTCTGTCCAAAGGATTGCTAGGCTTTTGCAAACATGTATGTGTTGTCTTTCATTTGGGAAGAGTGTCAATCTGTTCCACCTCATGTGTAATAACAAATCGGGGGGGGCTGTGTGCTTGCAGACCTACATCGGTTCGATAGTTGCCTCAGTGAACCCTTACAAGAGCATCCCGGGACTGTACGACCGCGCCGCTGTGGAGCGATACAGCAAGCACCACATGGGAGAGATTCCACCTCACATCTTCGCTGTGGCAAACGAGTGCTACCGCTGCCTCTGGAAGCGACATGACAACCAGTGTATCCTCATCAGGTAAACAGCTGCTGCTTTGATAATCCCTGCTGGTGCGCCTTCCGAGGTGATTTAGGAGCATGGTTTGGGCCACGTGGAGAGGAGAACTCCAGAAGAAAGCAGGCTTTTAAATCATCAGAGTTTTGGTAGTTCTGAACTCGCTCTGCATCATTCTGAGGACCTCTAACAAAATGTTAATTTTTCTTATGCGTCTCAAGATTTCATTTAGTGAAAAAAATCTATTGTATTGTTGTGCATTTTTTGCTACTCACCCATCTAATGTTACCCTAAGTGCTTTCCCCACCAGTTTAAACATCCCTCTGCAGCTCAGTAGTTTGTCACCACTGGACCCTGAACCCTGTGTTGAGAGGAAAAGCAAAAATAACCCACCAGTCCTGAGAACTGCAGTAAATAAGAATAGCAGAGTAGAAAACCCTCTACATTTCAGCCACTTAATTCTGCCTGATTAATCTTCCTTGCTTAATCTCGTTGTGCTTTAATTTAATGGTGATTTAATAGCTTCCTGTTTGATCCGCTGTGTCACTGGCATTCAGGGTCTCGGGGCTGCCGAGTGTACGTTGAGAGCAGTTGGCATTTCAATAGCTTTTCGCTGCTTTCAGCTCCTCCTTCCTTCTTGCTCCAGAAGAGCCGAAGACCCAGCCAGCTCTTTTCCCTTTCCCCTGCGTGCGAGCTCAGCTGCGTTGGCTCGCACGGACCAGGAGGAGCAGCTCGGTGGCGATGGCAGCCTGGCACCAGCCGTCGGGCTCCGAGCCAGGGGTGATGCTCGGGGTTGGGGGGGGTGAGAGAGCTTGTGCTTCCCCTTCCCCCTCCTCTCTCACTTTTGCGGTGTTTTTGTGATTAAACCTGTTTGCTCTTGCCTTCCTGCAGCCTACCAGCACAAGTTAAATGTGGAGAGCTCTTCAGACGCAAGGTGACAGAATTTTGGCTGTCTCCCGACCTCCACGGGAGCCCTTGCGACAGCCGTGGGGCAGAGAGGGGGTAAAGCAGAGTGAGAGCAGCATCTTTTGCAGTAGGCAGTCTCTACTGGCATTGAAGACTACAAGGCCAGTTTGCAAGGCTTCCTGGATAAGAGGAGGATCTGGTGCATGTGGTTCAACACCCAAGCTGCCGTTGGAAGGGAGGATCAGATGCAACACAGCTAGGGCTGGTTCCAAGTTTCTGCAAGCTCTCAGGTCACAGTCCCCGCCTGGCCTCGCCTCGAGTCAGGTCCTGCCTGGCAATGCCACAAGGGCAGAGGGGACTGAGTGTGTTTTTTCAGCTTTCTTCAACTGTATTTCTCCTCTTTATTATTCAATGCGTAGTGCTGTACATATAAAGCTGAGTCCAAGTGACACTCCAAGAAAAAATGAAATGCACAGAGATGTTTGTCATGTGAAAATAGCTAGCCTGGAATCACGATTTCATGTTTTAATGCCAGGTAGTTACTTGCAAACGGTCTGTGTACCCAAATTTTGGGGACTGAAATAATTTCTGGTGCCTAGCAGGTTGCCATTGGTATTTTTGCCATTCTGCACTGTCCCGAGTATTTTACCTTTCCTTCTAGTTCCCCACAAGCTGCCAAGAGAAAAGTAGGTTGTGTCCTAAAAAGGACATAAGCAGAAGTCTCTGATGTTCCAGAGGAGTCTCCAGCAATCCCTGCTCTGTAAACCATGTACTTTGGTACAGATAAGCCATACTATGGAGAAGTTTTGCATTAGCAGTCCCTTTTAAAATTGTTCAGTGTGGTCATGGATTAAAACGATTTGTTCAGTGTTTCAGACAAGTGCCGCAATACAACCTTATAAGGGTATCTTGTTTCTACAGAAATTGAAGGAGCATGCAGTTCAAATAAAAAAATAAAAAGTCGAATCTATTTTCCTAAAATAGTATTTTCTCCTCTATCCGTGAAGGACTCAGAGTGGGACTTTTTAAAATTACCAAAAGTTTTCAGTGGCCCTCGTGAGGTTTTGTAAAGTCCCTGTGATCATATACTTAGTTTAGGGCATCAGAAGTGCACTTATCATCTTCAGCACCCGGCTCATTCCTGCATCTTTTACTGGTTTTGAATTAGATGTTCCAGCAAGTCACTGTCAGGCTTTCTTGGTTACTACTGACGTTTGAAAAAAAAAAAAAATGGTCAAGTGGAGTTCTGCAGTGGCTGAGTTCGGGCAAATATTCTGGTCTTGTATTTAATCTAAGAGACAATAGAAAGGAAAGTTTTGTTGCATCACGAAAACACCATAAACAGTTACGTCCAGTTAAAATGAATGAATTGTTCGTGTGGGCTTCACATTCTGACAGGTGGTTTCACCTGCTCCCGGCTTTGGGATCTAAAAACTCAGTAGCAAGTTGTGACAGCCCCGTGAGGTAAGGTACTGAACGCTTTCTTGTGATCCTCTGGACTTGAAGTGCCCTCTGCTGGCATCCAGAATTAGCTCAGCTGTGTAGCGGAGCTACTTTCTTAAGGCGCTGGGTTCAAAAACCTGTGGAAAAGCTTCTACTGTTCTGAAATACTTGGGATATTTGTCTGGGTGGGGTAAGATGAGAGGGTTAAGGCAAGAACCCGAATTAAAAACTGTCATCAGTAGTGACTCAAAATGTAATATAAGTGTGAGACCATTTTTCCAGTATAACCACCCAGACCAGAGATGAAAAGGAAGGAAATGCAGAAGAGATCATATTAAATGGAGTCATCCAAAGATGCTTATTTATCAGTCTGTGTTACACAGGCTTATTTTAATACATGATAATGCTGCATAAAAATGACTTAGCGGCCTAAAATGTCAACAGAATGGCACATTGAAGAAGCTGTGCACAACCTGTGTATTAGAATATTTACACAGTTGTGAAATGGTATTCTCGCTCTCCCAGGCTAAAAATTGTTTATCTGGCTATTGAACTAGAGTTTTCATGTAGACAAAAACATCTACAGCAACGAATGCTCAGATTCATGTTGATCTGAACCTTACTGCAGAGTACAGTTCAATTTAAAACAGGAAAAAAAAAACAAACAAAACACCACAGTAAAATTTGATGTTACAACAGACATGTTAAAAAAAAAAAAAAGACAAACAAACAGGAAAAAAAAGACAAAACTCCAACATATCCTGATTTTTCAGCTAGATGCCTTGGCAGAAGGGAGTCCATCTTACTCAAGGACTGGCAAAACAGCTTGTCCTGACATAGGGGAGGGACTGAGTACCCCCATGATAAGCTGATGTTCACAAGTTGGAACCAAGTTCAAACCTCCACTGCTTTATTGTAAGAATAGGAAAATATCTTTAGGAGGTTTTGTTTTGTTGCTGCTCTGTTTGAGGTGGTCTGGTCCGTGCACAAGCAAACACATGCTCTTCTCTCAGATACAATAGCAGGTGATCCCCTTTAAAGCACTCGAAAAGAAGTGTAAAGCAGTTGAAGGAGCAGCAACAGTCACCCTCAATGACATTCAGGTCAGTGCCACGAGTGGGAAATCACAGTGTGACACCAGTTTGTTCTCTCCATTATCACCTGGTGGCCTAACATTTTTGTTGTTGTTCAGCCTGAAAATCAATATGAACCAAAGTACTCTTTGGATGAGACCCAGACTTGTGATGGGGAGACGTTCTTACGAGACTGACACACCAAAAATTCACAGATTTGTTTGACGATCTGTATTTGCTGAAGAGACCTATTTTGTCTGTGTGTGTCTGTCTTTGGGGTTTTAAAGCCAGCAGAGGGATCTGAGAAGTAATTTAGAGTAGTGTTGATACCGCCTCACTCACGCCATGTCCTTCAGAATGAGGAGTCTCTCTTGGTGATCCCTTTTTCCACTGCAGCAGTCTCGAGTCCAGGCTGCTGTGCCTTAGCGAGGTGTCCTGCATAGAACAAGTCATGGAGAAAGTCTAAAAATCCCCTAAGTGGGGGCCTTGTGGGTTGCTGTCACACTTAATATATTCACAATACTGAATGTAGTGATGTGGAACAAGCCGGGCACTTAAACTCACGGGGTGGAAAGGTTGCTGGAAAGGTTGACTGTGCACTAAAAAATTCACCCTTTTACTGACCTTGGCAAGTTCTTGTAGACATAGGCTTTCTAAGGAGTCTGAAAGATTGACCCCACTTAACCTACCATTAGTGTACATACTGTAGGGTTGAATAAACAACTTTAAAGTTTAGCATGCTTGTTCTTGATTTTCATCTCATTAACAATAGCTGTTTTTTTATAAAGGAAAAATGCAGAGCCAACTTGATGCACATAAAATTATGAGTCCTGAGCTGAGCAATAGCATGCAGGGATGGGATCTTGCTGTTGTGCCAGAGGGCTCCAGGAACCCATCCACTCAACGCTCAGTAGTAATTGTAAAACTGAATAGAATAGAACGGTTACTAGTAAGTGAATAGACAACCTTGGGTAAATCCAGCATTTGCTCATATCTTTAGTATTTGGTATGAGCGTTTTTCCCCCTTGCTTGATATCCAGGAGGGCTTTGTGGAACTGGAGGTGGTTCAAAGGAGAACAGAAAGGAGCAATCGAAAGTATAGCATGGCTTCGTATGTGGGAATGGCTAATGGAGATGAGCAACTGTAATTGCAGGGGCAATCCATGAAGTCATACACAGCAGAGAGCGGGAGCGCTGGGATGAGTTCTTGGTTTCTCCTTCCAATACGAGAACTAAGGGACATCAAATGAAGCTAATAGGAGGCAGATCCAAAATGAAACACATTTTTTTAAGGGAGTACAGCTAAAAACTCATGGAAGGTAAATCCTTTGAGGGTTAAAAGACACACAGAAACCAGGTTTAGGTCGGGAGCCCTCTGAACAGCAAATAACTGGAAGCTGGAAGAACACAGAAGGGAAGTATTGCATGTCTTCCCCAGGCATCTCCATTTGGCAACTGCCAGAGATAGGACACGGGGCAGGTAGATCTTTGGCCTGACCCAGTTCTGAGCCTCTCCTGTTCTAGTTGTAGAATTGCTCTTGATTATGGTGGGCTAATTTTCAGCTTCCATAGAACTGCAGGTGCTCCAGAGCATGGGACAGAGGGTGGGGACAGAGGAAGGACGGTGTCAGTGAAAGAGCTGGTGTCCTCCTTGGCAGCTACGTTCTTGCTGTCGAGCTGTACACTGCTTAGAGGGTGAGAATTTAGGCAGGAAGAAGTATGTATCCGTTGATGATTTTTTGCACTAGATAAGGATAATGCAAGGGTTTGTGAAGCTCTTTCAAAACTACTAGCAGAAATGTTTTGTACAAGGAGCGAATATTAAATATGGGGATTATTAAATATTCACTTTGTTGCAAAGGAGTGTGAGTGAGGGCCTGCAAAGAGAAAGGGAACAAATACCAAAAAGGCCAGGCGTTAAGGTTAAAACTAGATTAAAAATACTACAGAATTTGTTTGAGAGGGTGTAAGTATGATGGATGAGTCATACTTGTTGGAACATATCAGCAGGTAGCATATCTTGTATGAAGCTTTATGAAACATTTTAAAGACTCTGATTCTTCTTGGGAAACACTTCGATCTCAGCCACAAAACTTCGTGTCTCTTTATGTTTTCTGAATGCCTCTTCTCTGATCATTTTTGTATTTGTTGGCATTCATTTGCAGGAAAATGCCATGCTGCTTTCTTGGGCTGTACCTTTCTCCTTTGCTTTTTACTGGAAAGCATCGTTATACTTTGCTGTAACCTAAAATCACCAGGGTCACCACTCAGCAATGGCACAACAAAAGACTGTCAAATAAACTAAGTGTGCTCCACATGCCCAGTTGTGCTCCGTCAAAGTCTCCCGCTTGCTGCAATGAAAAGGGTAGGACAAGACCAAAATGTCCCTCCTTTCGTTGGGAGCAAACTGGAATTAGACACAGCTTAATTAGGAATTAGGAAAACTAGGAATTAGGCTGAAGTTTAGGATATAATGCTGTGACTTCAGATGAGAAGTAAGCAAACTAGACAAACCTTAACCGCAAGTTATGTTTCTTAATGGCTCAAGGTGTGTTTTTAATTAGAAGACTATATAATTGAAGGGAAATTATACTGCAGAAATGCGCCAAAGTTATACCTTCTCTTTACAAAGTATTGTTTTTGAAGAGAAACAGAGTATATTGCCTTCTGTTTGTATCAACAAGGTTGCTTATTAACAGTTTGTTTCTAAAATGTCAATTTAGCATTATCAAATAGCTTTGTTCTGCAGTGGGTGAAGATGAGAGGTTTTACATCTCTGATGATGAGAGGTGAAAACTGTATTTTGAACTCATGGGAATCTGATCTATTTGGATGGGCAAATAAAAAGTTTGTTTAAAGACTACGTAGCTCACTTCGAATATAATTATTAATTATACTAGTAGCCTTTGTGTGTTATAATATGCATTGGTGTCTCGAACCTCTTCCTCCCAGCAGAGCGCCCTCCTTAGCTAGACTGCTGCAACATAGTCCCAAACTCTACCATCTTAGTTCATGTTCTGGACTTTCTACCCAACCATTGCCGTGCCTTTGCTCTAACTTTGTTTTTTCGTGTTGGTCAGAATTGTTGGATAGTTGTCTGCATTCAGAGAGCTCTTCATGCCTCATGCACATTGTGTACATCCTTGCGCCATCAATGCCTTGAAGTGCTGTCTGAACAGTGGTATGACGTCTAAAGGTAGCTTGCATGTTGTGTTGAATGTCATATTCAGCGAGCTTAAAGGGGTATTCTGCTGCCGTTTGAGTTATCGTTTCTAATCACCCCAGTCTTCCTGACCTCCAGTTATTTAGAGTTTGGAGTGCTGGTCAGACAGAGGGCTTTTACCCTGGCAGGTGGAACTGCGCAAACACTTTGCTCCTCTTCTTTCAGTGGCGAAAGTGGTGCCGGTAAGACGGAAAGCACTAAGCTGATTCTCAAGTTCTTGTCTGCAATGAGCCAACATTCGCTGGAGCTGTCCTGCAGGGAGAAGACCTTCTGTGTGGAGCAGGCTATTCTTGAGAGCAGGTACTAGGTCTTTCAATACACAGGTATTTTTTCCAGAAGACATAAGCCTCGTCATTGAAATAAAAGCTTGCAATGTAATTAAATGTGTGGGTGCATTTACTGAACAATAAAACGAATATTAGAAAGGGGGAAATTTTCCATTAAATAAAAATACCTGGCTGTTCTACAGAGTTGTGAGCGCAGTGGTATATCTTCATGAAGCAAAAAGATGCTGAGTTTTGAAATGCGTGATGCTTTAGTGGTGGCTTTCATTTTGGGCGGGGGGGAGGTGGGGCTGAATTTAAATAATCAGAGTGAGGGAAAGGGTGATGGGAGGGAGAAACCATTGGTTTGGTTTGTATAGCCTGAGGATAAGGTAGAGCAAGATACAGCACGGTGAGGATAAAGTGTGCAAGCGGTAAAAGCGTGCTGAGGGAAGGGAGGTTAAGCAGAACTGATAAGACAGATGAGGAAATGCATCAGATAAATCGGACACGCTCTGCGCAAACAAAAAAAAAAACCTTTCAGTCTTCAAATGAAATAACATATGGTTCTAAACTATTTAAAAACAAAGATAATTTGAGATGCCATTACTTTTGTTTATCGTGCTTCATCTCTGTTTTACCTACTGTATCTTGATGTAATTATTTTTTTTAATTGCCTTAGGACGAGGACTATTTTGTCTACATCTGTCTAGCAATTTGCATGTGCTGAGATTTCTTATTTCTATAATTTGAGTACTGCAACGAGAATTGCAAGCATCTTTTGAGCAGTTATGGATTAAGCTGCAGAGTAGTTTAGTACGATTAATCTTCCTGCTGCTTGAGTACTTGCATCTTTTGACAGAACGTTGAGATGCCCGTTGTTAATAAATTGAGGATAATGCTGAGGATGTAAGCTGTGGCTGAGGAGGGTGTCAGAAGTGAGCTTTTCCGATTGCTGTTTCTTTCACCATTCCCATGTGAACCCGTTGGCATGCTGGTCACACGTTAACGCTCTTGTCATTCTTCCTTATTTTAACAGCCCAATTATGGAAGCTTTTGGCAATGCGAAGACTGTTTACAACAACAACTCAAGTCGCTTTGGGAAGTTTATTCAGCTGAACATCTGTCAGAAAGGGAACATTCAGGGAGGAAGAATTATAGATTGTATCCTCGTTTGGTGATTTTACTGCTGTTTGCGGGCAGCCCCCACGTACCTCCTCTGTGGAGGGCTGAGAGGGAAATGGCTAACCCTTGTCTGTCCTGTCACCCCATCCTGAAACACACACAATTAAACTGAGCTGGTGTAGATGGGAAAGGGAAGCAGTAACACGGAATTCTGCATGTGTTTGTGCACATGCACACATGCATTTATGGCAGCGTGGGGTTTATATGCTCTTGGCGGACCAGGATGTTGTATTGCTACTGCTGGCGTGGTTTGTGTGTGTGTTCCTCCTATGTAGTGAGCTAAAACAGCCTGAGTTCTCGGGGATAACTTCAGTTGTTAACTGTTTCCCTTATTTATTATATCCGAAGATAAGCTTCTTACTTTTCTGGAAAAGTACTTGAAAGAGCAGAGCTGCTGAATTTCTGCAGTGGGAGCCTCAGCAGG
This sequence comes from Rissa tridactyla, assembly GCF_028500815.1. NCBI lineage: Eukaryota > Metazoa > Chordata > Aves > Charadriiformes > Laridae > Rissa > Rissa tridactyla. Next base: position 81,746,105 of record NC_071467.1, on the reverse strand, counting down.
TCAGATCCTTGGATTTGTCCTGCACTTGGCAAAATTAGACTCCACCGGAGTACCAGAGGTGTGGAGATGAGGAATATACTGAGGGGATGCTACCTAGTGTTTTGAACATAAGCTGCTTTTGCAGTGGGACAAATTTCATCCTTAAAGCTGTTTCCAAGCTTTAGGGAAAAGAAAAAGCAAAGGAAAGCAGACGTCATTTAAAATCCAGAACATGACAAGTCCTGTTTTGATGGGATGGAGGGGAAGGAAGTGTGGGAACACATTGGTATTAGAAGTTCTGCAATAGCAGAAGAACTTCTGCAGTAGCATTATTGCTACTTTATTCATCTTGTTACGGCAGTAGGCATGTCGCGAGAAAAGACCACGATGCTCTTCCTATTGTCTCAAATGAAAGAAGGAAGATTATAAATAGCTTGCACATTAATTGCTTTTTACTTTATTCCTTGACTGAAGTTTTTCTTCCTGGCTGTAGATTTATTGGAAAAAGTAAGTTGATGTTTGATTTTGATCAGTTAATTTTGTTTGATTTAATATTTTCTTTGAAATTGTGGATAAAAAAAGGCTCCTTAAAAATGATGGCTTAAACGGAAACTATTTTTTACTTTGACAGAATCGTGTAGTAAGACAAAACCCCGGGGAAAGAAATTATCATATATTCTATGCTCTGCTGGCAGGGATAGAAGAGAGAGAGAAAGGTGAGTGGCAAAAGCGCAAGTCACACAACTGTAGTGGCTTTCTGCTAGCAGTCAGCCATGGTGACAGCAGTGGAGAGTTTAACTGCAGAAACCCGCTAACCCAAGGAGAGAAATAGGTTATTTATTCAGCCGGGATTCAGTGAGTGTGAATTTGAGCTCAACTTGATAAAAACGACCTGCTTAGTTGAAGAATGTCACTGAGCTGCCGGTAATTTTTCTCCCAGCTTCTGCTGTGGCCCTGGGAAAATTACTTGGGGACAAACATACCTCATTCTGCTCAAGCTGAATATTTTTGCTGGTACTAAATAACTCCACAGCAACAAAGAGAAATAATTCTGCTTCCTCTAATCCTCTCTCATAAAGAATAAATCCACTGAACAAAAGAAATGACATTTGTATATGTGCAAAATTGCCTGAGGCTGTCTCGGCATCTCCCTTCGGGCCTGCCGTCTTTGCATGCTAAAAAGTAGAGTTAACTCCAATGTGCAGCTAAATAAAGCAAAAACCAGCAAAATAAAACCCCATTTCTGATTTTAATGTAAAACTTTGTTGTGTGCATCATGATAATTTCTGAGCAAATAAATTGTGAACTGTTTAACTCTGGCGTAGTAATTTGTGGAGTGCTTTTGTTCTGGGATTTCTTTTTTCACTCATCCTTTTTTTTCTCTCCTCATTAGATGCTTTTTACTTATCTGTACCAGAGAACTACCACTACCTGAATCAGTCTGGATGTATAGCGGATAAGACAATCAGTGACAAAGATTCTTTCAAGGAAGTGATTGTGAGTTGTTTCCCTTTAGTTTTTTATGCTTTAAAAATGCCGGAGGTTCAGGTGCCTGGGGCCCATTGACAGAGCAAGGGACAAAGCCTTCTACTTACTTGCATGTGCAGCCCTCTCACTGGGGCACTGATCTTATAAGGACTTACATTTTCTTACAACACTTCACTCTCATTTTGAGCACGCCTTGAACCTTCCCTCCAATATTGGATTTTTACTCTTATCGTTTCGCAGCGTGCTATGGTTTAGTGAAATGATTACATTTTGGAATGAAAAGAATATCAGTAAGGGAAGACAGGAAGGCATTTACATGCCTTTGCCCTTCCCTGCATTGTTCTATACTACCGCTATGTCTCTTGCCACTGTTTCTCCATCCCAAAGCTTTGCCCGGATCACGTGGCATCTACTGGGTCGAGCCCGCAGTGCGGCACGTGGGGAGGGAAGCACCTGGGCCTCTGTGACTCTCTAAGTTGCAGCCAGGAAATCCACCTGTATGGAGTAACTTACACAACAGAGTTGAAGAAAATGGAAACACAGATTAAAAGCCGGCTCCTGATGGAGCCTTTCTTTGAATGGCTTTATATCTTATACCCACACCAATTAGCTACAGCAATTAGTCTGTACTGACTGTTAGGATAATTGCTAATTGTTTACTGTATCACGGAGGTGATACGCGTTGGATTTTAAAAATCGGGCAAAATATTTGGTTTTATGCCCTCCACCTATTTTTGCTTAGCTATGTTAATCTCTTTGCCAAATCGACAAATCAATGTGTAGCAGATGCCGCAGTTATTTTTTTGTTGTGTAAAAAAGCCCCTTCATCTAGCATGGCGGAAGGAGGTGTTGGAAAAACTGATGACTTACCTGTATTGTAGTCACATGCTTCAGTTGATTAGCACGACATTTAATTTGTGCTAATCATCCCAGGGTGGGCAGAGCAGGTGATGCTTGCGTGCGGCGGGCAGGCGTGTGGGGCAGGGGCTGAGGCCGCCTTCCCGCAGCAGGAGGCGGACAGAAACCC